>NC_088791.1:98134242-98764375 GCF_011386835.1 Chrysemys picta bellii
CAGAGGCATGACTACTCTTAGCCTGGTCCTTTGAGAAACTTGACGGTCAACATGCATCCATGAACCTATGACTCCTTCTGCCTCCCTCAAAAATCTCAATGGTCTTTTCTGTCTATGAGCCCTGACCCCATGTCTGAATTATGGCCTGCCTTTTAGTTTGTATAGCTGGGTTCATTTTGAATTCAGTTGCAAGGCTGGTGGGATTCACACACACACAATTTAAGGGCAGCCCTGCTTTTGAGATGAAAATTGGTGTCCTCCCTCAATTACTCATATGACACTCCTAATACAATATCTCCTGACTTAAATCCCTCTTATAGGCCAGTACACAGCCCTGCAACTGACAGGTCATAAGGCTAGAAGGCCTACTCCAGCTAAGTAGATCAGGGCTGTAAATGCATAAGACAAGTGGAATAGTATTCAGATAGGGCCCTCCACCATTTTTTGTCTGTTTTAATTTTGTTAATAAGATCAATGCTACCAACTTCCCTAGTCCAACCAGTTGGGTTCTTTCTTAATCTTCATTGGTAGTATTAGTGGTGATATAAGGGTTAGGTACTGTAGATAATCTTTTAAATGAATGGACATCCAATAACGGCAGTTATCAAACTTCTATTTTGGGATTTTTTTATATGCTTTTGTTAAATGCAAATTATCAATCGCAGTAAGAAAATTATGTGTTATGGATGTTGATTGATATCTTCCCTTTAAGTATGTAGATCAATATTTAATGGGCTTAATCTGCAGCAAGGAGATGTAGGTTAGATATTAGGAAAAACTTTGAAATGATAAGGATAGTTAAGTTCTGAAATAGGCTTCCAAGGGAGGTTGTGGAATCCCCACCATTAGAGATTTTTTTTAAAAGGTTGGACAAACACCTGCCAGGGATGGTGTAGGTTTACTTAAGTGCTGCTTTAGCTTAGGGAGCTGAACTTGATGACTTCTGGGGGTCCCTTCCAGCCCTGCATTTCTATGGTATACTGAAAACCTGCATATCTATAATTCTAAGATACGTCCCATATTCATAAACGTCTGACAGAGTGAAAAAAGCCTCCATAATTGTTAGCAAAGCTGGGTGGTAATATATATATGTACTCAAAGAGAGAGAGTGATGCGTGTCTTGGAAAGTGCTTGAGTCCATTGAGCTGTGCTCCAGTGTTGCTTTATTACACACTTGGTTCTTTTAATGGTCAAAATGTCAGGCTTTTTTATGGTATCTGACTGTGGGGTGGCTGGGCCCATAGATGATGTGGCTGATTAGCCTGCCGTATAATCAGAGGAAAGTTTTTTATGGTTGGTGGCTGCAGACCTAGAAAACAGGTCACGTGATCCAAAGGAGGCCACCCACTTGCATTATCAGCAGTTTTTTAGGTTCACTTTGGAATAAAAAACTGCAAATGATTAGACATTCTTACCATATATCTTTCCAGCTTGTCCAATATTTCTAGCTCTTGCCTTGGTCTTTAGGCAAGGGCCTAAAGAGAACTTCTGTCGTCCAGTTGTTAGGATGCTACTGTGGGATTCTGGAGACCTGGGTTTGAGCCCCTGATCTACCACAGACTTCTGGTGTGACCTTTGAGAGCAGATTTTTTGAAGGTATTTAGGTGCCTAAACATGTAAGTAGATGCCTAGTGAGATTTTTTCGAAAATCCCAAAAAAGTCTCCAGCTGCCTATGAAAATCCCACAAAGCATCTGTATATGTGGGCACCTAATATCTTTAAAATTCTGGTCCTTATTCCCTCTATACTTCCATTCCCCATCTGTAACATGGTGATAATAGCACTGCCCTACTTCATAGGAGAAATGTTAGATTGTGTGGTGTTCAGATGCTACAGTCATGGGGGCCAGATAAATTTCTAAGACAGATAGATAGCAGAATGGTGTGTTCTTTACACTGGGCTACAGTTTGTCTTTGTTTGTTAAGTCAATTTAATTTGTAAGGCCTGATTTCATTTAATCATAATACCAACAAATTATGAGGACGCTTTGCCATCCAAGATGCTCCAGTACAGATGTGAATTTGCCTTGCTCTCACAACAGGATTTGTATTTCTAACAGAGCTGATCAAACTGTTTGTTGCAAATAAATTATCTGACAGATATAGCTTTTATTTTTTTCCCCTTCTGTTTGAAAATCATTTGTAGACTCATCCAAACGTATTTGTTGTTCATGAGATAGTTTAGATAAGCAATTTCCAGCCAATGGGTAGCATTGTAGAACTGTTTTGACTCCTGGAAAGAACGATGAAACCCTTTTAAACAGGAGAATAACAAATTGCAAATAACTTCTTATTGGATGCGGAACTTGCCAAGCCAGTTTGCGGCAGCCTTGTCAGTGAAGTGCAGAGCCCGCAGACCACTATCGGGTTGGCCAGAGGGCAGTCACCAGTGATGTGACATTGTCTGTCTTTGGCCACAGCCACATGTAGGGTCCTCTTATTGGCCCCAGGTGTGAAGGATGGTTGCACGTTGTCTCTGACCTGTTTGACAATACTGCAAATAATGAAGAGCCAATAATCTCATTTGTACGCAAACACAATTGTTCATGTACAAATATGGGTATCCTTATGAAGAGTAGCTACTCCCCAAACATTTAGGCAAACAAAATCCCATTCGTGCAAATAGAGACTAGAAAAGGGCATGTATGTGATGGAAGCAATGTTGGGTGCTTATCCCAATCTCTGCCACACACATCTGCTGTGACCTTGGCAAGTCACTTAATTGACCTGCTTCAGCTTGCTCATATGTAAAATGGGAATAATAATGCTTTCCCACCTCACTGAGGTGTTGTGGAACTAAGTTTGTTGGTGTTTGTAAAGCATTTTGTGACCCTTATATGGCAGGCACTATAGAAGTGTTTATGAAGATACTTGAATTAAATCTCTTCTTAAAGTAACTTTCCCTCACTAGTACAGTTTTGTCAGATCAGAAAACGCATCTTTGCATATCCAAACTTTCCCCAATGCTAATAGGCTTCTATTTGGAAAGGGGTATGGATGAGGACTAGTCATAAAGCAGGTCAGAAAATGGTGTGTGTGTGTGTAAGGAGGGTTCTGTGATGGAAACTTTTGACACCCTCTCCCTCCCCCCCAAAATTTTTTGTCAACATTTTCAATGGAAAATTTCTACTTTTTGCAGGAAAACCAAATATTTCTAATAAAAACTCAAAATTGTGAGGGAAAATTGGCACTCCTCTGTGAAAATATTAATGTAGTTGAACAGCTGACTTTCTGTCAAAAAGAAAGCTTTGATGGAGAATTTTTCGACTACCCATAACTACTCATGTTAAAGAGAAATTACAAGGGTTGAGATTTTCACAATGGAAAGGATTTGATTGAGTAACCTCCACCTCCTCTCATTATGGGCAGTAAGTCCATGAAAACACTGGTATATTGGATAAAATGTGCTTCAAACTAGCCTCTGTGGAGCAGCCTGTTGTAATAGCAACAGCACCCTGTGCTGCACACACAACCAGTGTAAATATTTCTCCTCAGGAGCAGTCAGTGTTTGTTACGTGTTCAGCCATAGTGGCTGCATTGCTCTGTAGTGATCCCATCTGGCCATCTAAAAAGTGGAACTCTCAGGCTCCAAAGGGGATTTTCTTCCATCTTGGAACTGGTGACCCCAACAACAGAACCTCAGGAGAGTGTTTGCTTTAAAAAGAGAGAGGGATTGTTGAGGGAGTCCTCAGGAGTAGAACAATTGACAGAGGCTTAATTTTCACATAAGATCCAATGAAAAAGCAACATTTGTGTATGTTAAACTATATGGTACCAGTTGTATGTGTTTAAAGTAACAGAGACTGACTAACATAAGCAAGGCAGAGACAGAATGTCTGTGATAGAAATAAAACCACTTTACTGCTTAGAAGAAAAAGACACTATAAAAATTGAACATTATGCAGTATTACCTTAAAGACAATATACATTCATTGAGTATAAAATTTATAAATAACATGGAGGAAAACCATAAAACAGTGTTACAGAATTTAGCAACAAATATATTTCTTCGGGAGAAAATTTTCTCCCAGGCTTCATTTCCTTTCCCCAAATTTCTCTGACTACCAGGAACAGCAGAGGGGCTCAGTGAAGAAAAGGGAGTGACTGAGATACTGATAAAGCCACTACAACAAAAGCAGCGACATAGGCTTAGTGGGTTTTTTTTAAGGATTTTGTCAAGATTTGGTGGATAGAAAACTTTGACCTACATTTTTATATATGTATTAAATAAAATAAAATAAAAAGTTTGCGCCATCCTTTGAATTTTGTCCCTCCCTTCCAAAATACAAAGGATTCATAGACTTAAAATATTCTGAAAAATGTTGAAGAAATATACCTGGAAAGTCCTGTGAAACAATGGGAACTTCTTTCTTCCTTGTGCCTTCACTTTAGAGTTCCTGGAAAGTGGTGTGTTCACGGGCACCCTGAGGTAGCATTTTGCCCCACTGGTGAGTGTGGAAGATCCACGCTGATGAGTCAGACATATTAAGGGTATGTCTACACTTTGACCTGGGGTTGCAAGTACTAATGTGCTAATAACAGAGTGTAGCCGGAGTGGCAGGAGGGGCTAGCTGCCAAGTAGCATCCCTCTGAGACACTAGACACATACTAGGAGTGACTAACCTGTCCCTCCACTGGCACTGCCAATCAGAGCTAGAGTGGGTTTGTCTACTCGAGTGGGGAATTACACCCCAGCTCAAAGTGTAGATGAGGGTCATGTTTGGCACACCAAAATTAGGCCCTGATCCTGCAGTTTACACTGTGTTGGTGGACTGCTCTGTCTGCACAGAGCCCTATTAACTTCAGTGGGACTCTGCACAGGAAATTCCACATACAGATAACTCCCTCCACCCTTTTCCCTAAAGAAAAAGGAGAAAAAACACCCCACTCCAAATTTTAAAAGGAAACCATTTTTCAAGAAGCAAAGAGCCCCCAGGCAGAGTTGGCAGTCCGAACATTCCAGTACTGTGCTTGTGATGAGAACTGGAAAGTGAAATTGGATTTGAAAGTGAAACTGACAGATCTGTTGTCCAAGCTCAGAGAAGAGGCAACAAAACGGAAATTAGGAAACTGCAAAAATAGTCTGGAAAAGTGAATTAGGTTTGTAAAAATGTAGTTTTAATAATATTGATTTATTTAAAACCTAGCAAAAGTGTGTTTGTTTAAAAACTAAGGCCCTGATGGTACAGACACTGATGTAAGTAGTCCCATTGACAGCATCCCTTTCAGCACAGAGTATGGCTGGTGCTGATGTTAGAGGCCACATTTCAACCTTAGCAACAAAGGGGAAGCAGCAAGATATTTGTGCAACGGCAATGGCAACCCCCGCTAATCTGGGAAAACAACACCCTGACGGGAGCTTTACTCCTCTCCTCCAGACAGAGTGCCTACATCCTGCAGGGCCTGTTGTAATCCAGGAGGGTGTTGTCCCTTGGCAGGCTGGAGTGATCTTCAGTGAGGGAAGGGAAGAGTAGATAGAGAGGCAGAAATTTAGGTGCCTGACCCCAAAGCCCATTTAAGTCCATGGAAAGACACCTATTGATTCCAAGGCAAGCTTAGTCCACAAAATATCTGTCCCTGATAGTATTCATTTAAAAAAACCTGGAAGCCTCCCAAAAAAAATGTATTTTGTGCTGGTTTCTTCCCCTCACTCTTTCCCTCTATTTGGTTCCACATTTTAAAAAGCCTCTATGACTGCATCTTTATTTGGCAAGGGAGAGGGTTGCTTTCCAAGCCCCCGCCTTTACCAGTCTAGCTGTCTGCATGTCAAACATATTTTTACCCTCTGCAATATAAAATGGAAATCTGGTTAGGAAAATAACACTGCTGGTAGCAGGGTTGGGGTTTTTGTTTGTTTCTCTACAAAGCGCATAGATACATTACAGCCTACTTAGGAACACACATCTTTGTAGCAACAAAATAAAGATTTTCACAATAATGTGATTGCAATACTGTAATGTTTCAGCTATTTATATGATTTTAAATTATACAGTCAGTGAGCAGGTAAAATACAGAGCCACAGTTTAATAGAAATCCAAATCAACGTCTGACAACTCATTGCATGACAAGCTTCATCTCGCCTTCCAAAGCTCGGAGAAATGGCTGTGCTCAATGATTTAATGATTGCTAAAGCACCTTTGATCAAATGGTAGTTGGGTCAGGCCTTGATTAGCTCTAGTGATGGTCACTCCACAAGTTGTGAAGTGCACTGGTGGCATTATCATTGCTAGAGATGCAGGGGTAAATTCTGCTCTCTGTGACACCTGTGACTGCACTGCGGTTGCACAGATGGAACAGAGCAGAAATTGGTCCCCTGTGCTCACGGCCCAACTTGATGATGCCCAGCTCAAAAGGGAAGCAGGATGATGTAGCACCTGACCCTAAAAAGCAACCTAATCTCCCCCTTTGATGATCAGGTCCATAATTTAAGGATAGCAACAAGGGGTGGCATTTTTAAGTGTGCCTGGGCACAAGTCCCATTGACTTTCAGTGAGCTGTGTGCTCCTAAACCACTTAGGCATTGTTGACTATTCCACCCAAGGTCCCTTCTAATCAAATAATTCTATGAAAATGCCATTTAAGCTAATCACATGCATTCTGCTCTAAGGGGCTTCTATTAAATGGGCCAGATCCTCAACTGGTGTAAATCAGCATAGCTCCCCTGAAATCAAAGAAGCCCCAAAATGATTGATGCATCAATCCCAAGACTAGAATACACTCTTTCCCCTCTCACAATGGCGAAGAAGCCCCAAACAAATTGAAAAGATCACTGCATAGAGAATGCTATATTGTCCCTGTCTAGCATGACTGCAATGCCTTTTCTTGCTGACAGCAGCTCTAAGTGGAATGAACTGAAGATACATGTCTATGTAAGATAAATAATTATAATAATAAAAAACAAAAACAAATAATGTTGTTAAGTGTTGCCCTCCTCCCCCCGTACACTCAGTAAAATATACAGTCACCCATTTTGTCAGCAACCCCTCCTCATCAACATTAAACCTTAAAATATTTTTATTTAATAAGAAAATTTATATTATAGTTTTCTTAATAAAAACAAAACAGAACCAAAAAATCCTCCAGTCAACAGTGAAGCCAGGACCATCCCTTTCCCCCATCTCACCTCAGGACGTGGAATAAGAATGTGCCCACAGCTACGTTAACAACAGCTTGGGGGAAACAGAGCACTTGACCCACTTGGAATCCATTGGACAGCTCAAATGTAAAGTTCTAGGAAGTGCCTGTCAGGATGTTGCTTTTCCTTGCCTCCCTCCACCAGCTTTTGCTTTCACTACATATACAATTGCAGCCAATGTAGCTGTAGGAGGTAAGTCATGGTGGTTGGGGGCAGGGTGGGGCACGAAACAGTGATTCTAACCTCTACTGCAGGTACACTGGAGTTTCAATATCTTTTACCAAAAATAAATCACTGACTCGGAATGTCAAGATTTCTGTTTTAAAACACAATCAAAGCATTCATTGTTTATAACACCAAATAATTCCACGTCCTGTCAAAAATAGCTTATGTCATTACGTGTATATACATCTTACTTCAGCTAAACACTATTTTGGCAATAGATTTCTTATAGCAATAAACCCTAGTGAGTCTCCCCTTTCCCCCTCGCCGTGGGATTGACTGATTTATTTTTAGAGTTGATAATTTTCATTTGTTTGGTTTATGATGTTCACAATGGAATTTTTCTGTGGGAGCTAAACTGCAAAAATTTCAAGAGCAACTCTGTTTAAAAGAGAGAAACTCAGCATTTCACCTGCTGTATTGTACTTACTTAGGTGAATTACCTCCCAGGATGCAGGTTTTATTTCAAAAACCTCACGATAATAATAAACCTCTCTTCGTGTTCTATGGAACCCCAGAACTTCCAGTGTGCTCTATCCTTCACACTGTGACTGAATAAGCAAGGAGGACATTCAGTCCCTGGTGCTTTTACCAGACAATGCAGTGTCTTAACACCAACTGAGTTCTCCCACTTCTGGAGCCAATCACACGTCCAATTCCCCATTTGAATAGGGGTTTGTTTGGGGTTTTTTTTGCTTTATTTACTGATCTAGTTAATTAAACCAGTTTCCCCTTCAAATAGCTTCAATCTGCATAATTTGTGCAGTGTGTGTGCGAAGAGGGTTTGGGGAAGCCAGGGCAAGGAAGAAGGATATAGTGCCCAACTGGGATAGTTTTTATATTTTTGTTTTCCTAAAAAAATATAGATTATATTGCTATAGATAATGATACATAGAGAGAGCAAGGGCTCCATAATTTTTTTTCCGGTGTGCAAACGAACGTTCCCAGACAAATATAATCTGACTGAAATGGGTGATCTCAGAATCGAAAAAGGTGATTAAAAACAAATTCAGTATGACAGCATAGACTTTTTCTTTTTTTAAGTGTTCGAAGTGCTAAAATTTGCAAGAAAAACAGGCACTAATTTCATTGTCATCATCATGATCTGGTAGGAGTTATTGTCCAAGAGAAGCTCAGCCACAAGGGAGGGAGGAAAGGAAATGGGGAAGGGACTGTGCTCAGGGATCTGTGGCATTGATGATAGTTTTATCAGGAGGCGCCCATCCTCTGTACCAGCTGCAGTATCCTTCCTTCTGTCGGATGCAGGCATAGTGCTTTGCTTGGGACCCTGAATGGCCGATATTGGAGAGCATGTCTGTCCAAAGACACTCGTTCTTGGAGGTCACGAAGCAGGGCAGGTAGTAGCAGGGCTTAATCTGCAATTATAATCAGCAAGTGCAAAGGGGGTAAATGGAAGGCACGTTTTATAGGACTTTGGTTTTAAATCAGAAACTGGTGTGTTTGAAATTTTTTAAGCACTAAGGTGCTAACTAAAAAATTAAGCCCTGATCTTGCAAACACCTAAACGTGTTCTTAACTTGCCCACACAAGCAGTGCCACTAATGTCAATGGCACTATTCGTGTGCTTAGAGCAATGGTGCGCAAACGTTTCCAGTCACACCCAGCTTACCATTCCTTGATTTGTCACTCCCCATCCCCCACCAGGACTTGTAATCCACAGGTTCCCAAACTTTTGTTTGCTGAGCCCCACTTCAGAGATTCATGTCCCATACCCACACCCCTCTTTTTAGCAGGCTTATGGGGAAGGAGAATCCTGTACCCATGGGGGCCAGGGGTGGGGGGCACTAGCCATGTGGCTGTTGAGGAAACCTTCCATTCCCTGCAGCAGTCAGGTAGTTTTTGGCTGCTGGGACCCAGCTCCCTGCCTGTGCAGGGCAGCACTGAAGTGCCAGGGTCAGGACCGGAGTGGACAGATGGCTGGACAGGGTCCCCTGCTGACTCCAGCCGTTGAGTGCGGCCCTGTCTGTGGTTTCCTTGCGCAGGCTGTGTCTGGCCAGGCAAGTGGATGGGGCTGTGTGCCCTGGAGTTGCGCTGAAGGGCTGGGGTCAGGAAGAGGCTCTCTCTGGCAGGTGGTCAGTACTCCCGGAGCATAGCCTTTCGTTCCCCACTCGCAGAGTCTCTGCTAATATCCCCAGCAGAGGAGCATAACTGCTGGGTTGTGACTGCTGCAGCGGTGAAGGAGCAAGGCAGGCAGGGAGCCTGGTCCTGGCAGTCGAGACCACCTGCACAGTGCCCTGTCCACTTCCCCCGCTGGACAGAACCCCCTCTTAACTCCAGCCTTTCAGAGTGGCTCCATCAGATCTTTGTGCTCCCCTGATAACCTTATTGCTGTGTTCCAGGTTCGGAGCCTCTGGCTTAGAATCAAGCATGTGCCTAAGTATTTGCAGGATGGGAGCTGAGTGCAAAGTCTTAGGGATAAGTTCTGAACTTTTAACCACTCAAAATGTTTTCAGGGGGAAAAAACCTCAACACATTTTCCCAGCAGCTCTGCACACAATTTCACTGATCTACAAAATAATGTTTGTGAAATTTTCAGAGATTCTCTCCCACCCTGCCAAATTATACCAAAAAGTTCATAGAAAAGACACAGGCAGAAAACTTTAACTTGTTCATTATGTTGTGAAACCAGTGAGGAGGCAAAATTTGTCTTGTTTTGCCTTCTGTAAAAAAAACCTCTAGCGCTTTGATTCCTTCCCTGATAGCAATAATGCAGGTGAACTATCAGCTGCAATGAACACAGTTCTAGGATTAGGCTTTTAATTACATCTTACTGGAGGCAATACATACCTTGCAGCCACAACCGAGGTGGTAACGATGATTTAGTCCTTTGCGCTGGGATAGAGTCAGTCGGTCCCATTTCTCATACAAGTTACACAGGCCAGTATAAACCTTTCCTTCATACACACGGCCTGGAAAACACAGAAAGGGACACAATTTAGTTGTTCTCAGTTCAGTCAGTCAGTTTCCTGAGCCTGCTAATGTTCATAATCCCACGTGTATGCTTTTAGTCACAGTTCAGCAATCAGTTTATTTTCTTCTATTAGCTGGGGGGTTAGTGAGTGAAACTATGGCACTTCCACAAGTTGGAATCTTTGTACCAGCTGTCAGAATCCCCAGCAGCATGTCAGAATCCCCAGCACAACCATCACATTCCCCTCTGCAACAGGGCAAGGTGTAAGTGCGCTAGCACCTTGAGAGAAACAGGACTTGGCATGTGCTCTGTCCCAATTCCCCTTGCATCCTCATCTTAACAACTCACTTGGTCCAAACAGGCTTTTCTATTTCTAGCTCAGCAGAGCGGTGCCTTGCTGTTTCTAATCTCACTGGCCTGTACTGCAGTGGGCACACCAGCTCAGTTATGCATTAATAACCACGTATTGTCACAAAAAATGCTCAACACTGGCTGCGTGGTTTGTAAACTGGAGAGATTTAAGGGGAGGGGGGGAAAAGTAGAGGAATGTGTTACTGATGGAGAGACAATCCCCGGAGATTGGAATGCTACTGACTGATTGTCACTGCATTCTACGTTTTATGTGATATTTCAGTACAGGGAAGCAGACATGCACTGTCTTTAAGAACCTGCTTATAGAGCTGACCTACCTGCCCCCATTCCGTGTGAGTGTTTGGCAAGTACAGATACAGACAAAAAAGGTCCTGATCATGAGACACCCCAGTAGTCCCTTACCTGTAATCAGATACTGGTACTTATTGACCTCTAGCTTGACCCCACAAAGACTCTCTGAGGCTTCTGTGTAGATATATTGAACTTGTGGCATCTTGTCAAAGCCCCTGTACATCTGAAGGAATAAATAAAGACATGTTAGACTCTAAGGAGGACAGTTTTTCAGCATGCTGCTGGAATTTGCTTTGTATCCCTTAATGGTATCAGCAGGCTGTGATTCTGGGCAGTGAACTGTAGTACTCTTGAAAGTGAGGAACAGATGCTAGTAGCTGGACTCTGGCATACTGTAGGTAATGTGATTTGCAAGCCTCCCCCCACAAGTCGGCCAATACATTAGCATCTTCACCTACAACAATCCATTACTATCCAGCACTAGCACACCACCTTTCCCACTTCACCTCACTTCTGATTAGAAGTGGCCACATCTCCTGGGCTTCCAAGGTTCACAAACGTCCCAAGCTATTTCTGGGGGAAGCTGCACAATTAGTCTGAGTTTATGAATCTGGTTTCCTGTAATTTAAACCATTTCTCTCTCCCCAAGGGAGATTTTTTTTTTTAAATAAATACGGCCCAAATTTTCCAGACTCCATTATTTTGGAGGTTTCGGTTTGGGTGCCCAATTTGAAGCACCTGCCACAAGGGCTGATTTTTGGATATGTTAAGCACTCACAGCTGCTCATGACTTCAGCTGGGGCTCAATATTTCTCTAGCTAAAGAAACTATGCTATGTATTAAAAAAACAGCCCTCTCCCCAAACTAGTACAAATGGGTTCCATATTGGTGGTAATAGCATCTAGGTTCTTTATTGTTCCTGTAGAATTTCTCTACCATCTGCTCTGCTCCCTGCCCCCACATCCTCTCTTAAGTGGAAGCCCAGTTATGTTCAAGTTTGATAGAACTTTTGAACCTACAAATGTTCAAGTGGATTTAAAATTAGGCAGAAATTAATTTGACCTTCCCCAGTCTGGATCAGCAGCACTCCTGAAAGCAAACTACCTATCATGCTGAAGCGTGTGGGGTCATGTGGATAAAATAACCCCTAAGAATGAAGATTTTATATAGATAGATAAGATTAGATTTGGAAATTTCAATGACCGTTTTCTGGAAAATGTCGTCAACAAAAAGAATTTGGCTAAATTTTCATGATGCTTTTCTGCTGGGTTTTTTTTGACCAGCTGTACAGGTGGCCAAAATTTAGACAGAAACACAGGAGGATGAGGGGAATCACAATTTCATGAGGTTTCTCCCCCTAACTACCCAAGCCCACAAAACTCACTTGAGATCAAATCCTCACTGGAACTTACGTTCACAAGAAGTAGATGCTCAATGCATTGAACCTCAGTATCTCCTATAGATCTGCCACTATCCTTTTCCCCCTATCTTTCTACTGCATCATCATTAAGACATCAGTTTTGCTAGCTTGAAGTTTCTCTCCCTCTTTTATAACTGGAAATATCTAAGCAAAACAAACCCCAAAAGCGATGAATTCTTGTCATTGTGTCAACTGGGAAGTGTCCTGCACACCTTCTCCCGTGCTGCACCCTATTACTGGAACTCCCTATTATCCCAGTGTCCATGTCTACATTCATTTTTCATTCACATATCTCCTTAACTAAGTTCTTTCTTAAAACTCACCAAATGCCACCTTTCCTTCATTAAGGGCCTAAACCAGAGTCCATTGACTTCAACAGACTTTGGCCCAGGCCCAACCACCGCTGCCACACTCCCATTTAAAAACACATTTTAAAAAGTCTTGCTATGCTCTGAGATAAAACCATCTCCTGCGTCATCCAGTGACTTTTCTATTTGTCTTATCTCTCCATATTTATATTGCACCTATCACTGCAGTGATCTAGCAGTACTTTACTGTGTAAAAGCAATATTATATAAAGCAAAATTCATTCCAAAGAGCTTGTATTCTCCAGTCTTGCTTCTAATTATGCCTGGCAACTATGTGAGGAAAGGATTTTTTAAAGTTAATCGTTCCATACCAGTAGAAGTGCAAGCATCATGCTTGGAATATGCAAGTGTATACTTAACTGAGCATAAGCCTCACATTAAATAGTTGATCCTTGCATGCTTTGCCTCATCCATGTGTTGTTATCCTTGCAATTTTGTTGGTCTCCAGGGGATATACTTAGATTTCCTGATTTATGCTGTATGTCTGTAGATGGTCCAGTGGTTACAGCACTAACCTAGGACTTGGGAGAGCTGGGTTTAATTGCATGCTCCTCCACAGACTTTCTGTGACTTTGCACAAGTCACTTGGTCTCCCTGTGCCTCACTTCCTCATCTGTAAAATGGGGATAACATCTCTACCTTACAGGGGTACTATGAAAATAAATTAAAGACTGAGGCGCTCAGATACTACAGTAATGGGGGCCACACCTTAGATGGTATAAACTATAACAACAGGGACTGTATCCTTTTGGATAACATCAAGCACATCATAGGTGTTTAACAGGTAACGAGTGATACTGCACTACCAGATGAGGCTCAGATTCAATTCCTGAGTGCGTTCTCTTGTTCAATAAATCAACAGGGACTGGAAGCGCTGCAAAAGGCAACATGCTTAGTCCCTGGAGAAGTACTTCACCTCACATTGCAGTGACTCCTCCAGCTGATTCTAGGAGCTGTACTGATGGGCTCTAGAGAGAGTCCCATCCAATCCCCTTCAAATGAAGGACAGTCACTGTGACATGGAAACTTTGGGAAGGGAGTGTAAACCTGTGAGAAAATATGGGAAAGGGAAGTTTTCTACAGAGGACTCTTTCCCTAATAATAAATAAATCCCAAACATTGTTTCTGGCTACATAAAATACCCTGCAAGTGCGATTAGATTAGTAGAAGAAAGTCAGCCATAAGCCAGCCTCTCTCTTAACTGCTACCCTCAGAGTCATCCTGTCACCACAGCTGTGTATTTTAGGAAATCTAATGACAGGGAGCAAAGTATTAACGAGCATTGCATGGCAGTGCCTACTACTGCTGCACAAGTTCCGGTTGTGTCAGCATTCCCATTAACAAACCCCATTCTTGGGGATTAGGTGGAACTCTACCACAGAAAAGCATATGCAAATCATCTGGTTCCTCTTATTTCATGATGAATTTAGTACTGTGATGTCCTGTGACAGGATTATTTTCCCCTGTGAACTTTAACTGAGGGCAAATTAGACACCAACTCTTTCTTCTTGTGACTACCACTGTTTCACCCCTTCACCTCACATTAAAGGCGAGCTGCAAGCTAAAGAAACAAGCCATTTTCTTTAGGCAACACTTTAGGTCAATGCTCCTGCTTAGCCAGCCTACAATGGGATTGAGCAAACATGCAGAGTACTAAAATCTGATCTATATTTCCTTTTCAGGTCCCTGAAGTCGTTCTGGATAGTTCCTAGAATGCATTGTGATATCACAGCTTACAGTACCAAGAAGTTACACTGGTGCATAGAGCCAAGTCCCATCAGCTCAGTGAAGATTTTTGGCATGCAGTTTTGAAAGATGTTTGAAGTATTTTAGATCCCAACATGGAATAAAATAATTACAAGATTTTCAAAACTACAAACCTCTGTGCTAAAAAACCTTCCACTGTCCTGCATCTATGGGCTGGCCCTATGCTCTCCATCCAGGTCCCTTGGGAGTCTAGTTGTCATATCACATGATGAATTGTGGGCCATCACAGAAGTGTGGGAGCTGGCCCAAATGAATTCAGGGGACCAAAAAAGAAATTCAAAAATAGATTATTACTTAACGTGCTCAATGCCACTCTCAGCCTGGTTAGCCAGACAATTCAGCACATGCTGCTGAAGTAAATGGCGTTTGTTTGTTTTTTATTTGCAGGTGCAGGAGGGCTTAAAGGTGGCCAGCAAACACTGACATGGTAGTTTTATCATCCATGCTGTTTACAGGCAGCTGTGCAAAGTCAGATGCCTACTTAGCTTTTCTTTCCAGCAGGAGTACAGTAGGACTTCACTGGGGTGAGAGCAGGAAAGATGTACTACATCAGCTTCTGCTCCCCCACAGCATCAGCTGAATACCTTTCTACTGAGCACCCTAAGTGCAGGAGATAGACACTGGGGTTTAAAAGAAGATCCTCAGATTGTTTATTGAAAGTTATGTCTGCAGGATGTTCCAGTTAAGCTGAATAGTTTGATTGCTACGGGTTCCTTCCTGTCCAAGGTCAGGTTAAAACATGTGACACAATGCATCACCCCCACAGTACAGCACACTGTGCCAATAGACCCACACTGGCCAATACATGCAATCACTTGTTGAAAATAAAACCTCACAGGCTTTTCTTGGGGACATGGTTTCCTAACAAAATATTTTGGATCAACTTCTGCAAAGACAATTGTCCTCTTGCAGTCTTGGCATAGATACACGTGGATTAGTGCGATATCTGCTGTAAAGACCCCCGCCCCCATATAGCAGCACAATCTAATGCAAACAGAACAGGAAAACCTCCTACAGTTTGGTTTCCCAAATTGAAAGGCTTTGGAGTACAGCTGGGTTACTTTTCACAATAGAGTCAAATGTGGGAAACGCAAAGCCAGACAAGGTGCGAGAATTGAGTGGGGATCTTTTCCCACTCAACTCTCTCACCTTGTCTAGGTTTGCATTTCCCATGTCTGCAGGCAAACTTATGACTAATATCAGGGAGCCTGCTAGAGTCTACTTCAAGATGACTGCCCTAAATCCCAGTCAGAATCACATATCACTGTCACAGAGGACATTGTCATGAGGAGCCCTTTGCTGACAGTGTGGTAGAACCTGTGTTATTCCAGACACAGGGAGTTCTCTCCTCTCTTTGACAGTGGACCAGACTCATGGAAACCTCTGCTTGTCTTGAACTAGTGTCAGCTACATTATTCCCAGATTGGAATGTCTTCCCCCTCTGACAGCAGGACAGACACTGCTGTTGCCAAATTGAGGGACTCCTCAGACTCCCTTGTTGCTAAACCAAGGGAGTCTCAAGCACTTGAAGGCTGTCATGAAACTGCCGAGCCATATTTGTTTCCCCTCTCCCTCTGGCAATAGTTTTGAATCGCTGTTGGGGATGTTGGCGAGTACCATCTGACCCTCTCCATATCAGACATGGGACAAAGAGTGCTGTGGTGACCTTGCTATCAGTAGTTGGTAGAAACAGCAGAAGTTAACTGCCCTTACCATTCTGGTGGGGAAGTTATTGTTCACTTACTCTATGATTCCAAGATCAGGCGCTTAATACCTGAAATCTGTCTGTGTGCCTGAAGACGGAGAGTGCAGTGAAGGGCTAGAATAGCAGGAGATGCTACTGGGGAGGAGAATGAGGGTCGTGGGCTGCAGCATGCAGATGCTGAATAGCGCTGGCGGTGAGGTACACAGGTAGAGTTGGGGGGTGGCAAAGCAGGACTGGCACAGCACAGAGTGCTGCTGGTGAGGACTGAGGTGATTGCCAAAGGGAGGGGTGTGGTTGCACTGTCTCGCTCTAGCCAATGTTATCAGTCATTTCCTTTCATGCGCACAAAATTCAGACATTTTTCAAAGCAAAGCTTAAGCAAATACATAATCCCAGCACTTCACACCCTCTTACGTGAAGTGCAAAAATTCCACTCCAGGGAAAAAGCCCTGCTAAGGCTGACTTTGGCAACATGTGAGGCTTTGTGATGGCTTATGAAACAGGCTTTATGTCTCCTCCTTGCAGCTTTGTTGCTTAGCTATAAACTGCCTTATAAAGAGAGTTACTGTTACAAGGCAGGCACATTTTCCTGAACCTTTACTTTGTCTAATATGTTTCAGATTTCTGCAACAGCTGCCAAGGCCTTTTCGTTCTTTTTCTTTTATAAAAGACATAAACCAGTCTTATGACTGGAACGCTTGAGCCAAGAAAAACAAACTAGGGCTGATTTTTTAACATTACATAACAAGGGGTCAGCTGGCCAAAAAAAAATAAAAAAGGCCAAAGCAACAGGTTAATTGAAATCTGTCTTGGCTATAAGTAGGACTGCAGGTTCATCATGGTGCAGAAAAGGTTATGGGTACCATTTCTGTTTATCCGTGACTTCCTGCAGTGAGGCTCTAGGTGAGTCACCTTCTTGGTGCAGAGGGAAGGCTCTAGGGGGTGAGTCTGCTTCTCACTTGCCCCACAGTGTTGGCTCCTGTGTCCCATGGGGCTAAGCCCATGAGGGCCATGGGCTGCAGCATGCAGATGCTGAATAGGGCTGGCGGTGAGGTACACAGGTAGAGCTGGGGGGTGGCAAAGCAGGACTGCTTTGGGTGTTACAACCTGGCATCTGGAGTCACAGCACCACTTACTCAAATGTGACCCAGTCACCCATCCCTCCCCAAATTGTGGCAGAGGGGCAGCAGGGCCCAACCTGAGGGAGTGGTGCTTCGGCCCCATGCACTAGGTCATGGCACCTGCACTGGGGAGCTGGTGGTCCCGCCTTGGGGTACACACAAGCTGCCTGTGGCAAGTGCGGGGTGGGGTCACTCTTTAGGGCCCTGCTCTCCTCCTGAGGCCTTATGGTCTGGGTGCCGGGTCAGAGGCTGTTGCTGTAAGTAGTCAGTGCCCCCTCCTTTGTCAAGTAATTTTTTAATTAAAAAAATCAATCCATCCCAGAGCAGTCACTAAACCTATGGGTTTGACTAAAATTTCCTGTGAGTCTTGATAAACGCTGTGACAAATCTGCAACCCTAGTTATATGGCTTGGCGCAGGGAGAAGTGTGGGTGGACGGGCTAGAACTGGAAACCTCGGGACTGGTAATGAAATGTACCTCTCGTCACCTATAAGTCACCCATTTAAATCTAGCCCAGGCTGAAAGTGTCTGACAGCTACTCTCCCTAAGGTGCTGAGTGGTCTTTGTGAAGCATGTTTGCTTTCTCAGTCTGGCTCATACTGGACAAGTATCCATATAACTGCCACCATTCTAACTGACACGCTTGTTGGCGGTCTCAGCAGAGAAGCCAAGACAAGAAGAGGCTGAATGACCTATCCCCAGATACGTAGTCCCACTAGAACAGAGCTGAAGCTTATTGGTAGTGCCACATAGAGAAGCCTGCACTTCTGCTGCCTACACTGTATCTGCTGGGGATAAACAGGACTTCAGTATCCAGAGCTGTCACTCTGGCATCTTTCACCACCAGAAGTGTTAAGAATAAAGGGAAATCCTAACTACTCAGCATTCTGTGGTAGGCATGGCCTACTGCCTCTCTCTCTCAATCTCTGAGGGCGTGATTCTGTAAATTGTTTGACCACCCTCCACTCCCATTAATCACGATGGATGTTGAAGGTGCTCAGTAACTAGCAGGACTGGATCCTAAAAGCAACCAGTGTTAGTGATCAGCAAGTAACTAGAATTGCCTTGGAAGCTAAACCTAGCATGAGGTGCCTACACACAAACCTTCATCTGCTTGACGGTGTATCGCATCGTTCCAAAAGGTCCATCTTTCATGAGCTTCTTCCCCACCACTTTGGCTCGAATGACTGTAATGAGAGAAGAAAAACAAGACACAGTAAACAACATGGGTATTGGGACAATAACATTTCAGGGACTCTAATCCAGATGTTAGATTAGACACGTCAATTCAGCAAAGCCACATGGGTGGATGATACTGTAAAATAAAAATAAGATAAATCACAGGACAAATAAACTCCAGATTTATTCTGTATCCGATGCACAATTACTTGCTTTCCCCCGGCACATATGCACATTAAGAAATGTCTTTTTGATTCACAGGGGTTCAGCTGAGTTACCAAAGGCCACTGGGTGCCTTCTGACTATTAATGAAATACTTTCCTTCCAAAAAAAGGATCCAGACCCCTGTTATGAGACGTGGAACTGCGGAGTTAAACTGAGCCTGGTGCCTATGCCACTGGCAAGAACCTGGTGCAGAAATTCTACCACGAGAGGTTTCAGCTGCACAAAGTGGCCATAACTACTCCTCTGCTACTGTGTAGGGACCAGCATAGCCTAGAAAGTGGGTGCACGGGCCAGGGAGGGGGCCATGACCAGGGAATGTGTTGATTTGGCACATCCCCTCAGCAGCCTTCACTGGTGGGGTTTATATTGAGGCCCGGCTGCAAACAAAAGAGAGCAGTCCTCCTTTGGGATGAATATCCACTCAAGGTGTAGTTTAGAGCTGCTAGCACTCATAAATCTGGCCCAATAATTATATCCTGTCCAATTCAAATAGTTTGCTGATGAGGGCCTCTCACAAAATAAACTTGGATATTAAAGTGCTTTGGCTACTTGCAAGAAATCCTAGCTATATATGCTCAGCCCCTAAGGTCAGTCACTCAGGGGACCATATTTTGTGGTGTCAACAATGGTGGTGTCATTTAGTGAGGGAAAATCATCCTCATGCAGTGGGCAAGAACAAAGCCTACATACACTGTAAAGTTCACTTAAATCCTCAAAATAGGGCTGCAGTCGGACCTCTTTGCATTGACCCACCGGAGTGAATTTCACTCTGAATGTCTCAAGGAGCAAGGGGCAGAAGGGCATTCAGCAAATAACTGTCCATTTTTTCAAATTAATTTATTTCTGGTCCTTAATACTGCTCTTGGAGCTCCCAGTCACTTTGAAGCCACAGCACATAGATCTGTGATATCAAATATACCAGGGACTCCACTGGAGCTGTAATAAACTGGGCACTCCGGGGTCACCCTGTTTTTATTATGTATTAAAAAATAACATTAATCTGCACCCCCAGGGGTATCTCCATCACTCCAGTGAAGTTCCTTTTGTTTGGAATATCTCAGAGCAATGCATACTGGGTATCCATAGTGATTGAGAGCAACCTCAGGACCTTGAAATCAGTTTTGTAAGTTTTCAAATTAGTTTACAGTCAATTATTAGCAGAACATCCTCCTGCTCTTTGATATTTGGGGCATTCAGCAAATAACTACCATTATCTTTTTTAGAAAAAAGTTTGCAGGTCACCTTCAAGTTTTGGCAAGACACCAAAGATTAGAGAGCAAGAGAAAGGCCAGAAGGAATTATTCAGCTAACGCTCACTGCCCTAGAACAATTGTATCATGTCATCCAAGCCGCAGAAGTGGTTTAATCTTTACCATGGCAGAAAAAAATGAGCTGCCCGGTCCTGGGAAGGCTAAAGATTATCACTTGTCTTCTCCACTCCCCAAAGAGACCATTGAGTTTTTTAAAAACTGACCACAATCCATAATATTTTCAGTACTAAAATGAGATCTGAATAAACCCTATGAAAAAGTCTTATTTTTAGTATATTAAGCCTTTCATTATGAAGAACCATTCAAACTACTTCAGCAATACCTAAATAATCCGAAAGACACTATTATCATCAAGGCAGTGGTATAGTGAAGTATTTTCTGAAATAGGTTTTGGGTTTTTGTTATTCTATAGTGTTTGGGCAAAAAGACATTGGACCACATCTGCAGCTACTGTGTTTCAGCATAAATCCATTGAAGACAAGCTGAAGAGCTGGCCCAACAATGTTGTCAACTTCTGATATTCCAGCAACCAAAAAGGACTGTATATATAGTCCATTTCCTTTGACCTTGCTAAAGTTCTGATATTGACTCCTTGGACTGGGAGAAGGGTTTACTTCTTTCAGAGAAATTCGGTACAAACTTTATCTACTGGTAAATGAATGCACGCCATGGGAAATGCTTCATTTAAACAGGAAAATTGTTACTTTGCTAAAAGGAAAAATCCTGCTGACCAACCTGGTGATTTAAAGGCCTGATAAGTTTTGAGTGATGGAGGAATTTCAATGGAATTTTGAAAAGCAAGCTGTTTTATGACACATCCTAACAGCTTCTAGATCTATTAAGTTTTTAAGTAAGATGTTTTAAAGAAGAACAGGCTCCCAGTTGTTAGCAATGTTTCCTCTTTTTTAAAAAAAAATAATTCTTTTGTATTACGGTAACACATAGAAACAGCAATCAGAATCAAGGCCCCATTGTGCTAGGTGCTTCATGAACATAGAACAAAAGATGGCCCTGCCTGGAAGAGCGTACAGTCTAATTCAGATAAGTCGTAACAAGTTGGTATAATAACCAACGAGAAGGAATGGGGAAGTGATGCAATAAGAAGATCGGGTGTTTACTGTATAGGCCAATGAACAGAGCAAACAGAAGTCTCTACTAGCCATCTACCTAGCTATTATCAGTTGGCAGTTCCCCTTAGGCCTCAGGACAGAAGTATTTTGAAGAGGAACATGAAGGAAGAGAAGGTATTGGCTTTATGGACTAGTTCACAGAGGGTGTTCTGTGCAGAAGATATGGAATGGAGGAAAGCTTGTGGATTTTATTTCTATTATGGCAGTACCTAAGAACCCCCAGTCAAGTATCAGGGCCTCATTATGCCAGGGATTCTACAGGTGACAAAGAAGAGAGAACCCCTCTGCGGAAAAGACAACAGATGGATGAGAAAAACAGGGAAAAGGAGGGTTAGGACAATAAAAGAAACAAGGTATCTCATAGGAGAAATGGGAAAACAAGTGATGGAGACTGGTAGAAGCATAGTGGCGGGGAGGGGGACGACAAAACATACAACTCCCTTTTCTGCAGGGAGAACCACGTTTTCGGGGCTTTAAAGGTAAGCACTAGAAACTTGTAATGGAATGCACTGGACAAAGAGAAGCCTGTGGATGGAGTCAGAAAATGGGGTAATAGGATCATAATAACAAGCCAGGCAGATGGATGATTTAGGAAGCAACATTCTGAATGGGCCTGAGAGGAGTGTCAAGAAGACCAGGACTCTGGTGAGAGCTATTTCATATAGAGCATGAGACAGAGTAGAGGGGACCAAGGATGGAGTTGGAGGCAATGGCTGTAGATCGCACATATAATGAGTTTAAAGGGAGAAGGAAGATGGGACAGTAGTTGCCGAGAGTCAAAGGTGGTATGGGCTTTGTTTTATTTTTAGGATTGGGGAATCCATAGAGCTATTTAGGTTTATGACTAAATTTCCCTTCAAAAGTCCAGGAGGCAGAGTGGTGAAAACTCGTCCAAAAAAATCACCTGTTCAATGTCTGACTTTGGATTCAAAGTCTTTCCCCATCAGTTAAAGCAGGATCTGGCTTGGTCTTTGCCAGTTATGAACTGCCCCCACCCAAAAGAGCTAAGCAAAAGAGCATTGTCCTAACAAACCAAATGAAAAATGCAGTAATTTCCAGTACAGACACTAGACTCTGGGGGGCCAAATTCTGCACTGGGTTTGAGCCCCGTGCAATCCCATTGATTTTAATGAGGTTGTCTGGGGCATTAGTCAGTGCAAAATTTGGCCACGGTCTTCAAAGAGTTTCTCTTTGAGATCATGCATGTGTGCATGCAGACAGTGTAAATCTAAAGGCGTGGCCTCGTGTTTACAAGTGTTGTGCTCTTTGTCTCTTGCGTGATGTCAGGGTTGCCCTCCAATATTGGAAACAGGATGAAAGTCAAAGAAAAAGAGGTCAATTTATCTGACAGATGAACACAAATAGTCTTTTCCTGTATCCCACCCAAAAGAGGTTTGAGGGGCTTCTCTCTCTCCTCTATTTCAAATAACTTTTTGTTGATATCAGGGTTACTACAGCCAGTCTTTTCAAATACATTCTATAGAAGATAAGAAGGTTCCACTAGTACCAATTCAAAATACCAATGACAACTTATTTGTGAACTCTTTTGCAAAGGTGTTTTTATTTTCTTGTCTTGCCAAAAATAGATGAACTCACAGCCAAAAAAACAAAAACAAAAAAAGTTCAGCAAAATACTAGTTCATACTTAGATCTGACTCTCTTGAAAGTGTTACAGATTTGGTGAAGAATACCCTTGAGGATTTTAAATATCTTTAAAGAGTTGGGTTGTTCTCCAACTTCCTCCATTTTTAATGTGAACCCCTAAAAATCAGAATGAGAACTTCTTGGGCATCAGAAGTTAACTAGAATGAGCACAATTCCTGCAGGGTTATGTGAATTCCATCAGGTATCATTGATGGAGCTAGCATACAATGAGGGAAGTAAACAGGAGAGGGCCATGTTGAATTCTGCTGCATATTAAGATATTGTGAATAGGGAGAAGAAATCAGTGTTTGCTAATAAAGGATAAAGATAGTAGTGAAACCTCACATTACTGAAGGGACCTGGAACACAATGAAAAGGCAGGGGGAGGAAGGTTAAACGCTATTTAAGCTCCAAATCAAGAACATGTTTATACTTAGGTGACAGACAAATTCAGGTTCTGACAAAACAGATGAAAATCAGTTCTTTCTTCCCAAACCTCAGTTTCCTTAGCAACAGTTTAACTTGAAGCACTTAACGTAGTGCAAAGACTTCATAAAAAAAGGCTGGCTTTGATTTAGGCACTAGTCAACAAATTTACCAAAGAATCAGAGAATCCAGAACTAGGGTCTTTCTAAGTAAAAGTATGTCTCCCCTTACAGCTGGGATGTGTAATTCTCACCTTGGGTAGATGTATGCACACACTTCTGCTCAAGCTAGCATGCTAAAAACAGCAGTGTGGTTGCAGTGATATGAGCTAGATGCCAGAGTCCATGCCCACCTGACCCCTGGGAACGTACTTGGTCAGCTAGCTCAAACGACTGCCCATCCTGCTGTGGCCACATTGCTATTTTTAGGTGACAACTCAAGCACCGCTAGAGTGTGTATGTCTATTCTAGTTGGGAATGATCCCTCCTAGCTGCTATGTAATTCCAACTAACTCATCTTGATCAAAACCATGAAAAACAAAACACACTAGTCTGGGCTCCAATGAATGGGTAGAGTCCTCCTTACTCCAAGGCAGCCAGCCTCTCTCAAGCAGCAACCCTTATATAGGGCTTGTCTATACTTACGCGCTGGTTCGGCGGCAGGCAATTGAACTTCTGGGTTCGATTTATCGCGTCTTGTCTGGACGCAATAAATCGAACTCAGAAGTGCTCCCCGTCGACTCCGGTAATCCTGCTCGCCGCGAGGAGTACGCGGAGTCGACGGGGGACCCTGCCTGCTGGGTCTGGACCGCGGTAAGTTCGAACTAAGGTACTTCGACTTCAGCTACGTTATTCACGTAGCTGAAGTTGCGTACCTTAGTTCGATTTGGGGGTTTAGTGTAGACCAAGCCATAGTTTCCTGGTTTTCCGCCGGAGAACCTGATTGGCCTGCAGCCTCAGACTCCATCTCCTTCTCTTCCCCTGAGCACCTGTGCAGGCCAAAGGAAAAGTCACGCTCTTTGCCAGGGACCAGATAATGTTCTGAGTCTACCCCTATCTTCTCTGGTACTAAAATCCTGCTCCCAGTGACCAGACTGCTGTATCTGCTGAGTAAGTGCATGAGGGCTGGAATGGGAGGGAAGCCTCCTACCCAGGCTGCTGAATGGGAGTGGAGCTGATCTGCAGTTGTGGCTCCAGCCGAATAATCCCATCCGTGTGGATCCTTCAGACCTAGCCTGTCCTGAGACCCTCCTTCAGAGAGCATGCTGCGAGTCTCCCCAGAGTTGGGCTCTGTGCTATGGATTTGCAGCCCTATCCAGCTTCACCAAATCCTGCCCTTTCCCCACACACTGAGCATCTCCACTAGCTTTATTGCCAGAAAACTCCTTCCCACCTGGGTGGAGGGTACAGAATGTGTCCCTTACTGATTCAGGACCTTACAAATAAACTAAACATTGTCTGTTTTCCCTAATTTTTAAAGTGTTATGCTCTATAAAGCACCTGAAGTTGACAGTATTTCTGCTGCAAATTCAATCCAAGATATCTAAAGAAGCACATTTACTTGTGGAGACTCCTATTTTATCAACCAAATGCATGCTAACCAGCAAAAGGTGCAGTGAGCACTCCCCCTGAACTCTCCCTTTCTCCCTGGAGTCCTATTACAATCCTGCTATTGCCGATGGGAAACTTTATCCCACACAAGTGGTCACCAAAATAGCTGCATATTTTTAAACCACAGATCCTTTGAAATGGGGCCTATAAAAATACTCCGATCCGAGATGAATGTTTCTCAGTACTTTGGGGTTTCAGGTTGGGTCACTTTGTGGGATTTGAGCGGTTGGCAAAGTCTCATGAGTGTTTCACAATTATTTATGTGAAGCTAAATTAGATGGGGATATAAATCTTTGATAAGATAAGCATAGCAGCCACACTGATTCAAAAAGAACCCAATGGACTGACTCTCAAGTCTGATGTTCGTTTCCTTTAAAATGAATTTAGGGGAGGGGGGGCGGAAGAGAAGTATTTAGTTGTGGTTCTGAACAAATAATTTTTACAAATCCTACTCTCCACTTGGGCTCTGGAGATTTATACAGCATGAATGCCAAAAAAGGACAAGAGCATATTTATATCTTTTTTGCTTTGGTGTATGTGTTTTAAAAAATGAGTACATTTAGTGCTTAGGAAAGCACAGAACTGATAGCAGCATAGCACTATGCAGGCATCCCCCTTGCAGTTTATTATTTATTGTTTGTATTCCCGTAGCATCCACAATGTGGTAGGCACTGCCTAGCCACGCATACCCTGCTCCAAACCTTTCCCTTGACTTCAGTAGACACTGGATCAGGCCTTAAGAAAGTAAGCAACATAGGAAGGGCATAAGGGAAGTGAGAGAATCCAGACAGGTTTGGTTTATTTGGTTACATAAATATGCATCCGTTCTAGCCAACCACTCCTTGACCTATCCATTATTAGTTAACCAGTTCCTTGAAGGAGTCACAGAAGCAGTGGGACTTCAGGTGGGATTTGAGGTAGGAGAGGACAGTGGCCTCACAAGTCAGATCATGAAGGGCAGCATGGAAGACCAGGCACAGGCAGTTGTGAGAGAACTGGACAATTGGTAGATGAAGGCTAGCATCATTTGCAGGGCTGAGGCGCTGATGTGACACAAGAGGACTTGTAATTATTCTATGGTGACATGCATGCACACACCAGCTAAACCACACACATGTGGCATGGAAAAACAAAGGCCTCCACTGCTTTATCTAAAGTGGAATTTCCATTAGCTGTTAGTAATATTAAGGTCTGTATCCTTTCTTGTAGGCCAGCAACTAGATGGTAACATCGCAAATGTAACATTACATTAATCAGAGGGCAGTGGTGCTTACTATCCAGTGCATTGAAAGCTCTATCAATGTTAATCTGCAGAACTCACTGCTATCTGAGTCCCAGAGTCTTCTCACCAGAGTACTAGTTCTCAAAAATGTGTAGGGTTTTTCCTTTTACATGGGAGAAGACCCTTTTAGGAACAGGGATTAATCCCAAACCCATTGCATTTGTGACCCAGTAATCAAAGACTGATCAAGATAGCAACTCTGAGGCTTTTCATTTCGGTTCCAAGGATTTCATTTATCAGTGTGTTATTTTGCCAATTTTAAGTGGATCTGGTTCAGATGCAAAATCCGCAGTGCATTTAAATAATTGAGGGCATAAGAAGATTTATGTATGCAGTAATGGAAACAGTGGTGACAAGATGTTTTCCAAGTTGCCATGATATATAGATTGCAAAACACCACAATGCCCTGCAATCAGCTGAGTGAGTAGAATGGATTAGAAGCAGAATCTGGCTAGCAATGGAGCAGCCTCTAGGAAGTGCCATGGGACAACAGAGACTGAGCCACAGGCTGGGGATAATGAACTAGGCTCTGAGAGGAAACACACACAATTGTGGACGCATCCATGTGGGATAACCAGGGATGCATGGGGAAGGGGGTGTCTAATTGTTCACAAGCAGTCAAAGCAAAAGATGTGGGATCAGCAATGGGGCAAAGAAATTATACCCCAACAAGATCACTGACTGGATCAGAGCCTAGCCAAGCAAAAATTTATTTGCCTCCAGGAGCAGGATGGACTTGAAGGGGCAGCTTTTACTCATCCTATGTTTATCTTTTCCTGCAACAGAGGCTTTCTACCAAGGGTATTTGTATCTTCCTTTTCTGCCGGCCCTGGTAAGAACGACTTCCTGCTCAGATGTGCGTGTGGGGGGTTGTGAGGAACTGACCAATGGCTGCATCCTGCAGGGCCTAAGGAGTTGAAGTGTCTACAACTCTTGGCACACCTCGCATGCTACCAAGAATCTGAGGAGTTTAATGTACAATAGCAGTCACAAGGACCTCTGTGGGTGGGAGTCACTCACGCTGCTTTCTAGGGCTGAGTAAACGCTGATGATCATTCTTAGCCGATCTGTCCTTGCAACAGATTCCCGCTCTATCTCACAGGCTGCATTCTTTCCACACCCCTCAGGCTGATCTGTTAGTAATGACACCAGCAGGGCTGGCTTCCTGCATCATTGGGGAGCACAACTATGGGCCAACTATGACCCTTGGACAAGGTGCTCTTGCCTAGTTTTCTTTAGGCTCTTGGGAGGCTTTGCTAAATTGTTTGAGGGCTATGTGAGAGACAAGTGGGTGGCGTGAGGTGGGGTGGGGGATTCCTTTGCAGGATAGAAAAGTAGTAGTAACCTACTATTTCCCCCGAAAAGCCAAAGGTGGGGTTAAATATAGTAAGAGATAGGAAAATAATGTTTACTCTCCCCTTGTTTTTTTTTTTTTTGCCTTAATCTGCGTGTACCAGAGTAAGAGCCACCTCCTCATATCATCACTATAATAAGTGAATTAAAACTAGAGGGTTCTTCACAAATTTGTATGTTTGGGGGGAAGGGTGAAGTGGCAGGCATGAGAGAATACTGGAGAAGAAAACTCCTTTTTTATCTATCCCCTCCAACCAAAGCCACTACAGTTCACCAACCCAGCCTTCCTGTTCCCCTGGAACTAGCCCTTGCCAGAAGAGCTGCTACACAGCACCATGAGGTGGGGAGGCAAGGAGAATAAGCACACTTCCTCCACGTTGCTGCCAGGGAATGGGAGACCTACATGTTGATCTCTTGCCCCTTCGACCCCATGTATCATGAAAAGTGGCTGAAGCACTCAAGAGTGCTGAGCATCTGTCGTCTGAAAAATCTGGCATCTCACATGCGGCATCCGAAATCACCAGTCATTTCTGAACATATAGGACTTTCTTGTAACGATTAGAATGGACATTGCACCTTCGTTCACTGAGCATGGAGAAGAGATTATATTGTGTAACTAGCTGTCGTGACTCCATCTCTGTTAATGCCATGTCTCCCGTACACCAGTTCAGGTGTTACAGAAGAATAATAGTACAGGAAAGAGCTATGGCATTTGTGTGAGCACTTTATGTCTTGTTGTAACCTAAGGTGTGCTCCTGCTGTAGACTTAAGTTAGATGGATGCAGTGCAAGCATTGCAGTTTACGACTTACAGTAGTTTAGCAAACTGGCTGTGTACTAAGAACTCCAGAGATTAGACCAAGGGTTCTCAAACTGGGAGTCGTAACCTTTTTATGTGAGGGTTCACGAGCTGCAGCCTCCATCCCAAACCCCACTTCACCGTCAGCATTTATAATAGTGTTAAATATTTTTTTAACTGTTTTAATTTATAAGGGGGGGGGGGGGTTGCACTCAGAGGCTTGCTGTGTGAAAGGGGTCACCAGTACAAAAGTTTGAGAACCGCTGGATTAGACACGTTGACTGTATTAACGGAGGCACTGGACCAGATATTGCTGCCAAACCTACAGACAGAAGAGGGTGCCTGGCTCACTGGGATTCCATCCTCCAGGTTGGAATGAGTGAGATATTTGCCACTCATGTCCTAATGTCACCAGGTGTGGGGCAAAAGTTGCTTCATGCTGACAGAGATCTCTGAGGAGGACTTGAGGCTGCCTGGGGACAAATGCAGACACCACTCCTGGATACATTCCTCCAGAGCTGGATGGAAAATGTTGACTAAACATGCAAGTTTGATGGGGGAAAGAAAAACAATAAAAAAAAAGTCCATCCCACACCCACACCCCATCCCCGTCTTCCAGCCAGATCTCACACATTCTCTAATGGTCACCAGCCTGTGGTTTTAAATCCTAGCCCCATCTGGCATGTGTCAAGCCTGTTTGAGGTAGCTTGAAAGAGAGACAGTCATGCACTGAATCTCCGGGGGGGGGAGGGGGCACCCAATTAAATGGCTTCATATGGGGGCCCGCATCTGTTTGCTATCGACTGCAGTTGGCTAGCTCTGGTTCAGATCTCTTACTGCTAAATATTAACCAGGTTTGTCATGTCCTTTTATTCTGCAAATTTCCCCTCTGCTAGAATTCATTTGTTCCAATGGGCTATAATGTCCTGGCTTCCTACAATGAGGAAAAGAATAGGGCAATGCACCTCTTTCCAGAGAGACTATAATAGCTCCAGGCACCATGTGGCTTCAACTAGTTATAAAGTACAACTAGGGGACTGTAGCGGGGTGGTTACCCGCTCCTGCCCTGAGGGGTTTGGAACAGTCCTGGGAGAAGGCTGGGGTAGGGAAGCAGCTACTGGGCTGATTGGGGAAGTAGCTGCACCTGGGCCACGCCCCAATCTGAGCCCAGCTGGCCTGTATAAAGAGGCTGGGAGCCAGGCACTCAGAGACTCTCTCTCTCTACTTAGAGAGAAAAGGGCCTGGCTGCAGGGCACTAGACACAGGGTACCTGGGTGGAGCAGGGCTGGGGAAAGGCTGAGGAGCTCCAGCCTGGTATTAGGCCAAGGGGTACTGAGGGTTGCAGAGGGCAACCCAGGTGTAGGCCAAGGCAGCAGGTCCAAACCCAACCTTGCCTGTGATGAGTGGCTGATACTGCAGTCTGTTCCTGGGTGTGGGGCTAGATGGTGACTGGCAGTAGTCTTATTCTGAGGCAAGGTGGAGTTAGTGGGTGGGGGTTCCCCTGGGAGGGGAGACCCAGTGTGTGTGGGTACTGCCAGGGGGCAGCACCCAGAGCAGGGGGCACTGGGGTCCTGGGAGGGACATGGGAGCCAGTGCAGACGACAAGGCGGATCAATGCCCTGCAGAGGGTGCTCCAGAGGCTGATGAGCTAATTCCCTGGATGACCAGCAGGAGGTGCTGCAGGGGTGAGTCCGACCCCTTACAGGGACACATAGCAGGACCAAGAATTTAAGAAGCAAAGTTGCAGACTGCAACTGGAGTAAACATGGTTGTGTTGGGGTCCCCTATCTAGGTTAATGAATGGAAGAGTATATTATTTGTATTGTGTGGTAGCACATAGGAGGCCCAATTGTCCCTCATCACAGATGCTACATGACATCTGATGGTCTCATATATAGTTTGTATTGGAAATGTAGAAATCTGAGTGTAGAAAATGTTATTTATTAAATTAGTAGGACACCATTTTTAAGCTTCCTGCACTAGTAACAGTTTTACATCCCTAGGGTTGTATCTAACACTGGATCCCACATGAGCCTCTACACTTTGAAACATTAGCAGTGGGAATGGAGAAAGAGGAGAGAACTTTGCTGGAAAATATTGAGCAGCCTCTGATCTAGATGTACTGTTCAGGTCCCCATAAACAATTTTAAAACTCCTAAATTCCCCATAATAGTCCTATCTGCCTAATTCCTAACATCCATCTTCACTCCTGTGCTTCTCATCACCCAGAGCTACTTACAATTTTTTTTTAATTATTTGTAACTTTAAAGCGCTTTACATAGATGGTTTGCTTTGTGCCAAAAGACTGGTCAGGGACATTTGCAGGAAACACCTTGCAGAACGCACCCAGCAAAGCCAAAGGAAGGGGGGGGGGAAAGCCCTGGGAAAACACGTGAGGTCCATTGTTACCCATTCTTACATCTACCAAAGTGTTCTTAGCTCAGGAGAGGGCAGGCAGGATGGAGACAATCATTGGAAATGGCACCTGAAGCAGTTGTTTGAATCATAAGAATTCCACACGTCGTCATGAGTTTAGATTCCCAGCTTGTGTCAGTAAAGCATTCTGGGCTGGCCATAGATTTAACTAGATTGGCATGTGGGCTGCAGGGTAAGTGTGTCTACAGCTTGGGGAGGCCCTTAGCAAAGGGAAGCACTGAAGGCACCTCTTCCATCTAGCTTTTGGGGGTGGGTGAGAGAATGTAACAGGAGGGGGGTGGCAGGAGGCACATTTTCACCTAAAATAATTTGGACTAGGCTGCTTTGTGGTAAAGCTCAGTGGGGTGGGACAAGCCACAGAGTTAAAAGCAAGGAATGAAATGGGGTGTATGGAGAGGAGTGCCTTGGGAACAGGGTGGGAAGGTGCCCTCACTTCTCCAAAGGATGAACTCAGCAGGGTGCCTATTGACTCATCTTGTTTGGCTGGCAATTGCCAAAGAGGGAAGATTTGCGTTCAGTGGAGGCTAGTGATGTTGGAAGATGGGTTGGCAAAACCAACACAAAAAAGCATTTCCAGGGTCAATTTACAGTCATGCCTAAAAATAACTGGTGTTTGACTCAAAATTGGTCCAGCAGGGCTTCCTCTGGAGGCACTTCCACAGCTTGCTTTTGGGCCACATGGGTTCTGAGTTTAAGGTTTATTAACCCCTACCCCAATTCTGGAAGCAATGGTGGGGTGTAGGGCAGCTCATGCCAAATTTGAGAAGTTAGTCTTTGACAGACAGGCTGTCCTTTCTCACAGCTCTTCTGAATGGTTAGGAGGGAGCCATGGTTCTAAGTGTTCAATTTGGGGAGTATGGCAGAGCTGTGGAGAGACCCATTAGGGGCAAACTGAAACCATGTGCGTTTTTAATGAAACAAGGAGCTGGTGCGCAGGGCTGATTGCAGCAGGAACATTTATTGCCTGGCTGGAATGTGCATCTGGCATTGATCGTTTCCCCAGCTATCAAGTGAGTAGTAATGTGGAAAGCAAATTGGAGCTTATAAAGAGAGATGAATTTTTTAATTAAGTGCAATTTGGGGAACAGCCTTTGTAAGGAAAAAAACATGTTTTTGTTCATTATTTTAGTAAAAAGTTATGGGTGAAACTGATTTTGTATCTCTGGTGGCCACAGCCTGGAGGCTGAATTTCATGAAAGACTGGCACGGCAGCTAAAAGAGACAGGGCAATAATCTGGAGGGCCTGCAATCACAATGGGCCCTGTTCCACCATCCTAACTCACCCTTAATAATTTACGCCCTTGAAATCACAGGGATTATTTGCAGTATTATTGAACCTGAGTAAGGGGAGCAGAATTAGTCCCCAAGACACACAAATGCACACCAGCTCACCCTGCACATTTGAAGCACAGCCTCTTGGATAATGCTGAGCCAAACAGAGGATCAGCTGTTCTGCTGGCAGCTGGCCCCCTGCTATTTACCATAGAGGATGTGAATGAGTAAGCCATTATCTTGCAATTGGTGTCTGGCTTTCAGCACAAGCATGGTAGAGAAGCTCCTATCACCTATTTTCTGGGGCATGTGTAGATAGGTATGTAGAGGCTGCTCGCAGAGATCTGTGTAGGAGCCATGACAATTTTACTTCCTGCTCTGCTGCAGTGCCACATTCACACAGATCCTGGAATCTTAGGCCTCTAATATGGAGGATGCTGGTTCATGTCTTGCTCTTAACACTGAGAAATTAAAACTGTGATTGGGAAAGGCAAATCTACATGAGGTGAACAAACTGGCAGGAACTTGTTCATGAGTTACTGCATCTCCTTTCTGGGATATGTGGTGTTAGCAAATAGAACTACACACCTTTAATTATATTTTTCGAACAGCTAATAAAAAAATTCCTGAGCAAAATCTGCCCTTTTCCTACTTCCCCTTAATTTACAGTGCAATCTCCAAACATACTGGGTACTGAAATCTAAATGGGCCAACAACATGCACAAGAAGGAGGGGAGAGTCTGGCTTGGAAATGTCTGGGGAAAAGTTTCTGTTGGACAGAAGAATTAGGGCAGCCCTAATGATCTATAAGACTTTACAAAAAGGGAGAGTCGAAAGCTCCATGCTTTGGACGCTACTTATTCACTGACATGTAAGAGGACTCTCCTTTCTCAAGCACCTCGCCCAACTGGGACAGGTGCCAGCATTTTATGACAAGATGGGCCTCTACTGATCACATGTTTTACACACATTTTTGCACGTAGGAGCTAGAGTGTAAGAGCTGTTTGGAAACATGTATAGATTTCAAGGGTACTGGGTGGGCCTACAAATTCCTTCCTGCATTAGAAAACCTGCTTAAGCTGATAGACTAAGCAGCTGTCCAAGCCAAAAGGGACATATATATTTAACCAGGTCCCAAACTACATGTGCTATTCTGCTTTTCATATTTGCCCTGGACCTGAGAATAACCTAGTATCAGGCCTGCTTTTTAGGGAAGCTGAAATTGTATGCAGACATGCCTTCTTGGGAGAAGCCTGTGTCTTTTACTTATCATATTTTGCTGTGCAGCATTCAAGTGCTGGCAGTTATGTGTTGGAGGAAGCAGGGTATCTAAACATAATCGTGTCCATGACACTTCACACTGATGGCGAGCTTTGAGAAATTTATTAATTTGGCATATTCTTTATGAATGTGGCAATAGTCAAATGTCAGTTAGCCAGACCATGATTGTCCAAAAATCTCAGTTTATCTGAATGTCAGATACATTTCTTGAGACTGCACACAAGTCTCTTTGTGCTGAAGTCTGACTGCCACTTTAAGATGTATATACAGTAATCTTAGAGCCTGATCAAGTGTCCACTGAAGTCAGTAGGAGTCCTTCCACAGAATTAGTGGCATTGGATCAACCCTTGGAGCACAGATCTTGGCTGCTGTCTCTAGCTCAGCCAGACAGCCTGCAGGCTTCAAAGAAGTTCAGGGATAGGAGGCCATCAGTGCAGACTTAACAGCTTCCTGGCCAACTCCCACAGGTATCCAAAGGTTTCTGGTATCCCTTCGGGTTTTGTGATAATTGGAGTTCTACTGCAATTACTCAATTTTAAATCATTAGAGTGACATTATATGGCTGAAGGGTTTCAGTATCAGTTTGTCCTTGAAAAGGTGTGAAATGGAGAGTGGGACTGGAATGTCCATGACAGAGTTAATCAAAACACATGAAGTGTCTAAGATATGCCCACCCCTGGTTATTTGCCAGCAATACAGCTGTTTATGTAGTAGAGAGAAATATTGCCCGCTTTGGACACAGGACTTTCAGACTAGAAAACTACTGAAGCAAAGGGAATGAAGATAGGCAGGGATGCAGCAGCTTTGTTTTGTGAACAGGTTCTTGTGGGAGATGCAATACTGAAAGTCCTGAGGAAGGACTGGCCAAAGAGGCCATTAACAATATTTTCAACCCTTTAGAAATACATCCTGGATAGAGAAACTGAAGCTCTTTCGCTTGTGACTTTTCATGCAACTATTTAATTAAAATTTCAAATCTGTGAAAATTTCAACTAGCTTTAATAAGAATGTATATCTGTACGTTATTTGCCACTATTGTGGTACGCTCCTACACATGCACATCCATATATTACTAATACAGTATTGTTGAGAGGGTTCTTTGCTACACTTGTATAACATCAGTGAGCACAGCAAGCATCAACTGTTAGTAGAACCCACCTTCCACAGACTGTATTGACTTGCTCTACACAATAGCTGTTTAGAAATCCAAGTCTAAACCACAGGATTTTCTTCCCACTCCATGTGATCAATCTATCTCTTCATACAAAACCTCCCCTCCTCAGGCCAAACGGATCCAGCTGAGATTTGCTCACAGTGACTTACCTACCAGTCAAAAAAGACCCCTATGCTAAAGAAATGGACAAGCTCCTTGAGTAACTCTTGACAAACTTCCCCTGGGCTCTAACTTTGTCCAGAAGAGTCTACCTTCTAGTACCAGCTGCCTATGTCCCTTATTCATCCCCTTAACACACATGGTAAGTCAGCGCAGCAGTAGCTATTACTGAAACTCAGTGGCTGAGGTTGCATGTTGTAAGGCCCATTAACTTTCTGGGCACTGTGTTTCTGAATGTTTACAGGCCAGGGTAATAATTTGTAGGGAGCAGACCAAGCCTGACTGTTTCCTTCTTGTCCAAGTCTCCCGAGGCGTGACACAACAAGACCATTTGGGCAAAATAATGAACACAAACCTCCTCCCAGAGCCAGGGTTTCATGGCCTCAGTACATATTGCACCTGATTCACAGGTGACTAGAAGCTTAAACATTGAAAGACAGAGCTAATGGAAACATATGAGGAAATACCTCGTCTCAGTCCACTGGCGTCAGCACAGAGACAGTTGTTTGTTCACTAATGGAGCAAAACCAAGGTGAAGTGCCCATTGCCAAGGACTAGAAACAAATGAGGATGTTTGGGGAAGGATATTTGTATTATACAAGATTCTTAGCATTCAGAGAGACTAGGCTATAAATATCAGGGGGATAATATTCTGGAATTTCTCATGAAATATGAGACAGCAGGTAACCTGTTCAGAGTTAACTGGTTTCAGAACAGAAGGCTATTCTTGTTAGACCCTAAAAAGTAAAATCAGTAGAAGAGTTTCCTAACAAAAAACTTATCCTCTTAGAAAATATGATTTTGTCCAAATTTTCTAAGGAAAAGAATCTATTTCTGAAAAAAAAAAAGTGGATTGTCCATTGAGAAAATTGAAACAAGAATTTTCATTTTGCATCTGCATTTCCACATAAAATGTCATTTGAAGTGTAAATGGTGGTTTGAAACTAAATGTTTGTTTCAAATTTACTCTTCATTTCAAATCCACATTTTGAAATGAAACATTTCAACATTTTTTAATTGACTTTTTCAGAACATTTTGTTCTTCAAACAACATCAATAAAGAGAATCAGGCCCACTTTTTCCCCCTGATTTTTCACTGGTGATGAGAACCCACAAGTCATATTTAAATCAATGGGATCTGAAGGTGCCCAGCATCTTCGAATATCAGACAGCTAGTGGCTTTTATAGGTAAGGACTACCCTGAGTTTACCAAACTCATTGCCCCTTGTGATCCAAGTAGGATTTGAACTAAAGTGTCTCAGAATGAAACACTAATCCTTTAATTTAGTGCATCACTGAGGTTGTAAGCAAGTCAGCTCTGTGACAAATTTCTTCCCACTCTCTTTTTGCGATGTAACCAATCCCAAGATCTTGAAAGAGAGACAGTTCTGCTTTACTGGTGGTGGTAAAGGGCCCAATCAAACTCCAATGAAGTCAACGGAGATCTTTCCATTAACTTTAATTGGGGTGGGATCAGCCCCAAGTAAGTAGTGGTGGAATCTCAAGAGATGGGGCCACAGCAGCTGCCTCTAACCTTCCAGAAGAAAACAGGGAAGGTTACTCTGCAGCTGTGTCCCCTAGTGGCCTCACTCCAAAGACTTATTACAAGTAGGGGAAGGTGGAATTTTAATGAGCCAGTTTTTTTAAAAAAGGCATGTGGGCCACTGCACAGCAGTTCTTTCAGTTCTACTCAGCCAGGGGTCATGGCTGTGATGCTTGGACACCCTAAGGGCACGGGAAAAGTCTTCTGGTTGTTTTCACATCTCGTTCACAGCATAAGAGGGAAAACAGCTTTTGGGTTAATTGACACTGCGAACAGACAACGAGACAGACGCTGTTGTCATCACCAGTTCAAGAAGTCATCTGGGTTGTCACTGAGCTGTGACATTAAGGCGCATGCACATGAGGAACACTTCCAACCTAGGATTCTCCACAGTCCAACGCTGAGCACTTTCCATTGCCTCAGGGGAAGTTTCTCAGGGTCATGACTGCTGAACCATTGGGGGGCTGTAAGTACGACAAGGAGCTAAGGGTATTCACTCTAACTAGTGTTTGTACACCCCCTTTGGAACTAGTTAATTTTACACTTCATGCATTGCCTCAGATAAGCAGCGTTGTCTATTTCCCTAAAGTAAGCCAGAGTCTGGTGGATCAGGTTCTAATCCTGGCTCTGCTATTGATGAAATACATGACTTTAGGCCTTGTCTACACTATGGGGGGGAGATCGATCTAAGTTACCAACTTCAGCTACATGAATAACATAGCTGAAGTCGATGTACTTACATCTACTTACTGCAGGGCCCACAATACGCAATGTTGACTGGAGACACTCTCCCGTCGACTCCCCTTGCGCTTCTCGTTCAGGTGGAGTACAGGAGTCGACGGGAGAGCGATCAGAGGTCGCCGCGTGTCAAACCCCTGGTAAATGTAGACAAGGCCTAAAGCCATGCAGTGCATCAGTAGCAGAAACTGTACCTCAGTTTCTAAAATGGGGTTAACGCTGCACACTATTACCCCCTATGATTACACCCGGAAGGAAATGCAAAACACATTAGTGAAAAGAAAAGATATTCACATAAATTTAAAAAAATCCACCTTATTCACAAAAGTCTCTGAAACCCAAGATATTGCAGTCATAAGGGACATGGGTCTAGGACAAACATCAGTCTAGAATGTGGGCCAAAAAAAACCCCACATAAAGCAGTTCACAAAAATAGTCTCCAATACAGATTATGATTTCCTAAATGCTGCAATGCTCGGTAACTCTCTTATTAGAGTTCCATGAAGATGCACCAAAAGGAAATAAGATTTTTCTCCCTCATGGGAAGCATGGTGAGAATTGGTTAATGTTTACAAAGCCCTTTAAAAATGTAAAGCACTATGGAAGAATTACTGTTTCTACAATAAGTAGACTGACATAGTCCTTTTCCTGCCAAATGCAGTGACTGTTTTTCAGTTTTAAAGCCAAAATGGGAATGAGGGCTGCCTTATAGGGGGATCACACCAAAATACAGTTCCTCTTTACTGAAGTAGAAATATACACACACACACACACACACACACACATCCACTCACTCTTGCTGTGCCAGAAGCAGGTGCAGTGCATGCAGCTCATGAATGCATGTTTTCGTTTAAGTGTCTGTTCTTTGCCAGGAGAAATAACCCCAGGAATGCAGCGATCTGATTTGATTTTCCTACTATGAAAGCACTGCAGATCCCTGCGTTCAGTGTCTGGAGACACCACTGAATTTGACTGTGTTCACACCATACAGCAGTTGATTAGGAAGGTACTAGTTTTAAAAAATAATGCTACGGCCCATCCTGGCGATTCAGAGATGACACACTGTGTATTAGAGTTTGGGTCCTGAGCTGAATCCAAACCTACTTGGTCATAGTAAGAATGGTCACTTTGAGCAAGGCCTGAGGTTGGTGGTGGACAAAAGCAAACAGAGGGAGCAAGGAAATGGGCAGATAATGGCATTGACACATCTGTAATAAATGTATTGCCCAAGGAAAGCCTAAATGGGCTGAGTGTAACCCTGTAGGAAACTTTGCTGCCCCAGTCATCCTCCCACCTGAGAGCGAGGCAATAGCTTTTGGGGGCAGGGACTATCACTGTGTATATGTTTGTATAGTGTCTAGCACACTGGGATTCTGGCCTGGTTGTCCTCTAAGCACTGCTGCAGTATAAACATTTGCTAATAAATGTAGTCAAACTCTTATTGCTAGGCAGTGTATATAGGTGAGGAGGAGGTTCCCTGGGAGGAATCCTGTTAGGTATTGACTTTATTCAGGGTTGAAGAATGGATTTTTAGCCTGTGCAAGGATATGGTCCTATCAGGTATCCCCAACCCCACCACCACCCATGTGATCCCTTCCTGTTTACTATCCTGTCCGTCCATGACATAGCCAGCCTAGGTCAGGATGTATGTAATTGCTGTTGCCAAGATTAGAGAAGAAGAGCTCTGAATGGCAGAGAGAACAAAGCTTGCGTCAGTAGCCCCAAACTGCCAGACTTCACAGAGGACAAACAGGAAAATGTCCCTGTGCAGTTATTGAGGGATGAAGGAAGGAGAGAGCCAATGCTTCCCCCAGCAGTACCACTCCGAACAAACATCAGTGCTGGAGGAAATCAATGTCAGTGGAGAGAGCAAACGTAGGAAGGAACTTATTGATTTGAACACTTTCCGACAACAGCAAGATAAGCACACAGGCTTTGGCTGGTACCTGCTGTACTACTGCGTTTCAACTGGGTCATGAAACAGGATGGATTGAAGGGGTGGGAACTGGCCAATAAGATACAGCTCTGTCTGGAATATAAATTGAGATTAGGTGGTTTGATTTTTCACCCCAGCCCTATCAAGCCACGTGCCCTAGAAAGGCATCCGCAAGTTTTCACAACACAGGGAGCGATAATCTAATGACCTTACAGCTGGGGGGGGGGGGGGAAAACATTGGAGAACTTGTAATATCCCAATGAGCCATTCATCTGCCATGGTGCAGTCAGGTACATCCCAGGAGATACAGAAGCTTGTGTCTCAGGGGTTGTTAATCATGCAATTGAAATACTCAGCATGCAATGATACTTTGGAAGATTCTTGCTCAACCTAATTCAGCATGTTCTATGAATACTATCCCTCTCCCAAGAGCCTTACAGTCTAAAAGAAAAGGCAGACAACAGTGCTCTGGGTAACTTCGGATGACAAAAATTGTGTATGTGCACGCACGTGTGTAAGATCAACTGGACACATATAGACAAGAATAGAATACCCAGTGATAAAACGGTACATGTGGGGGAGGGAAAAAATTGAAAGGAATCTAGAAACTCATGCTCCAATGCTTAAACCAATCTCTGTTCGTGATTAGGATGAGAATTTTAAGGGGGATAGGGCAGACTATTCCACCTCTGCCTTTTGTGGGGGTACTGGTGCTGGCCACTGTCAGACACAACACAATGAGATGGACCATTTATCTGATCCTATCTGATATTTCCTATCGTGTGTGTGTGTATTAAGCTGAAGTTGTAAGTGGTATTATACTGACATGGGTTATCATTTGTTAGTCTCTTAGCTAGTCTAGCTTCTATCCCGGTTTATAATATTCCATTAAAAAAAAAAACCTACATTAAAAGAATACTATCAAGATTACCAATTCAAGCACGCGGAAGTTAGGAAATGCCTGCATTAAAGTTGCCCATATTACCTAAGTTCTGCCCCTTGTTCATATAGATTGGTATATCTTTAGTTGCATGATCAGATACTATTTTTTCCCACATGACCCCTTCTACAGTGCCTTCTAGTTGAAGATGTCATCGTTCTTTACAAGCATTAATGAATTTGCCTTGTAAGGGAAGCAAATATTATTCCCGTTTTACGGATAACAAAACTGAGGCACCGAAGTTATTCCAGAGCCTTGTTCTCTAGCAAATCACAGGTCTGCCCATAAAATGTAACATCATGGTCTCACCCACCTCTCCAAACTGCTACAGAATTTAGAGAAAGGAAAAGCCTTATTATTAATAAGTTATTAGGTTGTCTTACCCATTCCCTTCTTCCTGATCAAGATAACCACCTACTTGGTTAGAAACATGGAAATAAAAGAGGTAAAGAGATCAAATAAAATCTCCTTTTTATCTTAATCCACCAAGAAAATACCCTAGGAAGACCTTAATCCCCATCTCCTCAAAAAAAAAAATGGGGCTGAACTTTAAGTTTATGAAAGTAAAATACGGAGCTTAAAAAACTAGTCCTTTCCTTAAATTCAGCAGCCTTCTGCAAGGAAACGGCTTAGCACAGATACAGCTGCCTCTGACTTTCCACACTGCTGTTGGTTTGTGATTTGGCCTTTGGGATATTAAATTAACACACTTTCTTTGGTGATTACAAGAGTTCTGTGTCTTTCTCTCCCTACCCTATGGATTCCCCAGCTATTTAGAGATGCAAGAGTCCAGACCCTAGCTGCAGGCCCAAGCAGAGCACCTGCTTATCACGGCAGACCTTACACTGGCTGCAGCTCTGTTCTCATCTCACTTACTCCTGATCCCCTCAGACAAGGTCAGTATTACAAGCACAGCTCTGGAGACCTTTTGCCCATACTGCAGCCCTACTTATTTCCTCTTCCCTTGGGATGCTTTTCTTCACTACCCCGATTAAAAGTTATCATTACCACAGCTCTTGTACTTTTCCAGGCAGTGTGACCCTTGACTATTCTTTCTCCTTTCTTCCTGAGCCCCCTGCTTTCCCCCACCCCCATGTGGTTTAACCAGCTTTTACCAAAGCCACAAGGCATGCTCTTTCTTATTACTCATTTATTCAAGAAGGTTGTTTACCCAGGAACAGGTCCAAAGGCAAGTACAATGAATAGAGAGGCCACGTCAGTCTCATAGAATTCTCTCCATTCTGTCACCTTCTGCATGGAAATTTAAAGCAGGGGACCCAATGACCTCACGGTTCACAAGACCTGGCCTAGAGGCTGTTTTATCCTGTCGACTTAGTCCCCTTTAATCTGAAATGTGCATATCTCCAGGCCCCTGGCAGGGAGAGAGGGTATTTATAGCAGTGTCAGAAGAGGAGGCAGGAAGTAGGAAATTGGGATGGGAGCTTGGAAAGGGTATAAAGGGCTAAACCACACCACCTGCCTGGAATTCATTCCTTGGGGGGAAGGTAGAGTTAAGGAGAAATGTCACAGGAAATGGTTGGTTTAACCCAGATATCCGCTGGCTCTCTAGCCCTCTACCTGCTGTCTTTCAAAACCCCAGTCACTTCCTCTCTTTCAAAGTCAGGTGTAAGTTTTTCCCCCCCATCCCATGGTTTTCCTGTCCTGCCACAGGCCAGTCTGCTTCTCCCTGCTGTTTTAACCATTTATAGGCTATCACTGAAATCTGCTAAGTAGACTGAAAACTATGCTAGTTACACCAGACCCAGCAAGTTAGACAAGCCCAAAGATTAAATCTACATCAACGGGTTTATTTGGGCATAAGCTTTCGTGAGTAAAAACCTCACTTCTTCGGATGCATCCGAAGGTTTTTACTCACGAAAGCTTATGCCCAAATAAATCTGTTAGTCTTTAAGGTGCCACCAGACTCCTTGTTGTTTTTGTAGATACAGACTAACACGGCTACCCCCTGATAATCAACGGGTTGGGATTCTTGTTAGTTTCCAAAGCTCATGTCATTCATTGTGCATGGGGGATTGTATTTGATTTCAGAACAGCTGCTCCAGTGCTCATTTATTCAGAATTAACATAGATAATGCCAGCAGCCTCTCCCCAGCAGACAACACTACAACTATATCCAATAGCAGGGAATGAACTGGTAAAGAGAAACAGATGTGACTGTCCCAGCAGTCAAACCACAGGGCAATGTGTGGGAGTCAAAGTTCAGGTCCTTCATTCCGAGCCAGCAGGACCCTGAGGCACTTGGGGAAGGGAGACACCCTTCTGTCCTAAACGATACTGTAGGGGTTTTGGCATAGCCAGAGAAAGGGATGTAACAACATGGTACCTTTGTGCAGTTGCACCTTCTTGTGGTCATTTACACCTGCGCAAAGGGAGTGTAAAATGCTACTTGCTACTGTACAAGGTATTAGAAAATTGGGCTTTTCAGTGGTGGGGGGAAAGAATAAAAAAGGGAAAATTTGAAAGGAGGGGGGAAGGGCACCCTGCTCTCTTTTTTTCTCCCCAAAATAATCTGGTTTCAAACTCCTTACTATTTCACTCAAGACAGTTAAGTCCAAAGCAGACTGCGAAGAGGTCCAAAGGGATCTGACAAAACTGTGTAACAAAATGGCAGATGAAATTCAATGTTGATAAATGCAAAGTAATGCACATCAGAAAGCATAATCCCAACTCTAATATATCTCAAATGATAGGATCTAAATTAGCTGTTACCACTCAAGAAAGAGATCTTGGGAGTCACTGTGGATAGTTCTCTGAAAACATCTGCTCAATGTGCAGCAGCAGTTAAAAAAGCTAACAGAATATTAGAATCCATTAGAAAAGGGATAGATAGTAAGACAGTAAATATCATAATGCCATTATATAAATCCATGGTATGCCCACACCTGGAATAACGTGTGCAGTTCTGGTTCCCCCGCATCTCAAAAAAGATATATTCAAATTGGAAAAGGTGCCGAGAAGGGCAACAAAAATGACTAAGGGTATGGAACAGCTTCCCTATGAGCAGAGATTAAAAAGACTGGAACTTTTCAGCTTGGAAAAGAGATGATGGGGGGATATGATAGAGGTCTATAAAATCATGACTGGTGTGGAGAAAGTGAATAGGGAAGTGTTATTTACTCTTCCACATAACAAGAACCAGGGGTCACCCAATGAAATTAATAGGTAGCAGATTTAAAACAAACAAAAGGAAGTTCTTCTTCACACAAAAACTCCAACATTGCAGGAGATGTTGTGAAGGCCAAAAGTACAACTGGGTTCAAAAAAGAATTAGAGAAGTGCATGGAGGATAGGTCCATCAATGATTATTAGCCAAGATGGTCAGGGATGCAACCCCATACTCTGGGTGACCCTAGCCTCTGACTGCCAGAAGCTGGTTGTGGAAGACGGGATGGATAACTCAATAATTGCCCTATTCTATTCATTCTCTCCGACGCATCTGACATTAGCCACTGTTAGAAGACAGGATACTGGGCTAGATGAACCTTTGGTCTGATCCAGTATGACCATTCTTATGTTCTTAAGGACTAATAAGAATTAAAGGAGTAATGGGAGACCCCTTCACAGATTGCTTTACAGTGAACTGATTAAAGAAAAGCAATTAACATTATATAGAATTAATATTTTTGACCAGGATCCACATCCAGGAGCCTGCTGGGCAAGGAGATTTCTACTTGTTGCACTCGTTCCAGTATTTCCTGGCTGCAATGTTTTATCCCTTGAATACTTTTAAACAGCATGTTAGTTCTTTCAGTCTAGTGCACCTACCATTCAGTCAGCACTATTTTCAAACGGTATGATCCAGCTGGAAAAACAGAATTAAGTTCTTTCCCTCCCCCAGCATTTCTTAAAGGATTATTCGGATGAACTTAATGCTCAAAGAGATGGAAGGATAGCACTGGCTAGAACCCAGATATGATAATAGAGGTAGGCACTGTGCAATCTCAGGCCACACAGAGCCCTGCTACTCCAAGTTCTAAACTGAGACTGCCAATTATGAAGAGATGTGAGGCAGATACGTAGGATCCAGATAGAAATCCAGCCCTCTTTCTCACCACCAATGGGCATAGCAGGGGCAAAGGGATCAAAACGTGCCTCTACAGGCAAGCCTGCCCGCTTGCCACTTTGATCTCTCTAGTGCAGACAAGGACTATCTGTGGTATAGCAATGAATTGTTTTGCACTGGTCAGCCCACTACCTATTGAGTTCGTCCTTATTACCCACCCTGAATCAGTGAAAGATTTGACCTTGCATCCACACTAGGGCTGCCTAGTGGGGTACCAGCTCTGGTGGGATGGCTGTCTTCTCTCACAGCTGATGAACCTTATGTAGTCCCAAAAGGCCTTCTTCAGCAATGTATCTATTCCCAGAAATCCCTCCTGCCAGTATCCCTCCCCAGAAATCCACTCGCAGCCGTGGTCCCCTCTGAAATGTTCCCATTTTGCAGCCCCTAAACCAGCAAGCCAGCTGTGGACTGCCTGCTGAGAATATAATCTTTCCCCTCTGTTGTGTTCCTCCCGACAATGCCAAAGATGATCGGTGTTAGAGTTGAATGTATGGACTGTGGCAGCTTGTTGCATCCACACTGGCATGCAGGCGGTAGAGGCTTTTCCCCTTCAACTTACCAGGGTTATTTCAATTGATTATAGCTTCCCTATCACTCAACTGAAGCACTTGTGTCCATGGATGCAAGGTGCATTCCAGTTGCCTGAGGGACATTACAATTGATTGAGCTCTCATGCAGACAAGGCCTTGGAAAAGCAAGATCAAGTCCAATGTGCAATGTGTATTAATCCAGATCTTTGCTGGGTTTAGTTGATAATTTTTGCATCAGCTTCTCTGTGCTATTTAATTTGCATTTAACTGTCTGCACACTTTTTCCAGGGGCTGAAGTTGCTCTTTGAAAAGGTCTTGTGTAAACACAAGACCTTTGGATTTGGAATTTGGATTATTCATGGTCAACATTTATTTTACCAGCACAGAACTCAAGAGACTTATCTCTCATTTCCAAGAGTGTCCAGGAATCTCTTCTGGCTGGCAGAAATACTGAATAAATAAAATCAACAGGGTTGTGTAAAACTACTTGCATTTTTATGTTATTAGACACTGTCAGTTAATGCACTAAATCTTCACTCTGGGAGCTCAAGGGAGCCACTTCACTTTACAGGGAAAGTTAATGGCTTATAATAACAATTTTAAACACTCTCCAGTGTTTGTGACATTTCTCTTAGAAACCTCAAAACATAAGCCAAATCCATCTCTGATACAAGCTGGCACAACATCACTGACGTGAATGGCACTGCAGTTGCTTACAGCAGTCATTAAGTTGGCCCAACCCTTTTTTTTTTTTTTATTGCTTTCATCTCTCCTCCATAGGACAAACATGTTAACCCCATCTTCTGGACCAAATTCAGACCTGGCATAAGAGGGTGAAACTCCACTTAAGTCAATTTTGTTGCACCTGATTATATGAGATCTGACTTTGTCCCAAGAGTTCCAAGGAGCTGAAGTCATTGTGGCTGCCTTTTGCGTACTCCCTTTTTTCTGTGCACCAGCAAAATGGATGAAGTCAGCACAAGTCTCAGTAGAGTGGAGCAAATTCTGCTCTCACTTAAACCAGTGTGAATCCAGTTTAACTCTGAGCTATGAATAGAATCTGGCCCACTTTTCTGTTGGCAAGTTAACAGCTGCAGCTGAGTCAGCAGGGGCCACTCTGATGCTTTTGGTGTGCTCCTTAAGTCAGATGTTTAAGAACAGCACTTACCTACTGTGCATGAGTCTGGGTCTGTATGTGGCCACAGGTATTGCCAACTTCCCCTCCCCCAAATTTGAGACTGATCATATTATTCTACATGTTGAACTATAGCCCCACTCTTTGTGGCTATTGCTGTGCACCTCAAAATTATGTGGCTATTTCAGTTTTAGAAATACCTCCCAGGTGTGCTAAGGTGCTAGCATGGGGGCAAATTCATCACTTCCCAGTGGCCACTTTATGCCAACATAAAGTGGTCATAAAACAGCTGGATCTGTCTGTTGGGGAATTCTCCTGGTTATAAGAGGAGACCGTGGCAGGAGCATAGCAGGTGTTGTCAGTCCTACGCTGCCCCTTGAGGGAGCTCTACTGCAGGGGGCATTCATGGGATGGTGGGCGGGTATGGCCAAGCACTCCTACACCTTAAATATTCCTAAACTGTCCCTCTGGGAACCCCAGCATAAGGAAGACACAAAGCTACCTTCTTTCTCCATCCAGGCCCCTCTGCTGAGTTCAGCATCACCACAGCAATAAGTTCAGCCCCAGTGTTTAAGATATAACTCGTGCTTTTAACCTAGATATTTTACTGGCAGCCACTCATTTCCAGAGCAGAATATGTTTCTAAACCAGAGCTGGCAAAAGCCAATGAGTCTGCACGGATTTTTTTCATGTGCAAACTATTTGATAAAATGCTCTGTCTACAGATTAGTTGTTTTTGTTCATTAATTGTTTCACCCGCCTTGAATGGGGACTGCAAGCACTTTGATTAATAGAGGGAAAAACAGACTAGCTCCATTGAAGGTTTTGGAAGTGCCTTTGAATCCCCTCATTGAAATGTATGCTCTTTAGTAACTGCCTAGAGCAATACATCTCTGGGACTCGGCACAGCTACTTCCTACCACCACAGTACACTTTTTTTAAACTCTCTCAAATGGAAGAGAGCACCACTGTCAGACAGAGCCAAGCTAGATCAAGACTTTATTTCTCTCACTGTTACTAATAAGCCCTGCAATTAAAGTGCAAATCTAAAAATGACCAGCCTAGCTCACTCTAACTATACCAGCAAAGCCTAATGAGTAAAGAGCAGGGGTGGCCAACCTGTGGCTCTGGAGCCACATGCGGCTCTTCAGAAGTTAGTATTCGGCTCCTTGTATAGGCACTGACTCCAGGGCTGGAGCTACAGGCACCAACTTTCCAATGTGCCCAAGGGGTGCTCACTGCTCAACCCCTGGCTCTGCCACAGGCCCCACCCCCTCCCCTGAGCCTGCCATGCCCTTGCGCCTTCCCCCTCAGAGCCTCCTGCATGCCACAAAACAGCTGATCCGGAGGTGCAGGGGGGGAGGGGGGAGAGGCAGTGATCGGGGGGGGGGTTTGCTGGTGGGTGGAAAGCGTTGGGAGCTGCTGACCTATTACTGTGGCTCTTTGGCAATGTACATTGGTAAATTCTGGCTCAGGTTGGCTACCCTTGGAATAGAGAATAAGGAGACCTGGAGCAGATCCAAATTTATTCTGCTGCTTTGATCAACTCTGCTGCGAATGCACATGGAGAAAATAGCTTCATGTTTTTATATTGTGGCATATGTACTACAGTGACATTTGTTCTACTTCAGTGGTTCTCACACTGTGGTACATGTACCACTGCTGGCATACAGGCCACAATCAGCCAGTGGGTGGATTGGTTTAGTGTCATAAGAAGACAGTTTTAGATGAGCTACAATAGGTCTTAAGTTTGAGAACAGCGGTTTCTACTTCACTGATTTCAGCATGAAGGCCTGATTCTCCTGTGACTTACACCAGTATAAAATTGATCCACTCCACTGGCATCAGCAGAGGTACTCCCCATTTACAACATGGCATGGAAGAGGAGAATTGGACCCTGGAACTCTGGAGCGATATGCAGCATACCCAAGAAAGAAACCTCTTCAGTCTAAGCAGGGGCTCTTGTCATTAAAAGTAAACTTCAACATACTCTCTGGCCCTTATTAGAGGACTGACATCACACCTCAGAGCTCAGTTGGGTTGCAAGCTGGAAGGCATCATGTGCATGTCCCTGCTTGCTATCTAAAACCAACCTGGGGAAAGGTCTCTTCTCGCGTTTACTGGCCTTTAAGAATTTTTGGAATGCATACTGTTGAAGTTTCATTTAATGACAACAGCTCCTGCACAGATTAACAAGGCTTCTTTCCTGAAAGAAGCATGCTGGATCGATCTACATCAGAGTACCATATGGGGGTAAAAAGGGGAGGGGAAAAAGTACAGGGTCAGCCAAACAGACACACAACATTTAGGTTTTCATTTCGTGTGTGTATGTGTGTGTGTGTGTGTATATATATATATATATATAATCTCCACAAGCATCCAAGGCAAATGTCATAGGAGAGAAAAATGGCAAAAGATTTTATGTGGTGCAAAAATTAAGATTTGCTTAAGAATTTTGCTCTCAAGATCATTCCATGATGCCAAGAAAGGAGTCAACCTCCCCACCAACTTACTCCCTTCACTGTGCATCCTGTCTTCTGATCCAGCATGAGGATCTGCTAGCATGGACTCTTGTTGACTTCAGGAAGATTCTGCAGTCTTGCATGGCTCCACATTATTGGATCCAGGAGCATTACCTAGGAGACTCTTCAGGTCAGGGACTGTTTGTGTCTTGCAAAGTATCAAGCACACTAATGGAGTTTAATAAAAAATAATAAATAACAATTCCCTTAGTTTTTTGTGCTGCAGAAAACTATTGATGGAAATAGCCAGATTTGCTGAACTTAAAGTCACACACATACCCTCCTCTGGTGGTAGATGAAAAAGTTTGCAAAGTGAAAGGCAAGTGTTTTCTCCTAGCACAGCACATTGCTGTACATAATTACACTCTTGCCTCCCTATTCGTTCCCAGAAACAACTGCCAGGTGGAGGGTTCTCAAGAGCAGGTGGGAAACACTGAAAGGAAGAAATTTCTGCTTAAAGTAAGGAACGCTGGGACTGTGGGCTAGAACATCTGGCTCTCTGCTGGTGAATAGGTCTTTGTGGGGTTACTTCCTGCAGGAAATCTGGAGTAAGCATGTGCAGTAGTTACCAGATACTAAGGAAACCCTTCAGAATTGCATTATTGAATGTTCTGCATCACTTCTTGGGGACAATAATTTCCATCACATTTTTGGAACAAAACCATTTGGAGGAGTGACATATTCCAGGCCAGATTCTACAAAATGCTAAATGCACTCAACTCCTGCATTATTGGGCTCTAAATAACCAACAACAAAAACCCACAAATACAACAAAAAAGTAGTTCCTTTTATGGTTCTTTCCAAATCTGCAGGAATGCAACATTCAGCAGCCAATCTGAAAAGTTCCTGCTGCTCCTGCAGAAAGAAGAGTACAAACAAGCCCCTTTCATGTCGGCTACATCCAGCTGGAATTGTCACAGCTTTGACAAAAGGGGACAAAGCGCCTGTGGTCTTTGTTCCCTCCAAAGGCCCAGCAACAAAAAGAATAATAATAAAAAATTCACATTCTTGGAAAGCAAAAGAGGCAAAGTTCCTTTATCAAACCTTAACAGTTTGCACCGAGTTTGCCACTTGGTCAACTCTAGAGCTATCCAGGCTGGCTCTTATATAGGAAGTCACAATTCAGTTAAAAAGAAAGAAAACCAAGAGTTAAAGCACCAGTTTGGCTGTGGATCAACTTCAGAGATTCTGCCTTGTCCCTCCCCTAATTTGAACGACAAGACGCAAGCACCCCTCCACTTATTGTGACTCCATTTGTCACTCTGGCATGTCCAGGGTGAGTGAAGAGGCCCCAAGTGACAGCCAGGTCTCCTGGTTAGCCGTACTGTTTTTCAAAAGTATGACTGCGTATAGAGTCTAGGCTTCCTCCCAAAACCACAACTTCCGCTTTGGTATTGAAAGAATCAGTCTGTTTAAAAAAACTGCCCTCTCACTGGGTTTGCTTGAGCATCTGTTTCTGAAACGGTGCTTAAAGGGCTGCAGAAGATTCCAGGTTTGGAACCCTGCCACAGAACAGAGCCCAAGGTAATTCAAAATGAAACTCTAGTGCCATATTCCCCATTAGGGCAGGGCAGACTAAATGAAAGATAGTCCCCTAAGCCCTACTGTAACAGGGTTCACAACCTGCCCCAATAAGGCTTAGAGAGGCTTCAGGGTTGTGCAACACCCATGTCTTTATTTACCTACAGTTATCTGACCACCAGTGGGTATCTATTTAGAAGCTTTACAGGATTATTCAACCTCTTTTACCTCCAGTTCCCTCCCTGACTGTCTTCTCTGACTGCTCCTCACCTTCTGGCTCCCTCCCAGCCTTTATAGCCCCCCCTTGGCTTGTCAGGCCAGCAGGTGTTGCCAATCCTCAGGCCAGCATTAGGCCTTTTTCATCAGCCCCAATCAGTTTCCCCTGATTGGAGCTGACTGGGCAGGGGCTAATTAGGTGCTTTTGCACCAGCACCCTGCTACATACCTCCCCCCTTAAGCCGATGCGGGCCTGATCTTCCTCAGCCCCACATTCCTCGGCCTGAGTTTTAGTCCGGGGGTGGCCTCCTTGCCCAGCGTGGTGGTCCCTGGGCTCAACCCTGTGGGGTTTTGGCATGCCCCACCCACAAAAGGTGCATTGGGTAGGGGGTGGGCCACCCCACAAGTCCACCTCCGCCCAGAGGTCGTCACACCAGTCACAACCTTGGGGCAGGTTGCCCTGGCTCGCTTTCCTTTCCTGGTGTGGGAGATGGATCAGAGCCAACTGCCCTGAGGCTACCCTGTATCTCCGGTTCGGGCCCTCTGCCTCTTGGAGTTTGGGCCTCCCCTTTTGGGTTTCTACCCTCTGATCTTTCTTCAGCTTCTCTGCCTCTATCACAGGGATTCCCTCCCCTGGATGGTCCCATCCTGGGGCGTTTGTTCCTTCCCTGGTCCCTCCCATAGGGTCCCTATCCTGGCTCTGTTGAGGTTGTGGGGACTCCCCTTTCTCAGGGTCCACCCCTGTCGGGGCCTGGCCCCCTCCCTCCAGGGTTCTCTCTCTTGCTTTCTCTGTTGGTCTCCTTCCCGTGCCCTCTTTCCCTTTTGGTGAAGGGTTCCAGTCCAACCCCAGAACCATGGGATAGGGCAACCCCTCTATTACCCCCACCTGCTTCCAGGCAGACCTTCCCTGCACCTCCAGTGGTACCTGGGCCACGGGACAATACTCCCCATTCCCATGGATGCAATCCTTTCTCCAGGGATAAGCCAATGCGGCTTTACCAAGTGCTGCTGTACGAGGGAGCGGGCTGAAGCCGTATCCACTAGACCCCTCCGGGGCTTTCGCCCCACCCATACAGTGATGGTGGCTATTCCACGCCTCTTCTTTCACCCCCAATCTTCGTTCACCCACAGACTTCCGCAACCCCACAGTCCATCACTGGGCAGTCACGGTTCTTATGCCCCAGCTGTCCACAGCGCCAGCACACAAGCTGTCCCGGGCGGTTAGGGGTTCCCTTGTGCGTCTCCCGTCGCTTGTCTACTGGCTTCCCAGTGGTTTGCTCACTGGGTTTCTTGCCTCCTTCTGCATTTCACAGGGTCCTATGCTCCCTCAGGGGGAAGTCTGCCTCTGCATATTCCGCTGTCCTTTTGATGGCAGCTTCTACGGTGGCAGGCTGATGTCACCACACCCAGACCCGTATGCTATCTGGGAGACACTGTACAAACTGTTTGAGGATCACCTGATCCATGATCTGCCTCACGGTTTGGGAGTCGTGCCTCAACCACCGCGTCGCCCAGTCAGTCAATCTCTGGGCAAAGGCCCAGGGCTGCATGCATCCCGCCATCGGGCTGCCCAAAACTTTTGCTGGTATTTCTCTGATGAAAGCCCCAGGCGGTCCAAGATGGCTGCCTTCACGGTCTCATAGTCCCTAGCCAGGGCATCCGTCAGGGCCATGTACGCCACCTGCGCCTCCCCTGCAAGATATGGGGCTAGCCGCAGGGCCTAGGTTGTCCTGTCCCATGCCGCGCCCAGGGCCACCTGCTCAAAGGTACCCAAAAAGGCATCAGGGTCATCTGCCAGGGCCATCTTACAGAGGCTGAGGCTCAGGGGCAGAGTGCCATCTCCCCCCGCAGAACTCACCAGTTTTTGCAGGAGCAGCTGCTGCACTGCTGCCTGTTCCTTGATAAAGTCCTGTAAAGTCTGTTGTTGCTCAGCCTGCCATGCCAGTAAAGCTTGCCTCTCCAGCTGGTGGGACTGCTGAAAGGCCTGCAGCATCTTCTGCATCTCCTTCTCATGTTGTTCTGAGCCACTGCAGAATGCCCTCCATTTCCAGGTCACCAAACTGTGTCTCTGGCAAAGGATCCTGGACAAGCCCCCATGTGTAACAGGGTTCACAACCCACCCCTCTTCCAGGGGCCCGCTTGCTGTCCCAATAAGGCTCAGAAAGGCTTCAGGGTTGTGCAACGCCCGTGTCTTTATTTACCTACAGTTATCTCATCACCAGTGTCTATCTATTTAGAAGCTTTACAGGATTAATCAACCTCTTTTATGGGCAGAGTCAGCCTCCAGTTCCCTCCCTCACTAACTGACTTCTCTCTGGCTGTCCCTCACCTTTTGGCTCCCTCCCAGCCTTTATAGCCCTTGGCTTGTCAGGCCAGCAGGTGTTGCCAATCCTCAAGCCAGCATTAGGCCTTTTCCATCAGCCCCAATCTGTTTCCCCTGATTGGAACTGACTGGGCAGGGGCTAATTAGATGCTTTTGCACCAGCACCCTGCTACACCTACCCCTGAATTCCAACAACAGGCACTTGCATTACATTTCCAAAGCAGAAGCTTTCTGCGCCTTCAGAAGCCACACTGTGCTGGCATGTTTTTGGAAGGTGACAACCTGGCAAGTGTTTGTTACCTAGCTAGTTAATATCTTGCATTCTTGTAGGAGTTGTTTTAACAGCTCTGTTCTTCCAGCCCTGTCTTGATTCCCAGCCCTTACTGCACTGATTCCTCCCTTTGGAGCTGGTATTTTGTCAGGAGTTTCAAGAGCCGATAAAAACTTGCTGCCAAGTCCCTTTCTTCCCCACAACATGTTTTATAACCCGGCATGTAGTTTAGTCTGTCTAAACACTGCACTAGTACACTGCCATCAGTTTCCATGGAGACAGTTAACTCTTCAGTGGCCAGAAGTCTGTATATACCTCTTGTTCTTTTGGCTCATGAAAAGAATGGCAATGCTGGTGGAAGACAGCCAGGCAGGGTTACTGCTTTAAGGGAGAGTTTGTTGCTTCATAGACCTAGCTCCACTTCTTCAGTCCAATCACAAAAATGACGTTTGGTTAAGATCAGTCCATAGTAACCTCATAATATGGGGGAACTCTCTTTCCCTTTTGCTTCCTCCCCCTTTGTATTATGAACCCCGTTGCAAGCCCCAAGAGCACAACCCCAGTTATACCCACACTTGATATCTCAGACCAAGGCAAGGCAAAAATTATGAGCCATAACGAATAACAGCAGGTCACTCAAGAATAAAATGAGATCAGCACCTTGACATTGAACTCAGTCAGAAAGCCACCAGTCAGAGAAATCTTGCAAACAATGTGATCTGTACAAGGCTATTCTGGAGGGGATGCTACACAGGGCTTCACTGCTTATCCTACTTTTAATGTCTTGTGTTTCTAGAGAAGATGTAAGTTATCAGAAAGTGTAATTAACAGGGTGTATTTAATTCCTTAGTCAAAGCATTAAAAGGGAGTAGCAGATGCTTGAATTCTCACAGATTTCAACATATGAAAGGCACATGTGGAAGCTCCAGCAATAGATGCAAGCACATTGGCTTCTCAAACACCACTGTTTTCAGAAAAGGCAAAAATCTCCGTGGCAGCCGCCTCTCAACTGACACACTTACTGCTAGTGCAAAGTAAAGAAAGTGCCCGCAATAAAATTCTTCAAGTGAACTTTCAAAAGTATGGCTTCCTAGAAGGATCCTCAGCTATAAAACTCTTCATAATGTTTTCCAGGCTATCAGGACTAAAGCAAATTTTACCTTTCCCAGGCCTTTGAACATGTATGTAATGTTTTTCTTGGCTTTCAGAAGCAAATGCATTATAGAAACTAGACACAAATAACTAGGCATCTCTGCAGGTTTTTATAGAGAAGGGTTATTAAGACGAGAGGGAAACTTTTTTGTCAGCAGGTTCAACTAATTTAAAATGCTACTGATGAGATTCCATGTTAGTGAATCAAGTCAACATTACACTGAAAAGTTAGTATATTTTTGCCTCTATTTAATTTATTTTTCATAGAAGCTGCCAAGTTGACTTCTTTGCAGTCTGTTTTCTCAGTCTGTCTACAGAGGAGTCACAGTACTGGTATCAGCAATGCAAGCTTCCCCAAACCACTTGTGTGTCTCTCAACCCTGAGCTACAGAGACAACCTCTAGGGGCAAGAGTAGGACTTCAGTCACCATGTCTATTCAACCCTTCCCTTCTCTGCAAAGATTGACATCTAGGCTGAAAGCTTGTGCCCATTGTTATGCAAACATCTGTATACTAGGAACTAGACAGAGACCACTCACTCATTTATTATACAGTAGGCCATGGAACAGCATCAAACAGCAACCATATTTGGTCATTTAATACCAACCTGGGCCATATGCAAACCAGGTAACTAGAGTGAGTCTCCATTATCCCATTCCCTTGAGCCACCCAGTTATTCCCCCCACCCCTCATTTATGAATACCGCTCAGATGCCAAAGATTGGAGCAGGAGAACATTAAGAAGGTCCCAATGATAATGTGGTTTTGCTTTCAAAGGTTTTTTTTTTTTTAATCCTATATATTGTAGTTTTCCTATCCCCAGTGTCACACTATTTCAACTTGTTATTTTATGTCAGAAAACACAGACACACAAAAAATCCTCCAAGGATCAGAGCATATTGTGGAAAATTCTTGGGAAACTTGTTACACACCTCCCTAACTTTTGTGAAGGGTTATGACTGTACAGAGCCCATGCGTTCTGTTGCCACTAATTGGTGTGAATTACATCATTCCAAGCTGCCAAGGGCAGTTCCCTAGCTTGTGAGAATCTGTCTTGACTTTTATTGTTGTTAAGTAGTATTATTTGCTTGGCAGCAGGTCATGAAGGAAATGTTGGCTGCCCACACCTTCAATTTTGTTTTTGTCTGCGTGCAGGAAACCTGTCACTTTTACAATTACTGATTTCTAGCAAGTCTGCAAAGCTTGTTTTTCTTGGAGAGGTGGTAATCTTGGAAAGCTGCTGCGCAGAGTTTAATTTTTAAAACAACTCCCACTCTCCGTTGTTCCCTTAAGGGGGGGGGGAAATCACTTAAAAATAGAGATACATAAGACAACTCCAAAAAAACTATATAGGGTCAGGTCATCTTTCACAATTTTTATCCTGCCCCCATTTTAACTTGATTGCTTAAAACTGTAATAAAGCCTTAATTAACAGGAGGGTCCCGTGGCACCTTTAAGACTAACAGAAGTATAGGGAGCATAAGCTTTCGTGGGTAAGAACCTCACTTCTTCAGATGCAAGGGAAGAAGTGAGGTTCTTACCCAGGAAAGCTTATACTCCCTATACTTCTGTTAGTCTTAAAGGTGCCACGGGACCCTCTGTTACTTTTTACAGATTCAGACTAACACGGCTACCCCTCTGATACTTAAAGCCTTAATTGTTTTTTTGGAAGTGGGGGAGAAAGACAAGGGGCAGCTGTAATTTGGAAGTAGTTCTCTAGCCCTCCAACTTCTCCTAAATGGGTCTGGTTAAGCCTAAACGGGTGGTTTTCCATATTTCATATGCTGGTTACTTTTCAAAGTTTTAGCAAAAGAGTCCCTCCTCCTTCCCAGCCCCACACAGAGAACTTTCTCGATGTCAGGGAACATAATATCAGTGTGGAAGAGAAGTGCCACCTTCCTCTGCGTGCAATGCAGAGGGGCGGGGCGGGGGGCATTTCAACTTCTCTCTTGCAAAGCACTCTGACATCGCTGCAAGCGGGAAACGTTGCTCGCAACCCGCACGCTCGCCAAACCGTAGCGCTCCCTCTCCCGCAACACGACGATGCATCTGTGGCACCACAAGGTGCATCTCCCTCGCGGGGGGGGGGCGGCTGGGGCCGTGGAGGAGGTTAGCCGCGGGCAGAGGTGCCAGCCGCTGGGAGAAGCCAGGCGCGGGCTAGGGAAGGAAGGGGAACACTCACCGATGTCAGAGTTGCAGAAAGCATCCTGGGGGTGGATGGGGAGGCAGGTACAAGCCTCCGCCACCAAGTCGCTCAGGCTCCAGCTGCAGAGGAGCACGAGGAGGAAGCTGAGCCACACAGACATGATGCTGGTGCCGCTGCTGGCCCAAAGCTGCTCTCCACTGGGGAGGGGAGGGCTGGCTTGTTGGTGGGGTGGGGGCTGTTCTTCTTCTTTAGGTTTCTTTTTAAACGGTCTTTGAGCCGCTTCTCCTTGCGCCGCCCCCTCTCAGTCCAGTCGCTGCTGGGCAGTGCGGTTGTGTGGCAGCTTTGCCTGGGCTCCCCCTGCACGCGGAGTTCGAAGCTCTCAGCGCCTTTGCTGCTCTCCCGGGCTGGCGGCTGCAGTTATAGCCTGGATAGCGCCCTCTCGGGCTCGTGGGGTGCGCCCCCGCCCCGACCAATCGGAGCCCCGCATTACCTCATCTCCCAGGCAAAGGGGAGAGGCTAGCGACGAGCTGGGGGGGGGGGGGGGGGGGGCGGGGTTGGAGCGAGGGATTCAGTGCCTTATAGGGAATAATATGGCTGTGGGAGTGTGGTGGGGCTGCGAGAGGGATCACAGCAAAGCTGCTTGTTGCCTGCAGCCTGGGCCCCTCTGGAGCAGAGAGAGGGAGATGCAGATGGAGGAAAGGGGTTAATAAGGGTTGCTACCTGTTTCAAAGCCCAACCAAAAGTTCCTTGTTCAGGGCAGCCGCTCTCCTTTCCCATCCCACCGCCTGATGCTGGAGGCAGATGCTGTTGCAAACAGGTTGCATTATTCTTGGACCACAGCGCAGAGCAGATCCCCAGCTCCTGTAAACTGCCATGGCTTCGTCATTACTTCAGTGATGGAGCTGTGCTCATTTACAAACGTTTTGACAATGTGCCTCGCCCTCGCACACATATTTCGGTGGCAGAATCCAATATGGGAAGATCAATTCAAAATGCAGATTTTTTTTTTCATCTGTAATTACTTTCCTGGAAAATAGCTCATCTGAGTGGGAGCTAATTTTAAACTGGAGGTCCTAGAATATGAATGCTTTTTTTTTTAAAGAAAATATATCACAGCAAGAAATTAACATACTAGTGCTTCTTTTCCTTCCTCAGTGTGCAATGGAATGGGGTTGGAAGAAAAAAAGAAGGGCAAGTCCTATTTGGGCTGTAAACCAGGATTTAATGTTTGTGTTTTTTAATCCTATCCAAACCCTTCCCCACAAGACTCCCAGGCAGCAAAGGGTGATAAAGCAAACTGTTAAAACTGAGCTGGAAAAATAACCTGTCATATCTACCCAGGCACTCCCAACTCTTAATCTTGCTGTATATTTTAGTAGTGATGCTTTAGTGCAATGTATAGTGAAGTCCTGTTTGCTTTGGTTTGGTTTCCCTTATCCCTGTTTGGAACTGTACATTTCTCTCAGATGCAGACATGTAACTGTTACAGTAGAGATGGACTTTGAGGAAGGAAGATTGCCAGATGCACAATACAGACAGCCTTATTATCCTGCAAAGGGACGGAGGAGTGATTAATGAAAGTATCAAACCACTGCACTTAATATCAGAGTATTTTCCATGGGGTTTATAAGATTTAAGCATTTCGAGTTGTACATTATGCCAGTATTAAAGGCCAGAGACCAGCTGTCCTAAGTTTCTAAACAGTAGGCTAAATCTTCAAATGTACAGTTCAGTTACATCTGAGTAAAAGATTGCCTATCTGTACCTAGTTTTTAATTGTACAGCCTATAAAAAACAAATTAAGAACTCTAGTCCCTTGGAAGGATAGACTTTGTTTTGGGTATTACTATTAGACCACTACAGTATGGATGGTTATATTAGAGAGGAAGGATTGTCTAGAGGTTAAGGTGGTGCTAGTTTGGGACTTGGGAGACCTGGGTTCAAGCTGTGCCACCAGTGACCGGTGTGACCACTTAGCGTACGTCTACACTGCAAAAAGAAAAAAGCCACAGCAGCGAATCTCAGAGTCTGGGTCTACAAACTCAGGCTTGTGCTATGGTGCTAAAAATAGCTGTGTAGATGTTCCAACTTGGGCTGGAACTCTGAGACTTACCCCCCTCTCTGGGTTTCAGAGCCCGAGCTCCAGCCTGTGGTGCAGGAAAATATACATGGTTATATTTGCCACCATGGTGTGAGCCCCACAAGCCGGAATCTGTAGACCCAGGCTTTGAGATTCAGAGCTGGGGGAAGTGGGAGTTGGAGGGTTGGGGTTTTTTTGTTGTGGTTTTGGGTTTTTTTGTTTGTTGACAACGTAAACATACTCTTTCTCTCTGTGTGCCTCAGGTCTTCATCTGTAAAATGAGGATGATAGCACTTCTTTACCTCATACGGGAGTTGTGTGGTTAAATACATTAAAAACTGTGTGGTGCTCACACAATGTACATATATAAATATAAGTACAAGAGAGCGAGAGACAGTTCTCTGAAGCAGATCACTTTAATGTCTAACTGTACATAGTTTTGTGATGCATCTTTGCAACCTGAGAAACCCCAGGCAAAAATATGAGTTGGGTATTTGTAATCTATAGTTGAGTGCATATGAGAAAAGCTAACTCCCTGGGACTAGACTCTGATCTCAGTTTTACTGGTGTAAATCAGGAGTAGCTCCATTGAAATCAGCTGAGGTACACTGGTGTAAACCCATATTAATAAGATCAGAATCTTGCCCTGCACTTTTTTCACTATTAGAAATATGGGTCTGAAATTGACATCACCAGCATCATGATACAACTGACCAATCAGCAAACAGCACCACAACACACTATTCGAGAGAGGAAGGATATACTGAAAATTAGAGAGTTTGGCCCACAAACTCCCAAATTTTGATCCCACTGACTCCCTCTGTCGCTTTGACCAGGTCACTCGCTGAGTCAGTTTTCTCATCTCTAAAATGGAAATAGTCATGCTTCCCTACCTCACTAAAGTGTTATGAGAGTTAATGAGTTGAAGTTTGTAAAATGCTCTGAAAATGTTACATGCTAAAAGTTGGTGTTATACTCAGACAAAAGACATACTCAGAAGAAACTGAAAGGGGCAGAGGAACAAACCCCTGAGTTCCTTCCCCCTCTGGTTCCGAAAAGGGGATCAGGCCAGGAGTTCCTGAAGTTACAAGAGGCTCCTAAATGCTTGGGGCTTGTCAAAGAGGTGGATTTTCTATTGTGCTATATTGGTTTTTCTGTATTTCTCCCTGTACTGAATGCTGAGCAATAGTAACAATAATACATAGCTCGCATAGAATGCTTTTCAGGTGCAGACCTCAAAGGGCTCAGGGGATCTAGGTTCTAGTTCCAGCTCTGCCATGGGTCTGCTGAGTGACTTTGGGCAAGTCACTGCCCATCTCTGTGCCTCAGTTTCCCCACCTGTAATATTGGAGTAATGATACTGATGAGAAGAGCTGTATGAGAGCTCGCTATTGGTATTATTATGGGGAAACTGTGGCACAGAGAGGTGAAGGGATTTGCTGAAGGTCATGCAGCAGGGCAGAGCTGGGATTACAACCTAGATCTGGCTCCCCATCTAATGCCCTAGCCTCTGGGCCACAACGTCTTTTGGGGGGAAAACTAAAGGAGGAAAAACCAGAACTCTTCTTCTTGAAGAAAACTTTAAGCCTTTTGTGGCCATTTTCAAAAATACCTTGATCCACTTTGTGCTAGGATCCCACAAGCTAAGCATGACTGGGCTAGGTCAATACTTGGTGTGAAAATTCCAAGGATAACCCATGTAACATCTGTAGGTGTTGGTGACTCAGTATGTGGCGTCCTTTCCTGTGAGTCAGTCCTGAGTTAATGTCTCAACATAGTGCTAGGGGGCACTGCGCTGCAAGATATAGGTTGGGTTTTGTTTCAGTGTGGAGTGAAGCGGGGGTTCTGACCACTTGTGATAACCAAAGAATCCATGGTGCTTTTTGCCAGAGTAGGGTGGTTAACCCTTATGTCCTGGTTAAATTCCAGCAACAATAACTACTTTCTGCTTCCATGAGTTCCCACTATGATTTAAATTGGATACATTACTCTTCTCTTCCCCCTCTTCAAATCCTGTTGCATACTGATGCCAGGCAGGGAATGTCTGAGGTGTTCCACCCCAGAGGTGGCTGCTATGGTTGAAGTAGCCCCGGTACACAGGGTGTAAATCACTCTGGGATCCTCCTGCAGGACAAAGGGTGCTAGGTAAATGATGTAAGCTACTACTGTAAAGTAATGGAAAGGGTATTCTCCTCCTTTCTGGCTACCTCTGAAAGTGAAATTTTATGAGACCTAGGTACTGCAAGAAAAGTGCTTCTGAACTGACAAAAACTTAATGTAATTAGTACAAAAAGACGTTTCATGAAACTAGGGGAACTGTTGGTTAAAAGTACCAAAATTAAGTGCAAAGCAGTGCCAGAACTGCTCCAGCTAACCAAGGAGCACCCAGGGTCAGACCCACAACTGGCATAAAGGCACAGAGCCCCACTGCAGTCAATAGACTCCTGTCTGCAAGTTAGTCAGCCCAGCCACTTCCGTGAACAATAGGTTAACTTAAAGCACTATACATCTTTTTTACAAATTCTAACTTCTCCACGGAAAGTCGACGCAGTCCATAAACATGGAGTCATGCCAGTCACATTTTAAATTGTTAACTACTGGCAAAAATAAGTTTCCCTCCCTTGCTTTAATAAGTCTCCTTGTAGTCAATGGAGCGGCGCTGATTTACACCAATTTAGCATCTGGCCCTCAGTCATTGAAAACTCCAGATGGTCATTTTTACACCAGGCTGCCTTCATACCGACGATGGCAGAGAGTAAATACCTTTCTCTCCTGGCTGGTGCCACTTTTGATTCTGTTAGATTGCAGGGTGTCTCTTGCCCTACTGTCTCACACTGTGCCATGGAATAGGAAATCCCACATGAACAGTCCTGGATTAACAAGAGGGATTCTGTTATTATATGTTTCTTTATCAAGGATCTGGTCCTCTGTATTTGTATAAGCTGCTCTTTGGGAAGACACTTTTGTTCAGTGTTGTTTTTGCATGTTAGCTATGATTTATTTGTATGAAGAAAGGTTGAGAAAAATGCCTCTATTAATTGCTTTCTTATGCCAGTGAACTTTATATGTTATGCTTATTCACTAAATAGTTGCTTTGTGGTTTCTTTAAAAACTACATCTTTGGTTCCCTCTCTCTCTCTCTTTCTCTCTCTCTGTACAAATTTTATTTGATCTAATTATCTGAGGTTATAAAGGAATCATGCCACCTTCCTGTCTGCAAGTCAGATGCAGGTGAGACTACACCCCATTCCCGAGCTTCAGATTACAGATAAACTATAGCATAATAATCTCCTCAAACATTTTTATAGCACATTTAATTCCAAGGGATCCTAAAGTGCTTAACAGATTGTGTGTATGGGGAGCACCCATTCTGGTGTGGAACACAGCTGCCATGTGGCACCAGCAACATTACACAAAAGGGATTTTAGGATAAGAAATCAACCTCTCAGTAGTTAGGGGATCCTCAAATCAGACTGACTGTTATTTTCCTCAGTCACAGGTGGACATTAAAGAATAAAATGTTTTATTACCAGCCTATAAAGCTGAAACAGGGGGGCTAGATCCTGCATGGTGCTAATCATTCTGGCCCTGATACAGGAAAGCATTTAGGCACATACTTAAATCCCACTGAAGACAAAGGGACTGCTTACATGCATAGAGTTAAGCAAGTGCTCAAGTGCATGGCTGGATGAGAGCCAAAGGGCTCAGCCTCTTGAAGGATCATTGAGCCCTCTAAGTTGGCGATGGAGGTTGTGATTAGGTGCTGCGACAAAGCTCTGTGTGTGTGTGCATGTGTGTTTGTGTTTCTAGCCAACATTATTGGAATCTTACTTTTGCAAGCAATGACTTTACTTCATTTTTGTTTAAAATAAGGATTTCCACATCTCTTTGCGGTGCTTTCATGCTAGTGGGGCCATTTCCAAATGGAAGCATTTGAAAACCTGAACTCTAAGCTGCATCAATCGCTTTAAATGACTGAACAAAGAGATTTCAAATAGATGAAGTGCTTCAAATGCTAAAAAGAACTGGAGTTCCCAGAGCTTTGGAGCCTGGCACTGAGCAAGGGAGAGAGTGAGAGCGACTGAAAAACACTTTTCTGTTGTTTCTTTGTATGAACTGGTTTCGGGCTTATGCAATGCACAGTAATTAAAATGACTGGAATGCTTCACATTTTTCAGGGAGCTTTAAAGCCACACACCGGTTGAGTTTGGGCTCATGACTGCACTTGAGGCTGGAAGTGTCTTTTGGCATATTCTGAAGGAGATACTGCCTGACTATTGGGGAGGGCGGGGGGAAGGAGTGTGTATGATGTCTGGTGAGCAGCAATAGCAGCTGCTCTCTGGGGATCAGCTGAATGGGGCATCTCGTAGGTGAGGGGTTTTGTGGCTCGCTAACTCTTGGGTGAGATGTAAACTGAAGGTCCTGATCCTGTGTGCTCATTAAAGAGCTCATTGCTTGCTTTCACAAAAGCAGGGGTATTAGCCTGGGTGTCCTGTCGAAATTACAATCACTCCCTGGATCCCTGCTGAAATGCATTACCCTCCTTTACTTGTGCCCTGTTCATCCATTGCACCTTCCCATCTCAGATGTGCTGAACTTCAGTGGTGTCTGCAGTGGTAGCTGGATATATTTATTTAGGTCCCAATACAGCATTTAGAGTTCAGCAGGCAGAGAGCCTGGCCACAGTTCTGTTGCCTACCCAGGCGTCTGGCTCACCACATGCTAGTCGCACCCTGAGGGGGCTCGCTCCCCTTGGCAGTGGCAGCAAAGATGTTCTGCAGCTACTCGGTCCAGCCCCCTTGTCAGACTCTAGGATTGCACTCTCTTCACTGACTCTGTTTACCAAGGAGAGTCAGGGGAGTGTTATGGCAGAGAGAGGTGCTGCCTCACTCAATCTCCCTGCATGGGAAGACTGACAGTCAGGGAGCTCAGCCTGAAAAACAGGGAGAGAGGGCTGAGTCAGAACTGTCATCTGGGAACAGCAGCTGATTGGCCTGAAGACTTCTCCCCTTCTGTGAGCAATGGAGCAGAAGGGTAGCACAGGTCTTCTCCTGTCTCGCCCCGCTAGCTAGTATTTTGAGGGCTCCGACTGAGCGTGGCTCACCATCACGAGTCCCCTCACTCCCTTCCCCATAGCTCACTCTGCACGACCCCATGGCCTCCGCAATCCTTGTATGAGGGTTGAGGGGGGAGAGAGGGTCAGGAGGAAAAGCCAGTGCGGGGGCAATCACTTTGTTTCCCCTCCTGCCCTGGCCTGACCATCTTGAAGATCAGGCAGGCCAGCACACACCTCTGCTAGAGTAATGGACCTGTCAGCCCCTGGAAGTTGGCCCATTGTAAAGACCTTTGGGATCCTTGGGGATGAAAGGCAATTTCTAAATGTTCAAATTATTACAATTATCAAAGGCAGAAAGTGAAGGAACATCAAGAGATGTAGACAGATGAAGGTGTTGCTTGTTTCATTTCAAGTGACATGGGAGCTGGTGAAAGCTGTCAGACTGAAGGCACTAGAGACAAACATCCTGTCTTTAGCCATTGAACAGGTACCGTATGGACAGCAGCAGGATGAACTTCCCCACACTGTCCCACCAATGAACCTCTTCCGTGCCCTGCAGAAACCTGTAGGAGTGAGAAAGTGTTTCAGCCTGTGTGGCCCACCTGGTTTGCTGATACTGCTAACAAGGGTACTGTTGTGATCGTGTTACTTTATGATGTGGCCACTTGTCCGCTAATGAGCTGACTGACTGACTTTGCACAGGCCACCAAACAGATGTCAAAGAAACGTGGGGTTTAAAAATCTAAAGACAGTTCTGGTGTGTGCAAACCGCAGTTGTGGTGGTTGATGTTTTTAAAATCCAAACTGGGTTTTCATTCGAAAGCCAGCCATAAGCTTCAGCAACAGAAGAGCACTCTCCCCCTGCAATGATCCAGAGTCCCACCTGTTGGGATTCCCTCTGAGACCTCTTTCCACTCAGCTTCCCAAGAACTCACTTCAACTCCAGGACTCGTCACTTTGGTATCTTTATATTGCGTTCAGCAAAGCTACATTGAGTTCATAGACTTGTAGTAGACTTTAAGGTCAGAAGGGATCATAGTGATCATCTAGTCTGACCTCCTGCGCCTTGCAGGCTACAGAACCTCACCCACTACTGAAATAAACCCCTAACCTCTGGCTGAGTTACTGAAGTTATCAAATCATGGTTTAAAGACTTCAATTTACAGAGAATCCACCATTTACACTAGATTAAACCTGCAAGTGACCTGTGCCCCATGCTGCAAAGGAAGGCAAAAACCCCCCAAGGTCTCTGCCAATCTGACCCAAGGGATAATTCCTTTTCAACCCCAAATATGGTGATCAGTTAGACCCTGAGCATATGGGCAAGACCCTCCAGACAGATACCTGGGAAAGAATTCTCTGCAGTAACTCAGAGCCCTTTCCCTCTAATGTCCTGTTGAGTCGATCAGATTCAAGCGTAGGGAGTGTACATAGAACGTATTACACATCCAAAGTTACATAGAAAACCTCTTCCTTTATATACATTTACATATTACATTGTATTTACTACACATTGTATCATACATTTTGGAACTGGCTTGGTTACTTTGTAGGAACCAATCCCTGTACCGAATGCTCTGTCCATGCACTGTTTGTACATAATCTGACCTCTATCTTATCTTACATTTAGGCTTGTTTACTATTACCAGCATGTTTCCGCTGATCTTAGCTAGCCATTCTGATTCCAACATACTGCTTGTTATGACAACATAACCTTCCACTCGCCTTCGCAATCATACCCTCTAAAAAAATAAGGTAAGTTTCTTACATCAAGCCAGGCCTATGCTGTCCAGCAGAGTTTGGGGGATTTTCGGCATTGCTCTTATGAAGATTTCAAGGCAAAAGGCCTTATCTGGAGCAAAAGACAGAACTTCCGTTTCCTCACTGTTCTGGAATTTTGCTCCATAAATCTTTGAATGCCGTATGAGACAGAAGATGAGGGAATGGTAGATATACAGCCTAGAATAAGGATTGTGTCACTTGTTTATTTCTTTGCTCTTCGTGTATTAAGAATAATACATTCATCAAAAGAAAATGGAAAACCTTTCCCAGGTCTGCATGTTAAGTTCCACGCCTACTGTCTTAATGTCAGAAGTGAAAAGGTTGGTGCTAGATTTAGCACAGATGTGTGAAAATGGTGTTCTTTTACAGCTGAAGAAAGAGCAAAAAATAGTCTCACATCTCATTTACTTTAATCAGAGGTACAGAGATATCTATTAGTTGTGATTCCCTATGCATTGTTGAAGGAAGTTTCAGCAGAGGATGCAAAGGCATTGAAAGAAGTCACAGTGAAATTACAGTTAATTTATCAAAATGCCTGTGGTTTCCATTTCATGGCAGGTGATAATAAATACTGTTCCAAGAGAGTTAATATGTAACTAGAGTATTGTAATAAATACAACGTTTCTCCAGGTGGAACTATGGAAGAGAAATGTGGCAAAGCTGTTTTCCTTTACATTGAATGAAAGTATCTTTAACAGATGCTGCAGGAATAGGTCTGTGAGTCCATACTTTACAATCAGGACCCTAAAAACACAGCCTCCTCTATTAACAGAGTTCAGCTCCCTTGTTTTACTCTTAACATCTATGCTACCAAATCTCTTCCAAAGTGGTTCCTTGAAATTAGATTTTAATTTTAATTTAAGCATAAATTCTTCCATGCTGGGATAGTGTCTTTCTGTGTGATTGCACAGCACCAAGCACTGTGGGGCCCACATCCTGACTAGTCTTTAGGTGCTATCCCAATATAAATAATAATTAATAATAGTAGTTATTAGCATGTCCCTGGATCCCCAGGGTCACAGCAGCCAACAGTTCTATGAGCTCAACCTCAGGGCACAGCAGTTTGTGGAGCACTGTTTTGGAGAGACATGCAAGAGGGCAGTGACAGAGCTGCAGCAGTGAAGGAAGCCAGTTATGCAGAGAGAGCCTAAGGCACAGATGACCAGCAAGCACATATTTAGCAACTGCAGCTGTTCCAGCCAGGCTATGGGAAGACTTGCAGCTGCATGTTGGCCATGCACAGAGGAGAAGCAGTTTGCTGGCCGGGAGGAGGGAGAGAGGGGAAGATGAAGACATTAGCATAGGGTGAGGAAGCAGGAAAGAGGAGAGTGAGCTGAAGAGGAAGAGCTACAGATCTGGTCAAAAAGAGCCAGCTCTGTGAAAAGAAATTTTTGTTCTGCAGTGGGAGTCTTGGGAGCTGGTCCATTTGAGCAGCACATCAAAATGAAAAAAGGTTCTGAAGACAGAATGGTGCAGAACATGTTAGGTTCTAACAATTCTTGTTGAATGATTGCAGCCCCAGCCTCAGAACTCTGGCACAGTACTAAAAACACAAATCTGACTCTCATGTGCTCCCCTTCCCAAACCTGGGTAATTTTGTCACTGACTTGTAGCTGTTATATGAGATAACATCCACATTCCACTCTTCCCATCTTCCTGGTTGTGATTTTGTGTAGTGGTTAACACAAATTGAAACAGGAGGGGGAACTCTTGCTGCACCAGCCCAGGAAAAGGGGTGGCTCTCCCCAGACTTTTAATGGGATAGGTGGAGAGAGAGAGCTATGAGCCACCTTGCTTTAATCTGTGATTTTATGGCAAAAGTTAGGAACAAGGCCCTGAAAGCTTCTGTCATGTTGGGGAGGAATCAATAGCATAACCCATATGCTGACTCAGAGAAAGGTGGGGAGACTTTATACAACTCCAAGTCACCAAAAAAGAAGGGTCCAAACAACATCTGTAACTTCCAATAGAGAAGTAGCTTTCCAACAGCCAGGGCCAGCTCTAGGTTTTTCGCTGCCCCAAGCAAAAAAATTTTGTCTGCCCCCCACCCCAGCCCTGGGCTCCCCCCCCCCCGTGCACCTCCCTGCTGCCCCAGTCCTGGGCTCTTCCCCCCATACCCACAGCCCCTGCCACCCCAGCTCTGGGTTCCCGCCCTTCTCCCCCACCAATGCCCTCCCCCCCCCGCACCCCCTGCCGCCCCAGCTCTGGGTTCCTGCCCTTCCCCCCACCCGCACCCCCTGCCGCCCCAGCTCTGGGTTCCTACCCTTCCTCCCCACCAGTGCCCTCCCCCCACCCGCACCCCACTGCCGCCCCAGCCCTGGGCTTTCACACCCCACCTGCACCCTCCTGCTGCCCCAGCCCGGGGTCACTGGTAACTCACTCTCAAGGCGGGTCATCAGCATCCCGCTCATGACACTAGCAGGGGCAGAGGCTGCATCCACCCGACTCCTTCCCAGCGTCCAGGGGGCCCTGACTCTGCCCGCTCCCCCCTCACCTCCAGCCGGTCTGGCGCTGGCAGGGTCAGGGTAAGCAGCGGGGCTCCCGGGCCGCTCCTCAGGCCAGGACTCCTGCCTCCAGGAGCGGCCGGGAATTGGGAGGGCAGAGCCGGGGGAACCGCCCCGACAGGGGGCTGATGAGCCGGGGCAGGGCAGCCTCAGAGGGAGCGGCTGGCGGGGAACGGAGCCCCAGAGAGCGGGATGTGGGCCCCGCATGGCAGCACCCCGGGCACCTGTTCCCTCTAAGGCCCCTCTGCTGCTCCTGGCCGCCCTGCCGCAGCCCCTGGGCAGCTCAGGCCGCTTTGCCCAGCCCTGACTGCGGTGCGGGGGGGCAGCCGCCCTGCGGCACTTGCAGGCGGCTCTGTGCACCCCGTGGGGTGGCCCCCAGCCCAAGTGTCCCGTGCTCCACGTGTCGGAGCCCGCCGGATGGCCCGCCTGGGCCCGGTGGCACGAACCACAGCTGCCCCAGGGCAGCTCCTGCGCACGACGCACTGATGCTGGACCCCAGTCTCGGGGCCACCTTTGACCACCCGCTGCGGCTCTTCCACCTGGACTTCGGCGTCAGCTTGGGGGCCGGGACAGCGTCTACCTGGGTGAGCTCCTGCAGGGCCGGCCCCCAAACAAAACAAACAAAAAAGGATGCCCAAATGCCACCTCTGCAAATGTGCTGCCCCAAGCACTTGCTTGCTTTGCTGGTGCATAGAGCCGGCCCTGCCAGCAGCCTTTCCCCCTCTTCTGACAGTACAAAAATCATCTGTACAAACCGAAGCCAAGTGGTTCTAGGACAGGGGCAGGCAAACTTTTTGGCCTGAGGGCCACACTGGGTTTCTGAAATTGTATGGAGGGCCAGTTAGGGAAGGCTGTGGCTCCCCAAACAGCCAGGCATGGCCCGGCCACCGCCCCCTATCTAACCCCCCCTGCCTCTCGTCCCCTGATGGCCCCCTGGGACCCCTGCCCCATCCACCCCTCCCTGTCCCCTGACTGCCCCCAGACCTCCCACCCCTCACTGCCCCCTGCCGCCACATCCAACCCCTCCTCTCATTCCTGACTTCCCCCTCCCCGGGACCCCTGCCCCATCCAACCACCCCTTCTCACTGACTTCCCCCAGAACGCCTGCCCCTGACTGCCCCCTGCTGTCCCATCCAACCTCCCCCCCTTCCTGACTGCCCCCCTGGAACCGCTGTCCCCATTCAACCCCCCTGTTCCTTGCTCTCTGACCACCCCGACCCGTATCCACACCCCTGACCCCTGACCACCACCCCAAACTCCCCTGCCCTCTATCCAACCCCCCCTGCTCCCTGCACCCTTACTGCACTGCCTGGAGCACCGGTGGCTGGCGGCGCTACAGCCATGCCGTCCAGAGCACCAGGACAGGCAGCTGCGCCGCCCAGCTGGAGCCAGCCACACCACCGCGCAGCACAGAGAACCGGGTCAGGCCACGGCTCTGCAGCTGCACTGCCTGGCAAGAGCTCGCAGCCCCGCCGCCCAGAGCATTGTGCTGGTGGTGCAGCGAGTTGAGGCTGCAGGGGAGCGGGAACAGCGGGGGAGGGGCCGGGGACTAGCCTCCCAGGCCAGGAGATCCAGGGCTGGGCAGGAGGGTCTGGCCCGCGGGCCGTAGTTTGCCCACCTCTGTTCTAGGACAACGCTGCAAATAAGGAGCCTTCTAATGCAACTAGAAGCCCCTCAAGGGCATCATATAAACCCTTATAAAAATCATCTTTTGTTTTTCTTAATTTCAACTGAAAATTTGTTTTTAAAAACATCCACATCCTGCTCCTTGTCCTTCCTGTCAGGTGCAATGGAACACCCTACAGCATGCACCTTCTGCAGGCCCACCCCAAGCACCGTTGGAATGGAATGACCCTGTTTTGCCCCCCATCCTACAGTGTACTTACAATTGACCAGTGCATAGCTACACACTATTCCCCCTCCCTGACTAGTTCAAGTGGAACAATCCATTGCTAGGGAAGTTCTTCCTCCTGTAGTTTCAATGCAGAATCATCCTGTGTTTCAGGAATTCACTCTGCTGCAGGTGGCAGGCTCACCCAATTGATGCACACACACCACAGCTCCACTTGAAGTAAGGAAGGGTGGGGGAGGAAGGGAGATTGTTTCACTTGACCTTGGACTCCAACTCATGATCAAATTCAGCATAAACAATCATCATAATATGTCACTTACCATGACAGCTTTGCCCAATGGGGGCTAATGTAACCATAGTTATATAATGCTGTAAAGAGATGCACCACAAATGGTTGGCTTGAGGAGCCATGCAAGGAAGACCTTATTGCCACATGAATGCCATCCCTTCCATCTACAGACCACTTTAGAACCAAAGCAGCTTCCCAACTAATACTATTTGCCTTACTCACATGAGTTGTTGCCACATAAATCAATGGGACTACTCTAAGCAAGCAGGATTTGGCTCTGAAACTAATGTCTCCAACAGGGACCCCCTGCATTCAGTCTTAGCCTGGAAAGAGGCAGTGGTCGGAGGGCAGGTGCTATAAAAGTATTTATTCCATCAGACACTTCCAGGAAACAACAGGTCAGCCTTTAAAACCTTGCCGATAGCTGTACGTTAGGAATAGTTCTCAGTGGATTCCCTTAATTAGATTTTATAGGAAATTGTCTGTTTGCCTTCACTCCATGTCTTTTGATTCTAAGGCCATGTACTCTGGTCACACAGAGGTTTACAATCCCAAATTTACTGGTCTCTGAGAATCTATAAGAATTATTCAAGAAAATTTGATCTGTGATAACTGAGGCTCCACCCAGACCTGCTTTCAAAAGATTGCCTCTGATATGATATAGGAACCCTTTTAGGCCTCGTAAATCCTTTTTGGGGGGGCTGGAGATTGTTACCATATGTCAGATGCATGCTAGCCATGCTTGGATGTACTGTGCAGGTTATCATAGAGGCTGAGCTCTGAATTATGTCCTGTCTTTCCTGTTTCCAATTAGAAATCTGCCACAGTATCAGGAATTCCAGGCCACATTGTTCTGCAGTTCCAAACGAGGAAAATGACACGTAAAGGGAAATTCCTTTTGACTAGCTGTGTGTATCTTAAGATATACTAGGAGGGGGCGAGGTCCGCAGAGACCTCAGTGGGAGCAGAATGAGTGGGAGTTTACCAAAAAAATCTTTTGTTCTCTTTCTTTAGATGGTATTCCTCAGAGACTTCAGCATTCCTATTCTCAGGGCTAAGTTTAGTTGTTTGTGACTGGTCTGTTCTTAGTGTCCCTCTCTTTCCCTCTTACCTCTCATGCACACTGAACCAAATGAGCTTGGGGATATACTCTCTGGGGATTGGTAGGTGATGCGATAACCCTTCTCTGTACTTCCATAATCACGAGACCAGACATCAGAAATGAAGTGGGATCAGGAAGCTGGAGGCATGACTTGCTCCTTCCAAGTAAGGGAAATCTATTTATATTACAAATCCTTAAATTCCCAAGGTGCAGTCAGAATGCATTTTTTTTAAATACATGATGGGGAATGATTTGTTCACTAAACATTCACTGTCAAGGGGACACCAGTTCAAATCTGGCCCAGGATGGTAACCGCCAAAGATCATTACTGTATGGCGGTTTTTGGGTATCCTGTGCAAAATGCAAAAAAGATACTGTTATTATTTATTTGCATTGCAGTAATGTGTAGAGGGCACTGCCCCATTGTCCTGGGCACTGTACAACACATAAGAGAGACATGGTCCCTGATCCAAAGAACTTACCGTACAAGTTGGGAAAAGCTCAAAATGAACTTAGTTGAAAATAAAGCTTTGATGCCTTGAGTAGATCTCTTCACAGCAGATTGGGTTCAGGTTCTAGCACAAAGTTCATTGGCATCTCAACTCAACCTACCTTGTATTCATGCACTGATGTGCTACCAGTGTGGCCATGGACTGATGATGGGGCCCACTGAGCATCAGAGCAAGTGAAGAGGTACAGGGCCTCTGTGTGGATGGCTCTGGCCCCCCACATCTCCCTTAGAATATGCATGGATTCCTGAGAATCTTCGAGGTTTGGGGGCAGGCTGTTCAGGGGTTGGGGTGTTCAATCTGTCCCACCCAATGAATGATTGATGAGACATTTCCCCCCTCCATGTGCTTTCACAATGACACCCACACATGGATGTGATCATGTGAATCCTTAGAATTCTATCCTCCCTGGAACAAAGGGCTTGGTATAGTGGACTTGGTTGGTTGGATACATATGTGACCTTCACAGAGGAATTCATACAGTTCAGAAATCTGAATATCAACAAAATCCTTCTGGTTATGGGGACTTCCAACTCTGCCTTAGACAGCTGTAAATTCCTGAAAGATCGAGCTGACTAAGAAAACTGGAATTTTGGGAGGACTCTGGCACAGTCCCAAACCCAGTTCCACTGTGATTGTCCAAGAATGTTGTTTCTCTGCCCCAAAAGTGAGCCCCCTAGCTGTAAGGGACCAGCTTAGCTTAGGTGGTCTGGCTTAGCATTGACAGCTGGGCTGAGGTCTGCCCACCCAGGAACAGTGTTGCCAAGCAGGATTTGGAGGAATCACAAGAGCCAGGCCCCATAAGCAATAGTCAGGGTCAGAATCAGGCTGGAATCAGAGACCAGAGATCAGAGGCAGTATCAGGTATAGGTGCAGACTCCATGGGTGCTCTGGGGCAAAAATAGTGTGTGCTGACCACCTACCGGCAGCCCCCCCATCAGCACCTACCCCCCAGTGCCTCCTGCCCACAGGTAGGCCCTGCCGATCAGCGCCTCCCCTTCCCTCCCTGCGCCTTCCGTCCGCTGCAAACAGCTGAGATCAGGAGATCATGCAAAGTCTGGTGTTGCAAAAGGCCAAAATTTGTGTAGTTACTCAGATAACTTCCTGGGGCAACCCCTGAGGTTAAACAAGATATTGGTCAATCAGACAGCTACAGGGTACTGTCACTCTGGCTTTCTTGGGCAGTACTTCCTGCGGTGCCTATTCTCCACAGAGTTCCCTGGCTGTATTCTGCATGGCCTCCTGGTGGCACCGTGGGAATATCAGCTGGCCCAGGTTCTGCAAACCCTGGTTTCAGTCCCCAGATCCTTACGTCACTCCCTTCTTCAGGGACACCACAATGGCCAGGCCAGGTTTATCTGTGTGGTCTTGATGAAAACTTTCTACCAGATATGGGGCATGGACATGGGCAGCAGGTTTCCAGGAGCATTCTTCAGGATCAAAGCCCTCCCAGTTAATTATTTAATACAGTCTCCCCCTTTGCTGTTTAGAGTCGAGGATGGTATGGACTATATATTCCTGGGACCTGGATTGGTGGGGGCAACTGTTGGGACCAATCGGGAAAGGGGTCTTCCAGGTAAGGCTTCAGGAGGGATACATGGAAAACAGGATGTACCTTAAGAGATTGAGGGAGCTGTAATTTGAAGGTGATGGGGTTGATTTGCTGACAGATCCAAAAGGGTCCAAGGAACTGGTGGTCTAGCTTCTGGAATGATCTGTTCGTACAGAGGTGCTTTGGGGTAAGCCAGACCTTTTGACCTACCATTAGAGCTGGGCCTTCCTGTATCAATGGTCTGTGTACTACTTATAGTCCCTTTTCACATCTTTGAGGTGGTTCTTAAGCTCCTTCTGGATATGGTGAATTCCCAGGCTGCGGGCTAGGCCGGGGGTGCTGGAAATGAGGATGGAAACCATAATTGGCAAAAAAGGGACTCTGCCCCATGGAGAAGAATTGTTGTATGAGAACTCAGCATACAGGAGGGAGAACCAGTTGTCTTGAAGGTAGCTGACAAAGCACCTCAGCTGTAGTACTTGGTTCACCCTCTCTGTCTGCCCATCTGTCTGGGGATGGTACGCGACTGGGGTAAAAGCACAAACGTCCATTAGTGGAGCACTTCATGCCAAAAGCGTGAGACAAATTATGGGCTTTGGTCTGAGATGATACAGTCCAGAAGCCCATGATGGCTCACCACATGAATCACCAGGAGTCGAGCCGTTGTTTCAGCATCTTGGTTCTGGCTTTTGTTTGCTCAGACTGTTCCATCATCTCCTGGGCTAATGGATAGCCCCGTGAAGCAGAGTGGATTAGATCAAGCAGGTCTTGATGTATTGTGGCACTGAGAAACTTGCGAGGTTTTAAGAGACAGGGTAGTTCTTGGCTAAGCTCCTCACCTTCTTGGTAGTATTCCTCCTTTAGAATAAGACATCAGCTTATGATATTGATATCATCAAACCGAGAGAAGAATAACTCCCACCTGAGCTGTCTTTGGTTCAAGGCTCAAGCCCTCTGCAGATATTCAAGGTTCTTGTGGTCCAAAAAGACTTGCACTGGCTATCAGGCTCCCTCAAGGTGATGGCACCACTCTTCAAAGGCCAATTTAATTTCGAGTAGCTCCTTATCCAGTATTTCATAATTCTGTTCAGCAGGGGTAAGTTTTTTGGAATAGTGGGCATAGGGGTGCAAGACTTGCTATGGGCAATGGCTCTAGGAGAGTATTGTCCTTATGGCTACATTGGAGGTATCAGCTTCCACTATGAATGCCTGTGCCAAATCCAGTTCTGTTAGAATGGGGACAGTAGTGAAAGCAATCTTGAGTTGTTCGAAAGCATGGTGAGCTTTGGGAGTCCAAACAAACTTGGCGTCCTTGCAGAGGAGGTTGGGCATGGAGGCTATTTGCCTGAAAAGCCTGGAATGAATTGTCAATAAAAGTTTGCAAAGCCAATGAAGCACAGTAACTCCCAGTGGGACTGGGGCACAGTCCAGCTACAGATGGCCTCCACCTTCTGGGGAGGTCCATCTTAACACCCTCTGGGAAGAGGATGTAACCCAAGAATTCTGCAGAGGACTAGTCAAAGGTACATTTTTCCAACTTTGTAAACAGGCCAGGCTTTTGTAGACTTTCTAGGATGGAATGAACATGGTACAATGCTGCTCAAGATTGTTTGAAAACACAAGTATGTCATCAAGATAGATGACTTCATACTGATCAAGGATGTCTCTAAATATGACAGTCATAAAGTGTTGAAAAGTAGCAGGTGCATGGGGCAGCCCAAATGGCATTACTAAATATGTGACGTGCCCATAGTGGGTTCAAAACGTGGTCTTGCATTTATCCTCTGTCCTGATGTGTACTAGGTTGTAAGTATCCCGGAAGTCCAGTTTGGTGAAGTGTCTGGCAGACTGTACATGATCTAGTAACTCTGAGATCAAGGGAAGAGGATACCGGTTTGAGACCATTACCAGGTTTAGGGCCCGATAGTCTCGCAAAGGCATAGCATTCTGTCCTTTTACTTGACAAAAAGGACTAGAGCCCCTGTTGGAGAAGTGAAGCACTGGATAAAGTCCTTGGCCAGGTTTTCCTGGATGTATTCACAAAGGGCTGCCAGTTCAAGCTCAGACATCGCATAGATTTGTCCATAAAGGACCTTCGTCCCGGGTTGCAGATCTATAGGACAGTCATAGTCTCAGTGCAGAGGTAGCATGTCCGCATTCTTTTTTTCAAAAACATCCATGTAATCCCAATATTTTTATGGGGATGGGGACTCAGGCTTGAGAGTGATTCCTTCTGGTTAGTCACTGCCAGCTGGAGTTCCCCTGCTGTCGCTTCTGATCAGCTGCAGGATGCCGGAACCAGAAGATTGGGGCTGGCTGCGCACAGGCAGACCTTTCAGAAGTATTCAGAGGGGAAGCTGATCCTCTTTTCTCTCCAGGAGATGCAAAGGTCATGCTGCTCCAGCCAGGTGATGCCAATAATTAGGGGGAAATCTGGGGAATGCATCACATTGAACTGTAGCACTTCCCAATGGCCAAAGATTAAGGCCTCTAGGGGCACTGTTTCCTGAGTCACTGGCCCCGAGGACAGGAGGGACATGTCTATTGTTTCTACAAGAACTGACATGGACTTTAAACAGAAGAGGATTCATAGATCTTGAGTGGCTTTAGCATCTATGAAGTTACCGGTAGCCCCAGAATCGATCAAGGCGCACTGGGAGGCAGTCAGCTTGGCCCCATCCATGGTATGTAACTCTATCCATACTTGGAAGTGTGGGGAGGACCCATGTGTCCTCGATCGGGTTTCTCTCAAGGGCTGGGGAGTAGTTCTGGAGCACAGCACCCGTGTGGTGCCCAGGCCAGCTCCCCCTATGTGGGCTGGGCTCACTCATTTCCTGACTCCTTGCAGGTTGAGATTCGCAATGGGAACAAGGCAAGGTTGCATCCTGGTGGTCCGCATTGGGTCAGGGCCTCTGCAGACTTGGGTTCTAGTGCCCAATCCTTACACTAACACTGACAACACTGGCCTGTGGAGATTACTACCTATCCCTGACAAATATAGTCTCATTGCTTCTTTGTGTTCCCTCCTCTGTCTGTCTGTCTCCATCAGTTGTGTCTTGTCTTAGATTGTAAGCACTTTGGGGGCTTTTTGTTCTGTGTTTGTACAGCACCTAGCACAATGGGGTTTGGGACTGGGGCTCCTAGACACTACTGCAATATAAACAAATAATAATTTAATAAATACATAACTAATGTCCTTCCTTACTCTCTGCCCACCACTTTCTTACTGAATTGCCCTTGCTAACATATAGTAGATTATGATGAAGCATCCCAGATAATACACCAGAGTTGATAGCATGTTAGCTGGTCCATTGCAATAAGGAAGTGACCATCACAGAAAGGGGAGGGGAGGAAATGGGTAGTGCATTTGGCCCTACATTGCCATAGCTGGGCCCAACAGAAGCAGAGAGTGGGTGTGGAGAGGCTGGGCAAGGGCCAGGGAAATGATAACTAGATAGATAAGCAACTACCTGGCCCGTTCCAGTGAAACTGGGAATAAACTTCATTGCCTAAAACCAAGACATCTGAGCACCCTAACTGTGGTATCTGTCAGCTGCTGCCCCAGTTGTCAGGGCTCATGTTGTTGTGGCCCTTTCACCACCATCTGTCACTCCTTTTATGGGCATGGTGCACACCAGTTGTCACCTTCTACTTCTTGCTATACTCAGGTCAGTAAGATGAGTTCTGCCTGCTCCCCATTGTGGATATGTTTCTCAGCACTTTTTTTTTTTTTTTTTTTTTTGTGCCGTCTTGCTCTGCAGAGTTTTTCTTCTGAATACTTCCACTCCTTAAAGTAAAGACCCTGGAGGGACAAACATACCTTTGCACTGATTGCATCACAGAGGTCCTTCCTCAGAGTAGTGAATGACACTACTCAGGAGGTTACGGCCTTTTCCTTTTGTGGCCCCCTTTTGTCACCTCTCCTGTCTGAGGAAGCCCCATCTCCCCTGCTAAAGATGCCCCTGTAATGGGCATACAGCCAAAATAGCCAACTCCTACATCATCCTTCAGTAACCCTTGGTGAAGAGCAGGCATGTCAGAGGTGGGAAGAGTGGCTAAATCACATTGTGCTCTGCCATGTTCAGCTGGCAGAGAGTCTGTTATGGGCTGTTGCCAGTTGGTACAAGTTAGAACAGCTCCCAGGCTGCTGTAACCTGTGCTGGGGTCCAAGCTAAGACAGAGTCAGGGACATGTAACTGGATGCTCCATGCTGTGGTCAGCAAAAAGTGAGCACAGCAGAGAATCTGGCCCCAAATTACCAGGTTTATGTGTTAACTCCTCTCCCTCCTTCTCTCCTGTTACAGTAATTTGCTTTGTATTTCAGTGGACTCTTCCCTTCATGACTAGAAGAAAGGCAGCTAAAGTTCTATGTAGTGTGATGTGTCCCTGTCCTTTCTCCCTTCCTAAGCAAGCTTCACAGACTGACATTACCTTATTCCAGTTGCCCTTAAACCATATACAGGGGAGGAAGTTAGGAAAGGTGTGGTATCAGGACAGATGCCTGTTCCAAAAGTAACAATCCCTTTAATAGGACATGAAAGATTTATTTTTTCAATTGAGCAAGTGGTGGACAACACCCCTCAATCCCTCCGCCCCCAAACATCTGTTTTGCTAAAGGGTGCGTAAGCAGTCTCTCAGACATGCTGACTGAGGGTGGAGCAGCTTTAAGGGGAGAAAAGCAGTGATTTCATTTTACATTAAATAACAGCAGAGCAGGGTGTGTGGCACTATGTAATACAAGACAGTGGGAGTGGGGGACGAGAGTTTGTTCAGGATCTTTCACACAGAGCCTTTCCCAGAATAGGCCACGCCGCTGAGGAATTCTGGAAGACAGAAGATGTGGCATCTGTTTCCTTCTGCTCTCCCTTGGGAAGGGGAAAACAGTGTCATGGATTTCCCATCCCCATCCCCAAGTAGAGAGAGGATCTAAAGAGAATGCTAGAGCCCAATGACCCCAAACTCGGAGGATGTTCAGCCCCTGCTGAAAACTGTCCATCTCAGGTTTAGAGATATAATGGTCCTAGGAACAATAAACCCAAACACCTCTGAATTTTAGGGATGTTCACATTCAGATCTGAATTCAAATCCAAATGTCACAATTTGGGCTCAACTCAAAATATCATCAGGTTCTTCCCCTTTCCTTAGTTCCTGGGCTGGGCTGGGCAGACTTCTGCTTCCCATTGTGGGTACATTTATCAGCACATTTTTTGTGCTGTCTTGCTCTGCAGAGTTTCTCTTCTGAAAATTTCCAGACATCCACTCCTAAAAGCAAAGACCCTGGAGGGACAACCATACCCTTGCAGTGAGTGTACCACAGTGATCCAGGGGGAATTTTGATAGAACCGAATTAAAAGGAAGTTTAGGTGAAATGGCTTAGCTGAGCAGCCTGCAAGTGTAATGTCTGTTATGAAAGCTCTGAAGTCTAGCAAAGGATTCATGATATCCCCTCCTCCATTTCCAGCTCCCTCCTTCCCTGAAATGCATCTCCCTCAGAAATGGTATTAGTGTGCAATAAATTTAGCTGCGAAACACAAAGAAAGAAGGATATGAGAGAGGAGCCTGCAAGATAGATAAACTAAAGATAAACTGTGCTGTGACGCTTTGGGGGTTTACCCAGACCAGTCAGGGGTTCTGTCACTATCTACCCTATAATCTTGGGTGCCTCTGTGCTGCACACATCTGGCTCAGAGCCCTGACACCAGCATAAAGGTCTCACCCTGGCTTTCACCACCCAGTTACTCGTGCAGGGTGACACCAACAACCCTTTCAATCCAGAGTCTCTCCAAAACCATCTCCCCTCCAGCGCTGGACACTTGCAGAGGCAACACCGAGTTCACTGCCTCCAAAGAGCCAGGACATACAACAGCTTGTGAGCTCAGCCGGGGTTATACACTCCACCTTAATCCACAGCTCTGAGATGGTTTGTAGTAAAACTAAGGTTATTAACAAACACTTATAGATTTAAGTGATTTCCAGGAAGAGTGAAAGAGATATGAATGGACTACAAACAAAACAACATGCTTTCTAGTGTCTAAAACTTAATTCTAGCAACATGTAGCTTTGCCTAACACGACTTCTTACTCACACCAAACTGTCAGCATTCTCCAGCCTCTTTTAGCAGGAGCACCCATCTTTCATAGATACAAAGCAGTGGCTTCTTTGTTCTCGCAGGTGAGAGATCCCAAAATGGCTTTTTGTTTCTAGTCATATTCCCCAAAACTCATTGTTCTGTCCTCCAAATCAGGATGACCTGCTGTTCTTCCCTTCCTGTTGACTTCCCATCCCCCTGCTGATTTGTATGTATATGGCATCTTCATTGTTTTGATTCCATAATGCTTAAATTACATTGGAGACGGGTAGATAGCTACCTTCCCTCCTGTCTGGGAGAAAGCCTGATTCTTTCTTTGTTTGGTCACAGGCTTTAAATCATAATATCAGTAAGTATCCATAATTCCTTATGTAGTGTTAATATGCATATTTCCCAAAGATGTCAATCATCAGCTTTCATAAAACACCTTACTCAGTACACTTATATACAGCAACATTTTATGCAGTGGATTCAGTTGCTTATTCTTTGGGGTTCAGACCTATGGGTCTACCCCTAGGATATCTGGACCCTGATTGTCATATATGAATATGTCTACACTTCAGGCTTGCCGCACGTCCTGAACCATTTTTTAGCCCAAGACCACACACACACAAACCATGACTGCTAAGCACTTGCCAATGACTTCCTGCCCATAGAGTTAACTTTGCTGTGGCCCCTTCACTATGGGCTCTTATTCATCACATGAATAAATTCCCTCAAAATGTATTCACTCTGAACCCAGAGCCCAAAGTGGAAATCACTCCATACTTGCCAAATTAATGCACCAACTCCATCTGAATAAAAGAGGGTGAAACAGTGGGCTAGATTCTCTTCTGTTCCCAACCTCCATCCAGTGCAAGGCAGGGGAGCCTTAAGGAGATGATTACAGCTCTCTTATCCTGGAAGCCAGTTGGCACTGGTTCCAGGCCCAGCTTAACTTTGAACAGCCATGGGGCTTGTCTGCCTCATGCCACTGGCTTAGGATTTCTAAGGAACTGCATGCTAGTGGAGGGTCAGTGTAGGGGAGCTCCACTGGGTCCCCTCCCTGCTTCCAGCATACTATCTACCCCATGGATGGGGCAGCTCCACTGGCTTCTATGCCAGTGGAGAGTTCCTTTCTGCCAGGAGACTTCTCTGCTTGCCAGTTGTTTCAAGAATCCGTCCCCTTTGCTTAAGCTGCACAAAGGGGCCAGCTCGCAAGGGGAAATCTGGCACAGTGTAAAAAAATACCATCTAGAATAATCATGCAATAGTAGAAGGCGTCTTTCATAGCAAAGGCCTGAGGTTTAAGGTGCTCCCACTGTATTGTAGGTATTCCGACAAATGTCTGACAACTCCAAAATTGGACAGTGAGGGCCCGATTCTCTGGGCTGCTATGGTCCCTTTCATCTGCTCTGCTGGTGCATTGGGGCCATAAAGAGAGTGGAATTGGCCACCTAGGAATTGCACCTTGACATCAGCGGGAGGGATAGCTCAGTGGTTTGAGCATTGGCCTGCTAAACCCAGAATTGCAAGTTCAATCCTTGAGGGGGCCATTTAGGGATCTGGGGCAAAAATCTGTCTGGGGATTGGTCCTGCTTTGAGCAGCGGGTTGGACTAGATGACCTCCTGAGGTCCCTTCCAACCCTGATATTCTATGATTCAGCATAGGAGGAATGGCATAGCTGCATTAGACCACTGACCCCTGGCCTGGGGGCCTTGGTTAGAGTGCACCTGCATTCCTGGCGGCTAGAACAGTCCCTTAGGCTTGTGGCAGTCAGGCATAAGTTACAGAAGTCTTCAAGCTGCTTTAACTTACCTCAGGGACCAAACCAGTCCCCAGCTGGCCCTAGAATCTAGAGAGCACAAAGGTGCCACACAGATACTTTTTCCACCCCTCCAACCTGCACAAAGGGAAACTCAGATGCAGCTCAGAATGTGGGCCACTTAACACAGGTGTAAATGAATGCAAGGCAGTTCTTTGTGCCTTTTCCATGCTGTCCCCATGCATGGAACGACCACCCAGTCTCAGTGAACGATCCCCCAGTCTCAGTGCACCAAGCCTACAATCCTTCCTCACTCAAATTCTCCCTAAAGACTCCCCTATTCTGCAAAGAAGACAAACTCAAACCAACTTCCTGACTCCTGCATAATATATGAGAAAAGAGAGAGGATAGGAAGAGAGGGAAAGGTGGGAAAGAAGGAAGAGAAATGTAGCTGTCGAAGTTAACTCTTTGTGTCTTGTGTTTCCCTAAGCATATGACTGGGATTTAACAAATAATAATAGTAACCATTCATTACTTAAGCCTTGGACCAGTCCTCTGATGCAAGTAACCACTAGTATACCGGATGGATGAACTAATGGACAGAAAGTTTAAGTGACTTTAGTGAGTCAGTGACAGATCCTGAAATATAGCCCCAGCCCCTCGTCACCTCTTTGCCTGCTCTAACCTTTAGGTGACACTCCCTGCACCAACTCATGGACTGGGAATTAGTGACGCTCAATGGCTAGATGCATCACTCCTACCTGCTGAGTATGATTCACAAAGACAACATGGATCCAGCTGCTGAGAAAAACAATATGCTGTGCTCTTTTAGTTACTTTTTTTGGCAATCCGCCATTCTGGTCTAGAACAGGAGCAATAATGTCATGGTCACAGGCTGGATGTGCAAGTCACATACATAAAAGAAAAGTGATCTACAAGCCACCAATAATGTATTACTGTGTGGGGTGGGGGGTTACTCACACTACTCATTTAGCACTTAGCAAGAATACGTCTTATTCCCTTCAGGCCAGCTCTGGACAGGTTGTGCTTGACTCGGTGCCTAGCACTACAATTTAGTTGAGACCACAGCTTTACAGACAAAAGTTTGGAATGTGGAATTGGGCAGTCAGGAATGCTACTGAAAAATGGCTTACATTTTTCACACAATTATCCATTGATTTAAGGTGGGTTTTTTTTAAAGGAGGGGTGGATGACATGGAAAAGCTTCAACGTTATAAATTCAGTTGTTCCTAGACGTTTGTAAGAGAAAATAGCTTTGAAACTTTGCACTGGTGTTTGAGCAAAGACCTTTCTGCGTTCAGCATATGAGTAGAGAGGGGTATTTTCCTTTTAAAAAATGTGTTATGTGAAACACAGTGGCTTGTGAAAGGTCTTGGCCCAACAGCCCTGGAGACTGAAGTCCTCTCTTTATCCACTGAAGAGATGGTAGCAGTACAGATTGACCCATTCTGTCATAGAATCAGAATCATAGAAGATTAGGGTTGGAAGAGACCTCAGGAGGTCATCTAGTCCAACCCCCTGCTCAAAGTAGGACCAACCCCAACTAAATCATCCTGTCCTATCAACATGTCTTGGTTCTGCCCTAGAAGTACCACCCAGGTGAACCATGTTGGGTAGCTCAGTCTCCAGGGCCCATTCAATACTTGGTGCCTCTGCAGAGACTACCTACCAGGGTGCCATTGACCACCCTCTTGCCACTACCAGTCAGGGATGGATTTGAACTATTGACTCAGAGAGGGGGAAAGGCTCTGCAGCCTACTACCAATCCCTTGAGTCACTTTATCTCCAATATCAGTTAACACTTTCATTTTGCTTTTGTGCAGCGGACAACTTGCATGCTGTCCATCAATTTGCAAAGGACTGATTTCTTTGATGCTAGCCTGCCTCTAGGGTGCCGGCTGGTGATATCTAAGATAAGGCTGAATGCCAATGAATTTGAGCACATACCCACAACTAGGGGCATGGCCACAATTTTGGAAGCTGGAGGTGACGACAGTTGCTATCCTTGCAATAATTGTCTTGAAGGGCTATGAAAATACTTTCTAAAGTCTTGGAAATTTAGGGAGGAGAGCAACCAATGGGAAAATCCTTAGCTGGCATAAATCAGCTAAGTTACACTGAATGCAGTGGAGTTGTTCTGGTTTATACTGGCTGAAGATCCAGCCCACAATCTTTCAGGAGGTCTTAATCTCCCAACCATTACCAGCACACTCCATCATACTCTGGTACCAAAGAAGTGCATCAGTGAGCCCTAATACTATTATGACATGGAATTTATGCCTAAAAATAAGGGAAACAGCCAGGCTAGGGACATTTATAACCTTGGAAATGGCACCACAGATGGCCACTCTGAGAGGAAAGGTTTGTACCCTGTATTTGCTGTCTCTTACTGTATTGTGAGGTTGCCTGCAGCTACCTGTGATGACTAGGTCATCATGGCCCCTTTTGTCATTTGCTTAGTAAGATTCCTTAGACTAGGGAAAGAAATGAAGCCCTCAGAATTTATACCATTAAATCTTAGCACAGGGGGGAAAGTGAGCATGTGTGGAGGCTTGTTACTGAGCTGAGAGCCTATGCATTCTTGTAATAGTTTCCCAATGTGGAGCACCAATGGGACAGTCGCACACTTTGCTTTGTGTTTTCCAAAAGGGTCAGAGTGTTTATCTCCTGGACAGACTCAGCTTGGATCTTTGCCTGGTTGCCTTGGTTACCATTTTTCGCCCTTCAGAGTCCTATGGCTGTGGAGTGGGCCGTGGATCAGCAGAAGCCAGTGCAAAGCTGCCTGTCTGATTAAATTTGTTGTTTTGCAAAAGGGGTTAGCTCCGTTCCTGCATCTTTATCCTGTGCTCAACTGTTTGGGGGATGAAAGAACCTGATTCCTTGCCTGCTGAGCTATAAACAAGGAGCACAGACTTGGAACAATGTGTGGAAAACAAGAAGAGACTTTTTTTTATTCCATTCTCTATCCGCTCTAATCATATAGATAAAAATTTTCCTTGTGCTCCAAGGCGGCCTGCTATCCTGCAACCATCTCGAAACGGTCAGTGGCATTAACCTCTGAAACAGCCTGGTAATGATGTTCTATGGACTGTCAGCTAGCCTCCCCAAACATATTCTTTCTAACTCTCCCAAAATACCCATTACAGTCTGGCACAAGAGGAGCTATACAGCCCATCCTTGAGGTGTTGCTGTATACGAAATGTTACCTGGGGAGAAGAGTTTGAGACTCAAACTGGATTGCTCATTCCTTAATCCCGTTAAAAAAAACAGATTAAGCCAAACCAAAATAAATCACTCTTAAACCAAAAATAGGAGTGTCTACACACAAACTCACACAGGTTTAATTAGATCAGTGTAAACACAATCGGCTAAACCAGCACAAGCTTATGGCCTGGTCTACACTACGGGGTTAGGTCGAATTTAGCCTTGTTGGGTCGATTTAAAAATGACTACGTCCACACAACCAACCCCGTTCCGTTGACCTAAAGGGCTCTTAAAATTGACTTCTGTACTCTTCCCTGGCGAGGGGAGTAGTGCTAAAATCAACTTTGCTGGGTTGAATTTGGGGTAGTGTGGATGCAAATCGACAGTATTGGCCTCTGGGAGCTATCTCAGAGTGCTCCATTATGACCACTCTGGGCAGCACTTTGAGCTCCATTGCACTAGCCAGGTATACAGGAAAAGCCCCGGGAACTTTTGAATTTCATATCCTGTTTGTTCAGCGTGGCGAACTCAGCAGCACAGGTGACCATGCAGTCCCTCCAGAATTGTAGAGCATAGAATGTTTCTACGGTCCCCCTATCCAGGGCCGGCTTTAGGACCTGCGGGGCCCGATTCCGCGGTCTGGGTCTTCAGCAGCACTGAAGTACCCCCTGCCACCAAAATGCCGCTGAAGACCCTGGAGTGCCCCCCCACCCACGCCACCGAAATGCCGCCGGAGCGGACTGCTGCCAGGTGAGCCTAAGGCGCGGGGCCCTCTTAGGTGCGGGCGCGGGGCCCTCTTACCTGCAGGGCCCAATTCTGGGGAATCGGGGGAATCGGCCTAAAGCCGGCCCTGCCCCTATCATCTCCATCCCTGAGGTTATTGCAGATTAGAAGGCGAAAAAAAACGCACTCGCGATGACATGTTTTCCGAGCTCATGCAGTCCTCCCGCACTGGTAGGGCACAGCTTAATGCATGGAGGCATTCAGTGGCAGAGGCCAGGAAAGAATTAAGTGAGCGCGAAGAGCGGAGGCAGGACACGATGCTGAGGCTAATGGGGGAGCAAATGGACATGATGAAGCATCTGTTGGAGCTGCAGGAAAGCCAACAAGAGCACAGACCCCTGCTGCATCCACTGTATAACCGCCTCCCCTCCTCCCCACATTCCATAGCCTCCTCACCCAGATGCCCAAGAACGCGGAGGGGAGGCTCCGGGCACCCAGCCACTCCACTGCAGAGGATGGCCCAAGCAACAGGAGGTTGTCATTCAAATAGTTTGATTTTTGTGTGTGGCTACAATAAGCAACGTGGCCTTGTCCTTCCCTCCTCCCCCACCCCACCCAGGCTACCATATCCATTATCACTTTTTTTTAATTAATAAAGAAAGAATGCATGGTTTCAAAACAATAGTTACTTTATTTCAAAGGGGGGAGGGTGGTTGGCTTAAAGGTTTGCATCAAGGAGAAACACACACAGTTGTCACACCGAAGCCTGGCCAGTCATGAAACTGGTTTTCAAAGCCTCTCTGATGCGCAGCGCGCCTTGCTGTGCTCTTCTAATCACCCTGGTGTCTGGTGCGAAACGATTGTCTGCCGTTGCTTTCACGGAGGGAGGGGCGACTGATGACATGTACCCAAAACCACCCGCAACAATGTTTTTGTCCCATCAGGCATTGGGAGCTTAACCCAGAATTTCAGTGGGTGGCAGAGACTGCGGGAACTGTGGAATAGCTACCCACAGTGCACCGCTCCGTAAGTCAATGCTAGCCATGGTAGTGAGGACACACTCCGCCGACTTAATGCACTTAGTGTGGACATATGCAATCGACTATATAAAATCGATTTTTAAAAATCAAATTCTATAAAATCTACCTAATTTTCTAGTGTAGACATACCCTATGTGTAGGCAAGGTCTTAGGCTGGAAGGGACTGGGAACACTACAGGGGAAGATATCTTCCATGTGTATGTGTGTTACACACAAAAAACTATGTTAAAGACCATTATTATTTAAGTTACAGAGTCAAGCACTCAAAAGTTAAGCAATGGTAGAATTAAGGTCGCCTGTGTCTGCATTATGATTCAGGCTTTAACTGCATTATCATGTCATTTTTCCCCAGGACCCCGGCCTTATTCAGTTCACAGGATGGATGGTATTCACTGAAGGAGCAGCTATTCAGTATTTTTTTTTCTCTTCATTGGTCAGTGTGTGTCCCCAGATTTTATTTACTGCACACTGTTCAAACCCTGCACTGAGGACAGAATTGTTAATTTCTGCATGGGCTTATCGATGGTGCTCATCACTATAGTATCTGATTGCTTCACAAACATTAATTAATTTATATTCACAACACCCCTCAGAGCTGAGGGAATGGTATTATACCCACTTTACAGATGGGAAACTGAGGCAGAGAGATGAAGGTCAAAAGTTTCAATTAATTTTGGATGCCCACTTTAAGAAAGCAAGGCCCTGATCTTTCAGAGTACTTAGGATTATACAGCACTTTATATTACTCCTGGGGGAATTCTGCGCCAAAAGAATAGAAATTCTGTGCCAAAAAATTAAAAATTCCACGCACAATATTTTAAAATTCTGCAAAATTCTATATATTTAGTTTGTCAAAATAACACTATATAATCATGCCAGTTACACTTATTTTGGTAGTTTTTTCAAAATACCTGTCAGCAACTATGTCTGTAACGATACAGACAACAACAACAAAATTCCCCCAGGAGTAGACAGTTAAAGAAACGCCTATGACAACCCAGTTCCAGAAACTGCTCCAAAGCATGAGGGCACTAGAGCTATTGAAAGAAAAGATCACCAGAACCTTTTAAAATAGGCAAAACAGTGTATTTTTCCCTAGTGTCATGTGCAGAAATGGCTGATCTGCCTTGGTGGAATTTTCCAAAAAATATGCAGCCTGAAACAGGCACCCAGCATGGAAACCTTTCAGCCTAAATGGTTAAAGTTTTGCAAACTGAAAATACGGTCTTATGAAGGCAAGTTTCAGGCACCTTAGTAATAGGTGGTCCTACCAGCCCCACCTATAATACAAAAAACCCTACCTTTACTCATTGGTACAATCGTCCAAAATAATTCAGTGTCACTGATATAAAAAATAGTATTAAAAATGTATCAGAAATGTTTTGGACCATTACCACTCTTGTATGTTTTATAAAGTCTGAGAGATAGGTAATGGGAGAAGTCAACTTATGGGACTATGTATGACACTCAGGAATGGTGTTGTCTGATTCTGGAGAGTTCCATGTCCAACCTTAGCTGGAAGGAAAGTTGATCATAGGCAAGTTTCAAAGTGGTGTGACGTCAGTGGAAAAAGGATGAAGAGAGATGTTAAGCCTTTCACGTCAGGAATTGGATTCTCTTAGTGTGAGAGCCATTGTGTCCTACACCGTTAGCATCAAAGAATCATAGGATTCAACAGCAGTGGACAGCAGAAGTCCTAAATGGCTCAGGGCTGTGATGCATGTCAAGGGGTTCAAATCCAGTTTAAATTGGCAGTAAGTGAAATGTATTATCTGGTGATCATTTGATGGCCTGTGTGAAGTTACTTTGGCATTCTCAGCCCAAAGCAGCATCCAGTGATAGATATCTACACTACAGCTGCCAACTAGAGCTGGCCGGGAATTTTTCAACCAAACATGTTTTCATCAGAAAATGTCTATTTATCAAAACTGACATTTTCGGTGGGAACATATCAGTTTCGATTAAACTTTTGTTGGGGAGGCTTCTTAGATCCAGGAGGAATTTCTGGTCAAAACAAAAGAGCAAGAGAGAGGGAGAGATCCACTGCAGAATAGCCAATAGCCTGATGGTCACCTGACTCAGGCAGGGCTGGAACTTAAATCTGAGTCTCCCACATCCCAGGTGAATGCCCGCACCACCCGCTGTTGGCTGTTCTGGGGTGGGTTGCTTTCAGTCTCTCTCCCTTTCTGTCATTTTTTGTTAAAAAAATTCAAAGGGTCTCAGTTTTGTTCCAGCATGGAACATTTTGAAAAATCTCAAAAATGTTCATGCTCCCTTGCCACCTTTGTTAGACTCAGTAGAGAGAGCAAGGATAAAGTGGGAAACTGATGAGGGAAGATAGCTGTTGTAGGTTTGTGATCCACTGCTGTTGGATCTTGTTCCACTAACAAACTCTCCTGAAAAGGAGGAGGTGTGGAGAGAAAAAGACCCAGCAGAAATGCTTGCCTGGCTGGGTAATGCCAAGGCTTGGAGCAAATGTGATTTCTTTTAATGTTTATTCTGGATTAAAGAACACTGGAGCTAGTCCCAGGAAAAATTCCCAGGCCTCAGAGTCCTTGTTGTTGTTTTTTGCAGAGCTGAGTCTGCTGCAAATTACTTAAATAAAATACTTATCCCTGCAAAAGGAGATTTTGTATTGAAATCCAGATGACTCAAAGTGTGACCCATCCCAAAGCTTAGCCCTCCGGTGCGGTCTGTGTTGGGTCGGGGAGAGGGCATGTCTACGCATTTTGTTCTACTTCATGTGAGTGAAAACTTTCCCCCTCCCTCCCCCATTATTATTCGTTGATTTTGCTGGGCAGAAAATTCCATCCACATCTCTTTCCTTACCTAGAGAAGAAGATGACAGTTCTGTAGGGGACAAAAGTTAATGAGCCTAGATAAGTGTTTCTAGCTCTAAGGCCCTGATCCTAGTCTGTATCCAAGCTTCACTCTCTACAGCACTTAGTGGTGAGTGCGTGGACATAAGCCATCTTTCTCAGCTCTCCAACTCAGGAACCTGTCCCAGGCATAAGCTAGAGCAGCCTCACAGCTATTCTGGATGCTGTGGATGAATGAGGCAAAGATGCCATTCTGGACATGTCTCTTTCCCCAGCCATGCCATTGCACCAGGGGCTAGGAGGGCCATGGTGTAGGAGCCACTGTGCTGTCAACTACCACCCAGATATTCCTCCATGCAGAGGAATTCTTCATCAGCTGATTATGCTGTCATTACCACAGCTTCGTGCCATCAGAGTGGCACATAGGAACCAAATCAGGAGCCAGTATGGCCCTTAAATAAAATACAAGAAATGAAGAGGTCCCAGTGGAACTCAGGCTGGGTCACCCCTCCTAAAAATCCCTTTTTCTGTCTTCCACTCCTTTTCTGTGTGGGATTCAAGCTCCTTGTTTTCATCTTTTAGGTTCTGAATAGCTCTGCACCCCTCTGCCTCGCGATCTCTCCTGTTCTCATAAACTCTCTCTGTGCTTTATATTCCTCTCCCATTGATGTGCCCTTTTCCCCTCTCCCGCTCTGGATTCCGTGGTCCAGATTCAGCTCTGGTCTACAGAGATTGCTAAGGTGAAGGATCCTCAGTGGTAGAAAGTTACTCAGGGAGAGGTTACACTTCATTTTTTTTGCATTATACCCATCCAGACAGTCTGCAAGCTACTGTGAGGTAGGGGCTATGCTTAGGTTCCTTGTAATGTGCTGTGCACACCTATAGTTCTCTGTCAATAATAATAATGAACAGCAGTAATGTGAGTGATAAGTATACTACTGACATCAGCCAGAAATCTGAAAGGGATCCAGCATCATCCTGTCTGCAACCCTGGTGAACTCGGCAGCACTCTGCCTTGCAGGATGAAAGGCGCTGAGGAATGTACTGGCTGGAACTGAGTCCCTGTCCTGTCAGTGTTTTAATGGGTTTCCTGCTCCTGTAAGATCAAAGAGCAATTGCAGTCTCCAGCAAAAGTACAGCAAATGGAAAACAGATTCCCTGGCTCTCACTGAAATGCCAAGAGAGCAAGTAACAAAAAAGACCTAGGACGTTAATTCACCTCATTATTGCCATTTATTCCTTCCCTTCACCTCTGAGACTGCAGGAAGCTCTCAAAGTGGGGGGAATTGAGTGACAAAACTCTTTTCACACTCTTCTCTCCTAGGTTTTATGGGTGAAAACAAACTGACCCTTGGGTCCGATTTCTTTACCCTCCTGTTGGAAGTTTTGTTTTCCTGCTTGTTCATTGGTTGTTAGGGAGGAAAGAGTGGTGTTCATTGGCTAGCAGGCCCCCGAAGAAGGTGTTTGCAGCAGAGGCTGGTGGTCTGTCTTCATCACAGTGAATCACACTAGGGATAAAAGCATAAGGAGCTTGGCCATGCGGTGGGTAACTTCACTGCCAAGCAGGAGAACTGGCTTTGCCAACCACCCTGGCTGGTGGAGCACTCAAATTCCAGAGTGGGGATGGAGAGAAGGTGGCACATGATCACTCCCTAAAGTGCCATTTAGGGTGTGTCTACACCGCAATTAAACACCTGCAGCTGGCACATGTCAGCTGACTCAGGCTTGCAGGATTCAGGCTACGGGGCTGTTTAATTGCAGGTAGACACTTGGGCTCAAGCTGGAGCCTGGGCTCTGGGACACAAGGGGGGAGGGTCTTCATCACACAGGCCAGCTGTGGGTGTTTAATTGCAGTATAAACATACTCTCACTGGCCAGTCTTAGAGCACTGGTTGCATACACTATGCCTTAGATGGAGGAAGAATGCCACAATCACAGCTGTCTGAAGAGAATCTATGGGATATGAAGGAAGTAAAATGGATCAATACACTCCAAACACTGTCTGGACTAGATTTGGTTAGACTCAGCAAGAAAAAAATTAAAAGGAGGTGCTGGATTTGAGTAACACAGTGCTCGGATATTTCACTTATAGAGCTGTGGTCATGAATGACACAAGCGTGATGCATCTCACACTAATCCTTTGGGAAAATCTGTCCATTTATCACAAAATGGCCACACAATTCAGCAAAATAGGTCATAGTGTTTGCTCAGGGGAGTCCTAGGACTGCAGTAGCTTGTGGTGCTGCTGCAGGTCAGTGCTGAGATGCACTGGTGGAGCTGTGCTGGATTCAGGGTGGGAATAACAGGGGTTTTGCAGGTTGGGACAGAGATGTGTGAGTGAGTCTGTGTGGTTTGGGATTAGAATAACCATTGACAGTTTGGTAAGGGAAGCTTCTACAGTGTGTATCCACCCTATATCCGGTGCTGGCAAGTGCTATCAGCCCCTCATTTTCCTGTGTACCAGTAACACCCACATTAATAAAAATGAAAGTGCCATGTTATGGCACTGAGGGAGGATTCACATCTGTCTGCAAGCAGAGCAGTTGGTTTGCAAATAGATTTCCAATTTGGTATCAAAGGCTTTAGACCTTTCGGTGAAATGGAAGAAGCCTGTCAAAAAAGTAAGAAGCCCTTTCAGTTGCACAGGCTTTCCATCATGTTGCATTCTAACCTTGGTTTACATGGGATTAGATCCTGTCACCTGATGCCAGAGTAGAAATAACTAAGCATAATACAATGCACCAGTAATAGTATGGAGTTTGTACTCAGCCAAGGACACCCAATATCCATAAAACTAGTTTCCTTCTTGCTCTATTGCTGGTTAGCAGTCAGAGAAACATATCTGTTAGAACTCTCAACAGGTTGAGGTACTGTTAAATCATAAGACAAAGATTTTCATCACGATGGGAGGAAGTTTGTTGCTACAGTTTCTCAGGTGTAGCAAGTGAGCTATACAGTACATTCATAATTCCACCATTGTAATGTATAAATGCTAAGGATTTCCTTGGTCAGATGGAGACAGAATAGTATTACAAATTGGCACGTCCCCTAGTTGTTGTCATCATATCTCCAAGAAAAAGGGGTCCATTCTCTTCTACCTTTATGAATGTGTAATTCCCCTGAAACTAACAGGAACCAGGAGGAAATTGGACCCCAAGGAGGAGGAGAGAGGAAGATATGAGTGAATAAAAGTTCCCTTTATAAAAGCTCTGATCTGGGTGGGGTGGGGAGCAGTATAGTCCTGGATTTCATCTGGGAGCTGTCACTGGTAGAAATGGACTGGAGCAATGAAGTTTGGATCCACCATGTCCAGATCCAGAGCTAGACCTGACTAAACTTGGGGGGCATTTTGGTTCAGTCCCATCTCTGCTCACCAGCGAAAAGCATTTCCATCAAAAGCAAAATCAGGGAAAATCTGATTTGTTTGTCTTGTTCACCTTTTCAAAAGCCTCCAAACCCCAGGGGGGCCCACTGTAATTAGGTGGGATGGAGGTAGTTAGGGGGATGCCAGACATTTTTCTAGAAAAGGGCCTTTTCCATTTTCTTAGCTTGAGACAAGTTTGGGCAGCACATGATGAGAGAGTGTCTTTTCCTGCTTCAGGTTAGTGGGCGCTCCAGCCACTGGCTGTTAACAGCATCTGTACTTCAGAGAAATAATTGCCAATCTCTTCCCCTCAGGTCCCTTCTTCTTAAACTACACGCACACACACACACACACAGTAAATTCCTCTTCCAGTGGAGGAGAGGGAAGAACAATAGCTCCCAATGCACTCCAGTAGAACTTTCTTCCTCTATTGCACATCTACCTCATTCCTGTTTGAAAATTCTCCCACTCTTCCCCTCAGCCCCGCCTCATCCCAGTCCTGTCTGAACCTTCACAGCAGCCTTTGGCCATATGTACCTTGAAGAATTTTAAGAAATGATTCAGCCAAACCAGCGTGAGGAATGGGAGTTCTAGTGCAAACTCATCTCGCGTGGCTTCTGGCATTTTTACCACTATGACAGCTAAACCTGCTGAGCCCGATGTACTTAAATGATCAGTAGTTAGCATACCTGACAAAAGGATTTTCCAGAGATTCACTCTATATGACTTCCTGGAGAATAGTGCCATTTAACGGCCCAGAGACTTCCTCCTTGCCCAAAGATAGAGCAACCTGCTTGATCCCCTTGACTCTTATTCCCAGCTCTCAGAGGCCAAAAGCTATCTCTAGACACGTTCATAGAGGAAGAGCAGGGCTTGGCTCCCTTCAAGAGTATGACAACCAAATTGCCCAAGGGCAAAATGGTTTCAATTCATATTTTTTATTTAAAATACGGTATGTTTCATGCACTGACCTTGTATCCCAGAGGTCTGTGCCCCACCTACTAGAATCAAGGTGCATCCATTCAGGTGATCTGCATTCTAGAATCGTTCTCCTTTCTAGGGAAGTCAAAGATCTTAAATCTATGCCTTCTTTTTACCAACCTATTTCTTTCATTAACATCACATCAAGATTCTGACCAGGATCTGGGCTCCATATCTACCGAAAATATGCAGCAAACTCCTATCCCCATATCAGGTATGCTTCATTAGTGGTCAGATCTGTCAATGGTGTTAGCAGAATCAATTATATAATGACAGAGATGGATGATTGATAACAAAAGATTTATGAATATTTTCACAAGACGTGGCAAATGTACTCCTGTTGTTGTTTGTGGAGTTATACTACTTATTGCTCGCAAGTATTCACACAACCACCACTTCATTTGTGATAATATTAGTGATTTAGAAAAGATGGATGGTGTTGTGATTAAAATGCTCGACTGAGACTCAGGATGTCAAGTACTGGCTGTGCCACAGATCTTCTGGGTGAACAATGACTGGTCACTTAGGACCAGATCCACAAAGGTATTTTGGCTCCATTGTGATCCACAAAACCCCCGCTTGGCTGCTTCCTAGCCCTGTAGGTGCCTACATTTTCAGGGTAAAAGTTCCCTAAGCACTTAGTTTTCAACCTTTGAAAGCAAACACATGCTGCCTCACTCATGCCTGGATGCCTGTCTCCCATCTAAGCCCCAGTGTGATCCATGAACGGGGAAAGCTAGGCACAGGAGCACCTATCTTGCCTGTGAGGCCTGATCTGGTAGCACACCTACCAGATCAGAACCCATTCAAAATCCAGCAGGAGGAGGAAGAGGATGTGGTGGTGCTGCGCCCATCTTTTAATTTTTAGTTCAGTGGTTAGAGCACGTACCCAGGATGTGGGAGACCCATATTCAGTTCTCCCCTCTGCATGAGGGGAAGAAAGGATTTGGACAGAGGTTTCCTGCACGTTTCAGGAGTGTGCTCTAATGCATGGGCTGGAGGATATTCTGATAGGATCTCCCTCACTCTCTCCTGGTGAATCTCTTCCACTGTGTATAAATATTTAAAGAGTCATTGGGACAGAGAGAGAAAGTGAGAATGAATCCAACTGGGAGATGGGAGACCTCGGGTCCTGTCCCCCTGCTCCAATGACTCTTTACTTATTTATACAACAGCTTCAAAGGAGAGTGATAATATCAGAATATCCCATAGCCCAGTAGTTAGAGTGCTCTTCTGAGCAGTGTGTGAGACCCTTTGTTCAAATCCTGTCACCTCTTCAGGTGGAGAAGGAAATTGAACCTGAGTTTCTCACATCTCAGGCAATAGCTCTAACCACTGAGCTAAAAGTTATAAGGTGGGTACCATCACCATCACTTCTTCCTTCCGCCATTTTGTAGGGAGTGAGGCAGGTGCCCAAATCATTTTTGCAAGAAACAACTTAGGCACCTAAGCCATCTGACTGCAGGAGTCAAGTTCCCCGCTGCGGATAGTGAGCAGAGCTAAGCACCTCCCTGGAGCCAGGACTTAGGGCAGGTCTACACTACAGCCGGGATCAACGCTCTGAGATCGATCCGCCAGTGGTCGATTTAGTGGGTCTAGTGAAGACCAACTAAATTGACAGCAGATTGCTCTCCAGTCGACCCCTGTACTCTACCCCCGACAAGGAGAGTAAGGTGTAGACCCCACAGTAACTTAATCTATGGTACGTCGACTCCAGCTACGTTATTCACGTAGCTGGAGTTGCATAGCATAGGTTGACTTACCGTGGTAGTGTAGGCATAGCCCCAGGCATCTGAGAGAGGGGACTTAGGACACACCCTTCTCATCAGACTCTTCCATTGTCTAGTTTAGTCATCTCCCCACCTAGCATGCTGTCTTTTGTGTATCCCTGTCTAAGGCATCTATCTCTCCCCATTCATAGGGAGTCTAGGCACCTAATTCAGGCGCTGTGGATCCCATTGTTGTTTCAGTGATTTTCTAGGCACCTAAAAGGTAGGCATGGCAACACTGTGTCACAATGCTGAGTCCCTTTGTGGATCCAGGTCCTAAACCCTCCGAGCCTCAGTTCCCCATCTGAAAAAGGATAATAATTCTTCCTTTCTCCCACCCTTTGTCTGTACTGTTGTTTTGATCGTAAGCTCTTCAAAGCAGAGACTCTCTCTTACTGTGTGTAAATGTAGTATAATAAGGTCTGGAACTCATTTGGGACCTCTAAGCAATGTAGATTCTGCTACTAATAGTAATAATCCTGACTGTTTTTCAGATTTTAGCGTGAGAGATTATTTACTTAAAAAAGGTATATCAGAAGTTCATTATTTGTTATTTGCCTTTCATCATTTGTTGGTTTCCCATTTAAAAAGTTTCTGTCATTTATTTATGGAGCAGAGACAATATCACATGAGTTGTGTGGCCCGTCACACCCTGAATTGTGAACTGAGTGAACAGTTTGTAAACAACCTATGGAATTTGTTTGCCTAAACTAGCCAGTGAATAATGAACACATTTGTAGGAATTAGGTTCAGAATGAAAACAGAAAAAAAAGGCTAAATTAATTGGTCATCATTGATAAATAATAATTCTACCGATTGCCAACAGGGAATAATATGAACACCGTTTCACCTCCATAGACACAACTAATTATTTTGGGTGATTCTACATTAAGAAAATAAGTATTTGTTTTTCAGCAAAAATGCACCTTCACCATCGCTACCAAATAGTGTCAAATCATGTAGATACAGCACAGGTCTTTTTACCATCATTTCATGCAAACTAGTTATGAACAATGGTAAGAATATCTACTCTACCACTTACACCTCTGGCACCAATGAAGCAGCTACATTGTTGCTGAAAAAATGAGTACTGTACAGTACTAGCCTTCCTGGTCTTTGAAAGAGTGAGCTTGGATTTTATGTATGAAATTTTAACGTGTTTTTATATTTGATGCAGCCAAATGCCCATCACGTAGGCTTCAGAGGGGAGGCATCTCCAGGCTTGACCTTTGAAAATAGCTTTAAAATCTTTCTTACCACCAGTAATTTGGCTCCCATCTTGGCTGCAATTTACAAAGATTTTTTGAAATATCAAGAAAGAACAAAAAACAAACATGCACCTCATCTCCCTCTTGTGCCAAGACTTCAAAGGAGATTCCTTGGCACCTATAAGTCCGTACAGACTGTTAAACCAAATTGGATAATATCCAAGAAATGTTATATCTGGGTGGTGCATTAGATCCCAAATTTGAAAAGATTGCATCACTAATTTGGGACCTAGAGACTTTTCTAGCAACAAGTCTCCACACCCCTGTGGACAAGACCCATGTGGAAAACTCTCAAAGAAAATAATGTATTAGTATGCAAAGGGAACTTAATTAAGTAAATAATACAATACTCAGGAGCATGAATAAGGAACTAGAAAGAAAAGGTGCAGCTGGGTTTCTAGAAAACAGGATACAAAGATTGTGAAACTAAACTTGGAAGAAGATCTGTTATGAGACAAAAAGGCTTTTCAGATTCTCTTTAGAAGACCAGTAAGTGAATGGGACTTGATACCATTAGTCCGAGCGCCAGTAATGACAGAGACAGTATGAGAAGGCATCATAGGAGTCATTAGCTCTTGGGAGGCACACATGAAGGGCACAGGATTTCTTTTCCCCCCCTTATGTTAAACCAAGCAGTCCAATTTGATGGCCAGACTTTCCCGCACTGAAAAAATCTTTTTTACAAGATGGAGCAGAGGCCTTCATTCCAAACCAAGCAAAACGATAGGTTGTAGCTAATGGGGAAATAGTGTTTGTTATGGGAAACTGAATCAATTGAAAACCTCTTGGCCAAAGTACAAAAGGACAGCAAGACCAAAGAACCTAGTGGAGCTTTGCCCTTTGTTGAAGATGATAATGGCTGAATAGAGAATTGTTGCATATGCACTAGCTTGGACTGAAACATTGGGAACAATACTGTGGTGTGCATTTGTAATAATACCAGTCATAGTGTTGGACAGACTGTGGTACTTGGTTATGTTTGATTCTGCACCTAGAACTAGTGACTTCAATGGGAGTTCAGAACCAGGTTTCGTGTTTAGCTACCTCTTTGTCAAAAGTAAGATAGACAAAAGCTACCTAAGACATCAAGGAGGGTTGAGGACTCTCCTCAGTGAATCTCCTAAAACTTGCGGCAGGAGGGCAGGCCCGTGATTAGCTTCCTAAGACTTGCTGCAGGGGGTGCAGAGGCACTAATCTCTTAAGTTAACAGAGTGTTTGGGAGGGCACCTTAAAGCTTGCCAAAGCTGGAAGTTCTAGGGGCCCACACAATGAGCCTCATAAGGGATTGGATGCATTTACTCAGGGCCCTCTATAAGTCCATTGGAGTGAGGCTCCCTTCCTGCACATCTTAGGGGATGCATAGGAATGGGATTCCCTTCCTCCAGGCATCAGGAAGTCAGTTGGAAGAGGGTGAATGTTCCTTGCAAGCCCCCTTTTCTCCCCAGCCTCATGGAAGGACTATTAAGAAACAAAGGAGTTTCCAAGACCAAATATCTCAGGTAAGGCTGAAAGTCCATCAGTCACTAAAGGCTGGCATGGTTTTTGCCATCATTCTGTACAACTTCTAACATTAATGCAAAGTTTTCCTTAAAACTCCAACAAGGAAAATAATGACCAAGGTTTTCATCAGGTGACACTTGTCCTTTGGGAGCTGGACAGAGGACCTCAACTCATGTCACAAAGGTCACTGTGCAGCCATTGCCTGCTAACAAGTCTTCAGTCACGACTGATCAGAGCTGGATTCAAACTAGTGATCTTGCACTGGGTCTCACTCCTAAACCTCTGGCCATTTAGTCCCAAACAAGATTTTTTTCCCCTCGTGGTTTTAAATCTAACTCCTCAGATTTCAAGACATTGTCTTAAAAGGAACAAAGAGTAAGGGACCATGTACAGATTGCCTTGCCTGGATAGAGACTGGCTACAAACTATTGCCTGACTCTGTCAAAAAAATATTGTTCCAAGCTAGACTCCAAAGTACACAGGGTGGTAGCCTGGTCAAGTGGAGGTCATCATCTTGCCCTGAATGTAAATATGCAGCAGACTCCTTTTACCGCATGTTTTGGGAAGTATCAAAAGTGGCTGGAAAGGACTAGGCACAGAGATCACTAAGTCTGCTTGCAGATTCCATGAGCTGATGTCATCTCTCAGCCTAAATAGAAATCTGGGCACACACATTCAACTGCCAGGTACCAAACTTGTGTTTTGATTGAGAAAATCAAATTAGCTATTTTTGGCTAGAGATCTCTCACTTTCCTTCACTCCTGCTACAATTGCTTTCTCGCTCCAACTGGCTAAACAAACTCTCCCTTTGGGATACCTGACATTCAAATTCCAAGATAAATCATAGGTTCCATGTAGTCTGGGATCATTTTGTATTTACTTATCATCACCTTCCAGATGCAGGGTTGTTATCCACAGAGTAACTGACATCTCCCCATCAGCATAGTCTGCTTGTCATCTAATCACTCCTCCCTCCCACTTCCCTGGGATAAATTCTCTTGGATGTGTGCAGGGAGCTCCCATTGGCTTCACTCTCCACCATTCACAGGTCTTTTTCTGGGACACATATTAGACTTTTATACACTCAGAAGTAAGCCCCTGGTTTGTGTTATTGGAACAAGTTTATCCCAGGTGTAGGTCTGTTGCAATCAAAGAAGTTACAACAGGGATTAATTTTATCCATCATATTGTTATTCACTGTATTATAACTTGTGTTGTATGGCTAATTTTGCATATATCAATATTACACACACAAAAAGAACATTGTTAAAGTTGCAAAGTCAAGTACTCAAAAGTTAGGAAATGACAGAATGAAGGTTACTTGTGCAGTGTTAGTACAGGCCTCTTGTGCATATGCATTATGCTAAGTCTTCAATTACATACTATTTTTTTCCACAGAAGCCCTGCCTCATTCAGTGCATGGGATGGACTGTGCTTACTTAATGAGCAGGGTTCAATATTTTGTTTTCTCCTTGTGACAGAGTGCGAGTAGCCTAAGGTTTGGTCTACACTTGAAAATTTGATCGGCCCTGCTACATCACTCAGGGATGTGAAAAATCCGCAGCTCTGAGAGATGTAGTTAAGCCAACCTAACCCTCAACATAGACAGTGCTCAGTCAGTGGAAGAATTCTTCCATCAACCTGTCGGGAGGTAGATTAACGGCAGTGACGGGAGAAACTCTCCTGTTGCTGTAGTGAGTGTCTACACTGAAGCGCTACAGCACTGCAGCTGTGCAGCTAGTGTACACATAGCCTTAGGCCTAGTCTACACTAGAAAATGAGGTAGGTTGAACTACATCAGTCAGGAGTGTGATAAATCCATATTCCTGAGTGGTGGTGTTAAGCCAAGCTAGGTCCCCGTGCAGGCAGTACTAGGTAATTTTTTCTGACGACCTAGCTACTGCTTCTCAGGGAGATAAATTACCGACGCTGATGGGAAAACCCCTCCTGTCAGCGTAGGTAGTTTCTTCATTGAAGCCCTACAGCAGTGCAGCTGTGCTGCTGTAGCATCTTAAGTGCAGACAAGCACTTAGGCCAGGTGTGGTCAATAGGAGGACCGCGGGCCAAATCCAGACCACCAGATGCTTTTGAACAGACCACAAAATCTTTTTATTTACTTATTTATTATTATTATCATTATTGTCATTGAGGTGTGAAAAATGTTTCTCTGGAGTCTGGACCTTGACTATGCCTTGACCAAGAAATCTGGATCTTGACAAAAAAAATCATTGATTACCCTTGGCTGACTCACCACTCTGTGCAGTTGGCAAGGCATCCCCACATAGGCCAAACTGAGGAGATAATTGGCTAAGGACTGAATGATTAGACCATTAACAAGGTGATTCAGCTCATCAGCTGAGGACAGTTAAAAGAGAGATGAGAAGAGGAAGAGGAAGGAGAGGAAAGGCAAAAGCAAAAGCAAGGGCCAGAGAAGCCTAGGCGCTCAGGGAGGTGAGTTCTTTTGCCCCTCTCCCCCTGTGTCTGGGGAGAAGGTAAAAGCCTTAATGTATGAGCCACTATAAATCCCAGAACCTTTTCAGCAGTATTTTCACCTAGCCAATGATTCCCCATTTTGTAGTTGTATGTTTGATTTTTCCATTCTAAGTGTAGTACTTTGCACTTGTCTTTATTGAATTTAATCTTGTTGATTTCAGACCAATCCTCTAATTCAGGCCTGCACAACTCGTAAAGCGGCGAGAGCCATATTACTCAAAAGAAAACAGCTGAGGGCCGAACTCTCCCCCCCCCCCCCCAGCACCGCCGAACCCCCCCCCCGTGCCGCCCAGCCCCCCCAAAACACAACACCCCCCCCCAGTGCTGCTGAAACACACACACCCTAGCGCCGTCCGCCCCGGGGAAACAAGCCCTCCTTTCCCAGTGCCACCCCACCGAAACAGCGGTATTGAACCTTGGTTATATGTTATAGCGGGCCCCTAAGGTAGTATAATTAAGGTAAAAAAAATATGTCTTTTTTGCTAGAAGTAGAATAAGATCTTCCCCCCACTTGGTAATCAGTTGCCCTCTTGAACGATTGAGGTGTGAATGAGGAAGGTGTGGAAGGCAGCACCTCCAGACAGCTGCAACCCTTGGAGAGGGGATGGGAGCCAGACCAGATCAGTAGAACAGGTCAGCCACCGACTCGCCGCTCACCTCCTCAGCCCCCCTCCCCAAGCTCGCCTACTCACCCCCCGCCACTGCCCACCTACTCACCTCCCCAGCCACCTCCTCCCCCGCCGTCGACTCACCTGCCCCCCCCGCCACTGCCCGCCCGCTCGCCTCCTCAGCCCCCAACGCCTCCCAGCTCACCTACTCACCCCCACGCCACTGCCAGCTCACCTCCTCAGCCTCCCTCACCTGCCACTTGCCTGCTCACCCCCCATGGGCCGCACAGTGAGCCCACCCACTCACCCCCCTCGCGGGCCGCACAGTGAGCCCATGTGGGCAGCCCCCGGGCCACATGTTGTGCAGGCCTGCTCTAATTTGTCAAGGTCATTTTGAATTCTAATCCTGTCTTCCACTTGCAGATTTAACAGTCAGCAAGGACCAGGCCACACCTGGTCCGCCCACCCCACCCGGTCTGCCCCTCCCATCTGCCAGTGGCAGAGGAACAAAAAGATGGACCCCGGTGCAAGTTTCTATTGTGAGCCCCCTATGTGCCATCACATGTCCCACACTCAAATAAACTCTCACTTCCCTCACCCCCTCCACTCGTCCCAGCCGCTGCACCCCCACTTTGCCTCCCCCACGCGCCCAGCTCCATGCTGTGCCATGTGCTCCCTCTGGCCCAAGCCCTGCATCAGTGCTGCTGCTGCTAGAACCATCACCACTGCTCCTGCCAAAGCTAGAACTGCTGTTGTGGAAGTCAGAGCTGTGCGTCGCTGCTGCCACCACAACTGGAGTCAGAACCTCTAGGAAGAACAATGCACGGGTTCCTGCTGCCTGCATTTGAATTTGCCCGGGCAGTCAGAGGAGAGGAGGGGCCTCCAATCAAAATGGAAGCTCTGCCATTGGCAGTCCCACTGATCAGAATTCATGGCAGAGCCACCATTTTGGATGCCTCCTCCCTGGGCAAATTCCAATGTGGGCAATGGGGAGCAGTGAATTGCTCTCCCTAGAGGTTTCAGCAGGCCACAGACAATGTCAGCGGTCTGCACTGGGCAGATGTGGAGTGCCTGAGCCTGCTGGGACCCTCCAAATGCATGAGCCCCTGAGCAGCACCAGCTATTCCTCTGCCATGTGTGCCGCCCTCCCGCTCTATTCTGGGGCCCCACCCTCACAAGTGACCGAGTCAGTCACCATGGCAAGGAGCCCCCTCGCTGATGCAATTAGATGGGTTGCTGAATACAGGAGAAGTGAGGACATACATCAAGCAACAAGCAACTTGTTTTGGGTAGACTGGATGTTCTAGCTCAATCTATTCTAGTGCCATAGGATCTTATCATGGCTGCAGCCTCTGGAATCCTTCAGTCAAAGAAAACTTACCTGTTCCAAGTCCTCTGTACATTTTGGAGCACAAGTCAATGAGTTCAGCAAACTCCGATCTGGAGAAAAAGAATGAAGAAGTTGTAAAAGAATCTCAGAACAGGTGGGAAGCAATGGGTTTTGAAAATGCAAATTATTCAAGCCACAGGAAGAGACTATATGATCTGGGAACTAAAATCTCGGTGGAAGGGGTTTCAAGAGGTAGCTACTCTATTTGGTTTCCTCAATCTCAGGTGACTTCAAAATATAATTTTAGAAGAGTCAAAGGAGGAAGTTCTTAAACTTAGTGTCATAACTATAAAGGGAAGGGTAACAGCTCTCCTGTGTACAGTACTATAAAATCCCTCCTGGCCAGAGACTCCAAAGTCCTTTTACCTGTAAAGGGTTAAGAAGCTCGGGTAACCTGGCTGACACCTGACCCAAAGGACCAATAAGGGGACAAGATACTTTCAAATCTTGGGGGGGGGGGGGGGAAGGCTTTTGTTTGTGCTCTTTGTTTGGGAAGTCGTTCGCTCTTGGGACTGAGAGGGACTAGACATCAATCCAGGTTCTCCACATCTTTCTAAACAAGTCTCTCATATTTCAAACTTGTAAGTAAACAGGCAGGTAAGGCGTGTTAGTTTTTACTTTGTTTTCTCAACTTGTAAATGTTCCTTTTACTAGAGTGTTTATCTCTGTTTGCTGTACTTTGAACCTGAGGCTAGAGGGGGGTCCTCTGAGCTCTTTAAGTTTGATTACCCTGTAAAGTTATTTTCCTTACTGATTTTACAGAGATGATTTTTACCTTTTTTTCTTTAATTAAAAGCCTTCTTTTTAAGAACCTGATTGATTTCTCCTTGTTTTAAGATCCAAGGGGTTTGGATCTTGATCCACCAGGAGTTGGTGAGAGAAAGGAGGGGGATGGTTAATTTCTCCTTGTTTTAAAATCCAAGGTGTTTGGATCTGTATTCACCAGGGAATTGGTGAAGAGTTTCTCAAGGCTTCCCAGGGAAGGGAATCCACTTGGGAATGGTGGCAGCGGACCAGATCTAAGCTGGTAGTTAAGCTTAGAAGTTTTCATGCAGGCCCCCACATTTGTACCCTAAAGTTCAGAGTGGGGAAGCAGCCTTGACACTTAGTTCACGGGATTGTCTTTTATGATATATTATTTTACAAAGGATACAGAGGTATTCAGTTTGTCACCTGGAGTCCAGGACTACTTGAATTTCTTAGCGCCATGTTCTCTTGATGGTGTTTTACCAGAAATGGAAATGTTGTGTCGATTCATTCTCACCATACCAATTAGAGTGGCTAGTGCTGAATGCACAATGAACACATTAAGATGTGTCAAAAACTACATGCGTTCAACACTGTCACAGACATGGCTGCGTGACATTGTTGTCCTTGCAATTGAGAAAGACGAGACAGCCAGGTTGGAGCGGGGCAGCATCGTAGAACAATTTGCCAAGGAAAAGTGTTGCTGTGGCGCAAGGTTCCAGTAACTGGAAATACGCAAGCCAACACAATTTGGATGCGATTCCACTTTTGTTCAGGCCTGCAGTTTTTGTTTTATGGTTTGTTTGTTTAACTTTTTATGTTTTAAAAAAGCCTGAGGTGACGTGACCACTGGGCCCCATGTTGAAAATACTATGTTAAAAGAACACTATTATGGTTGAAAATATCAAGCTCTGGAGGGGAATGTGCTCTAGTGGGCACAGACTCTTCTAGTCTCCCCATCCAGTCTCCCAGTCTCCTTGTCTAGCCAATCCCAGTTCCCCCCAGCTCTTCATCCAATCTGACTCTTCCCCCCACATTTCCTTTTCAGTTGGCATCCAGTCCTAGTATCCCTGCCAGGGATCCTTGTCCAATTTCAGTGCCTTCCTTTGTCCCAGTCTCTTTGCCCAGCCAGTTCCAGTTCTTGCCCCACACCCTAGATCCTCATCAGACCTGTCTCCTCCCACCCCCTGGTTCTCCATGCCATTCTCCTATCCCAACCATTCCCAGTCTTCTCTCAAGGCTCCTCGTCTGATCTCAGATTCACCCCTACTCACATTTACCACCACAGCTCCCTATCATAGATGCCCAAACAGTCCCAGTCTCCTCCTCAGCTATCAATCCCAGTCTCCTTGCACAGTCCCAGTCAGTCCCCCACCCCAATACCTAGTCCCAGTTTCTCACCCACCCTGGGTCTCCAGTCTCAGTCTCTCTGCCCAATTCCCCCCCAGGCTCCATGTCCAAGTCTAATCCCTCACCCCTTGTCTGGCTCTTGTTCCCTTTGCATTTGAGTCAGCACCGTCCCCAGCCACCCCGAGTCCTGGGCCCCCAGCCGGCCTGCTCTAGCCCCAGTTCCTGCCTACTTTGAGGAAAAGGAGCAACCTGGGCTGGGACCATGGGGAAAGAGTGGGAAGCAGGAAGGGATCTCGGGGCAGAGCGTGGGCGGGGCCATCCCTGGCTGTTTGGGGAGGCTTAGCCTCCCCTGGCCTGCAATACCCACTGCCCATGAGTGTCGGGCAATCTTTGTAATAGGCAGTGCTACCAGCCCCGTAATCAGGCACACTAGCCTACAACACTGAAGTGTTACAGATCCATGCTATCAGTCCTATAATTGAGACAGTTTGTCTATGTGAAACGTCTCCTTGAAAGATATTATCTCATATAGGCAGATCTCAAAATACACATAGCTACACATAAACCTGCATCAATTCATACAGTTCCAGTCTGGCATAACAGAAATGCAGGCATACCCAAACCCCTACAATCTCCACCATACTAAACAAAACCATGCCTGGGTTAATGAATATGCAACAGCAGTCCTGTTTCTAAACATGCACATGGGCACACAAACATGCACTCTCCCTCCCAGTCCTGACATGCTGATTTGGGGCTCTGATGGGAAGCATGTTTCTTGGCAGTCTGCTATTGCACAATTCTCAGAAAAAGAGTCCTGACATTCTATAGGTCTCCAGACAATTCCCCTATTGATGTCTTGTGAGTCATTGCAAACAGTCCAGGGTATGTTTCTGAATCACTTCCTGATCTTGAGGGGTTCCTCCACTTATGTCAGGGACTTTATGCTGAGGAGGAATGCAGTGGGCTGAATCCCTGGGGACCGGTTGCAAACACTTTCCACTTTCCCTCTGCTTTTTTTACTTTTACTGAGTGACTCAGAGAGGTGATGATATCTTGGACCAATGTCACCATTCTCATACCAAGACAGCAGAATCATGGGGAACCCAACCAGGGAGGCCAGAAGAAAAGTTTCTTTTTTTATATTTTATTTTAAGCAGACTTTGTTTTTTTAAAGGAATATGCTCTGCTTCAGCACCAAGAGGTGGAATCAGGGAAGCTGTTTCAGCTGTCTTCAGTACTGCCAAGTATTGCTTTGAATTTTCTCCTTGCCACTCAAGCATTTTAACTCACTTTCCACCTGCTTAGCCTTGTAACAGCCTGCATGCAGGTCCCTGGGAGAATCAGATGTTCTTCTATGAAGTAAATTTAGTGCTGATGAAAGGTGCTGGCTTGGCAGCCCTGGAGACTGAAATCCTAGCAAGGATACCAACTAGAGCTGTGCCAAATTTACAATTTCAAACCCTCAGATTTTACTTTATTCGTATTTTTGACCAAATGTTTATTTTCACATCAAAAAGTAGTGACATAATGTTTATTTTCATGTGTGTTCAATGTAAACACCATCTCCATTTAAAGAAAATAAAAGCCCCATTTACTCTTGGAAAGGGACCTGATTTTGCTTGGCAAATGGCCCATTTTCATTTGAAAATATTGTATCTTGATGAAATTTTCTACAAAAATAAGCCCATTTTGAGTTCATAATGAAATGCTGAAATCTTGAATTTCAAGTCGATTTGCATTTTGTTTTTCCAAGGTTGGACTGAGCTGCTACATGGTATTATGCCAAATCAGGATAGTTTCTGAATAATTGCAAAATTATTTTGATTGCAAAGATAACCATCCTGAATGTGACTTAATACAGAGCTGTCAGACCAAATCTTTGGATAGCCTTAAACAATAGTGCTAAGAGAATTGCGAACAGCCTGAATGCATCCAAATGGCCTGTTAACACTGAAGCCTGATTGTGTTAATTTAAACATTAATATTAAGTACCATGTAATTTCTCTACTGCAATCTGTGGGCCTTTCATCTTTTAGGCTCTCTCTATACTACAGACTTTACCAGGCCGGCTCCAGCATTTCTGCCGCCCCAAGCAGCAAAAAAAAAAAAAAAAAAAAAGCCGCGATTGCGATCGGTGGTGGCAATTGGGAGAAGAAAAAAAAAAACGCGATCGGTGGCGGCAGTTCAGCAGCAGGTCCTTCGCTCCTAGAGGGAGTGAGGGACCTGCTGCCCCCAAATTGCCACAAGTGCCGCCCCTCTCCCTTGGCCGCCCCAAGCACCTGCTTGTTAAGCTGGTGCCTGGAGCCGGCCCTGGACTTTACAGTGGCACAGCTGTACCACTGTAAGGGCTCCAGTGTAGCCGCTTTATGCCGACGGGAGAGAGCTCTCCCACCGGCATAATTAAACCATCCCCACAGAGTGGTCGTAGCAATGTCCACCGGAGAGCGTCTCCCGCCAACATAGCACTGTTCACACCAGCGCTTTTGTCAGTGGTAATTTGCACCCCTGGCCGACAAAAGTTTTACCAACAAAAATGCTAGTGTAGACAAAGCCTAAGTGAAAGCTTCTATTTGTATGAAGGTTGTCTACCCAATATTCAATCCTTTAATCAGAGAAACAAGAGGAATGGGACAGGAATAGTGTTTCAGGGGAGATCTCAGCTAGAATGTGGCTAAATATCTAGATTCTACTTTACCAACTGTTTGTGTAAAAACTGAATCTTATTCAGAACCTTTTGGTGTGGCAGATTTGATTGTCACATTCCTGACATTTTTTGCATACAGGAAAAATTTATAAAACCACACCAATGAAAGGAGGGGTGTGTGTGTGAGAGAGAGAGAATATGAAAGCCAGAGATCTGCCAAGTTTGCCAGTTTCATTTACTTGCAAAAAAGAACCTTGCAACAGTGGAGGGAAGAGTTACGGAAGGAAGCTTCCTGTATATAGTCAGAGCTGGTCTGCCTACAAAGCTTGAACCAGTTTAACTGAAATCAGTTTTGAAATTGATTTAGGTAAAGCAGAGCAAGCCTCTATGTGGACATACACAGATCAATCTACAACTGGCTTATATTGATTTAGTTTAATTTGGTGCAAGACAAGACTTCATTATGTCTAAATCAGTTCCTCTCTCTCTAAATCCTATTTCCTTTCATTAGTGGACTTCCTAGGATCAGCGTACATCCATTCCATTGCCGTTGGCTTAATTTTAGGCTGAAATGTTCGACACACAGTCTGGGAATGGAATTTGGGGCTTGGCTCTGTTAGCATTAAAGACCAGCTGGATTTGTGGTTTACCTTAAAAGACCAATTCTCCTTGTCCGGGATTTGTTATTGCCTGTCAGTTACTCATCTTCCCCTTCTTCAAATAGGAAATCTCAGATGCTTTCCAGAGAGTCTCCTTCTTTGGGAGATTTCAGATCCGTAAATTAGTTGCTAGCAAGATAAAAGGTTTGTCTTTTGCCAGCTAAGAGTCCCTATACAGACTGTGACCAAGGTTGTATTTGCCGGGGTATCTGCTCAGAGAAACTGTCATTTTGTTTCTTGGTTTATACAAAGATTTTGGCACCCAGACAGTACAGAAGATTGTTTTTCGCTTGTGGTAGGCCAGTAGACAGAGAAGGAGAGAGTTCTGTGCTTTCTCCATTCACTTTGCATCAACTTCTGTCCTCTTCATCATAAAGAAGGACTTTTACACCAATGGAAAAAGCACCAAACATTTTCTGTGTGCCAGTTATTTTTCTGACCGACATACGTGTTTGTTCATTTTTACATTATAAAATGTGGTTAGCATGCTCTCTAAAGTACATGTGCAAAATTAAAAACACATTGTCAGCTTGCTGCTTATTTCATTTTAATTAAGCTATTCATTAGGAATGATGGTTTTGTGATTAGGTCACTCTAGAGCTCACAATTTCTGGCTCTGCCACAAATTTCCTGTGTAACTTCAAGCAAGTCGCTGATTCTCTTAGTGCCTTAGTTCCCCATCTGTAAAATTAGGATAATAATTGGTCTATATTTAAAGTGTAAGTTCTTTGAGGCAGGGACTGGCCCTTACTATGGGCTTGTACAGCACCTAGCACAATGGGGCCCTGATCTCAACTGGGATCTCTAGGCACTACAGTAATACAGTAATAACCAATAATCTCTTCCCTGTCAAAAGGCAACCTTGAGTACCACTAAGTCACTTCCTGCGGCAAAACCAAGCTGTTGTACATAAATAAGCCTGTCACAGTGCCTGTAGGACAAGGGTTCTCAACCTTTATCTTTCTGAGGCCCCCTCAACATTCTATAAAAACTCCATAACCCACCTGTGCCACAACAACTGTTTTTCTGCATATAAAAGCCAGGGCCAGCGTTAGGAGATTGCAAGCAGAGCAATTGTCTGGGCCCCATGCAACAGGGGGCCCTGCGAAGCTAAGCTGCTCAGGTGGTGGGGCTTGGGGCCCGGGGCTTCGGCTTTCTGCCCTGGGTCCCCAGCAAGTCTAATGCCAGCCCGGCTTGGTGGCCCCCCCAGGGGACCCCTGGTTGAGAACCACTGCTGCAGGGCACCAAGTATGGGTTCCATCAAAGCAGTCTCCATAGCTGAGGGCAGAGGTTGCCTAGCACCATTTAAAGTAGGGGGGCCTATAATGCTGCCTCCCAGCATCCTGCCACCCCTCCGCCCCCAACTCTCATCTTACCTTCTCAGCCCTCCCGCCAGCAGCCTAATCCCTGTGGCCTATGAAACCCCTATCCACCCCCTCCCAGCAACCTCAGCTGTTGAGGGAGGAGCCCTACCAGCCGCTCACAGGAGCCCCTGCCTCCCCATCCCGCCACTTACCTTATCCCTCCCTTACTTTTAACAGGGGCCACTCACTCAAATATGGCCCAGACGCACCCCTGTCATGAGTGCTGTTGCGACCTGATATGTGGCCTCTCAGTGCCCCTCAGGTTTGGCTTGGCCACCCCTCTATCATGCTGGATGGATGCAGAGAGGACCCTATGAAAAGTTGTCAGACCATGGCCCAGTTGGCCACTCCAGCACTGCACCCTATGGTTTAAGGTCCTTCACTAGACAGTGTCAGCCTCCAGCACCATAGACAGTTAAATCCTGGCTGTTTGTCTGGGGGTATGTCTACACTGGAGCTGGAGGTGTGATTTCCACCACAGGCACACATTCCCGCGCTAGCTCTGATCGAGCTATTGTGCTAAAAATAGAAGTGTAGCCGCGGCTGCATGAGCAGCAGGACAGACTAGCTGCCCCAAGTACTTCCTAAGGTTTCAGACAGATTGTACTCAGAAAGGACAGCTAGTCCATCCTGCCACCCAGGCAGCCATGACTACATTGCTATTTTTAGTGTGCTTGCTTGATCAGTGCCAACCACGACTATGTCTACCTGAGCTGGAAATTACACCTCCAGCTCCAGTGTAGATGCACCCAGAGGGTATCAGCTTTTGAGACTGTGTGACTCTTTCATTGCATTCTGAAGCTTTGTCTATGCCAAGGTGCCCAACCTACACCCTGCAGGCAGTACCCGGCCCACCAGAGCATTTCATAAGGCCCACTGCTCCTGCTTTAATGCAAAACACAAAGGACTGATTCATTAGCGTTTTGTGTTCTTTACTGGGTTTTTTTCCTCTGTTCTATAATTCTGATGCACATTTTATGCACAGATTTCTTGGTTTTTAAATAAACAATACTGTGCCTAGAAACAACCTATCTAAATATGTATGAAACAAGCTGAACTTAAAATTTAAATCAATACAGGTGCCTTTAAATCTTATGAAAATATGTAGAATCTGTTTGGCCCACACAAGGTTGTGCTTAGGTTCACGTGGCCCTCCTGTGTAATAAGGTTGGGCTCCACCGGTCTATGCTGAGGAGTTAAATTTTCCCATTGTTGCTTTACCACTTGAGCAGCTCCCCCAGCTCTAGAAATGATGGGTGCACTAATACAGACTGGGGCACAGCATTTGGGCTTGGAGAGAAAGAAGCTCTAATTTACACCCAATCAGATAGTCATTATCCAAATGGACCTCGTCTGGAAAATAGCATCTAGCCTTGACTGGGCTAGTGACCACTTGGCAGTATGGAGACCACTGGTATGACTATTTAATGCATACACACCTGCATCTGTTATAACCTTCTCCCCTCACCTGCACATCCCTTCACTCCTGTTATCTTTTTATTTGCCTAAATCTTAGATTGTGGTCTCTCCAGGGCAGGGACTGTCTTCATGTTACTTATTTGCACGGGGCCTATTACAATGCAGCCCTGATCCCTAACTGGGGTCTTCAGATGCTACTGCAATCAAAATAATGGGAGAAAATGTTTTCACTGTAAACATACCACGCTTTGGATGATTTGCTTTCTCCTACCTTCCAGTTCCTACCCTCGCAAAACCTAATCACCACAGCCCCCAATCTGGGAACTCAGGGACATCGCTGGGAGTACTTTCCCTTTAGAGTAGCCACAATGGGATCTTTCTGATCTTCACTCACCAGCCCCTACGGGAGAGAGAAGGGGACTGAGCTGGAGGCAATGTATGATGGGATGCCCCCTCCCCCAATTTACTACTTCTACAACAGAAGATGAGACACAGAACAGGAGGCCAGGTGGATATTAGGCTTGTCTCCCTCCTCCTCACATCTGTAGCAGACCAGTATTAGAACAAGGTCAGGACAATACTCAAAAAGTTTACCACAATTGTAAAGTCTGTTAGGGGTGTGATTTTTAATGGAATTTTTATACCCAGCAAAAGCCCTAGTGTAGACGCAGTCATACAGCATAAAAGTGCTTTAGCTGTGTAACGGTGCAGGACTCAGCCCTGCGGCCCCTCCTGCTGGCATCCTGGGAATTAGCTCTTTTTCCAGCTTTGGAGCGCCCTCTGCAGGCCGACATCTCACTGCTGCTGGGCCCCCATGTCCCTCCTGGACCCCAGTGCCCATTATCTGGGGTGCTGCCCCCTGGCAGTAACCCCTCACTCTCAGGGTCTCCCCTCCCCAGGGACCCCAACCTCCTAATCCCACCTTGCCTCAGCTCCCCTGCTCCTCTGGCCTTTCCCCAATCCCGCTTCACTCCCAGTACCCTTTCTATAGGCAGCCAGGCCCTGCTCCCTCCAAGACTGGAGAGAGTGACTCTAGCGCCAAACTAGCAGCCCTTTTATACGGACCTGCTGTGCTCTGGTTGGGGCGTGGCCCCAGCTGTGCCTGCTTTCCTAATCAGCCTGGGCTTTTCCTTACAGCCCCAGCCCTCTCCCAGGGCTGACCTTAACCCTGTCAGGGCCGGAGGGGGTAACCACCCTGCTACAAGCTGGTAGAGCTTATTTCATTGGGAAAACTAATATAAAGATAATATAATCTAAGTGTGTCTACACTAAGAGGGATTGCTGGTATAGCTACAAGAGCATTCCTTTCCTAGTGTAGACTAGGCCCAATATGGACCCTCTTCACAGCATCATTTTAAACATTTAATACACATATTCAATCTGCCTTGCTAGCAGGGCCGGCTCCAGGCACCAGTGTAGGAAGCAGGTGCTTGGGGCGGCCAATACAAAGGGGCAGCACTCCGTCCGGTATCGGGGCGGCACCTCTGGATCTTTGGCGGGAATTCAGCAGCAGGTCCCTCAGTCCCTCTTTTCCTCTTTGAGCTGCCACCGAAGAATGGAGCAGCGCAATTGAGCTGCCGCCGAAGTGCCGCCAATCACCTTTTTTTTTTTTTTTTGCCGCTTAGGGCGTCAGAAAAGCTGGAGCCGGCCCTGCTTGCTAGTCACAGCATAGATTTGTCCTAGGGTGGTGTAAATTACATAATGTGATTCATTCTGCACACCAAGATGTGTAATAATATCGTCATCCAAAATACATCTCTTTTGCCCACTCTCCCTTTAGAGGAAAGCTTCGGCCTTCAGCTGAAACTCCCCGGACAGATCAGGATAATGAGCATGAAATGGAGGTCACTGCAGTTCAGCACTGCACCTGGGCATTTAATTCTTCAAGTCTCTGATTCCCATCAATAAATTGCAAGTAGAGGAGAGTAGATCAGGAAATGGTAATAGTGAGAGCCAAGAAGCAGGGGGGTTGTGTTCATCTACCTTCTGCAGCATTCGTGCTGCAATAAAGCAAATGCTCCACTCACCCCATGTAGTCACCTTGGCTGAAATCTGCTCTCATACCATAGAGCATATTGACATTTTCTCTTTAGTTACCTCTCCCAGACTCACTAAAAAATTCTCTCACACACTTTGCATAAACTCAGAAACCTGTCTGCTGTGAATATTGTGACAGACGCAAGTTGGTTGTTAGCTCAGTCAGTGAAATGTCAGCTTTGAAATCCCGCTGTCAAGTTAGCCCACCCTGGAACACCACTCCCTGTATGTTTTCGCTTCGCTTCTCTCTGTAATTTGTTTGCTGTTCATAATACTTAGGACTTGTATGTTTGCAATGTTGTTGTAGCTGTGTTGGTTCCAGGATATTAGAGAGACACTGTGGGTGAGGTAATATCTTTTACTGGATCGACTTCTGTTGGTGAAAGACAAGCTTACACAGAGCTCTTCTTCAGGTCTGGGAAAGGTACTCAGAGGGTCACAGCTAAATACAAGGTGGAAAAGATTGTATTTAATACATATTGTAAGAAACCATTCAAAGTGAAATAGCCAGTTAACACCTCTGTAGCGGGGGAGGAGGGGCAGAATAAAGGAGGAGGGGAGTAGTACATTACAGATTGTTGTATTAAGCCGTAAATGCAGTGTCTTTATTAAGTCCATGATTTTTAGTTATGCATCTGTTATGTGCCCATTCACCAAAGAAGAAACCAGCTTCTGAATAAATGAGCAAATAGTATTTCTTGGGTAGGGAACATTATAGAACAGGGGTCGGCAACCTTTCAGAAGTGGTGTGCCAAATCTTCATTTATTCACTCTAATTTAAGGTCTCTTTCTATAAGTCTATAATATATAACTAAATTATTGTTGTATATAAAATAAACAGGGTTTTAAAAATGTTTAAGAAGCTTCATTTAAAATTAAATTAAAATGCAGAGTCCCCCGGACTGGTGGCCAGGACCCGGGCAGTGTGAGTGCCACTGAAAATCAGCTCGCATGCCGCCTTTGGCACGCGTGCCATAGGTTGCCTACCCCTGTTATAGAACATTTCAGTATCAAACTGATCCCATGTCCTGTCCCAAGAAGAGATGGTGCTGGAGTTTGGAGACTTTGATCATAAAGGTTTTCATTTTCTCATTCCTTTCAAAATAAAGCAGGAAATATGGGAACTAGTTCTAAATTACCCATGCATGAGAGTGACAGGAGAAAGATAGAAACTGATAAAGACAAACAGCTGGAAATAATGTGAGGCAATGAAGCAATTACGTTGTGGCACAAAAGAATGAAATCACATGTATAAATAATTATCGGGGGAGCTCTCTCTCTCCTAGTGTTACCTTAGTAATGCAGAAACATACGGCCAAGTGATGCTATTGGGGCCAGGTGTAGCATGGAGCTGCACCACCATAGAAGGAGGTCTGGGAGGGATTGCACTCCTTCTTTAATGGCCCATTGTGCGCACATAATGCAACCTGCACCACATCAATGCATCTGCCCCGCTCCACTGACCAGTGCAGAGAAAAAGCAAGGCTGGATGCATTGATAGGGTGCATGGGCAGCAGATATCACAGGCCAGGGGAGGCTGAGACTCCCCAAACAGCCAGAGGTGGCCCTGCCCATGCTCTGCCTCCACCCCCCCCCCCCAAATCAGCCACGCTGGCATTCCGGGGCTGGGGGCATTGGGGCCAGGGATGCTGGGGCCGCCCGCCCAGTGCTCTGGGACTGGGGGCACTCGGGGGGTCTAGGGTGGGGAGGCTGGCAACCATGGTGGGGAGGGCCTCTGGGCTCCTGCGAGATAAGGGGAGATGGAGGAGGGAGCTCAGGCAGAAGGGGCAGGGCTAGGGCTAGCCTCCCCGAACAGCCAGTTCATGCGCCACCCATGAGGAGGTGCTTGAAATGAGAAGGCCCTGCAACTAAGCCAAGCTGTTGCATAAGGCTATGAGAGAAACTCCTTGTACACTAAACATGCACCTGCACATAGGCTGGCTCAGCTACCTGTTGGAAAGACAATGACCCTTCCAAGGTCCATGCCAGTATATAACTATAAAAGCTGGCCAATAACTCCTGATGTTGAAAAGTCTGCTTAATAAATGGATTCCGAAATCTCTTTGATTAAATGATCATTCTCTCAATTTGTTAATAGTCTTCCCTGGAATTGGAGCCACCTCCTCCTACCTGAGTGATGGCCCACAGCAGCTACATTCCACAAGAGTGGAACTGTTGGCCACAGGGCTGGGTTAGCTCAGGGCACAGAGCTGGCCTCAGATGGTGCAACTCATTCCCAGAACACATTGGCTTTCAGCACAAAGTGCAAAACTCACTTAATCATTTTAGCTTTTGCACCGTGAAGCAATGAGCCTGCAAAACACCTGTGTGGGAGAGAAACTTCCAATATGCAATACTTGTAAACCCCTGGGGTGAATCCTGGTGCCACTGAAATGAATGACAGAACTCCCATTAACTCCCAATGGGGTCAGGGTTTCACCCTTTATGTATAAGGTTCTCAGCTGCCACGGTGAGGAGCACAGGATAAAAACTAGATAGATGGATGCAACCAGGTTCCCTGGCTCAGTTACAGTTTTACTCTACATGGGGCCTTAGTTTAACCAGAATATTGCACACACACTATTAAAATGCCTTCACTGAGTTTTTAAATAAGAAGTAGGATTTGTCTCAGACAGGACCCAGGCCATGGCTCCTAACAACTGCTGAGAGCTGATTAATCCTTTGGTGGGGGTCACACACAGTCCATCACAAACTCACTACCTGAGGGCTTAGAAATACAGGGTGGGGTTTTCAAAAGCCCTCAGTGTCAGCCTTACTCTGCTCCCATTGAAGCTAATGGGAACTTTACTGTTGACTTCAATGGAAGCAGAGTTAGGGCAATGCTTCACGCTTTTGAACCACTCCCCACAAAGGGTTACATGGGAAGCAGCACCAGCTTAAAGATTTGGGGGTGTCTTCAGTTGCAGCCATCTGTGGAAGCCCCCTGCCGCTGTCCCCATGCACATTCTCTTGTTCTGCGAATCTACAGGCATCATCATTAAAGAACAGCCTCCGAGGAGCCCGCTTCCATATGGAGGATAGGATTTACTTCCATGCACATTTCTAAAACAGCATCCCTGAGATGCAAGCCATAGGTTTGCTGAGAACCAAGGATTTTCCCTCCTTGCACTCTGTTTTTCTGTGTATCTTGTAAAACCTTGTGAGTCAAAGTCAGGGGACGGTCAGGAGATGGGAGTTTTGGAGGCTGTGGTTTCTCCCAGTTGGCTAAAGCCCAGCACTAATGAGAAAGTTAAAAACAAAATCATGTCTGCGACACTGTTATGGTTAGAGACCAAACCCAGTGTGTCACTGCTTTGTATTTCTGAGGCAGATGAGCTAAGTTAGCCAGTTGCGGCTGGGACGTCACTGTCTAGAAAGTGGCTATGAAATTGTACCCTGGCCTCAAGGTGCCGTGTTAGGGAGGTTTGCTAAGCAAAGCCACTTGCTGAATGTGGGAGTCTTTCAGTTTAGGCCTCTGCATGGGAAGTTTGTAGGAGCTGTTTCAGCATCCAATGAAAAACCAGATGATATCAATTGAGAAGAGGTCTGAGGGGGTAAACTCTGTGGCAGATGTTTACAAGAAACGTTCTTTAGATTCACGAATGAAAAAAAATTAGAACTTGAGAGGGGAGTAGACAGAGCAGTGGAATTCTTCTGCCTGGAAATGAGGGTTAATGGACTCCCCCACTCAGAGGCCCTGACCGGCTGTTTTGGGTTATAACCAGGCAGAGGTTCTGTTCAGTTCCTCTCAGAGCATGGGGATTTTTCATGTTTAAAGGGAGATTTTCCCCACTCCCCACAGCCGTGTTTGTGAGTTTGGAGAGTGATCAGACCAGCAGCCATTCTTTGTGTAGTGAAGAAGCTGAGGGCACAAAGGACGCACCTCATGCATGGAATTTCTAAGGCCCTGTCAACCTCCTGGTAGAGAGTAAGAATGTGAACCACAAGCTATTGTTGTGGCTGCATCAGGCACTGGTGGGGAGGTCAGGTGAATATTTTAACCACAGAAGGACAGACAGGGAGAAAAGAGGTAGCAGTCTAACAAACCAGCCTCTGAAAGTATTCTGGTTTTTGTGTGTGAGTGAATGCAAGGCTCATACAATGAGAGCACATCCAAGGACAAAATATAGCACAGGTAACTGCTGTGCTCGCTCCCATTATACAGGTCTGCCAATGCACCTCACTTCTGACCTGCAGCACCTCCCCACGCCACTGTTTCTGAGTCCCTACAAAATGTCAATACACCTCAGTCCTGGGTCTAAAGCACTCCCCGATACTCCAGTCCTGAGCCCCTACTGCAGTACCAATGCACCTCCGTCCTGAACTGCAGCACTTCCTGCTATTCCAGCACAGGGCCAGTCCTAGGATTACCATATTTCAAATTCCCAAATAGAGGACACTGCCAGGAGGAGAGGAGCTGGAGAGGGGGTACAGCTGGGGGGTGCTGGAGGAGGTATTTGGGGGGTACTGGAGAGTGTGTGTGTACTGGGAAGGGTATTTGGGGGCTGCTGGAAGGGTGTGTGTACTGGCATGGGGTATTTGGGGCTGCTGGAGGGGATATTTGGGGGGGGGTACTTGAGGGGTGTGTGTACTGGCAGGGGGTATTGGGCTGCTGGAGGAGATATTTGGGAGGTACTGGAGGGGGGGGGTACTGGCAGGAGGTATTTGGGGGTGCTACAGGGGTGTGTGTGTACTGGCAGGGGGTACATGGGAGTGCTGGAGGGGTGTGTGTGGACTGGGAGGGGCATTGGGGTGTGCTGGAGGGGCTACCTGTGACCTCACACTCAAGGTGAGGGGCAATTTTGTGCTCCCTGTCACAGTGGCCGGGTGGCTGGGACACAGCGGCAGCCCATCAGTTAGCGCCTCCCTGTGGGCCTCTCCCCCTCCCAGAGACGGCCCAGCCAAGAGGTGCTTGGTGGCTCCACTTACCTGGCGGGCTAGGCCTGGCCAGGGTGGGTGGATCCGGCAGCTGCAGATGCAGGGGAGGAACCAATTGGGGCACGGAGGTGGCTCTTTCTGAGCTGCAATGTCTGCTCTGCAAAAATCCCAGACACTTCCTCTTATTTGAAAAATCTGCCCGGACGGGGGGACGGAGGATCAAAAAAGAGGTCGTGTCTGGGGAAAACTCGGACTTATGGTAACCCTGGCCATTCATCATATAATGCCCCTGATGGTTGCTGCGCTTGTTACACATTCTTACATCTGTCTGATGAAAACCTAAGCAATAAGCCTAGCTGAGAAACAAATACCCAGTGTTGGGTCTGCAGTGGCTCACTCACATTTGTCTTGTTTATCCAAGTGAGGTGGAGATATTGCCTCACAGATAAAATCAGCCCAGGTCCCCACCTCCTTTTCCCGTAAAGGGCGAACCCTTTTCTCTGTAAACAGAGAAGAGCTGACTGAATGGGGGGCTTAAGCAGACCACAGCCTCCACGCAGCCTCAGGCATGCCCAGTGAAAAGAAGAGGGTCTATGTGTTATTCCCAATGGAATGTCTCTACTTCCTGCTGCTTGCAATTCCTAGCCACTGTAGTCTCTGCTACACAAATGTGTGTGTTTAGGAAGGAAAAGAATGCCTCTGGTTGAGATGGTGGTTACGAGATGAAAAAAGATTGATCCCCACAGTGGTTTCCTCTGTTTGCGTGTGCTTGAAGAGCCCCTTTCTCCTTAAGGCTGGAAAGGGTTAGGATGGAAATAGGATGTAAATTGAAGCCAGTTCCAGTTGAAAATAACTCAGCATATGTCCTCTGTGAATTGTATTTAACTCACCTGGTAGAACTGCCACCACTTCCAGCCCACAAGGGCAAGCCTGGTTCTCAGGTCAAGGCCAAAGCACACATGTATAACAACCATCTGCTTGGGTCATTGGCATTCACTGCTGACAGCCTGAGCCTTTCCCACTTCAGCAGAAGGACAAACTGCTGTAGTAGGCTTGTAGCCTACCACATGAACCAGCCACAAGAGGGCGACAAAGACCCACTCTGTGCTTATGTGGGCTACATATGCACTAGAGCTGGGAGGGAAACAGTTTTCCCATTCCATGAGCGTCTCCAGGTTTAAAAAAAAAAAGTTCCCATCCCCAATGGAGATGAAAATTTGAAATCTCAAAAATTTACGCACACAGATCATCTGGAAAAAAAATCATATCAGATCTATCAAAACATTTTATTCAATTTTGACCTGTTACATTTTTAACTGTAAATTGACTAAAATTTCAAAACAAAAAGTCATTTCAAACTGAAAAACAAGCTTTTCTGTCTTGCAAATGTTAAAATGGGACACTGACAATTTCAAACAAAGTTTTCAAAACATTTCTGAATTAGGAGATTTGTTCTAACCAGCCCTTCCCCACAAACAGTTCTGGTTTCAATGAATTAATCAAAAAAGCATTTTTTCCTAAAATTCCTGACCAGCTGTAATATGCACACAATAGGCCAGTCACAGGGAAGAAGGCTGCCATTACATCCCCTAAATTCCACAGAACCAAAGGCAAAATCTAGCCTAGATAAAACTAGATTTTCCACTGCTGGGCAAGAGGCATCAGACTCTGCGACATAGCAATGGGGGGGAAAGGACAAAGAGCTTAAAATTAGAGCTGGTGGAAAAGCAGGATATATTAGGACACTAGAGGAGAGGTGAGAATGTGATACAAGTCCCAACTTTCTGAGTAAGTGGGAGAGCATGAGGGTGATGAAAAATATATGTGAAAGATTGTGAACAATGTAGCCAACATGACTTGTGTCATATTGACACGATAACATATGGCAGTCTTAATCCATTGCATATGTGTTAGCCTGTGAGTGTGCAGACAAAAATCCCATGTGCCAGTATGCATAAATGTGAAACTGTATTGTATGGCATCATATGATATGACAGGAAGACATGAAGACATACACTCACTTCTACACCTTATCACATAGACAGAGACTATCTGCAGTGTGGCAACTCCTGTTTCCCTAATTCTTGTAGATTACACATTCATCAAAAGCTCTCTGAACATTGAGAACTTAATTCTCATTGCTGGTTTTGTTAGTCCTGTGCCTTTAAAAAACTAAAAGTCAAGCTTTTCAAAAAGTCAAGTGGTGAGTGCCCTGATGTTCTGGTTTCTATCTATGCCAGTAATTCCACTGCTCGGAGCGCTTTTGGCACAACAGAAGAACGCAAAGCAAAAAAAGAAAGGGTGACCCACTGCTGAGCAGCTGCTGGAAACCCAGAGGGTATTTCAAACCTACCAGTGAACTGTGGTATCCTGTACCCTTTACCAGGCAGTGAACCATGAAGATACTGCCTTGATCTACTGCCCACCTCATCCTGCCAAGCATCTGACAGCTGGCATTTCGGCCAAGGGTGAACTAGAACACTAGCACTATGCCTGTATTTACAACTATCTTGGGATATTTTGGGATGTTACGGATTACGGCTAGTGCCATACTTTGCTTTGCTTTAGGGCCTTGGCTACACTGGCAATTCACAGCGCTGCACTTGCTGCGCTCAGGGGTGTGAAAAAACACCCCCCCCCCGAGCGCAGCGAGTGCAGTGCTGTAAAGCGCCAGTGTAATCAGTGCCTGCAGCGCTGCACGCTCTCTCGCAGTGCTGCAAGCTATTCCCCTCGGAGAGGTGGAGTACTTACAGCGCTGCAAGAGAGCTCTCGCAGCGCTGGAGGCGCGACTACACTCGCACTTCACAGCGCTGCCACGGCTGCGCTGTGAATCCGCGAGTGTAGCCAAGGCCCTGGTATACACAAGGCCTGATTCTGATCTCATTGCCTTTAAATGAGTTCCACTGGTGTGAAATCAGAACCAAGCCTGTAGTAAGGTTTGAGTATCCATTGCCCAATGTGGACCTGTGCCTGTGTAAAGTTGGCAAGAAGTGGGCATAAGCCTTCCCGCTAGTGAACTGCGCTCACTGTATACTTCTGAGGTGATCCTCGGCTTGTGAAAAGTATGTGTAGCTGTAGCTCCATTAGCTGGCTCTATGGACTAAAGTGCAAGCACCAAAAGGGGCATGGCTGAGCCCCTAAAGGGCATGGTTACCAAAATTCTGCACTGCAATTTTCACACTGGCTCAAGGAAGTTTGGTTCCCATCAAGAGGCCATGCCTGGCACCCACTGAACTTGATGAGCACAGGATCTGGCCCAAAGACAGTGGGAGAAGCACTCAAAGCCTTCTGGGTGCATTACGACCATTGGTGGCAGACAAGGAAAATAAACAGTCTCGGAAGCTCTGGGGCCACAAATAAGAGATCCAGATTCAGAGGGAATTGAGGATAGGAGGCAAACCCATTGGAAGCAGGACAGTGGGGGGATAGGGAGGGAGGGTAAACTCTTTTGCCCTCAGATGTGTTGCAGAAGCAGGGTTCTGGGGTTCCTGGAAGATGGTTTGGGGTGCTATAGTTCATTCAGCCTCATGCATAGTTTTCTTCCTTCTGATGTTACCTTCCTGACTCCATTCCACAGCTTTAGAATTTACTTCCCAAATGCTCCAATTCCTAGAGGGTTCCCCTCCTTCCTAGAGAGTAACTTCCTCCCTCCCCTATGTAACATGTTTATTTTGGGAGAGGAATATGTGACATTGCACTCCATATGTTTATGGAAATATGCTTATGACTGTAAATATAATATAACTGGAATATGCTTCATGCAAAAGGTCTCTTGTAAGGTATCATTACAAAGCTTATAATCTACTGAGTGTGGTCATCCTATTTGTATAAATGTATAATTCGTGTATCTGAAGCTAGAAATACGAAGTGTTACTCTGAACTCCTATTGTAACTATGCAAAGTGTGGGCCATTAATGGTGGCTTGGAATCTTGATGGCTCCCATCAACCAGGACAATTGGTGAATGTTTACTTGCAAGCCTCCACTGCATACCTGCGGGCCAGTCCTAGAGGAATGGGGGGGGGGCTCACAGAACATGTGACCATGTCACCTGGTACTGGAATCCATCTTTAACCTGGTGCTTTTCCATTTAGAAGGATGGGTGGGAACCCAGAGGGAGACAAAGGATTCCTGCCTTGTGCCAAAACTATAGAAGGGGGTGAAACAGAACAAAGGGGGCTGCAGTCATGAGAAATCCCCTAGCTACCACCTGAGCTGGAACAAGGACTGTACCAGGGGAAAGGATTGGGCCCAAACTAGAAAAGAGTCTAGTCTGTGAAAGAAGCTTATTGGAGGGTGAGGGTGAGATTTTATCTGTAATTAGTTTCTTAATGTATCAGGCTTAGACTTGCGTGTTTTGTTTTATTTTGCTTGGTGACTTACTTTGTTCTGTCTGTTATTACTTGGAACCACTTAAATCCTACTTTTTATACTTAATAAAATCACTTTTGCTTAATTACTTACTCTGGGGGTCAATTAATAATACCTGCGGGAGCAAACAGCTGTGCATATCTCTCTATCAGTGTTATAGAGGGTGGACGATTTATGAGTTTACCCTGTATAAGCTTTATACAGAGTAAAATAGATTTATTTGGGGTTTGGATCCCATTGGGAGCTGGGTGTCTGGGTGCTAGAGACAGGAGCACTTCTTAAGCTGTTTTCAGTTAAGTCTGCAGCTTTGGGGCACGTGGTTCAGACCCTGGGTCGGTGTTGGAGCAGACTGGTGTGTCTGGCTCGGCAAGGCAGGGTTCTGGAGGCCCAAACTGGCAGAGAAAATGGGCTCAGAGGTAGTCTCAGCACATCAGGTGACAGTCCTAAGGGAGTCTCTGAGACTGAACCCGTCACAGAGTACTCTAATTTGTGAATTAAAATAGGGCAGAAAGAAACCCAAACAATGTCAGAGAGAGGGGAAAAATCCAGCTTCCCTTTGTCTCACTACTGCACCCAGCAAAAAAAAAAGAAAATTAAACACACTCTGGAGGGCTCACTGTCCTCAGAAAGAGGGGAAATACCTAGAGGTGTCCTTAAAGGCAAACACACTTGGAGAACACAAGCCCTACAAAGTGAACTCCATACTTTAAGAAATGAAACATTTCTATGCACTCAATGTGCCCTTTAAAAGTCTTTCCCATATTTGGACAGGTGGTGCTAGGGATTTATTGGCCAAAACTATCCGTCGCATATGGATAGCCCCCACTGAATCCATTTCTTTGCTGTGCATCTGTTTGCCTGGATTTGTTTTTACAATTCTCTCACGCTTGAAACCCCAGCGAAATGAAGAGAACTTAAAATGCTTGCATGCCTGTGTTCCCAAATGCTCAGCACACCAGAGTGACCCTGAACGGCATCCTCCTGGAGCACCAAGAAAGGAAATTAAAGTCACATTAAATGTGGGATTAATGACAAAAGTTAGGCAGGTCTGAGTTAATACAAAAAGCTGTGCTCTGTCCTTAACCCTTTCAACCCACTTGGATGAGACGTTCTAACCACAGCACATATTACAACCATAGCACATTGGTCTGTGGTTAGTTTGATTCCAGGATGTGGGACTTACCTTATATGGCCATTTGGGGTTTTTTTTAATGTAATGGAGGAATAACCGATAGCACAGATCAGATTTTTACCTATCCTGAACTCTGTATTGCCTTAAGCAGGGATAGTCAACAGGGGGCCACGGACCAAATCTTGACCACCAGATGCTTTTGAATGGCCCCCAAAATCTATTTATTTACTTATTATCATTTTTTTTTATTGTTTTCTCTGGTGTCTGGACCTTTACTATACCTTGACCAAGAAATTTGGACCTTGACAAAAAATAATTGTCTACTCCTGCCTTAAGCCATCACCTACCTTAATTACCACTTACCTCTGGCCTGTTACTCCTGTCTTCATCCTATATCTGCATGTGTCTCTCCTACATTTCCTCCTGCATGTCCCAGCTCCAACTCTAAATGAAATGGGAAAAATGGAGTTCCTTATTATATCCTTGAATCTCACCTTCTCTCTTCATAGAAACTGTTGATACTTCTACTACCCTGACAGTTACCCAGAGTTGCAACCATGGTGTCCTCCAATTTCTCTCATGTCTTTCCCTCTCAAATCCTAGAAGTTGCTAACAGCTTCCCTGTTCTTCCTTGATAACTTCTTAAAAATGTGTTCCCTCTTCTCCATCTCTTCTGCTAAAACTCTGGTCTATGTCCCAGTAATCTTTTGCCTCAACTGCTTTAGCTTACTTCTCTGTGGCCTCCTAAATCACACATCACTCCTATGCAGACTATCCAACAGCCAGCAGCCAAAGTCACTTTCCTTGCCCACTGTTCCAACCACATCACTGCACCTCCTTAGCTCATGGCACATCACATTCAAATTCCATGTCTTCACTTTCAGGATTCTGCACAGTTTTGTTCCTGCTTTATCTCATCATCTCTCATCTTTCCCTACTGCTCCAGCTCACACTTTATGCGCTGTAGTCTTGATCCATCTATCCTTCTCCCATATGCAATTCAGAACCTTTTCTCATGATGTCTCCTATGCCTAGAATATCCTTCCCCATCCGGTGAGCCATGCAGACTCTCATTCTTCCATAAGACTTATTTCATTTGGGTTTCCAGACACCAACCCCCATTTACCATGCCTCCTGCCTAATAGACTTTGTTCCATCTTATTAAAAATATAAGAAAGGCCATACTGGGTCAGACCAATAGTCCATCTAGCCCAGTATCCTGTCTTCTGACAGTAGTCAGTGCCAGATGCCTCAGAGGGAATGAACAATGTCAAGTGATCCATCCCTAGTTATCCAGTCCAAGCTTCTGGCAGTTGGAGACTTAGGGACACTCAGAGCATGGGATTGCATATATTATGATTATAATATACTCTCTCTCTCTCTCTCTCTCTCTCTCTCACACACACACACACACACACACACACACACACACACACACACACACACTTTAAAAGAACCCGTAACAATATGTCTGTATATGTCTGTAACAAAGCATATATTTAGCTGTTGCCACCCTCCTCCTTCCCATATCCTCTCCTTTTTACTTGTCATCTCTTTCTCTGCTACATCTAGACTGTCAGCTTCAGAGGGGGCAGGGACCTCTCTCTGTATTCATCTGTAAATCACCAGGCACATCTGTGGAGCTGTAGAAATAATAAAGAGGAACGTGGTATTGTCCACTGAGTCAACAATTCTGCATAGAGCTCATGAGCTAATAAGTTAAAGTCAGGCACACACCCACCACCCATTCCACATTCCACTGGACAGTCCCGACTTTCACATGTCTACCCCGCATTTGGCAAAGTCAGCTTGCAGGCTGCAGTAAATCCTGAACTTAGTTCAGACAGAAAAAAGATTGCACTGTATATGTCATGGCACTGCATCACAAAATGATTTCTTTCATGTCTGGATTGAATCAGCTCGTTGTATTCTATGGGAAACCCAAAGCTTTTATCTACTCCCTTGCTCCTCCTGTTGGTTCCCCTCTGAATTTGCACAGGAAAAATGCTGCACACTTCACATTCCACAAATATCAGGATCTTTTGACTTTTAAGCATATGATTAACATCTGTTATTTTCCCACACGGAGAAGATATCCCTATCACCCAGGCAAAGACAACTAAATAAACTGAGATCTTGTCCTTTGAAATAAAGCATTAGAACTTAATCTTCCTTCAAGGAGAGAACAGAAATTGTACAGCTCCAAGCACAATGGGGCCTCAATCCTGACTGAGGATTCCAGACACAACTGTAATACACATAATTATAAAATAACAATGGCAAATAGCAAGAGGACTGGTAATGACACATGGGATGGATTTGAACTGGCATCTTAGAGGTGAGAGGCATGGAAAGTTAATGTAAAGTGTGCTCCTAAGTCACTTAGTTGCTTTTGAAAATCCCACCTATGGAACCTTTCACTTCTGAGTTACCAGTTCAAATCCATCCTCTGGCGGTAGTTACTGAACTCCACCCCCCTCCACCAATGACTGGTGGCCGATGTAGTCTGAGAAGTGAATGGGTAACACCAGACCAGTTCCTGCTAAGCAGAGGTGAGATTCTGTGCTACACCTCTAAGAATATACTCCCAAGAGCTATAACTTTTCTGTTTACCATCCCTGTTCCCCAGAGCCTTCTTCAAATCATCCGTCATGTTGCTACAAAGTTCACTGTGCAATATAGTAGTGATTGGAATGTAATTGTGTATGTTGTGTGGTAGTTTGTAAGCAGTCCTAATGCCCTTTGTTCGTTTCCTCCCACCAACCTGCCCCTATCCATGGGGTACTCTTCCAACTCCCAGTCTGTCATCCTTTCCTCCATCCCTCCCATGGACCAACTTCTTCCTTGAAGCTCACCACTGAGTAAAACAAGGCAAATGTTATACTAAGGGGGAGCTCAGGCTTCATCTAAGGGCTTGTCGGCATGGGATGTTACTGCATGGCAAGCCAGGGTGTGACTATACAGTGAACTAGCTTACTGTGCAGTAATGTCCCATGAAGACACTGCTACATTGCATCAAAATTCCTAGGGTGCGATTTGACCTATTACACTTTACAAGTAGTAAAGTGCACTCTGGGACCCTTGGGGTGCTGTAATAGTGTCCACACAGGGTGTTACAGCATGGCAAGCGAGTGCACTGTAGATTCACACTCTGACTGGCCACACAGTAACATCCCATGTAGACAAGCCCTAAGATAATTCCCTCCCTTGGCGCTCCTGGTTTACACGGTCCTTCTGTTTTATTCAAGGCAAGGCCTCCAAGGGAAGATCTCTGATAACGGTGTCTGTCTCAGGGCCGAGAACACTGTTAGAGTCTAATTAATAATCAATGCTAAGAATATTTCTGTATTTAATGGCTACATTCAAAATCCCAGTGGTAGCTAGTGGATGGGGGGGTCATAGTTTACAGCCATGTATTTTCAAAGGGGGCTTTATCCAGCCTCTGATTTTGCACACGTAATTTTACATGCACAGTCATTTGCACACAAGTACCACAACATCCATTATGTCCCAAAATGCCATTAGTAGGTGCAAAATCCTTGTAACAGGTAGCTTGCCTGGGGCCAGCCAAGCCTAGTTACTAAGGAGACATACCTGAGCATGGATCAGCTGATTCCCCTCTAAAGAGCAAAAGGAGGTGGAGAGAAGGATGTTCAGGGCAGGGCCACCCAGATGTGGTGAGGGGAGAGAGGCAGTTTACCCTGGCACCTCCTTTTGAGAGGGCCCCCAAAAGGACAGACTGGTGTCATGACCAAATTTGAGTGAGTGATGTTGCAAGTGGGCCCATCGGTTTGCAGCACCACTCAGGTTTGGCTTGGCCGCCCCTCCATCATGCTGCGTCAGACCTAAGGTGCCTCACCAGTCTGAGAGCCTGGAGGTAAGTGCTGGGCCAGGAGTCTGGGATACCACTCCCATGGGCAGTGGGGCTACAGCACAGGGAGAGGCGGGACTGGAAGCAGCCCTCTGGCCACACACAAGGCAGAGCCCTCCATCCCCTTGAAGAGGGCTGTAACCCCACAGGCCTGGGCCCTTCTGACCTTCCATCCCCTCCCCTCTTTTTAAACTCTTTCATCTCCATGGTAATTTTTTTGGAAGGGTGGGGGCCTCCATTTCAAATTTTGCCCTAGGCTCCCAAAAACCTCTGTGCGGCCCTGGCTCAGGGAGACCAGAGTAGAATACAGAGGCTGCTGGTAGCGAGTTGGCCCCAGCATAGGTACCTGGAAGTGGGAACTGAGGCTACAGGCAGGAAAGGCCTGGGAGTGACCTGATAAGAGGGTAAATGGATGGGCTTGAGAACTTTACTTTGAATGCTGTTAATTTAATAAACTAGAACCTGAAAGATTTGTGCATTATTGAAGAAGTCCCTTGAAAGGGGAAACTGAGGCAGGGGCTGCTTGCAGGGCTGCCCTGAGGCCACAAGAGGGCATGCGGGAATCAGCCACCCTATGACACTGGCATAGCTGGCAGGATCCAAGACCTTCCTTCCAACAAGGAGGGCATTTTGGTGGTCAAAAAGGAGAGAAAATAGAGGATGTGGTGTGTCTTCTGTCTGAGCAGCAGCGGTGGGATTCAAGCATTCCTTCTGCAGCTCCTGCAGAGTCAGCAGGCAATCCAGGCGGTGCAGCTCAGGGCACAGTAGCCACAGCAGGGAGATCACTGTTACCAGCAGCTGAGGAAGATCCTGCTGTGTTTGAGATGTGGGAAGCCAGGACACAAAAGAGTAGAGTGTCCCAGGTGGCAGTGGGAGCACTCGGAGTGTGCTCAAGGAAGAGACACTCCAAGGGTGGTCTAGAAGTGGAAGGGCCTGTCCAAATGTTTCATGTTGAGAGGTGGGGCACATCAAGAGGGGCTGCCCCTTTAAAAATTGTAAAATGTAAAAGGAAAAGAAGAGGAGCAACAGACCAAGTTGGGAGCATCCCCCTAAGTGGCACATAAGACATGTCCAACTAGGGCAAGGGAGAAGAAGACACACACACACCCCACGAGGTGTTTCAGGTGTGGAGCAGGAGAACATATGGTAAAAGGGGAAGAGAAAGATGCGTTCTATGAGACAGGGAAAACCAGACAGTCCCAGTGAAACAGTCCCCAGACCTGTGGATTACCACCGGGAGTACTGTACGGGCTGTTAGCAGAACCAGATCAGCTCCAGGGGCCCAAACTGAAAAAGGAGGAAAGACGGGCCCTTTCCCAGTGTAGGAAAGTGAAGGAAGGGTCAGAAGGGATGACCAGTAAACTGCAGAGATGGTGAGGAGGACAGAAATACCTTGGGGGCCACATCTGTCCCTACCTCTATCATACAGGACAGTGCAGGAGTTCAGTAAGGGATTTCCCCCACCCACCAATGTATTCTGGAGTGGATTTTTAATCTTCTTCTCCTGAAGCATCAGGGATGGCCATGGCTGGAGATGAGAGGTTGGATGGGGCGGGTCAGGGCTCTGCTGTGGCACCGAGTAGCCTGTCTCTCAGGTCTTGGCTGACTAGTTCTTGCTCATGTGTTTAGGGTCTAAGTGATTGTTCGATGTGTGGTCAGGAAGGAGCTTGCCCCCAGGTCAGATTGGCAGTGAGTGACCTTTGGGAAGAGGGGTGTTCCCTTCATCTGCAGTTTGTGGGTGAGACCCTAATAGCATCCCAATGCAGTAGGGCAAGGGCTCACTGATATCTGGTAGTGAATTCCAGCTGGCCTGTGCCCCAGTGCCCCAACTCACTGATGTCAGAACCTGTATCTAAAAAGGGTCATGTCAGATAGCCATAGAAAGCTAATAACATACTGATCATTAATTTTCTTTCTTGGTGTATGTAGGGGGCACAAATTCAAAATTACAAACATATTGGAAATTATGTTATCAAAGTGTGTCTGCCAGGCAGGGCTAAAGTTACTCCACCCTAGACAAAGGAATGTGGTTCTGGCACGTGGAAGGTATTTCCAAGGTACATTAAGAGATGATGGGAATGCAAATTACATAGAAGATAAACAGGACCATCAAAACAACAGGGGGAGGAAATTGCAGGAAACAGATCAATTTGCATGTTAGCGAACACCCATGGGGAAAGAAACCAGCACAGAATTTCTTTCACCAGACTCCATGTCGCCTTCCACACAGCTTGAATGAATTTTACTATGGCGGGGGGCAGGGAGTGGGGGGAACTGTCAGAACAATCCATTTCAAAGGTTCACTGGACTGTAAAGAAAGGGGCAGAGAACTCCAAGTTATCTTTCACCTAAGAAGACAATGGAATTTAGGACTTTGTACACGATCCTGACTAGAGAGGGTGGGCAGCCCATCTTGCTGGAAGGTAGATTGGTATGGAAATGACCTGGAACAAAGGTTGTAGCTTGTTTTATTAAGTTTTAGCCTCTAGAGAATGTTATTTGCTTGTAACCATTTCTAACTCTATCCTTTATGCTGGAACTCACTTAAAATCCTATCTCCTTTGTTAATAAACTTGTCTTACTTTTAATCTAAACCAACCCCATGCTGTGTTGGATTTAAAGTGAATGTTAACTCCAGTTAATGTGGTAAGCTGTTGGGTATTGGATCTTTAAAGGAACAAACAAACCTTAATATCTCTCTGAATGGTCCAGGACAGGGCTGAACATTGAGGAGCACACGGCTTGGGGAAAAATTGGGACAGGGAGTTTGGGGTCATCTTGCCAGGTGTAACCAGAGTGTGGCTGGGGTGTCACAAGCAGGCTGCTGGAATCAGAATTGCTGAGACAGAGCTGCGTAACACACAGACATTCAGTGCAGGCTTGTGTGCGGGCTGGGAGCGTCCGAACAAAGGGTGCTACAGCAGCAGAGCATTTTGAGAAAGTTATGGGTACAAGGCAGGCAGTGACACAACCCCTCACTGGTCTGGATTGCACCCCAGAGCATGCGAGAGGGCTGTGTATCACTTGCCAGGATTATCTATATCTCACTTAATCAGTTCTCTGCCATTGCAGGGGCCTCGGGCATTGGTGCACCGTGGTCCTGCCGGTGCACAGCTCTGCCGCTGGCACATATTAATCTAGTCTCCTGTGGGCTGTAATATTTCGGTCTTATTTTGGTTGTTGGGTTTGGTGTGCAGCTGCTGGGTGGCGTTGGTAGCCTGTGATGTACAGGGGATCAAACTGGATGATCTGATGGTCCATTCTGGCCTTAAACTATGATTCCATGAAAATAGAGCTGTTGCAGGCTCGGATAAAGGATATTAAGTCAGAGAGAGACTCAGTTCTGGAGATGCATGACCAAGGTGTGGAAATGCCTAAGGGGTGGCAAGACAAGGCTTCTGGTTGTGAACAGGGCATGACTGTGATGCGTTGGGAGAGGCCATTAACAGTTTGCTTTCCTCAAAGGAGAGGTATTGAAAGGAATTGGCAACTTTGGAAGAAGCCAGGCAGCTGGCCTGATAGAAAGGGACAAGCTAGCCACAGATAAGCAGGGCTTTGAGTGACAAATCAAAATGCCGGTGGACAAAAGAGATGGGATTCCTCTCCAGACAGCGAAGATGGAGACAGTGTGGGAGAGAGAGCAGTTTCTCTCTGAAAGTAATTAGATGAAAGGAGAGCTGGGTAGAACTTGCCCTGTGGTGGGCAAGGGTCTAAGTGGGGTAGGAGGATGTAACAAAATGCCTTGTCCGTTCATGGCTTGAGACCTGTGGCCAGCCAACTCTAGTTACTAAGGAGGCACACCTGGGCAGGGATCAGCTGATTCTCCTGTAAAGAGCAGGATACTGCAGAGACCAGAGTGGAGTGTAGGGGCTGGTGAGAGTATGTAGGCTCCAGCAGAGAAATCTAGAACTTGGAAGTGAGACTACAGACAAGTGAGACTACAAGCAGGAAAGGCCTGGGAGTGGCCTGATAAGATAGTAAATGGAGGGACTTGAGGGGGAACTTGAGAACTTTATTTTGAATGTTAATTTAAAAACCAGAACCCGAGAAGGGGTGTAAATGGGCAAACCTTATAGCTACCGGTGTTATACTTTCTCTACCCCTTTAATCAATCTGTCTGCCTATGGTGGCCAGTTTGCTTGCCTTCTATCTAGATATGTGGAGGAGATTTTGGGATCAGGACCAGATCCCTATCTCGTGTAAATGGGCATAACTCCACTGACTTCAGCAGAGCCTGGCCAGTTTACACCACTTGATGATCTGGCCCATATATACAATACAGAGTGATTACAGGCTCTTGTTGCTTTAACGGGCTTGGTCCTGTGAAATGCTGAGTACTTACAACTCCAAGTGACTTCAGTGGTACTCCATTATCACCACTGATCCTTCCTTGACACAGAAACTATCCTCAGCCACTCACCACACAATGTCACAGATGAAGACAACACCCAATTCTATATTTAGGGCATAGCAGCTTTCTGTCCATATAGACAATTGGTAATTAGCACAAGAACAATTTATTTCTCTATTTTCCAACTTAAGCAAATAGGAAAGCCATTTATCTGTTCAACTTCAACTCACTGCCACCATCAAATCTTCAGGGTAACTGTTTAATGAATCCAGCCCATGCTTCATGCATTTAAATAAAGACAAAATTCTCTAAATCCTGTTAAATTGGGCAAATGTACAATAAATATACAGTGTAGTGTATGGCAATGGTGGGGCATTCAGATGACTTAAATGCACTAGTACATGATAAGGTGCAGGATGATGGTATCACAGAGAGATGCAAGAATGCACCCAATGGTGTGGGGTTTAAGTGTGATGTCCACAAACTTCAGGCAGAGCAACATGAAACAAGGTTCGGTGTTATAGTGTCATATATGGAACATATCTTAGGCCCTTCACAATCATGTAAGAAGACAGGCCCAAAAGACTACACATTTTAAGGTCCCGATCTTGTCAGCTGATCTGTGTGGGTGCACACCTACACCTGCATGGAGCCCTACTGAGGGATGCTTACGTAGCGGTGTGTGTACCTGGATCAGCTGGCAGGCTCCACACACAGACAAGAGGCAGTGAGACAGAAGGGACACAATGTGAGTTTTTGTATTATATTATTTAATCCCTGCCCTCGCCCATTCTTTTATTCCCCCTTTCCCTCCCCTTTCTCCCCCCCCCCCCCCCATTATATGATATTGTGAATTTGGAGGAGAGAGAGTGAGACAAGACACCATGGGCGGCATGTAAACCGCCAGCTCGGGAAGGCTAGCCCCCAGCCCTGCCCCTTCTGCCTGAGGCCCCACCCCTTCCACTCCCTCTACCCCCTGCAGAAGCCCAGAGCCTCCCCCACTGCAGGCCACCGGCCCCCCCACCCCAGGCTGCCCCGGCCCCGGAGTGCCGGACAGGCAGGCAGCGCAGCCCCAGTGCCCCCAGCCCCGGAGCGCTGAGCCACAGCATGGGGGACGACAAGAGCCACAGAGAGGGAAGCAGGAGGGGACCCGGGGGCGGAGCGTGGGCAGGCCATGCCTGGCTGTTTAGGGAGGCTCAGCCTCTCCCAGCCTATGATACCTGCCCATGAAAGACACAGCAAGAGAGTTGTACTAGTGGATTGTCTTTGTGAGTTTGACCCAAAAGTTGCCATCCATTTCCTCCCCTCTTTCCCCCCTACACACACATCACCACCACTGCCAGGGGAAAGGGGAAAGGGGAAGCAGATGGGGAATGAGAACTGTTGGGAGTTGGGAAGGGGTTTGTGAAAATAACTCAGATTCTCATGTCACCTTTGAAACGCTGTGTTCCCCCAGTGAAAACTGCAGGTGCAGGTTGAATATATAGGGAGGGAACGGGGACAGTGACAGAAAAAGTAAGGGACCAAAATCAAGGAGAGAGACTGAGAAAAGCCCGAACCGGAAGAAGTGCAGGTGGAGTGTTTGAAGTTGCTGCTTTTGAGCGGGGGTTGACTCTGAGGAACTCTTCTTAGCCTCCGTATCAGAATCATTTGGAGACCTGTGAAAAAAATACTGTTCACTGTTTTCCCACAAGACCATCCTTTTTTGTCCATGAAATGGTAACTCAGCTTCCCAGCAAGAAGGTAGCTGGGTGATAAGAACTGCCACAGAGATACTAATGGGATTCTTTCTTCTGTCTTTCAGCTCACAACCCCAAATTTCCCTGTCGTGGTCAAGCTGGGACATGCTCATGCTGGAATGGGGAAGGTAAGGAAAAGCCTGACACAACTCACCCATTTTACATCTCTGTATATAGACATGTAAACTTACAGATATATATTGTGCACCCTCACTGTGACAGGGGTATGTACCCTGCAACCAGCTGGGTAGGGAAGGGGTTAAGTTAAAGAGCTTCTGTCACAGCTAGTCCAAGCTGCATTAACCGCCAGTGTGGGAGGAAAGGACCTTCAGCTGTGGCTCATTAAGAGGCAGGCATATATAGGGTGTGCGCACAGGTGCTATTGGGTTGGAGACTGCTATGGGTTGGGGTGGTGTATGTGCTGCTTAGAGAGGTGTCTGAGTCAGTTGGCCTGAAGCCATCAGGCTGGTCATTTTTGTGCTTTCTGAAAAGAGAAATATTCTTTATTGAGCACCTGCAAAGTTGCCCTTAGCCTGGGAGCTCACAATCTCCCATTGTCTCCTTGCAAAAGAGGGAGAAGCAGCACTGATCTTCTTGACCCTGTTATTATTATTTGACTCTATCAAATGGAAGCCCTTCGGTTATTTTCTTTCCCCACTAGAAGGAACCAGGACAGTTTGGCTGGCCCTTACAAAGGAGGAAGGCAGACTGCCTAGTTGCCTGCCAAGAGAGGAATCCTGAAAAACTCTTCCCTGCCCAAAAGAACCTGTTTGTTTTTCCCAGGCTCCCTGGGATCTTTTAGTGAATTAGCAACCTCTGTTCTTTGGGAGGGGAGGGTGGCAGCAACCCTTTTAGTCAAACACACTTACATTGCATGTTGTATCTTCCATAGTCACACCCGTCACATATATCATTATATCAAGGCATCCTATTTGTGTCCAGAATATGGTTTGTTCCTATTTGGGGGAGTTACCATCTCTCCTGGTTTTTCTTTGGATCCCAATAAAAGCTGAAGAAGAATCACGAGAAATATCCTAGCTTAAGTTTTCCACTAGAAAAAAAATGGCCTTTCCCCCCTAAGTATCACTTTTTTTTTTTTGCCTAAACAGAAAACTATGCAAGACCCAGGTTTAGTACAGCCTGTAGGCCTGGGCCCTGGAAACAAAATTATTCTCTAGGTTCCTGTCCTTCATATAGAAACTCCTTATAATGTTCCAGTGGTTTGTGTGCTCCATCTGTGGTTGCTAAAGAAGAAGCTGACTACAGTCCCAAGCAACTGCTAGAGTGGTCTTGGGCATCAAAGAACAAGTATTTAAATAAACAGGAAAACTAAATGAAATTAGTTTGTCTGTATTTTAAACCAACACCGCTGTTAAGCTGTACCATACTGTAATGCAATAACCAGCCTAGCACTAGCTGTAGGTGGAATCACTGAATGTGCACTTGTGAGCTATTTGGCCAGGGAAATCCAATCAGAACAACCCAGAAGACAGTTATACATACTACTTTTCACCTAAGCAAAGGTTTCCAGCTCCCTTGAGCAGAGTGGGTATCTCAGGTGAACCGCACCCCGGTCTTCCCTCATTGCTGTTCTATCACATCTGTAATGTGGGTCATAAATGTGTCGCACTTATGCTGAAAGAAACCCAAACTGGCAGTTGAGATGGTTGAAGAATCATTTAGAAGTTGCCCTGTGAGTTCACATGGATGGCGTGTCTCAAATGACCACTGTAGTCTCAGCAGGAAGTTGAGCGTGTCTCATCTGTATCAGACCTCAGATCTTTGTTTTCTCCTTATTCTTTACTGAGATTTTTGTGCCACTGCTGGTTATAATAGAAGAGGTTTGCCAAATAACACATCAGAGCAAAAGCACATGCAGTAGCACAGGGAGTTACATAAAAATTAGTTACGAATGGAGAGGTGGGGTGATATGAAACATCCCAAAGCTATGGGGCTGTTCAGAGCCCAAGATTTAGGTTAGCCCATTATGAACTTAGGGACCCCTTGCAACTGATTTTGAGAACCACCCAAGTTCTGGGGTATTTGAACCTTGGGTTTTGTTTGGGGCCCTTCTCCAGCTAGAAGCAGCCTGAAGGGAAATTCAGATTAATTTAATCAGCCTTATTTAAGTCACAGAACAAAAAAAAAAAAAGGAAGAGAGAAGGTGAAGAGAAAATAGAACTCTAGCATGTTTAAATGGCAAAGGCTTTGACCAAAAAGTTGTCCTTTCAAGTTATGGTAATACAGCCCAGGGCACCTGGGTTTTAAAAGGAGCTCACTTCAGTTTGCGGTGTGAGTGTGAGGAGCTGGGAGCAAGAGGTGCAAGGAGCTGAGAGCGAGAGGGTATGTTGCTGGAGGACTGAGGAGCACAAGTGTTATCAGACACCAGGAGGAAGGTCCTGTGGTGAGAGTAAGGAAGGTGTTTGGAGGAGGCCATGGGGAAGTAGCCCAGGGAGTTGTAGCTGTCATGCAGCTGTTACAGGAGGCACTATAGACAGCTGCAGTCCACAGGGCCCTGGGCTGGAACCCGGAGTAGAGGGCGGGCCCGGGTTCCCCCCCAAACCTCCCAATTGACCTGGACTGTGGGTTCTTCCAGAGGGGAAGGTCTCTGGGCTGTTCCCCAACCCACATGGTGAATCTCTGAGGCAAGAAAATCCACCAATAAGCGCAGGACCCACCAAGATAGAGGAGGAACTTTGTCACACTATACACTGGAGAAACAGCACATATTTATGAGACATTCATTCATATATATATATAAGAGCAACTTTCTATATAGCTACTCTGATTTTATTTTTAGACCTCTCTAATTAGGCCAGTTTAAGAGCCACTTCAGATCCACACCAACCTGTAATTATGAAAACATCTTCCCAATACTGATCCCAGCTCAGATGAATTTATTGCATCGCAGAAGAAAAACTTGTTGTTCATAATAATGTGGTCAGAGTTATTTTTCTCTCACTGGAACAGAGGGATTTCTTTTTTTGTTTAAATATAGCACAAACTAAACAGAGCCACTATGTAATGTAAAAATACCAGGGGGCTTTTATCAGGAAGGTTGACTCGTCACCTTGTCTCTCCTGGGACTGGAAATAGAAGGTTCTAAAAATGAGAGCTTTGAAAATCCAGTGTATTAAAGAGGAAGCAAAAACAGCAAAAGTCACCTTGGTTTGTCAAGGGACAAATATTTTCCTACATGGGGGACAAATAATGATTTAACATGTAACAGCACAGTCCAGTCATTGCAGTCTCTCTGACTCATGAGTCAGGAGATACCACCCACCTTGAAAATAGCAGGAGTATCCCAGTTTTTGAACGTGGGTCTGATACCTTTTGCTAGACATGGAGAGCTGTGTCTGATCCAGCACACACAGCCTGGATTTGGGACTGCTGAAACCTGTGGCTAAGGCTGGCCTTGAACTAGAGGTGCTGTGAGGGAAGCTGTGAAGGGAAAATTCAGAATAATTTTATCAATTATTATTATTATTTATTATGAGGTGACCCCAGCAATGTGCAAGACAGTTCCAAATTTAATGTGAGGGTTAAATCCACTGGTGTCTGAGGAGTGGTGGGGGATCTGTGGAGCGAGAAGGAGTCTGAGCAAATTTTGTGAGAATAGCCATTTTTGTGAGTCAATTGCAATATGGCACAAACCTTTTAAGAACAAGTAAGCTTGTGAGATGTTTGCCGTTTGAGATGGAGGAAAGATCACAAACTCTGTTGATGCTGTGTGACTTCCACCATTTGGGGTGGAAATCTCATGAGAACAGCTCATAAGATTTTTATCATATCTGTCTGTCTGTTTATTATAAGCCCATTGCTGCACATTTGAGTGCCATCAAACTCAAATCCTACCCAATTCAACCTTGAACTGATACCTTGTGTCTGAACCCAATATGGACACAGATAACTGCCTCATCAATCCATCTATAATAGAAAGTGGGTTTAAAGTGTGGAACAGAGTAAAGTTTGGGTCACATACAGAGAGAAAGCTAATGCACTCTTCTCTCCATAAAGTATCAGAGGGGTAGCCGTGTTAGTCTGAATCTGTAAAAAGCAACAGAGGGTCCTGTGGCACAAAAGGACCCTCTGTTTATAGAGTGCCACAGGACCCTCTGTTGCTCTCTGTAAAGGACAACTATAATAATTATGTACCTGGCTGACAGATTCTTTGCTTGTGTGGCCACATGACTAGTGAAAGTGGAAGAGGAATATGACTGGGTGTCTGCAGTGATCAGATTGGAGACAAAAAAGGATGTGATGACCCTGAGACTCTAGAGTCTGTGAACACTTAGGAAATATAAGCATGGAAATGGGAGTAATGGAACACTACACCTAGAAATCGGAGCTGGGGAGACCAGAATTTCCTGTCAATGCCCCTCGTTGCAAGGACCATGTGTTCTGACTCTTTGATGCCATAAAGTGGTTGGGTGTCCAAACAGTGACTGAAATACACAGTGCTTATTTTTTAGGCTCCCAAGATAATTTGAAATCCTGCCTTGCAGGAAGGTTATATTAACATTTCTCTGTTGATAGATGGGATGTAGCATCACAGGGTATGTCTACACTGCAATTAAAAACCCACGACTGGCCCATGCCTGCTGACTTGGGCTAAGGGGGTGTTAATTGTGGTGTAGACATTTGGGCTCAGGCTGGAGCTCAGGCTCTGGGACCCTGCAAGGATACACTACAATTAAACTGCTCCTTAGCCCAAGCCCTGCAAGCTCCAATCAAATGGCACAGGCCAGTTGTGGGTATCTCATTGCAGTGTAGATATACCCTTAGAAGAGAGGTCTGGGTTCCAGGATGGCACAGGGTCTTTTTCTCCAGTTCACTGTGGAAGTGAATTAACTGAATTAAGGCCACTTTAATTCTGAATGAGAGTATCCACCTAGGGGTTTAATGCAGTTTAACTAAGCTACTTCCAATGTACTCCTTTCAGGGCTGGCCTTATCATGAGGCGAACTGAGGTGGCCACCTCAGATGCCAGACTGTGGGGGGACGCCACTAGGACCCAGAGTGTAGAAAATTGTGTCTGCTGCTGGTGCATATGTATTCTCTCTGCTCTAAATGCACAGAGATGGTGGAAGGAGGGCACAAGAGACATAACAGGCAGGCAGGAAAAAAGGTGAGAAGGAATAACAGAAAGCAGCAGGAGCTGCAGGGAGAGAGAGAGGAGGAGGAGCCTCTTATGTACCTCTCTAGCACCCCCAGGAGCCTGGACTGATTAACACCAGCTTCTCAGGGCGCTTCCTGTTTCCTGCTGCTTCCCTGAACCCACTTGAGGAGAACAGGCAGTCAACTGAAGTAGTAGGAGCCAATTAGGCCCTTAGGACACTGATATCTTCCCTCACTCAGGCCCTGCTACCAGCCTACTTATTTGTCCCCTTCAATTGAGTGTTGAGAGCCACCATAGCTGGCACAGAACAGCAGTCATGAGTGAAAGAAGAAAACGCCCCTCTGGGGCAGCATTCAGAAAAAGAAAGAAAGCAAAGGAAGCTTTTCTATCTAAGCAGGAAGGAGCTCTCCTGAGATACATAGACACAAATGTTCATGGTGAGCCTTCCGGCCCCAGTGAGGGTGTGAGTGGTGAGGAGATGCCTGATCTTCCAGTTAGTCAGAGTGCAGGTGACCTGGCAGCTACTGCAGCATCCATATCTCCATCTCCATGCACATTTCTGAAGAAAAGTGTAGATCAGAGAAGAGTGTGGTGGAGGCGCAAGAAATAGCTGCTGCTGAGTTTAGTTCCTTAAGTTTAGATGATCCAGGACTGTGGACCCACTTGAGCAGTAGCCTGAGGGACTTCCTTATACTTCATGGGCTACAGCAAGAGAAAAACTTCATGTTCCCCAAAGACAGTGAAAACAGAAGTTTCCATCCAACACATTACTGGCGTGAAATCCCCAGTGGTGACACAGTGGAGAGGCCATGGCTTACGTACTCAAAACCCCAGAATGCTGCATACTGTTTTTGTTACAAACTCTTCCAGTCTAATGTTCCAGCCACACTGGGTTCTACAGGAACAAAGGACTGGAAAAATCTGGCTAGAAATCTGGCATGCCATGAGAAGGCAGCAAATCACCAGAGAGCATTCCATAGGTGGAAAGAGCTTGAGATGAGACTAAGGTTAAAGGCCACCATAGATGATCAGCATCAAGAGAAGATTGCATCAGAGTCTCTCTACTGGCAAAATGTTCTGAAAAGGCTCATTGCCATTGTGAGAATGCTTGCTACCCAAAACCTAGCACTGTGTGGCACTTCAGATCAGCTGCATGTGCCAAACAATGGAAACTTCCTTAAAATTGTGGAGCTGATGACTGAGTTTGATGCTGTACTCCAGGAGCATCTAAGAAGAGTCACCACCCAAGAAATGTACACACACCACTACCTTGGAAAAACAATTCAAAATGAGATCATACAGTTACTGGCAACAAAAGTCAAACAGAAGATTGTGGCAGATCTGAAGTCAGAAAGATATTACTCTGTTATTCTGGACTGCACACCTGACATCAGCCATACAGAACAAATGACTTCAATGGTGCGTTTTGTAACAACAAAATGTCCCCGCAATGGTGACTGTCAGAGAGCATTTTCTAGAATGTATTGACATTGATGATACTACAGGAGCTGGTATGACAAATGTGCTTCTTAAAAAGCTGGAAGATACAGGAATTGCGATAGCTGACATGAGAGGTCAGGGCTACGATAATGGGGCCAACATGAGAGAAAAGAACAGAGGAGCGCAGACACAGATCCGAGAGTTAAACCCTCGAGCTTTTTTTGTCCCATGCAGTTCTCATTCATTGAACCTGGTTGTCAGTGATGCAGCATCAGCTTCTAGTGAGGCTGCTGAATTTTTTAATGTAATTCAAAACATCTATGTATTTTTCTCTGCATCAACTCATGGATGGCAAATTTTGAAGCAACATCTGGGAACATCCTCTCTGACACTGAAACCACTGAGTGCCACATGATGGGAAAGTCGACTGGAGGCGATAAAGCCTATCAAACACCAAATCGGGAAGATAGATGATGCCATAGTTGCCATTATGGAGGATAATGCTATGACAGGAACTGTTCATGGGAGAACAGTGGCAGAGGGAAATGGAATCACCAGAAACACACATAACTTCAAATTTCTGTGTGGCTTAGTGTTGTGACATGACATACTGTTTGAAATAAATGTTGTAATCAAGAGACTCCAAGATGTTTACCTTGATATATCTGGAGCAATGGAACAACTGGACAAAGCAAAGTCATACCTACAGTCTTACCAGCCAGATGAGGGATTTCAAAACGTTCTGAAGAGTGCACAGAAGTTGGCAGAGGAACTTCACACTGAAGCTATTTTCCCACCCATTCAAGAATATAAGAGTCACCAAAGAAGAAGACACTTTGATTACGAGGCATGGGATAATCCCATAAGAGACCCCAAACAACAATTCAAAGTTGAATTTTTTAACCAGGTGCTAGATTGTGCAATACAGTCAATTGAAGAACGTTTCATGCAGCTCAAGGAACACAGCGGTATATTTGGGATGTTGTATGATATTCCAAAACTCCTCACTATACCTGAATAAGACCTACACCAGCAATGCAGGGCACTAGAGACAGTGTTTACACATGATGGCATGCGTGATATTGATGTGCATGATTTAGGTGATGAACTGAAAGCCCTTTCAAGATATATTTCAGCAGGATCAACTCCAAAGGTAAGGGCAAAACCAGTTTTGCAATCCACCTTCACCTCGGCTCTTCCAGTACTCGAAAATTCGCTAGATCTGTACCTCACCTAGGTAAGAGAGGTTTCAGAGTAGCAGCGGTGTTAGTCTGTATCCGCAAAAAGAACAGGAGTATTTGTGGCACCTTAGAGACTAACAAATTTATTTGAGCATAAGCTTTCGTGGGCTACAGCCCACTTCATCGGATGCATAGAATGGAACATATAGTGAGGAGATATATATACACATACAGAGAACATGAAAAAGTGAAAGTTGTCCTACCAGTTAATTAGCCTCTTAGAATTTGTTAGTCTCCAGGTAAGAGAATTTCTAAGCCAGAATGTGACTGCATTTTTGTTTTCTGTTTGGAACTTACAAACTCTAATATAAATGAAAAAACACACCCATTGCAGGTTAGCAACAAACTTGTCATTATTCTTCTACTTACATACTCAGGGTGGCAGCTGCCTTCCCATGATTTTAGGTAGACATTTAGAATAGCTCATTCATTCTTTACAAAGAGACACCAACCACCAATGCATATGTTTCCTTCAGACTGGTTTACATAGACCTGTGGCTCTTTCCAGCCCCTTTCCACACATATATGGATTTAGTTTGTAAACTCTTGAGGGTAGGGACCATCTTTTTATTCAATGTTTGTACAGTGCCTAGCACAATGGGGTCCTGATCCTTGACTGAGGCCTCTGGATGCTGCCGCAATACAAATAATAAATAATAATGCATGATGAAAATCGCATATTGTTCGGATCCTATACTATAGACCTACTTAAATTAACACATCCATCTCCACACATTACCATTTGGGGGCATTGTAGTTGGCCAGGCTTCGCTGATGCACAGAGTAGATTTTTGCCAGTGCACATTCCTAAAGGCTGTGTTTGGTGACATTAAGATAGTAACATTGTCTGGGGTGTGTTGGTTGATTGGTTTTTTGCAGTATTGGGAGAGGAGACGTCACGTTTTTTTTCTTTACCCTTTTTAGTAGCTCTTGGCAGAGAGCTGATTATCCTCTTTACTTAGTGATTCCTTTTTCCAGCATTTCTTTTTTGAAAGTTCCAATGTATTTCCAGTAAATAAATATAACACTGTGAAAAGCTAGTTTCCCAGGAAATTTGCAGCCCTTCGGGTATAGACCTCAAACCCCTGAGCATCGCGCCATCCCGTTCCTTCTACACCTCTAGACAGCCTCCCCCGCACACACTCCCATGACCTCCAGCTTGCACTGGCTACGGTATGTGGGCTCCCCTAGGAACATCATCCTCATGGGGCTCGTGTTGTGTGCACTTCCAGCCTGGAGTCCTGTGCCAGGCCTTCGCGTGAAACTAGATAAGGGCAATGTGAAGTGCTAGAGATCTGGAGACCAGAAGTGGCACCAAAAAAAAAAAAAAACCATCTCGCTTCTTTATGTTCTGGTATAAATGACTATTTCCTGGTCACTCCTGGTTTTCTTTTCTCATCAGATATTTAGTGGTAAATAATAGGGTAAGAGTAATTTACATACTTGGAGTTAAGTTATGCTACCAGTCTATAACAAATGCTTTTTTGGAGCATTTCAGCTGTGTAACTCCCATTAAGTCTTACGGGGAAAGCCCCATGGGACCCTTTAATCATAGGTACATGTTCTCATTACTGATCCCCCAGGACTTGTACATCAAGGAGGGAGACATGCCAGTTAGCTAGGTATGTGTAAGGTTTGCCTGGATGAAGCATCCCTCTACCTACTGTCGTCCCTGCTTCAATCTCTCTCTCCTTATTGTTTAACTGTCATTGTGCTCTGCTATTCATCCACTGAGATGACCCCTCCTCACAGATATTCCTGTTCCCTTTGTGCTCGCCGCTCTTTGGCTGGATTTTGGCAATTGCAGGTAAAAGTTGAGAACCAGTATGACTTCCAGGACATGGCCAGCGTGGTTGCCATGGCGAAAACCTACGCCACCACCGAGGTGTTCATCGACTCCAAGTACGACATCCGAATCCAGAAAATCGGCAGCAATTACAAAGCTTACATGTGAGTGTGTGCTCTCTTGGCTGGGCTGGGGACGGGGTGGCGGGGCGGAGGCTGTAATTGGAAAGAGACATTTTTATGAATGTGGTTTAATTAGTGTCTGCTTTGGTCAGGAATAGGTGGCTTATTTAAGTTCCTTGAAGAATAGCCCTGGTGTGCTTTCACCTCTTCCCCATGCTGATCCATCTGCCCACAGATAGCTGCTCCATAACTCACCATCAATGCCTTGTTCCCAGGCTGTAAATCTATCTGTACCTGTCTCCAAGCTCAGCCTTGGACAGGTACCAGGAGATAAGCTTTACTCCCCTATCATTGCAGTAACTTGTTTTCTTAAAAGTCCTATCTCTCCTGACCATATAGACAAATCCTCCATCTCTCAGCACCCTCTAGTGGGAACAGTCACCACAATCTTTCCGTTTCAAGTGAACTATTAAAAGCAAAGGGGTGGCCTACGTTACCTCATTGCATGCCCCACTTTGGCATGAGTCAGAGCCAACCCAGGGAGTTTTACAGTGTGACTGACCCACAGCTACCCTCCTTTAGCCCCCTGACCCGGGAAATTACTCATGCCGCTGCCGTGAGGTAACACCATCGCAATAAGAAATTGCCACTGAAAGAGTGCGGTGCTAGATTATTAGTATTTTGTCATTTCTTATTAGTTATTATTATTTGTATTGCGGCAATGCCCAGGAGCCCTAGTCATGGACCCGGACTCCGTCGTACTAGGCACTGTATAAACACAGAACAAAAAGAGAATCTCTGCCCCTGAGAACTTACAATCTAAGTATAAGACAACAGAGCCAGCAAGTGGGGACAGACAGACTGATGGAGGAGTACACGGATGCAATGAGCAACACTGGTCAGCATGATAGGCAGTGATCTCAGCGGACCAGCTGCCTAACCAGGGTCAAGTTTTTTGTAGGCATCCTGGCAAAGGAGAGTTTGGAGGAGGGATTTGGAGGTGGATAATGTATTAGTTTTGCAGGTGTTTACGGGGAGCTCCTCCCATGTGTGTGGGGCTGCATGGGAAAAAGCACAAAGGTGCTTGTTTGAACAGTTAGCAAGTGGGCCCAGAAGGCTGGAATCCTGGAGCAATCAGAGGTGGGAGTTGACGTCTCGAGTTAGAGGGGTTAATATGGGCATACAGCATAAAGGGTAGGTGAGGACTGCGGGGGGCTGCTTAGATCAACACATAACATTACATGCTGGGAGTATAGTCTCCCCAGCGGCAACTCCAGAATGAAGAGAGGCGCCACCAAGTTCCATTCCATTTCTGACCCCCTTCCCAACTAAGACCGTGTACATACCTCACAATTGCTAATTCGTTTGTCACAATGACTAGGAATAGTGATAAGGGTCAGAAAAGTGGCAGCTAGTGAATTCACTGTATGCTCCTGGCAGAAATTAAAAAGCACCTATCCCAAGCTCTAATAGAGTTTGACATCAATTAAAAATAAAGTCATATAAGTTCATTTCTCCCCATCCCAAACCAACTGAACAAGAAAAGGCAAATAATCTGGCTAATCCAGAAGTACCGCCCTTATCAAGCTGCAGAATTCTAGATAAGTATTTGGGTCTGGCAGCATGTGCTTAAGGGCATCCGATAGATGAAACATTGTCATACACTACTTAGCACCAGTATTATTGTTAGTCTAGGATCTGTGTTCCCAAAACCCCATGGTGCTAACACAGTTACATGAGATAGACAAATGTATGTACCCACTTACTTTGCAACTAGAACTGCCCAAAATCCCTGACCAGCATCCTAGCAGAGAGGCAATTAAATAAATCAGAGAGAGAGCTGGCCACTCTTTTCATGTCTGGGACTTCACGGGACACACAATTACTTAGTGGAAAGGCAATGAGAGAAAATTAGTTTTAAATCTGACCCGGTCTATAATATTGCAATCACCTAATTTTTCTAGCAGTGATGTCTCAGGAAAAGCCTGACTCAAATGACCTCAGAAAAGAGGTTTAAAATGTCCTTTAAAATTCCTTACCGCGCTGACCTACCTTATCTAATCACGGAGCAGAAACAATACCATGTGACAAATGTGAACAGTCGCACTAATAGCCCATCCCACACAGGAGCAAATTTGCAATCAATTGTTTGCTAAATAAAATTGTTTCCCATGAAACATTTGTCAAACAGTTACAAATAGGGAAGAAATCAGTGAAAATCAAAGCCAGTTCATGAAGAGAGAAAAAGGCCAAATTCATTGAATGAATTGTTTGCTACAAAAGTTCCTTTGTCCTATTCATGGAGCCACTACTGGAAACGAGTTTGGGATATCTGTATAGCCAGTCTCTGTTACTGATTGTTCCCTATGAAAGGTATCTGGTAATGGAGTTTATCCCAGTGCCAGACTGAAAATAGACTTTTTCTATGGGATAAACAAGTCCATTGTATGTCATATGAGAGAGGTGAGGGCATCCAGCCACTGACAATGGGGCCCCTTGAAAGTGTTTCAAGTTGGGTTCTCAAAAATGAAGGCATCCAAAATCACTGGGCTCTCTGGAACATCTTGGCCTTTAAGTTTCAGAATACCAATGTCTGCTGTAATGTCAGTCAGAGAGAGGACTCTCTTGGTCTGAGTGCAATGGAATCAGTCCCTGTGTTTTCATACTGCCTCCCACACATGCAAAAACTCAAAAGCTCACTTCCTCCTGAGGACTGTGTACACAGTTTCTCTCTGGAATTTGTCTACTCTGCCTCCAGGGTTTGACAGCGGGAGGATACTACAGGGTGACTAGATCATCCCTCCCCACCCCAGATGCAAGTATACTTTCTTCCAACCCGTGCCTGAGAGACTGAGTTCAGATTCCCATTGACTTCGGTGGAGTTACTCCAGACTTACACTGATGGTGAACACCTGCTTAGCCTATAACTAAAGCCACGCTGAAAACAACAGATAAATAGCCATGTGACACACGCCTATAATTCCACTGAATGGGTTTGGGGGACCTCATAACGCTGGTGAACCAGATAAAACTCAAATAATAATTGTGCATCAGGGAAAACAACTGAAAGAAGTGGCAAAAATTATATCAGCATCCCATCCAATGGGGTGGGATGTTTACCATGTTTTTTTAAGGCTTGCAACCTGAGGGTCGCGTTGGACTGCCAGCTGCTTCTGAGTACCCCAGGTTGGTAGCAGCAGTTGCCAAGAATACCCCTTGTCCTCTGCACTTAACAAGAGGGTTGTACCCTTTTTTTTTTAGACCTCACTCCTGATGTTCGTGCTCTTGTCCTCTTGCAGTTGAATGGCTGCAGTGGAGCCAGAAACTGAGCTACAGTCGAATGGAATGGCCCAGTTATGAAGTGGTGATTCCCACACTGAGCATATTACACCAGTGCTTCATGATTCACACTGTCTAGTAGTTCATTTTCAGGTGAAATTTAAGGTGTTAGCCTTGACCTATAAAGCCCCACATGGTCTGGGTCCCTTTTATTCGAGAGGCCACTTTTATTTGTTTGACCACCATGGCAATTAGGGCCATTGGAGGCATTCAAGCTAAGAGCCTCTGGTATAAACAGGAGAGGTCTGGTGGCAGGGCCTTCTCAATGAGGAGCCCTTGGCTCTCAAATTCACTTCTACCTTGGTTTGCCAAAGCCTTAATTTGGTTCCATGCTGCAAGAATCACCTGCTCTCTCATGCTGGGAAGGGAGTGGATTTCATGAAGATGTGGTGGAGCTTATGTTAATGGTCAGGACGGCTTTTGAGAGTCTCTTTTTAAGATTTTTTTAATATTTGAATGAAACTTTTAGTATGTTCTAGATGAAGCATCTGGACTAGAACATCAGATTGGCTCAAACAAACAACTAGATAAACCAACCACTGCAGCAAAGCTGCACTCTCTGGAGCTCCCCCACATGGAATTTCCTTGTATTACACCATAGTATAGCTGGTTTTTTGATGGGGTATCTGTTTACATATTCCAAATGCTTCTTTTCAATGCTGATATTCCATCATTGTGTTACTAATCTGAATCTGGAAGTTCTCATCACTGATGAGAATTTGGATGTCATCAATCACTACAGGGCAATTTTCTGAACCCACATATTACAAATAAAGAGCCATTCCTACTGAAAAGCTGAGAAACACAACCCCAGAAAGGAGCATAACTTAGGGACACAGAAGGAAAGAGAGGCCGAGAGTTGAACACTGTCCTTAGGTAATGGAAAAGGCTCAGAAACCTCAAAGGGGAAGGATTCTGTTGCTTAAAGAAAAGGTCAGGAAGGTGAACAGTTTTGGTAATAGGACTGGAGGGTTTGTATGTGTGATAACCAATAGTACAGCATGTGATAATATCTTACAAATAATACAGCACTTTCCTCCCCAGATACTAGTCTAAACCATACTCGGGAATCACTTCACCCCTTCTGAGTTGGATCCCAGGAGCCATTTAACAGTTTGCAGCAGCAGTACATACATATTAGGTTAGAGCAGAAAAGGAAGAAGGAGGTCATGTCTATTTGAAACATTTCTCAGGAAATTTTAAGTGGGCAAAATGTAATGACCCAACTTTGAATTTAGCCTGGAACCAGGTTTAACACCTCTGCTCTTGTGAAAAGTGCCTTGTGATCTTTAATGACCAAAAATGATCAGGACTTTTCTACATTTCACTGAAAAGATTATGTCAGCAGCAATCAGCATCTCTCAGCACCACACTGCTACATTGGATCATGACTGGTGCAGGAAAAAGAGTGCCACCCACTGAATCACCATGCATGCTTTCTGCAGCATAGGAGTGTTTCATGGGTGTATCAAACACACTGATGGGATAATATCTTACAACTACTACAGCACTTTCCTCCCCGAAACCATACTCAGGAATCTTGTGAGATCTGGCAGAACTACAGCACAAGGTGCTATCATTGCAGGCTGTGTAAAGTCTGCCTTCTTCCTAAGTGCAAAGAAATGAACTAGCCCAGCACTTGACAGACAAATACAGAGCTCAGAATTTGCCAGCAGCAGCATCTTCTGTTGAAATTCACAGCCAGTTACAATGAAGGAGATTTGGAGCATTTTACAACTCTAAAAAACCTTTGGGAGAAGTTGGCGGGTGGGTCCCAGAGCAGGTGGGCCATTGAGATTAAAAAAGAGGGGCCAGACAGACACTTTCCAGGCCATCACTACAATAGAAGCCAACCTCAGAGAGTAGTTTATATCTGACTTCTATGTATCTTTTCAGTCACATCTTTGCCAGGAGAATTACATATGCTTAGATTCTACAGTGCAGAGCAAAAGGTTAATTATCCCAGAGGCGTTTTGCAGTCATCTCGGCTTTTCAGGATCTGATGTGTAAAAGGAGAAAAGTATTCACAAGGCCACTACATGTCACCCACCCAGCTGCAGACAAAAGATGCTTTGAGGTTCTTAGTTCCTTGCTCCTAGTTTGAGTCTTTCATTTACTGGATGATCAGAATTTGTTGGGAGCACTGTGGACTGTAGGACTGGAAAGGACACCCTGCTGAATCACCCATGTTCCCCACACACACTGAGTTAGGTGTGAAAACTACCTCTTTGGAGGGGTTGGTTTGTCATCCTGTGATTGGTTTGTTTTCCCAGGAGGACATCCATCTCTGGAAACTGGAAGGCAAACACAGGTTCTGCCATGCTGGAGCAGATCGCAATGACAGAGAGGTAAGGAAGAGAAGGGGCTTTCAAAAAAGAAAGAGCAAAGCTGATACTGAAGCTACAGCACGACTTAAGCACATGCTTAAAGTTAAGTGTGGTTAAGTGCTTTGCTGAATAGGGGTGAACGTAAGCACATGCTTAAATACTTTGCTGAATACTGGGCAAAAATGAGGGGTTGACAGTGCTGGCTAAATCCAGGTATTATGGTGACAAATCAAGTGCAAATTTAACTCCCCTACAAACACATGCATAAGAATATACACATCGGCCACTGTGCTTAATTCTAACCTGCAGCACCTCTGCTATTCCTATCCCGGCTGTTCCTGTGCATCGGAGTGCTCACCAGGAGCAGCCTCTGCTATTCCACCTCTGGGCATCTGAAAATTCTGCCTCTCAGGAGAAAGGGTGGTTGGTCTGGACAAATGTCCATTAGTAAACTTGGGGAGACCACCAGCCCCATTTCATTTGTGGCTTAGCCTGGATTTTGAACCCAGACACCCTCAAGCTTCCCTCCAGAATATACGTGGCTCCCAAGAAGCTGCCCTGTGGTACATGACCAGCATCCAGTTGCAGCTGCACATGAGTGGGCCTTGCAGCGCTTAGTGCATTAGCATGGGCATCCTGCTTGATTCACAGAGTTAATCCCCAGTGTAAACAGCGCATTCCTGCTGCCCTCCTCCTCCATACAAACCCAGGGTTGGAAAGAGCCTGCTTACTGGAGTGAATTTATTGTGATTTAACAAGTTTCATAACTGTACAGATGATGAGGGCTGAAATAGCCTCCTATTCCAGAGAAGAGCAACAAAAATGATTAAAGGTCTAGATAATATGACCTATGAGGGAAGATTGAAAAAATTGGGTTTTTTTAGTCTGGGGAAGAGAAGACTGAGAGGGGACATGATAACAGAATTCAAGTAAAAGTAAAAGGTTGTTACAAGGAGGAGAGAGAAAAATTGTTCTTCTTAACCTCTGAGGATAGGACAAGAAGCAATAGGCTTAAATTGCAGCAAGGGAGGTTTAGGTTGGACATCAGGAAAAACTTCCTAACTGTCAGGGTGGTTAAGCACTGGAATAAATTGCTTAGGGAGGTTGTGGAATCTCCATTATTGGAGATTTTTAAGAGCAGGTTAGACAAACACCTGTCAGGGATGGTCTAGATAGTACTTAGTCCTGCCATGAGTGCAGGGGACTGGACTAGATGACCTCTCGAGGTCCCTTCCAGTTCTATGATTCTATGATTACCTCCTCTGAGTGGGGGTGTGGCTTCGCTTTGTCTCCTCATTGAGGAGGGAGTGACAAGGAAGGATTTATTAATTGTATATGCTATTTTCTTGCCCCATCTGTATATGATCCTGTGTTCTTGCAGATTCATCATTAGATCATGAAGATCAAACTATAGGTGCTCCGGTTGCCTTCAAGATCATAGGCTCTTTTCTCCTTTCCCTTTAGGTCTGCATAGGTAGCTCTGAGATCCTCAGTGTTTTCCTGTTTCAATTTCCACTCAGTGTGATAGTCCTGCTTGCAGATCTTCTGCTTTGAGATTTTTTGTATTGAAATGGTCAGGACCACCGCACAGCTGCACAGAAAGAAAACAAGCAAAACTCATTCCCTCTCCTGTTCCAATGTAGGGACAGCTGAGGGAGCATGGTCGCCATCATAATGCATCTCTTGTCATTCCCTCTCCTCTTCCAGTGCAGAGACAGCTGAGGGGGCACCCCATCATACATGGCCTCCTGCTCCTGCCAGCTCATGTTCCCGTGCTAGGACAGCTGGAAGCAGGGGCTCCCATTATATAGCACCTCCTACTCTCACTCTGACACAGCAGCATATATTCAACAGGAGGGAAATACTTGGAAAGCAGTAATATTAAATGGATATAGGGGTTATTGGGAACAGCTTGCAGGGTGGTGATGTAGAGGAAACAAATGAAAAAGCCGTGCAGTTTGGGGCTGTATATTCAGAGACATCATGTCACAGAACAGCGAGGTAATAGCCACTCACTATAGAGCTCCACTCTGGCTCTCCACACCTAGAACATGCCAACTGCCGGGCATCTCAGCATCAGAAAGTTGTCTATGGGGGGGTGGGGAATTCAGTGCAGAGTAATAACAATTTCAGGGACTTTCTTCTGAGGAAAGATAAAATGAACTAAACATTTACAACTTGGCTAAGTGACACGTAAGTGGGGGAGATTTGAGGTGTGTAAATACCGGTGAGAGATAGAAATGATTTCAGGTGGTTCGAGGGGATATAAGTAGGAGTAGAGAGTTGATGTGCAATGAAGGAAAATGTAGGCGTTCATCATGCAAGATGTCCTATTTCCTCCATTGCCTGTAGAATAGAGGGAGGGGATGTCTCATCATCATAACTCTGAGTTGCTGTGAAGAGCGTTCTATACACTTCCAAAGGCAGAGGGTCATCATCATCATCATCATCATGTTCCCATTATGCAGTGGTGTAGTTCCTCCGCTCCTGTCTGTTTCTGACAAGTCTTTCAATGGTTCCCCAGTTTTTCAACTCGGCTTCCACAGCTCTTCGCCATGTTGTTTTCGGGTGGCCTCATTTTTGCTTGCCTTCAGGTGTCCATCTTATTACTACTCTGGTGATGGAATCAGTTTCCATCCGAAGCACATGGCCAATCCATCTCTAACGCCTCCTGGCAATGATGGTGCTCATGTCCTCTTGGTTGCACTGTGTCAATAGATCTTGGTTTGAGATTGTTCTGGGCCAAAAGATACAAAGGATTTTTCTGAGGCAGGTGGTATGGAATGAAGACAGTTTGGACATGTCATACTTTTTCATTCCCCAGCATTCTGCACTATAAAGTAATGTTGAAAGTACGCAGCTCTGATGAATCTTGAGTTTGGTTTTGGTGTTGTATTTTGATGATTTCCAGACTGTATTTAAGCTCCTGAAGGTGTTCCTGGCTGCATTGATTTTGTTCCGGATGTCCTGGCTAGTTCCACCATCCTGGCTGATGGTGCTGCCTAAGTATATGAATGTTTCTACATTGGTGAGAACATAATCCTCTATCCGTACTGGTGATGGTGAATCAATATTAAAGGTCATGATATCTATCTATTGCGGTTGAATAAGGCAGAGGGTGGGGGGTCTATATTTGGTGCGAGGCTGAGAAAGTTGGCACCCTACTAGCATGGAGACCTTATTTTAATCCTTGAGCAGCCAGATAATTCCCAGCCATGTGTCTGTGTGGATTCTGCAGGTACAGACTCTGGGCGGACTCCTGCGCCGAGATGTTTGGAGGCCTCGATATTTGTGCCGTCAAAGCTGTCCACAGCAAAGATGGGAAGGACTATATCATTGAGGTGAGAGCTTGAGTGACTGGAGTTCATGTCTACTTCATCCGAGTACGTCCACAGACACAAACTCTCCCACGCATGCTGACATGCTCAGCCAGTCAGACATACTCTAAGTACACGCTCTGCCCCTTGACCCAGTCATTTTCTCCTCACAGTGACCAGGATCATTTCAATTAATGTGCCCAAGCAAGGACTAACTGTGAGTCGCAACCAAATTGCCAGATACCTGTGAATGGGCTCCTGGGTCGATGTTAAGATTAGAAGTCAGGCTCAGGAGTCAGTCACAAGCAGGGTGCATGTCACATAGGAGCCAACGATGAACTGGATGGAACTAGAGCTGTAGGGAAGAGGACTATAAGTAGCATGAATGAGCCTTGTTGTCTTCATCAGACCCTGGATGCACCCCTTAAAATCGTTTGCCCAGGCCTGAGTTTATTGAGCTAGCAGATAAGCAAGACAAGCCCCCAAGAGAGTTTGTGGGTTCCAGTCACATCAGCTGCACAAGCTGTGGTTGAGAAGGCAAGCGTTCAAAGTGATACTTCCCATGCCAGGGAGTTGAACATGGGACTGGGACGGATAACATGATCCAGGTCATTGGAACAGGACGGGTCCTGAAAAGCTGGCAGGAAAATCAAATTGGAAACTCAAGAGCCACTCCGGGCATGACCAAATCTGGCAAGTGAGCTAGTGTCCTCTGCTCCATGTGATGTTATTGGAAGTGAGGCTCAGCATCTGACCTGCTGTGAACTCACCAACACAGCCCAGGCAGAGGAAGATGAGCAAAGCTGGCCTGCCGTTTCGTTCGAGGGTGCTGACACATTAGAAAGCTATGTGTGGGAGAGCACTCCCACCCACCGAGGCTTGGGAAGCTGATGAGAACCACATGAGCCTTACGGCGACTGCACATTCCAGTCTTGTGCATCTCCTCCTCGGGACCAGGGACCTGTCAGAGGTCGTGTAATACAAGTGCTCTGCCAGCAATGAAAACATTCGCCTGCTTCTTCCAAATGGCAAGAGGGGTGCTGCTGTCATTCTGACTCCTTTATGTAAGTTGGCAGCAGCTTTTGGTGGAGCTGCTCCTCCTCAAACCCCACCCCAGAATCGAGCCTTTTAAACTCAACATACGTGTGTGTGTGTGTGTGTGTGTGTGTGTGTGTATACACCTGCCCGTGTCTGGGGGAAGGTAAGAAGGTACGCACACCTGCCTCTCTGAACACATGGGTGCCTGTATGTACACACACATCTTCCTGTGTGGTTTGGTATGTGGGGTGGGGAGTTTGACCCATCTGCCTTTGTATGGGTATGTATGTCCATGTGCATGTGTACATGTCTGCCTCAGTGTGTGTGTGGGGGGGGAGGGGAGGATTGCACACCTGCTTCTGTGTATGACTTCGGGATGGGGGCGGAGTCAAAACCTGCTTCCATGTTTGTGTCATTGAGTGGAGGGCACGCCCATAGACTTACGCCCATTACCACATTGCACACACAGACAGAAACGCACACCTGTACACGTATTACACCATGATTCTACACTGAACAAAACACACGGAGTGAGGTCAGCTGTTACCAATCAGAGGCGCCACGCTGATTTCAACTGAGCTAAGCCAAATTCCACCAGCTAAGGATCTGGCCCAGAGGGTCTGCTATGCCAGGGGTTCAGCAGGAGTTCAGATACCAGACTGATGGGCACTGTATGGGAACATGAATGGAATAGAGTAGAACAAAGCAAAGCAGGCACATTTTCTACTTTATGCCAGTTCTGAGAGAGAAGCTGAGAAGTACTGTAATTACTTTCCCCTAGTCCAGTTCCTTGAGTGGGCTTTTTTTTTGGCCAGAAGCTAGTGGGTTGGTTGTTCTGTGTTTTGTTTTGTTGGGGAGGGGAGTGTGACAGCCCAATCAGCTGCATTTCACTTTGTGAGAAGGAAAATTTGCAAGAAATGACTCCAAAATTCACTCAATAAATAAAAGGTAAAGATTGCACAATGGCATGGAACCAAGGAATGAATTTTCACAATGTGAAAACTGTTCCCTGAGAACTCACAATATGAAATACAGCCAGATCTGTGTTTTGTGAGACTTATCACCATTGCTTATGGCAAACAGGGGCTCAGATTAGGAGAGAGGAGGTTGCGCACAAGAAAGGAGGATTATGCCATCCAGAAATCTGAAATAATTAATATAAATTTATCTTCGACCTGATTTCCATACCTTTATTATTAGCTGAGCTCTCCATCTTTATTTGCCACGTGGCATTGGGGTAGTTTCGCGGTACTTTAAGGGCTACATTCAGACGTCGAGTCACTTCCCTTGATTTCAGCGCTTTTCACTCACGCAGAGAAGCGCTGACTTTGATTCAGCATACTGGTATTTCTTTCTCCGCACTAAAGGGCTTTGTCACTGAGCCTGTCATTTTCAGAAGGGCTCAGCACCCCCAATGGAGGCCAAGTTTTCAAAAGAGTTTCACTCCTCTTTAGGCACCTGGAGGAGTGGCCAGATTTTCAGCGTTGCTCAGTGCACTGGGTGCCTGTTGGGGGCTGTGCACCTGAAAATCTGGCCCGTTTTTGTAATCTAAAATAACTCCACAATGATGAGTCATTTTACAGATGGCGGGGGGGGGGGAAGGGGAGTGAGTAAAATGATCCACGAAACTAAAGAGTAATCAAAATTGGATTGACTTAATGTTTTTTATTCTTCTCTCATGGCCAGCAGTGCCACATGTATTGTTATCGTAGAGCTCTGTGGATCTAGCCACACGCACTACAAGGACTCTACTGCTCTGCGTGATGGCCTGTCCAGTCTTTCACCATTGTCGTATCAATCCCTTTGATCTGTCGAATCATCTGTTTCCTTCCTTCCCTCCAATCATCCAACACCTCGACACTCGCACATGAGAACATGGAATAACAAAGCCAGCCTCCAGCTCTTGGCGTAAGATAGAAGGCGGGGAAGGGGTTTTCCTGGATCTCTTCTCTGCCTTGCCGCCTTCCGTTCCCTCTGAGATATCTTATCGAGCAACAGCAGCTGTGTCAGGAGACAGCCACTGACCTTGGGCAACTACAAAGGCAGGGTTTGTGTGTGCTGACATCTTCCCCTCTCCCTCAGCTGTTCTTTGGTCTCATTCTCGGGAAGAGATGAGAGGAATATGTTTGTATTTTATATATTCCATCTGGGTGGTTTATCTCAGCATTATGGGGCCAGATTCTGATCTTGGCACCTGTATAACTCTGAGGTAGCTGCACTGACACAACTGAAAAACATTTGGCCCAGAAAAACTGTGTCCTTTCTTATTAGCTTCATCCTCCCCATGCCTTAGTCAGTGATAGCCCAATGTTTGGGCTCCCTCAATCAATACCACAGAAGTGAGCTGAGTCAGAAATCACAAAATAAGACATAGAAACAACCTAATGCCTGATGTTGCTCCATTGACTTTGATGAGCCTAAAACAGGATTAATTTAGCCTGGATGTCTCTGTTTCTAAATGATACCCTGTCCTTTCACTTCAGCCAGCATATCACATGCTACTGCAGTAATGATGGGAAATAATTCCCAAGTTGAAGAGATGAGATGGGTTTTTTTTTAATACAGACCTATCACTACACAGTTATTTACACCCAGAGTTAGTGAGTGAGCAGATTACTTCACTGGATAATGGCTTGTTAAAGGGAACAGTGGCACCATCTAGTGGTCATAAACCATCCCTTTCACAGTAAACTAACAAGGTAAATGAAGTTGACATGGCTCTGTCCTTTCCTACATATGAGCAGGTTCCAGAATTGCCAAATGAAATGGGGATGCCTCGTGGAGCTACATGCTAGCAAGACCCCCTAATAGAAATCAGGTTAGATTTCAAGTCCAATGTTTTATAGTTCTCCCAGCCAGTCTGCTGCCACACCTTTGTGGCAGCCAAACCCAGCTATCTCTGGACCTCAAGAAGCCTGTTCTACAAAGAAGCAGAAGAGATGACAGCAGATTTGAACATTTAACATATTTATCTGACCCCCACTCTCATTTAACCTGCTCCACACATATCCTAGACCAGGGGTGGCCAACCTGAGCCTGAGAAGGAGCCAGAATTTACCAATGTACATTGCCAAAGAGCCACAGTAATATGTCAGCAGCTCCCCTCATCCACTCCCCAGCCCCCAGTGCCTCCTGCCTGCCGACAGCTCCCACCAATCAGTGCCTACTCCCCCCCTCCATCAGCTGTTTCAAGTTGGCAGGAGGCTATGGGGGGGAGCGAGGGCATGGCAGACTCAGGAGAAGGGGTAGGGGCCTTGGGGGAAGCAGTGGAGTGCGGGCAGGGCTTGGGGCAGAGCAGGGGGTTGAGCAGTGAGCACCTCCCATGACATTGGAAAGTTAGCATCTATAGCTCCAGCCCTGGGATCAGTGCTTAGGTAAGAAGCTGCATATTAACCTCAGAAGAGCTGCATGCAGCTCAGGAGATACAGTTTGGCCACCCCTGTCCTAGACCATAACTCAAGAAAGCAATGGATTTTGGTACCAGTCCTCTTCTCATCAGATTTTCAAAATTAAAGCTGTCCACAGGCATAGCGTCTGGATTTTATATAAGCTCATGTAACAAAACTAAAGTGGAGACCAAATTAAGGAGAGTTGAACAGTTACTCCATTAATAAGTCACCTCTATGTCAGAGGGTCAGGTTGGAACCATCTGTTGATGAACTGACTTCACAAACAGACTTCCTTAAACCTAACTATAGAAACATGCGAAACGTTCTGCTTAATAATAATAATACCTAACTCTTACAGAGTGCTTTTCATCAGTAGATCTCAAAGCACTTTACAAAAGGAGGTCCGTGTCATTAGCCCCACTTTACAGCTAGGGAAACTGAGGCACAGAGGGGGAAGTGACTTGCCCAAGGTCACCTAGCCAGCAGTGGCAGAGCTGGGACTAGCGTCTCAGTTCAGACTGTACGCTTGGAGCTCTAGTGGGGCAGACTTGCAGTTGCAATTGTTATCTGTGTGTGTCAGAGGTTTATCTGACAAATGCAAACTTTACTGCTGCATTTCCTGGATTTCCAAAGTTTAGTTTTCTTAAAAGACCCTAACATTCTGGTAGGTTAATAAGCACCCCCAACTGAACCTTAGCTTCACCATAAAGAGCTGCTTTGTACGGGACTTGGTTAATGTTTGTAAAGCTGTTGGGATATGACAAACACCTTTGATGATTATGGTGATGTTTCAGGGGTGGCGTACAGCTGTGGGTCTCACTCATTTTAAGACTGTGGATCCCTTCAAACTTTTGCTTCCTCACCTTCCCTGTGGTAATTGTAGTGCGTGTTTACATGGCAAAGTAATGTCAGCACTGCGTAAAAGAGACCAGCTGAGAGGAAGTTTACTTTCATGGCATGGGTACTGCTGTTTGGAGACATCCTGTCTATTTTGTGCCTGTGTTGTTTATTTCCTTACTTCCTGTAGAGCTTTGCATTGATTACCAGCTTTGCCCTGGTTGCCTCTAGTCCCCCTTGCACTAATCTGCACGGGTCTCTTTGCGGTTTGTTTCCTTTCTCCTTTATACCTGGAACCCTTCCTGTCAGAGTGTCATCCGCAAATATCACCACAGTTGAACTCCAGAGAAACACCCATCAATGAAAGACATTCAATCAGCCTCTCTGGCTGTAGGAAGAATCTAGTTTGTGTGTGTTTGATCAGAAAAAGTCTCCAGAAACCCTTATCAAGCCTAGGCCTGGGCTCCAACTGGCAGGAGGCAGCATTTCTCAAAAACTGAGATATGTGCCAGCCATTGTGATAGGCAGCTCCCTCCGATTCAGGTTGTGGGCAAATGATGGGAATAGTTGCCTGGGGATGAAGTAACACAGCTTGGCATCAGATTGAGTATCTAGACCTGTCTCTGCCACTAGGAAGCTGCCTTACTAGCTGTCCTTTTCTCTCTTTGTGCAGGTGATGGATAGCTCGATGCCCCTGATAGGGGAGCACGTGGAGGAGGACACACAGCTCGTAGCTGATCTGGTTGTCTCCAAAATGACTCAACTTCTTGTGACTGCAGGATCTACCCCCTCACCTCCAAGGCCTTGGGTAAGAGTGGATGGAGCCATTCAGAAAAGTGGGTGCTTTCTGAAACCCCCCAGGAGTGATCAGCCAATCATGTACCTGAGTGGATTGAACGTTCCGGCGCTGTTGGACAGAGATGTCACCCCATGCAAAGTATTGGATCGTTCTGCTGTTACTGTTGCAGGGGTAGCTCTTCCATAAACCCTTCATGGGTTGTTCCTGAGCAATGTCTCTATTCATAGTACCAGGGCATCACATTCTCATTCAGCTTATCCACCACATACAGATACCCGGGGCCCTTTTGGCCGGGTACAGATTGTGACCAAGACTACAAACTATAAAGAGAAGCATCATCCGAGACAAACATTGGAGAACCCTTGGCGAGAGGTGGACTCAGGGGTGGAGAGTGGGCAAGGGAATGGCAGCAGAAAGGGCAAGCGTAGGAGCATCTTCTGCTCCCAAATGTCCAAGCAGTATGGGGCAGCTGTTGCTATGGCGACTCAGGTTGGTTGGCATGATGGCAGGCAATGACATGCTGAACTAGGCTCCCTTGTAGGTGACAGCAGTGTGCTGATGGACTGTGGACTGGGGAAGAGGGCGATAGAATCAGTTTAAAGACATGGCATCAAATAACTTCAGTCAAGAGCAGTCAGACCAACCTATGCCAGGGAGAGTCTGGCAGGATCATAACCTTGTCCCTCCAGGGTGAGTTAAGTCTGAGAGCTTCTGCAGGGTTTATAAAGAAAACCTATCCCCCATCTCTGCCCACAAAGAATGGGAAGATTCTTAGCTGGACCCCAGCAATACATGACTCGGTAACCTATAAAGCCAAACAATGTGGCTTGTTCACTGCTGATGGAGCCCCTGCTACTCTTAGGGTCTCTGCTCCCATGAGTGAATATTAACACAAGTTCTGTGTGCCCATTGAGGAGACTCTAGAACTCTTTATAGTTTGGCTGCAACTCTCCATCCCAGCTTGACAGGTTAGCAATCCCCACGATTGAGTTTATTCCCACCTTTGCCTCTCTGGTGAAATCCGGTGCATCCCAAAGGGAGCCAGTGAGGCTTTCTGCCACTGTTAGGCCCTTCCCTAATGGCATCCCTGCTTCTTCAGAGAGACCCTGGGTCTCAGCCACCAGTCCCCGAAAAGAAGGCCTGGCTGATGTTGCCGTTCATCAGAACCCATCATTTCTGCTTTTAAACTGACCAGTAGGCTTCATGTTTACTGCGCCCGCCTCACTGCACACTCACCCGAGGCTGAGTACTGAACCCATCTTATTTTAGAGCAACATTTGCCAATGGCAGTTTCGAATGACCAAACTGCACCATGGCACAACATGCCAGGGTTTAAATAAAAACATTTGTGAATACGAGTACCGTTTTTAAGTGTATAGCAGGAACCCAGGGAGGAGGGTTTGGAGAAGAATCAAGGCAGTAAAGTATTAAGTAAGACTTTCATTTTAATAATACCACTTCCCCTTTTCCCCGGAAGCTGTCAGTTGGTTCTTTATGTAGGGAGGAACCCCTGTTGGACAGTCTGCTAGATGGAATTAAAGATGCATTATTAACTGTCTTTTTGGGGAAAAAGAAAAAGTTAGTTATGATGGTCTGGAGTTGTTGCTGCTTAAGTCCAATCCTCCTTTGTTTAAGACAAAACAAGACAATCACACAGCAGAGGAGAGAAAAGAACAGTAAAGATAGAAAATGCAGCTTCTGTGCCTGGTGTTGCCTTTCCCTTGCACCCTTGCTGCTGGAGAAACACAGGCACAGCACATGGTCTGACCAGCCACGCTGAGATCTGGCAAACTATAGTAGTCTTGGTCTCTTTGAAGTATTGCTTGTGGCTGCCTCTCCAGTCCCAGGCTCATAACAGTGTTGCGAAAGGAGGACATGTCTTGGCTGGCTAAGCCAGATGCATATTAGACAGAAATCAGAAAGGAAAGAGCAGAAATAAGGTGGGGAAAGAAAAAGAAACACAGTGGAGGGGCGACAGCAGGAACCCAAGTCTCACATCCCAGGTATTGTTCAGGATTTGGCTGAAGCTGGTGGCAATGTCACTTGGTTCCCTCTCTTTGGCCCGGTGTAGTCAGGCTGCCTTTCAGGAACAGGACAACAAAGGCCCAACGGTATCATGGTGGAGCCCAAGAGAGGGTGGGAGTGGCAGCCACAGTGACAAAGCTCAATCCTTCCAGCCCACGCATCCGGCCTCCGTCCATTTAGTGACTCCAAGATGAACAATGTCCAAGATGGGTTGGCAACCACATCCCAATAACATTAACCAATTAAAACACTTGTCAGTGATTTCAACTCTAAACATTTCTTCCCATTTCTAGATTTGTTTAGGTCCTTGTCATGCCAACCCATGACTTTGCCAGGAGCCTTGAAGGCCCCTTAACAGTTCTTTTAACCTAAACAATCCAGTTTGGACCAGTCTATGTGGCTCCAACTTTGCTGACTTTCATAAACAATTTTATGTAACAGGCTGACTGTTACCTTGGACAGCTTAGAGTACAGGCCTCTGCACAACAGTCCCGTGTTGTTTAAACTGTTTATTAATTATCAGAAAAGGAGAGTGAGCAGATAGATAGCAAAATTAGAGAGGACTGGGAGGAACTTCAGCAAGACCTAACCAAGCTAGGTGAATGAGAGAAACAATGGCAAACAAAATTCAATGCTGATAAATGCAAATTAATGCACATTGGAGGGGAAAATTTAAACTACTTGTTTTAACTTAACTGTATCAACTCAACTGGCCTCACAGTAGGCAGTTCAGTGAAAACCTCTGCTGAGTGCACAGCTGCAGGCAAAAAAATCAAACAAGTTGTTAGGATTTGTAAGAAATGGGATGGTGAACAACATGGAGACTATTCTAATGCCTTTATACAAATCAGTGGTGCAGCCTTATCTGGATACTGTTTGCAGTATTAATCACCCCAGCTGAACAGTGGATAGTGCACAACTAGAAGGGGCTCAGAAAAAGGTGGTGAGAAAGATCCAGGGCCTGGAAACTCTCTCTTGGGAAGAGAGACTGAAATTATGTCCACCTAGTCTCCCTGTCTCTTAGGAGAGAACAAGGGGACATTCAATGAAATTAAAAGGTGGGAAACCAATAAAAGGAAATAACTAGACTGCGGTATTCACTGCCACAGAAAGTCATTGAGACCAAGAACTTAAGATTGAAAAACTGATTGGACATTATAGGGATGTCAGGAATTTCCAGAGTTATAATTAATTGACAATCCATGTGGAAGGGATATTAAACCTTATGGTTTAAGCCAATTTCTAACTATTAGAAATCAGGATGAGACCTGATAACTCCACACCTGTTAGGTTTAGTGCAGGATTCTTACATATATCTACTTCTGAAGCATCTGGTGCTGGCCACTGGGCTAGATGGGCCTCAGGTTTGATCCAGTCTGGTAATTCCTCTGTTTGTAAACCCACTTTTTAAAAATGCAACTCTACAGTCATTCTCCTCTAGCTAACAGTTTCCAAGCTCTTTCCTACTCAGTTCTCCGTCATAATACCATGGAACCTTACAGGCCTTATGCTGCAGTGGCAGAGTGTGTGTTGAAAACACCACAACATTCAAAGTTCTGTCATCCCTAGTTCTCCTTTTGAACATGTTCTGACGACCGTAATGATTTTTTTCCAGCCACAACAAGTCCAGCCTCAGTCAATGAAATCACAGATGCAGCCTCAGCCTGGACCTCAGCTTGGACAACCGCCCCAACCACGGCCACCTCCTCAAGGTACTGTACTCTAGGACCTCTGGTAAAAGTAACCTAGACAGTTCATTTTGGGATCTGATTCAGACTGTACAGAGGAATCTCTTCACCCGTCACTGAAATTGCAGCCAGCGCTGTGATGAAATACAGTGACTGTTCAACAGTGCACAGTAACATTACGCAACAGTTCAGAAAAGGCAATCAAGAAGAATAGCATCTCCAGTGGAAAATGCAGGTAGAATTGAGCTCAGCAGACTGTAATTGCCCAAGCTGGAATTTGGCCAAGACATTGGGGTAACACTTTTACTCATGCACAAGAGTACATGAGATCTTTAAAGGGTATTAGCTTTGCTCTTTGAAACGGTGTATAAAACATTAAGGGACACATGTCTGTCTATTTTCACTTTCTAGGAGCATCGTTTTATGTGGCTTTAGGATGGCAGAAAAGTCAGGCTTTGCTTTGAGGGTCTCTCATCCAAAAATGCTGAAGCATCCACCCACTGATCATGTTATAATATAGAAGCATGGATGGTGATGTGGCATACAAGCACCTCATCGTAACTATCCAGGGAAGGTGCTGTTGACCCAAACTTCCATTTTCTGTGGGGAAAGCTAGTTCTCCCATTGATTCCAACCTTCCACCCCCAACAATTCAGCTCCCACACAAGACTCATCAAGGACAAGAAATGGTGACAATCACATGGAGAATTAAGGCACGCTGAGACAGCTCTACCTGGGAGAAGGATGGCAGGGTTTCCTTGGTGTTAAGAAGGCAAAGAACTGTACAGCAACAACTCCATAGATGTGGGCATGTTGCCACTGACCAACAGGTTAATGGCTTCCAGTGTCCATAACGAATAGTTTTCCTTAGGTCTCTGCATGGAGCGAGTCTGAAATGTTTCTCCTTTCACTAGAGCCCGTTCCCTCATGCAGCTGCTCGTTTAATGTGTCTTATATACCTTTGTATCCATGTTTCCTGCAGGGGGTCCACGCCAGCCTCAGGGATCTCAGCCTCCACGGACTGGAGCACCTCCACAACAACGGCTCTCTCCTCAGGGCCAGCAGCCCCAAAGTCCCCAGTCTAGCTCACCTCAGCAGCAGAGGTCGCCTGGATCCCCCCAGCTAACACGATCTTCCACTGGAACCTCCCCAGTCCAGGCCTCCAAGCCGGGCATCTTCCCACCACAGCAGCCTAGACCCCCTGCCCAAGGACGGGCTCCTACTCAACAAGGCCTTGGTGAAACACCCAAGCAGCAGGCCTCCCCACATCCACACCTGAAGTAGGTGCCCTTTAAGCTAACAGATTTGTAGATCTGAAAAAGATAATGTCTTTAAAAGTGTCCTGGCTTAGTAGACAGGCCAGGGCCTGTCTGATCCCTTGTTGCCAGGCAACATTCTTGCATTCTTCAAGACTCAGGGCTGGGCAACAGTGAGTTAATTGGTACAAGTGCCCCTGTGCTAATGCTCTGCATGGAATTGGCCTGGCAGATCCTTGGGCCACATGTATTTTTTTCAGGGAGAGCGAGAGGTCCTTTGCATCTCTGAGATTTCACATTCCCTCTCTCTCTCTCTCCTTGCCCGCTCCTGCAAGGCAAAGCTGCCATCCTCTCTCAGTCAAGGAAACACCATGACTGTCCTGTCATTGGCCAGAGGGCTTGATCTGAATCACACCTTCACTCGCCCCTGGGGTTACGCTCTGCACAAACCTTTGTTGCCCCAAATTTCCAAGCATTTGTAGCGAGGCTGGGAGTACTATTATAAAGAGGGATCCAGATGCCACTGCTATGCTAAGCACCATGTCAGAGCAAAGCAAGTGGTGCTCAAAACCCAGATGGCCACTAGTGCTCCCTGTGTTGGGACTACTAGTGGAACTGACCTGGCAGTAGCAATGGTGGGAGACACCCTAGTATAGATGAGGCCTGAAGGGCTGGGTGAACTGCTATTCTGCCATCCTGCAGATCGGGAGACACGCTTGGGTTTCCTGCATAATGAACCACTGGACCATTAGTCTGGCCTCAACAGCACTTTTAGCCTCTGGCAGTGGAAAACTGAGACCTTGGCAATTAAGATGGGTCTCTGATATAGCTGTGCAGAGCATTAGGCTGGCATCCTTAATCATCTCTTCTCCTGCCATGGGTGCAGCTGGGACCTTTGCTTTTCTTCACATACTAGATTTGCATGTTTGTTGAGGTTTGTAAACAATAGACGTTCCTCTGCTTGGGCCTTAGCTGCAATGTACGTATTAAGTACCGCTGCTGTGGAAGTCACAGAACACACAGGCAAGGAGCCTAGCTGGGACGTGTAGGGTACCACAGACATTACTGGAGATGACCTGGTGCTCAGTCCAGCTCCCATTGTATTCAATGGAAGTCTTTCTATTCACTTTAATGAGAGTTGGATTGGGCCTCTAGTCCATTGTCATAGCAGATATCCACATGGAGATTTGTAAAAACACTGGCATTGAAAACCCTGCCTCAATCTCTGCACACCCCAAACACAGCCTGAACTGTGAATATCAGAGCCAGCAGCCTCCAAACAGGCCTCAGGTGCCTTCGCAACCTATAGAGACTCCCCACATCTGCCCTTGAACTTGTCTGCTGCAACTGCAGCACAGCATCAATGACCAGCTTTGAATTACCAACTTCCCCTGCCCAAATGAATCCATCATCAGCCTTTCTGAGCATGAACGTCCCTTTCTGTTTCAGCAAATCCCAGTCCCTGACGAACACCTTCAGCATATCTGAGTCATCACAACGGGGAAACGCCAACGAAGATGAGGCAAAAGCTGAAACCATCCGCAACCTGAGGAAGTCTTTTGCTAGCCTGTTTTCTGATTAACATCCCTGGAGTCAGATCAGTGCTTTTGTTAGCCCACTCTTCGTATCAACCTACCTGATGTTATCGTGGAATTTACTCACTGGTACCTAATGATTCATGCAAAATCTGGGAACAATCCTTCAAGCTATCTTTTCTAAATGGGTTTTGCCCAGGAATTAGTTAGCCCTAGATGTGTTAATTTTAAGGGTTATTCCAACATGGGCCAGAAAAGTGATTATGTAAAAATAGCACTTTCTCACATGGTAGATCTGCTGTGTGCATAGTCAGTCAGATCTGACCGGAAATAATTTCAAGGTACTTTTTACTTCTATTACCCCTTTCTGAGACAACACAGCTATTGGAGAGCAAATTAGATTCTATTTTGGCTTGCACATTATCAATAGAATGAATAACTACGATCCCATTACAGACCCTTTATTCTCGTTGAGGCTGACCCAAAAGGAACAGAGTTTGATTTCTGATGCGAATGTGCAGCCAGAAGTTAGAATAAACATGTTTACTTGTAAAGTGAGCATGTTTGATCTGGAAATCATGGAGACACAATGAATTTGGAACCTCATAATGCTAGCTTTACAGAGTCACTTTTCTGAGCAGAAACACATCTCAAGCAAAACTCGGTATCAGCTGTTAGTGAGTCCCAGAGATCATTGGAGCAGGGTATTATATTGGATTTCTGCTCTGCTCATGGCCGTCTTATCAGTAGCAATGTAAATGTCTCTGTTTCATGCCTTGAGGCTATGTTTCCTATATGTGTTTCTTGATTTCTGGGAGAAAGGTGTCATGTTATAACTCTACAGCCATAGCTCAAAAATAAACCAGAAAATAGGACTGAAAAAATGGATAATTTATGTTCAAATATAGTTCACACCAACTTCAGATAAAATAAAAGCAGAGTTTATGAGGTGTTTGTACCCTGTTATGAGTCTTCCATACTACAGACTGGCGAGAGCCATGGGGTAAAATCTTGGCCCCACCTAAGTCAAAGGGAGTTTTTCATGGACTTAAGTGGGGCCAGGACTTCACCCATGGAGTCAATGCAAGGTGAGAGACCTGGGACTGAATGGCTTCCCCCTGGAGAACTATCACTTGGGAGGGAGAACAACCAGTAGAGCCTGGTGACCCCCAAAGTGAGAAGGCAGTTTACAGCTGGAGCCATGATGTATCTGATTGCCCCAAGGAATCTCCCCTGGGGCAGGTTATCAGTATTACGGGTACCCCAAAGAATTATTTTTCTGGAGACTCGTGAGGGTGGCAGAAAGGGACCAGTAGTTGAACCATTGCCTGTTCTGCTTTGCTTCATGGCATGTGACGGTCTAAATCAGACTGAGCCATGACAAAAATGAGTGACAAAAGCTGTATGAATAGCTGGACATTAATGGAGCTAGGACAATTTACCCCAACTGAGGCTCTGCTGCTTGGAACAGGAGCAGTTCAATTTACAACACACCTGCTGTGGGTGTGGTATTTCCATCCCACCAATCTTATGCACAGGAAGCGAGGCCCTGTGAACCCCAGTGAGGAGGCAGATGACACAGAAGACATTTCTGCTAGACTTTCCTTCTGGGTCTATCTAGTAGTGTTGTACCAATCCTCACATGTATCTTTAGGGCTGGACCCTTGAGACCATGTCCCCTTTGCAGCACACCAGGAAGTTCCGGTTTGGGGCTGGGAGAGGACATTTTATGGCTATCGAACACATTTCAGTGTGCAGCTCTGCCTGTGGTTTAGTGCTTTCCTGTAACCTGAAATGGGAACAGAAACCCAAAGTAGCAAGAAAAGCAGCAGGCTGGCCATCCCATTTACACCAACATGGGAATAAAGCCAGACAATTCATTCCTGCACAACACCAGTAACAACTGTCACCACAGTGCAGCCACAGCGACCCAAGGAAATCAGCTCCCAGGGACGATCCTGACTGGGTCTTTAGATGAAATGTGTCTGCTGAGCTGTGTGCTTTCCAGCATGCCATTTTTCTGGGTGGGGAGGCTCTTTGGATCGATGAATTATGGCTGTAGGTTAATATTGAAGGAAAATAACCTTCTGACTTATTTTCCTTCTGTGATTCTAGCTCTTCCTTTCGGGTTTGCTAAGTGGTGAAACACGTAGCACTGTAACTACAAGTTACTGCCCCTGTGCAGGAGCGAGAAAGTGGCGCATGCTGCTTTGCAGTCTCCAGGCACAATAAAGGGGTGACAAATGGCCTTGAATTGCCATGAGCACACACTGTACACTAGCAAAAACAACAGCTGATTTAACAGGCTCCATTTTGTGGAGAGGAGGTAGTGCAACTCTGGTGTGAGTGGGGGGGGGGGTTCCTTCTTCACACACACACACACACACACACACACACACACACACCCCCACCCACCCACCCCTTAGGCTCTTTCCTTTCTATCTAGGCTTTTCTAGAGAGTAAATGTTTCCAGCAGGGCTTTGGAGCTGTGCTCCTGCTCCGCTCCAGCTCCAGGCAAAAACCTGCAGCTCCACTGCTCCAGAGCTGCTGCACGCTCCAGCTCTGGGCTCCACTCCAAAGCCCTGGCGGGGCACATCAAAGAAAAGGACTCACTGCCAGAAATCTCAGCTGTTCACCCCCACTTATAAACCAAATAACTTGTTTTGCTTCCTCTTTTCAGCACTGTCTATGCAAAACTGAAATAACTAGGAGACTTCACATCAACCCACAGTGGTCACTGTACCACCAATTGGAGCACTTGCTAATGCTGCTGCTCAGAGCAGCAGCGTTTACCTTCCACTGTTTACTACTATTGACTCTATGCAAAGGTGACTCATCTAAGGGAATACAAATTTAAGGTACTATTTAGTGCTACTCAACTGCCTCAGGCCCAACAACCTGAATTCCCCACCCCCCCACCCCCCATTTCTTTTCAAGACCTCTGTGCAGCTACAAGTGCATGCAGCCTCTGGGAGCAAAATCTACACCTCAGCCCTGGAAGTCAAGTGGAAGGCCCAGATGTGCTCCCAGCAATGCACGTTTGGTAACAGTGAGCTTTGGGTTTGAGGATGGTAGGACATTTCCCCCCATTTTTAGCCTCCAGCCCATTTTAGGGTGTAGGTTTATTAAATGAACAAAGTGATGCTTTGTCCTAAATGAAAGGCCAGTGAGAAATGCATGGATCTTTAAGGCTAGAAGGGACCATTGTGATCATCTAGTCTGACCTCTTGTATAACACAGGCCCCCGAGACCCTCTCCCAGTCATTCCTGCATCAAGCCCCCAACTTGTGGTTTGAACTACAACACTGCACTTGGAAAGACATGTAGTTTTGATGTAATGACTTCAAGTGATGGAGAATCCACCACATCCCTGAGTACATTGTTCCAGTAGTTAACTACCATCACTGTTTAAAAAAAAAAAAAAAAGCCTGTACTTTATACAAGCTGCTTGTTGCTATAGTGCAGTCCTCTCAAGCGACCTGCATACCCCCAGCTGGCATGACTAGCAATGCCAGCACAATTCTAAGAGATATTTAGGCTAGGTGAAGTTACAGGGGGTCACAGCTCCCTATTATATTTTACATACATTCATATGTGCGACTCAGACAGTCTCTATTCATACTGCTATGGCATTATCGGACTACAGGAGACCAAAAGAACTACAATAGTTGACCTAATTAAAGCAAGAGAGATCGGGGGGGGGGAGAGAGACAGGGCGCGAATCAACAGTTCGGACAGCAACTCAGTATTTTATTTCAAAGAAATCTCCAGTTTACAGGAACACAGCCAGAACTGTAAGTCCAAGGCCTGAGCTACACTGACATTTTGCCAGCATAGCTATGGGTATATGAAAAAAGTCACTTCACTGTAGCCCTACCGTAGATGCAGTTATGTGAGCAAAAGTCCTTTTGCTGTTATAGCTTATTTCATTTGGGGAACCAGAATAAGCTATTCCAGCACAAACACTCGTGCCAGTGTGAACTGCCTCTCTCCTGGACATGTTTAGCTGTAGCGCTAGCTCTACTAGCAAACCCTTTGTAGGGTAGACAAGGCCTATAAGTTGCTCTATGCTGAAATGTTTCATAATGTAGGTCTGAGCTTCTGCTGTCCATGAAGGAATGCCTAACATAGTGAATGCTAATGGGAAGGGGGTAGGTTTAGCAGATAAAATAAAAAAAGAACAAGTTAAAAATCACTTAGAAAAGTTAGATGCCTGCAAGTCACCAAGGCCTGATGGAATGCATCCTAGAATACTCAAGGAGCTAATAGAGGAGGTATCTGAGCCTCTAGCTATTATCTTTGGAAAATCATGGGAGACGGGAGAGATTCCAGAAGACTGGAAAAGGGCAAATATAGTGCCCATCTATAAAAAGGAAAATAAAAACAACCCAGGAAACTACAGACCAGTTAGTTTAACTTCTGTGCCAGGGAAGATAATGGAGCAAGTAATTAAGGAAATCATCTGCAAACACTTGGAAGGTGGTAAGGTGATAGGGAACAGCCAGCATGGATTTGTGAAGAACAAATCATGTCAAACCAATCGGATAGCTTTCTTTGATAGGATAACGAGCCTTGTGGATAAGGGTGAAGCTGTGGATGTGGTATACCTAGACTTTAGTAAGGCATTTGATACGGTCTCGCATGATATTCTTATCGATAAACTAGGCAAATACAATTTAGATGGGGCTACTATAAGGTGGGTGCATAACTGGCTGGATAACCGTACTCAGAGAGTTGTTATTAATGGCTCCCAATCCTGCTGGAAAGGCATAACGAGTGGGGTACCGCAGGGGTCTGTTTTGGGACCGGCGCTGTTCAATATCTTCATCAATGACTTAGATATTGGCATAGAAAGTACGCTTATTAAGTTTGCGGATGATACCAAACTGGGAGGGATTGCAACTGCTTTGGAGGACAGGATCATAATTCAAAATGATCTGGACAAATTGGAGAAATGGTCTGAGTTAAACAGGATGAAGTTTAACAAAGACAAATGCAAAGTGCTCCACTTAGGAAGGAAAAATCAGTTTCACACATACAGAATGGGAAGAGACTGTCTAGGAAGGAGTACGGCAGAAAGGGATCTAGGGGTTATAGTGGACCACAAGCTAAATATGAGTCAACAGTGTGATGCTGTTGCAAAAAAAGCAATCATGATTCTGGGATGTATTAACAGGTGTGTTGTGAGCAAGACATGAGAAGTCATTCTTCCGCTCTACTCTGCTCTGGTTAAGCCTCAGCTGGAGTATTGTGTCCAGTTCTGGGCACCGCATTTTAAAAAAGATGTGGAGAAATTGGAAAGGGTCCAGAGAAGAACAACAAGAATGATTAAAGGTCTTGAGAACATGACCTATGAAGGAAGGCTGAAAGAATTGGGTTTGTTTAGTTTGGAAAAGAGAAGACTGAGAGGGGACATGATAGCAGTTTTCAGGTATTTAAAAGGGTGTCATAAGGAGGAGGGAGAAAACTTGTTCACCTTAGCCTCTAAGGATAGAACCAGAAGCAATGGGTTTAAACTGCAGCAAGGGAGGTCTAGGTTGGACATTAGGAAAAAGTTCCTAACTGTCAGGGTGGTTAAACACTGGAATAAATTGCCTAGGGAGGTTGTGGAATCTCCATCTCTGGAGATATTTAAGAGTAGGTTAGATAAATGTCTATCAGGGATGGTCTAGACGGTATTTGGTCCTGCCATGCGGGCAGGGGACTGGACTCGATGACCTCTCGAGGTCCCTTCCAGTCCTAGAATCTATGAATCTATGAATCTATGTCTTTTCTTGAAAATCAGTCTTTTTAGCAAAACAGTATTTTTAAACCCTACTTAGCATGTTTTTTTCTAATAGGACATGCAATTGTTCTGACCAGAGCAGAGGTGCGGAAGGGTGGTTACAGCAAGACAGTAACAACATTATGGCACTACAAGAAGATGGGTTTTTTTATTTTAAACAAAGAATCAAAAAGTTAAAAATTTACATCTTTGAACTGCTCAACTGGTGCTGCTGTAATAGCAAAGGTGTCAATGTTACTAGCACACAGTTTATGAGATAATAGAACTGGATTATAGGAATGGTTATGCTTGCAGAATTGCCATGAATAATGTGAGGTAACAAATCCACTGACAGTATAATGCCTCATTGAGGCATTTAGATTTGTGCTCCCAAATGTCATCTTACAAGCTGCAAGCAAACAAATTGGAACGCCTAAGTATCCCTCACAAAAAACAAGGGGTGCAGTGTGTCTCAGCAGCCCCAATCAATTTTACTTGGTAATTCATGTTCAGTCAGTGCTCTAGCTCCCGAATAACATTTCAATTTCATGCCACACAAGAGGTCTGACAAGTCAGAAGTGCTGTAAATTGCATGCAGCCAAGTTTACAGGTTAGAGGTAAGAGGGGTATGTTCTAAGTTGATTATTAATATTCCAGTTGCACATAGGAGCCTCAACCCACCATTAGGGCCACCCTTGTCCTTGGGCAGACTTGCAAAAGCATCTATTGCTTTTAAAACTGCAAATTCCATTGAAGTCAATGCCACTTGTGCGCTTAAATCTGAGGCGCTATTGAAAGTCTCCAATCAATAGCAAGAGACAGTCCTCATCACAAAGAGCTGATAGTCTAAATAGACAAGAGAGTGAGATGGTGGGAGAATGGGAGTATTATCCTGGTTTTACAGATAGGAAACAGGCACGGAGAAATTAAGTAACTTGTTCAAAGTCACACAAGAGTGGGGTTTAGTGGGTGTAACTTACATGTCAAGGGGCTGAAAGAGAGGAGTGTAGCAGAAAAAGCAATTAATAGGAAGGAAGTAGGATGTGGATGTACTTTATCTTATACATTCTTTTAGGCCTTTGGCTTGGTCAACCAACACAATCTCCTTCAAGTTACTGCAGTTTGCTGCTCATTCTTCAACTAGAGTCAATAATGCCGTATGCAGCGCAAGAATTAGGTGCTGTGGAAGTAACAGCATCAGACAGGATATCATGGGAAAACAATATACTGTCCATGGGGTAGTGTTTGCTACTAGATTCTGTTACAATAAACAGCAGAGAGGAAGGCAGGTGGCTCACTCCAGAGTCTGAAGATGAGTGACCAATCTGGAAGCTTTTGGGAAAGGAGGGACTTGCAGAGCTTATAAGAACAGGAACTGATGAATTACAAATACACGGCAATTCTGTTTTCATGCAGCTTGCCTACAGATGAAAAGAGTGAATATATTATTGTGTATGACAGCAGCAGAAATGTTTGTAAATAGACAGTTTCTCAGCCTAACCAGTGCACCTGGACCTGAAAGATAATTAATATGGTTTACATTCCAATGCAATTAAAACTCCTGTGTAATGCCAGGGATTAGAGAACCGTAAGCCTGCCCTGGGAACCACTGCTCTCCTGTCTTCCCTTTATCCACCATAGATAGAGCCTCAGTGCTGCTGCCTACTGTATCCTGCTCACTCCATTTGCATATTGTCAGGCTTTGCATTCCAGTCAGCTTAAATTTGAAAAAAGAAAGGGAACCCATTTACCATGTCATTCCCGAGCATACAGTAGCAGCAGCCCTAGAGGTATTGCAAAAAGGGGATTGCGCCGAGTAAAAGATAGGGGGCTCCAGACCTTTGATTTCTTTTGGTTTCACTTTTGGAGAATTGCATGAAGAGTGGCGACCCTATTGCCCTCTTTTAGAACTGGAAAACTGACATGATAAGCGGGCATCCCAAAGCCAACGTTGCGCTGTTCCTCTCCACTATATCTAATTACATATGCATTTGTCTGTGGCAAGCTTGTATTCTTATTATACGGTCATGTTCGGTTATAAAAACGTAAAAAACAATTCTTTGGAATTGGAAGGCTCAGGAAAAAAAAGTTAGATTCTTGTGCTCTAGGTCACACTGTTTTAAATCCAGCACAAGAGAGCCACGAGCAATGGTAACGACTACCTTCAAGTTATAAACAGGTCATTTCAATTCCCTTCCTTGTGAACAAAAGCATACACATCACAACCACCACCAGTATAACTGGCACCTTTGGTGGCAGTCTGCCAAACAGAGGCAACAGATACAGATTGGATATGGACAGATCCCCTCTCTGCCCTAGAGTAGGATTGGGACACACTGGCAGATGGAGGCAACAAGGAGAAACTTGTAGAAAAAGTACACTTCCGGTTCCAACACTGTAAAGCCAGGAACTGTCCCCACTAAATTAACTTATCAGCATAACACACGCACAAATCTCTTTTCCTGATATCAGCTTTTTAAGAGCTAGTTAGAGAAGAGAATAAATAATTTTAAAATAAACACTGCATTAAACTCACATGTGGTTGCTTGCAATATTATGGGCGCATTTCTAAAGTGCTCATCATGGCACAACACCAACAGAGCCTGAATTCCCTTTTTTCTGTTTATAAACCTATGGAATGTCAATCATCATTTTTTAGCTCAGACCTAAACATACGCCTATTTCTGCTTAGAGGAAAACTAAAATGGAATGAGGTATTCTACCCACTACAAGTAAACAATAAAGATTAAGGGCAGCCTCGCTTTCTAAAGGGAAAATTGTGTCCCTACATTCTGCTACTATATTCTTAGTCAGGTGTACAGCTATCCAAATGCAGATCTGCACTAGCAATTAACTGCAGGAACACAAAGAATGCAGGGGCCATTTGTGCCAGCAAAATGGATTAAATCCTGGCTCATTAAAATAAATGGCAGATCTCCCATTGTCTTCAGTAGCATCAGGATTTCAAACTAGATGGGCAGATGTGCCACTGAAAATCTGACCTTAAATCACACAGGTAATAACAATTAACAGGAAGCTGCTGCTTTGATAGTGAAAGACAGGAAAAGCCACTCTTAATTTCCTTTGTCTCAACTATAACATGAGACAGGGAAATATCAGTAAAATAGCAGCTGTCATGGAGAGTTATTAGCACTATTCAGACTTGCAGAGATACTGAAAACTCAAAAAAGTTTGGAAACAAACATATTCTTTAGTAAAGATCCCCTTTATAACTAATTACTGCCATGTTCTTTTAACCAGGCCAGAGGTAGTCCCAGGCTCAATAACTATGTATGTTCATGGAATAATCTGTTAGGATGCTTTGGCTATGGTCCCATTAGCTGCTTCCTTAATTAAAATGGGAATATATTAACGGCGCTGATAACACATGCGGAGATGTGTTACTTGCCTGAAAGATATATCATAGGGCAGTAATGGGATCACATACCAGTCATGTGGGAAGTCACTCAGGGACTCCTGCTGCGATCTTGTCTTCACTGCACAACACCAGGTCACCCTATTTTACTGTACTAGGTAGCTTAGCCAGCTGGGAAAGGTTTATTTTTGCTCTCTTTTTAAACACACAAAAATGCCTTTACCCACTACATGCAAAATCAAACAGTCTAAAGAAGGAGGGAGACAGATGCACTTTGTAAGTTTTGCTGCAGGTCGTTGCATTTTGCTTGTGCTTTTGTTCAGACTTTTGAATTGAACTGTAGCATGTTTTTATTCAGCTGTTTGTAAGATGAACTGTTTTGTGACATTATTTCTGCAGTAAAGAAATAGCCCTGTATTCTTTGTGCATTGAGTCCTACACGAAAATTGCTTTTTAAGTAATAAAAAAAAAAAAAGAAAAACAGTGAAGAGAAAGTAATTGATCAACTTTAGGAACACTTCAGACACTCAAATGTATCCTGTAAATACCAGTTCTAGCATCTTATACACAGTGTTGGAAGAGAAAGGTTCCCTTATTGAGAAAGGCTTTAAGGCAGGTGGATTATAAAAGCCATCATATATCCCGAGCACTTAATTCAATCACTCAGATAACAAGAAGTCAGACTAGCATAGTATTTGTGCTTAAAGTGCTCTTTATCTGATGCAGCAAATATCAGGCCAACAACCTTCTGCTCTCTAAGTAGCACTTCACAGATGATTAGAGAGGGGGAAAAACAGTAGCACAAACTTTCAAGTCAGAGCTCCTTTGGAAATAGCACTGAATTCTAGGTGGTGCAGCATTATCACTTCCACAGAGCTTAAGTGAATCCATACCTTGTGGTCAAGATACCCTTGTGCCTATAAATTCTCACCATAATCAGAAGGGAAGGCTGATGTTAGTGCCCTGATGTGATCTCCTGCAGTTAGAAAGCAAGCTCAGGAATTAAAATTTAGAAACCCATTAAAGGAAGAGGTGGCAGTCAGATGAATGAACGGCGGATGTCAATTGGGCGGCCTCGGCTGGGTCTGGTGGGAAATCTGTCATTGGGACCAGCTCGCCCTGGCAGCGTTGGATTTGGCCCTGGCAGAGAACCAATCGGATCATAATGTGGTCTGAATGGAGGAAACTGGCCTGGTGCCTCCCCTGGGCCAGGAATGAGCGAGTTAATTGGGTCTCCAACATATGGAAGAGTTGGTCTCTCATCATATTCTCCACCAATGATCATTGGGGGGTAGATGGAGTTAGGAGAGAATGGGTTGGGAGGGAAGGGGTTTGGATAGAATGGGCTGGGATGAAATGGAATGGGATGAGGAGGTGGGGGCAGGAACATCATGTGTCTCCATCTCAGGTTTTCCTTCTTCTGCTTTAGTTTCTTCTTGTACAGCTGCAGAAAAGAAACAAAATGGAGTTTAAAATTCGAGTAGTGCTCATTGTTCTAGCTTCACCCATACTGGATTTCCTTCACATACTTGTTACAGGCGTAGAGGGCAAGGGAGGGCTCCCTCCATGTTCTATCAGTTATTTACAATATGCACATTAATGATGCAGCTATCCATATTCAAATCACAGCAGGACTGTCCTGATTCAGCAGACTCAGACCATCCTTCTGAGCATCAGACTTTTCTGTGGAAAGGGCTCTGACTTGGTCGGTCTCTCTCTTTTTGGATTCCCATTGAATTAGAACCCAAACAATACTGATTTATTGGATTTACTTTAAACCTCCATGGCCAAATTTATCCCTGGTTTAATTCCACTGAAATTGTCAAGGTTACACCAAGGACAAATTTGGCACTTCATTTTGTGTGGTTTATGGCTGCTTTGGAATCTAAATATTTGCCTAAAATCGTCAAAGAGACACCTTAGAAATGAAATACATTAGAGACAGGGCTAATTTCCCTTATCCCCACAAAGGGTTACATACAATTACATGAATCATATTTTAAGATCCTTGGGTGAAAAGTAAAGTTTGTGCCATTATACACATTTTAGACAGGAAAACTGAGATAGTGAGCAGTTAAGTTACTTGTCCAATGTGCCACAGCAAGTCAGTGACCCCTAGTCTCTTGCTCTAATCACTAGAGGTTACTACTTCTCTAGCTGAAGAGGTCATTTCAGAATTGATAGCAACGTCTTCAAACAGGCCCTGGTATCTGAGACTCAGTCACACTGTTCTAGAACACTGCTGAGATTCTCTCTTGCCAGTCTCAAGGTCTAAAACAGCAACCCTCCTTCCTGCCAAGGACTGCATAAAGCTCCCTGCAGAGATCCTCAAATCTATTCCAGGATGTGGCCAAGGAGGGCACTAGGAGTGATGCAGTGCATTTTCTCCTGAGTGGGCTGAACATGATGTGCATATGAAGATCTCAGTTCCTTGCATTTTAGAACCTAATCTCTGCTTCCACTTAATCTCCAAGCCTGCCACTCATTCTTAAACAAGCCATGGAGATTTATCCCAAATAGAACATATACAATACCCACGTACCTCTTTCCAGTCTGTGTCACGAGGCCTAGAAGTTTGATCTGTGAAGGGGCAAAAATTAAATAAGCATTTAAAAAAAAAAATCACATTCATACCGAGATGCATAAGTAGATAGTTTTCGCGGGGTTTACAAATAAGGTAGGTAATCAGACCCTAAGCACCTTTGTATATATAAAGTCAGTATTCTTAAACTGAGACATCAGGACTCCTAGAAGATGTACCGCCAGGAGCCATTCAATCTATTCATTCTCTCTGCTTCACACCAAATTTCAAGCTCCTGTATCTATTCATCAACTACAGAAACCCTAGAAATATTGTCACTGCCAGTGTCTGTGTGTGACAGCACTTTACCTTTCAACCCATGACTGCTTAGTTTCCTAAAGAACTTCTCGAGGGATACTGGCAAAGATTTTTTCCTCTCCCCAAATTTGCAATAAAGAGCCTGAGTGTTTATAGAAACAGCTGAAAAGTAGGCGACTCAGCATCAGGTGATGGGCCAGCTCTCTATGGACCGCTAGCAAGTGTTTGGTAGATTATCAGATGCCCACAATCGAAGAATCACTGAAGGAAGCATCTGCCAGTATTATGCTTTGAACTAGCCAATATAATGATTAACTAGTCAATATAATGATTAATTAATAAATTTACTCTCCATTTTTAGGAACAGATGTAGCTGAGGAAGCCTCTTGTCAAATTCATCTTATAATAATAATATTAATAATAATATATGGAGATATACCCATCTCCTAGAACTGGAAGGGACCCTGAAAGGTCATCGAGTCCAGCCCCCTGCCTTCACTAGCAGGACCAAGTACTGATTTTTGCTCCAGATCCCTAAGTGGCCCCCTCAAGGATTAAACTCACAACCCTGGGTTTAGCAGGCCAATGCTCAAACCACTGAAGGGACCTTAGGTGGCAGACCAATTAGGGAGAAAGGGTGCATGTGGGAATCACCTCGGAAGTCCCGCAGGTACATAAATCTCCATAAAAGCTGGTCATTGGAAGCTGTGTAGAGGTCCCGGCAGACAGCAGACAGAGAGAGGAGTGAGCGGATGTCCAGAAGTCGGAAAATCCGTAGCTTCAGTTCTAGAGGAAGGACTACCAAGCCAAACACATCTGGCAGATTCAGAGCTAGAATGGGAGGTGGGGAGAAAGCAGCATTATTTGCAATAATTGAGTGTCATTCCCATCATCAAGGGGTCATTACCTGGTTTGGAAACATTTTCCCTTAAGTAATTTCCCATGGAGCTTTCAGTTGCATTACTTAACTCTGGAAGTGCTATGATGAGACTTACTTTGAGACTGGAGAGAGACACTTTCTGCACATATGTGAAGTAGACAAAATATGACTATTATAGTACTGGCTATGCTCCACACTATTGTCCCTCATAAACATAAGATGCTGTAAGGAACTACTCATGTTTCACAGACTACAAAACCGAGCAAGAGGTTGGAAAGGTAAAGGCAATATTTGTCTAATTCCAGGAATCCAAATAAACCACATTCAACAAAGAACCTCTAATCCCATGAAAACGCAACAAAATCCAAAAAATACTCCAAGAGAAATAATTTATCATTGAGTTTGTCTTCGGATTGTGAGGCTGAGATTGAGGCCTAGTCTTCACTTACCGGCTGGTCCGGCGGCACGCCATCGATGTTCTGGGATCGATTTATCGCGTCTGGTTAAGACGCGATAAATCGATCCCGGATCGATCCCGGAAGTGCTCACAGTCGGCGCCGGTACTCCAGCTCGCCGAGAGGAGTACGCGGCGTCGACGGGGGGAGACTTCCGGCCGCGTCTGGACCGCGGTAAGTTCGGACTAAGGTACTTCGAATTCAGCTACGTTATTAACGTAGCTGAATTTGCGTACCTTAGTCCGAAGTCCGGACTAAGTGGGGACCAGGCCTTAGTCTGGTAATTCCTGTATAAACAAACTATGCTTTACTATTGCCACGCAAATCACCAAGCTGGGTTACTTCACACCATTCCTTCCAACATCTCAGTAACCAACTAGTAAGCATGTCATCCCACACAAGATGTAATACTGCACAGCTTTTCCCCAGCCTGACAAAGGAACAAATAGACAGCACAGAACTTCAGCCAAGGAATTCAGCACTTTAAGCCTGGTTGCTACTTTGTCATCATCACCATGGGAAATAGTCTTTCCAGCTGTATCAGCAGTGGCATAAATCTTCAGCCCATTAAGTGAAACCCAAATGCTCTATTTAATTTGAATTACACAAGCAATTTCAGATTTTTAACAGTTTTATTAACATTTCTAAAATTAGAAGATGACTAATTTAATATCTTTAGAACTAGGAATATTTATTCTTACTCTCTATGTAGCCAGCACTTAGGTTATTCATAACTCTTTCTATGTAGGTCTTTGGATATATCCCAACTGATAACATACCAGTTCCTTTTACTGATGTTACCTTGTCGGGCAGCAGCCAGAAGAGGGTACACCAGCTGGTCTTTAAAGAGACGGGATAGTTTCTGAAGATCTTTGTATACCCCTCCAACATTTTCTTCTATCAAAATAAGAAGACAGAGTTTAACTTCAACAAGTTGTTATGCAACATACAAGGCGGAGAGGTTTATGGGTTACATTTTGTGTACAAACAGAACTCTACAGTTCATGAAAGTTTTCATTTTTCATATGAAAGAAACAACAAAGTAAAATACTTTATTTGGGATGGACCAGAATAAGAGAACAGGCACTGAAACCTGACCAAATCTATAGCAGGGTGAAAGAAACAAAGCTAAGAATCCTGGCTGATGTATTATTGTTTCCATTACAGTAGTGCGATGGAACCTCAATCAAGGATCAGATACCCTCTGTGTTAGGTAATGTTTTCACCCCTCAGCTCATAGAGAGCAAGTAGAATAGTTTGAGAAAAGGATGGAGTTTCAGCCTTCAGTTGGGAGTTCCTTGCATTTCTGAGATTGAATACAGACTCTTTTGTAACTACGTATTTTTCTCCTTTAAATTATCTCCAACAATCCAAAAATCAGACATTTAAATATATAATCAGTTTTAAAAACAAAAAACCACTCCGTAGTCCTATCAAGACTTAAAAGTTTCTTAGCAGATCACAATCCAGAGGACCAGGTCAGTAATTAAGAAGCGTTGCCACCACAGTAATAATGTAATGGACCAAGTCCATAGCATATATTCATAAGTAGCCAAGTGTTATCCTTTTGCATTTAGAGACATCAAGAGTTTTTCAAATGAAATTTGCTTACAGACTCTTAACACTTTTGCCAGATTTTAGCCACAGAGCAGGCATATATGCTTGAATTGTTAACCTGACTAATGAGGGGCTGACAGGAATGGTTGCCCATTCTCTCATTGCAGCAACAAAAGAAAAAGGTGCTGCTATGATCTTGGCTACACTTCACTGTTTAGCTATCCTTCTGTAGCCTTTTCAATAAAGTCCCAGGATCTGGGACTACCCAGGATGCAGTACATGGGGGAGGGATAGCTCAGTGGTTTGAGCATTGGCCTGTTAAACCCAGGGTTGTGAGCTCAATCCTTGAGGGGGCCACTTAGAGGGATCTGGGGCAAAATCAGTACTTGGTCCTGCTAGCGAAGGCAGGGGGCTGGACTCGATGACCTTTCAGGGTCCCTTCCAGTTCTATGAGATAGGCATATCTCCATATATTTACAGTAAAGTGCAGCTACTGGCAACAAAGCAGTCATGTGTACTTTAGAGTACAAAACAGAGTCAGACCTGTGCTAATGTAAAATCCAGATCTTTTGCATTGGATGTTTCCCTAATTTTGGCATCCTGGACTCATCTAAGTGGTCAGCACACACTTTCTAACAGGAACAACATTTACAATAATTGCAATACCATAAAGACAGAGCCTAAGTTAGCCACACTGAACCCCCCAATTCCCACAAAAAGAGAAAACAAAACCAATGAGTCCTGGATGGTTCACCATTGCTGCCTTAGAAACACCTATATACATCCATATATTTAGTTAGAAGCCCCATGAAAAAGAAGAGGCCTCATGGCCTCTCAAGGTTCTTCACTTACCTTGCTAATCTAGGAAATTCAAGTAATCTTAACAGCAAAATTCTACTTAGTGGCCACCCTTCTGTATTCCTTTTTCCTCACAGCTAGCTGCTTCATGAACTGGTGGTCACCCACCTTCTCTTATCACCACCTTTGGCATCTCAGGCCTCTCTGTCAAATGTTTGCTGTCTATGTTAGTCCCCTCCCTCACTTTTCAGGCTGGCTGTTTTCTAAAGAGCCGCATTCTAAATACCTGATTCCTGAAAGCAAGTGAAGGATGTTGGCAACAGCTGCAGTCTCTTCACACTTTTAATCTCGTTGTTGATTTTTAATGTTGCTGCAAATGCGAAAGAAAGAAACGAACATGTTGAGAGGCTACAGAGACCATCTCATTACTACCTTATCCTTGGAAATAGTTTAGTTTTCCTTTTCCCATTCTCCTTCCCAGAAAGGGGGGAGAGGAACTGGACGCATACAATTCTGATAAGCAGATAGCTAAACCCATTTTACCTCCCCAAAAAATAAATATATGCAAAATAGCATAGAGAAGAGAAAGATCAGTTACCTATAGCAGGTTATCGGTTGAAATAGTCATAACAAAGGTAAGAGGTGGCAGTGATACACCATGAACCATTATTTCTAACAAGGTCATTAAATCAACTGTAGCAAGGAGTCTTTGCTCCTGTTCACTAGATGAACACTGTACACAAGGTAGTCAGTGCACTGCCCCTCTGCATCATAAATTCAAGCGAGCAATTCCCCTGACTTGGCCAAAGGATTAGATTTAAATCCTGGACAGTGAGACATGCTTCATCGCATATCCTGAGAGAGCCTAAGTGCTTATGCACGCTGTCTTGGATTTTTTTAAATGTATATGTACTTTCCATTGAAGTGCACATTTCTGTATCTGAGGTTAGAATCAAGCCCAGAAGTAACACTGCCTCTGCAAAATGTGGAAGTGTCCAAAATGATGAGTAAATTAGGACAAAAAATACTCCAAATAACCTGGAAATCATTTTAAGAGAAAGAAATGGCACTAATTTTCTGGAATTAATAGTTCTGGTGAACTGAAAATGTGGAATGAAGCTTAGGGATGTTGCTAAAGTGACTGCTTGCTGAATAAATACGTCTGGAACTTGTCTGTGACCTTTACAAATAGCATGTGATACAAAAAAGACATATCAGTAATACTGCTAATCCCATTACATCTATTTTAACACCTTGTATCGTACGTCACAAGTTCCCATGAGTCGAAAGAAGGAACACACAGGTTTGCCAACATGCTAATCAAAAGTGAACACTTGAGCTGGCTCAGTATTTGTTAGTCTCTAAGGTGCCACATGTACTCCTGTTCTTTTTGCGGATACAGACTAACACGGCTGCTACTCTGAAACTAGCCATGGGGTATTGCTCTGTATTGATAGGGGGAGACCTGGGATCGCCACCTAGGCAAGAAGGAGCCAAGCACATTCAGAACCAGGAGGGAGCACCTTTTGTTGCTCATTTGATTAAGCTAAAGATTCAAAGGAAGTCTAGTCCCATCTTCCCTTGCTGGAAAATGGTAGCTGTGATGTAGCACCACAAAGGGGGGGGGGGGTGATTCCAGAGGGGAAAAGGATGAAGTAGCTTCATATATATATATATATATATATATATATATATATATATATGGGGTAAAAAAAAAAAAAGAAAAGTCAGATCCCAGAGACATTTCTAATGCCTGGCACAGTTACCATTAATGACAATAAGATCTCCCAAAGGCACACAGGTCAGAGCAGCAGAGCCATCTTCACAGAGGGGATGAGTGTACTGCAGTTTATAAACGCCTCCACTTCTCCATTTCTCAGGCATAGATACTGCCTTTGCTTCAGTCCCCTGACAGTAAATGAAAAGATAAATAACACTGCATTCCTGAGCAATCTGACCAAGGCTGAGAAGAACTAAATTAAAACATTAACAGCTACTCAAATCCCAACAAATGTGTGTGTGTGACAGAATAATTAATATGTCTGCTCTACAGAGACAGACTACTTAGTGGTGTAATGTGGCATAAAGGTTTTATCAGCATAAGCTTGGGATGGCCACATTAACATACTTCTAGCTTCACTGCTTGTGAATATACAAGTCATCTTAAACTCGTATCAATAAAACTTTTATATCACAATTCACCATATATTCAGTACATGCCACAGGCTGCAGAAAATTAATATTAAGAATGTTTTAAGAAAGGCTGTTGGGACAATTTTCACCTCTCTCCCAGTGAAGCCAGGTGCCTTTGTCTTCATGAATCCATGTTTATTATGTACACATTACTGGTCTGACTATATATATTTCACACACATACAGACACACACTGTTAAAAGAACATTAAGGTTACAAAGTCAAGCACTCAAAAGTTAGGGAATGCTAGAATTAAGAGGCCTGTGCAACCTTAATTGGGCCCTTCTGTGCATATGAATGATGATTCAATCTTTAATTGCATGATCATATACTATATTTTCAACAGGAGCCCTGCCTCATTCAGTGCATAGGATGGACAGTACTCACTGAACAAACAGCTAATCAATATTGTTTTTCCCTCACTGAACAATACATGGCCCCAAGCCTTATTTACTATACATTATTCAAACTCTGCTCTGATGATAGAATTATTAATTTCCTCATGGGCTTTTCTATATGGCTCTCATTACTATAGTATCTGTGTGCTTCACTCCATTTGTTTCCTCACAATTTTGTGCTGCAGCCTCAATTGCTACTTCCAAGACTGCTGGCTGAGCTAAAGAGACATAGCTCACAGTGGCTATGACTAGTGCATGCTAAAACTAATAGCCCAGGGAAGGAGGGGAAATGCTCATCACATGCAGAGATATGAACTTCTTAGCCACAGTAACTATCATCTGAGGGGAACACCAATGAAACTGTCAAATTGTGGTGGGAGAGGATTGTAACAATCCATGGTTATAAATCCTGTTCCCGTATATATAAAAGGAACTCATTATTCCAAATTAGAAGGAAGGCAGGCAGGCAATATACAATGCTGATATGAAAGACATATTATTCCTTTGTGGATGCCAAGAGGGGCAAGGGAGGAGTACACAAAAATTATTGATAACTGAATACAGAATGATATAAATGCATACATTCTCCATTTCTAGGAACTGAATTTAAACATTATCTCCCATAGCCAAAAATAAGTAGCTAACACCCTCCCCCTTTCCAGTCAAACAGGGAGTCCAAGGATTAAATAGACATGTAGACTGGACTACTGTCTCACTCTTAGAGATTGTATCACTCTTTCATCATTGAGGCATGTTGGCAAGATAAACTAGGGAAGCTGGTACTTCAGCTGCCCATGCTGCTGAGAGGGATGTATAGTAGATCTTTAAGCACAGACACATGAAGAACAATATTCCAGATATTCCTATTTTTCTCCTACTAAGTGGGAGGTTTCTCTTCCAGTTTTGCACTTACCTGTGGTACATAACCTGTCTCCATCATGAGAAGATGTACCAGAACTATCAAGGCATCGTTGGCACTGGTACATTCAGCAGAATGGTAGAGGGTCTCCAGGGAGTGTGGCACTTCCCCATCCACAGCTTCACTGCACAGCATTGGCTCAGAAGGATAAGAACCTGTACCCTCCTCCAGATCAACGGCATCTGGGACTAGCCCGGAAGCAAACTCTAAGCTGGATCCTGCCTTAAAGGGAAAGTAATAAAAACAAGGTGGCATTCAGAAACTTATACCTACATGAATTGTTTTGATAATCCTGCTAGCCCTTCCAGTCTTCTTTCAGCTGTGAAGCTCTGATTTGGGGGTACATACTGGTCAGTCACTCAGAATTGCTGTGCAGAGCTCAGAAGGATACTACTTTTGAATGATAACTTTTCTCAAATATAAGAGGGGTTTTCTTGCATTACAACACAAAGCAACCTCGAAGAGATAGACTATCTTGGGGTTAGGGCAGTGGACTTGATTCAATTCTTGGCTCTCTCATAGACTTCCTGTGTGATCTTCACCAAGTCACTTAATCTCTGTGCTCAGTTTCCCATCTGTAAAATGGGACTACTACTACTTTTGTCTGTTTTGTCTATTTGTAATACAGGCGCTTCAGAGCAGCGTCTTTCTATTATGTGTGATAAATGTTCTACCTACAATGGGCTTACATGCACTACTGTACTACAAATAAATAATGTATTAAAGCACCATGAAGATTCTTACAGCAGCTACAGGGGCACAACTCTACACAGTATGGCATCACCATTTGTCAAAATTCAAGGCAGCTGACCAAAAATGACAAGACTAAGACTGGTCCAGAATGCCTAAGATTCTTTGTAAATGAAATTATTCCCAGCCCCTTAGATCTACTTCTCAAAAGAGTGCCCCCCCCCAAAAAAACCCCACAAAGGTTGGTGGCCTCACCACACTTTCTCGTCTACTAAGATGGCCCTAAAGTCAGACATTCAGATTTTATAACATATAGTATGATTAAATATCCCCTCAAAACTGCCTGAGATAAAATTCAAAAGAAGCAATTTAAACTGTTTTTCAAATTTTTATACTTCTTCAGCTTTGTGGCACATAAAGGAGTACATGGAAACTTGCTCTCCACCTTTTCCTAAATTTTGGGAGGAAAGCCTACTGCAAAGAAGGAAGAAATTTTATCTTAGACACATGAAATAAGTATAACTATATGATTTCCTCCCTCACCTCTTAATTTATATTAAGGTTTATTTTTCAAGTTTTTACATTGGTGGCCACAAAGATTGTAACAAGATGCTCTACATTTCTGTGTTTTAAAATATAGTTTTGTGTTTTGGAACCAATCCTAAAGTGACACATTTCTTAAAATGAAACTGTTCCTGCAGAATATTCCACTTCATGACAAACTCTTTAAACCATGGACACTATTTCAACTGATTACAAAATTGCTCTCTCCTCCAGTGGAATGGCTGAATGGCTTGGTTCAGGGCTTAGGGGAGAAAAAGGGAGAACACCGACATACTCTTGTGGCAAGTATCAGAAGTGTCTTTTTAAAAGGAGACTGTGGAGGTGGGAGAAAAACTCACTCCTAGCGCCCTTGAAAAGGGTGTGTTTCTGCAGAAATCTAATTAGCAAAATCTAGAGATATGTAAAGGACTCAAATGGAGTTTGAAACACCTTAGAACCACTTAACGTTTCTGACATGCATAAGGCTTAATAGCTTATAAACAGAGACAGTAATAGACAGATAAGTGATTGACCATACACCAGGCAAGCACCTAGAACTATAATACTTCAAGGATGCTCCCTATTATAAAGTCTCGCAACCAGCACTCAATGTGCTGTCTCCTCTTGTTTCCCGGTCTGTGTATCTCAGCCCTGGTCTACACTACGAGTTTAGGTCGACTTTAGCAGGGTTAAATCAAATTAAGCCTGGACACGTCCACACGACGAAGCCCTTTCTTTCAACTTAAAGGGCCCTTTAAACCGGTTTCTTTACTCCACCTCCGACGAGGGGATTAGCGCTAAAATCGGCCTTTGCGGGTCAGATTTGGGGTAGTGTGGACGGAATTTGACGTTATTGGCCTCCGGGAGCTATCCCACAGTGCTTCATTGTGACCGCTCTGGACAGCACTCTCAACTCAGATGCACTGACCAGGTAGACAGGAAAAGCCCGGCGAACTTTTGAATTTCATTTCCTGTTTGCCCAGCGTGAAGAGCACAGGTGACCACGCAGAGCTCATCAGCACAGGTAACCATGATGGAGTCCCATGATTGCAAAAGAGCTCCAGCATGGACAGAATGGGAGGTACAAGATCTGCTCACCATATGGGGAGACGACGAATTAGTGCTAGCTGAACTCCGTAGCAGTAAAAGAAATGGCAAAATATTAGAAAAGGTCTCAAAGGCCATGAAGGACAGAGGCCATAACAGGGACGCACAGCAGTGCCACGTGAAAATTAAGGAGCTAAGGCAAGCCTACCACAAAGCCAGAGAGGCAAACGGAAGGTCTGGGGCAGAGCCGCAAACATGCCGCTTCTACGCGGAGCTGCATGCCATTCTAGGGGGTGCAGCCACCACTACCCCAACCGTGTGCTTTGACTCCATCAATGGAGAAACACACAACAGGGAAGCGGGTTCGGGTACGCGGAAGAAGATGATGATGATGAAGACAATGAAGATGGCTCACAGCAAGGAAGCAGAGAAACCGGTTTCCCCAACAGCCAGGATATGTTTATCACCCTGGACCTGGAACCAGTAACCCCCGAACTCACCCAAGGCGTGCTCCCAGACCTTGAGGACACACAAGGGACCTCTGGTGAGTGTACCTTTGTAAATATCACACATGGTTTAAAAGCGTGTTTAATGATTAATGATTAATTTGCCCTGGCAATCGTGGCCAGTACAGCTACTGGAAAAGTCTGTTAACGTGTATGGGGATGGAGCGGAAATCCTCCAGGGACATCTCCAGAAAGCTCTCCTTCATGTACTCCCAAAGCCTTTGCAAAAGGTTTCTGGGGAGGGCTGCCTTATCCCGTCCGCCATGGTAGGACACTTTACCACGCCAGGCCAGTAGCACGTAGTCTGGAATCATTGCATAACAAAGCATGGCAGCGTATGGTCCCGGTGTTTGCTGGCATGCAGACAACATCCATTCCTTATCTCTCTTTGTTATCCTCAGGAGAGTGATATCATTCACGGTCACCTGGTTGAAATGGGGTGATTTTATTAAGGGGACATTCAGAGGTGTCCGTTCCTGCTCGGCTGAACAGAAATGTTCCCCGCTGTTAGCCACGCGGTGGGGGGGGAGGGGTGAAGGGATCATCCCAGAGAATTGGGTGAGTGTGGGGGGGAGTGGTAGTTGGGTTTGTGCTGCATGTTAACCCAGAAACCCCAACCCCTCCTTTTACATTGCAAACCCATTTTAAATGGCCAACCCAACAGGTCCTTGGTATGGAAAATGAGGGCGCTACTGTTTGAAACCATTCCCACATGTTATGAGGGTTAAAAGAGCCAAAAGACTGTGGCTTACCATGGCTGCCTGCAAGCCGAATTCCGCTGCCTGGCACTGCGTGAGTGATCTCTCACACCAAACCGGCAGGCCCTCAATATAAGAGGGATGAACAGAGCAAGTGGCGGGCTAAAGATGATAGGTGGCGTCAGCTTGCAGACAGAAGGCAAGAGTCGATGCTCCGGCTGCTGGAGCATCAAACTGATATGCTCCAGCATATGGTTGAGCTGCAGGAAAGGCAGCAGGAGCAGAGACCGCTGCTACAGCCCCTGTGTAACCAACAGCCCTCCTCCCCAAGTCCCATTGCCTCCTCACCCAGACGCCCAAGAACACGGTGGGGGGGCCTCCGGCCACCCAGTCACTCCACCCCAGATGATTGCCCGAGCATCGGAAGGCTGGCCTTCAATAAGTGTTAAAGTTTTAAAGCTTTAAACTGCAGTGTGTCCTTTTCCTTCCCTCCTCCCCCACCCCTGTCGGGCTACCTTGGCAATTATCCCCCTAATTGTGTGATGAATTAATAAAGAATGCATGAATGTGAAGTAACAATGACTTTATTGCCTCTGCAAGCGGTGCTCGAAGTGGGTAGGGGAGGGTGGGGTGGTTGGTTTACAGGTGTGGGGGGGGCAGAGGGTTCATCAAGGAGAAACAAACAGAAGTTTCACACCGTAGCCTGGCCAGTCACAAAACTCGTTTTCAAAGCTTCTCTGATGCACACCGCGCCCTACTGTACTCTTCTAACCGCCTTGGTGTCTGGCTGCGCGTAATCAGCAGCCAGGTGATTTGTCTCAACCTCCCACCCCGCCATAAATGTCTCCCCCTTACTCTCATAGATATTGTGGAGCGCACAGCAAGCAGCAATAACAATGGGGATATTCTTTTCGCTGAGGTCTGAGCGAGTCAGTAAGCTGTGCCAGCGCGCTTTTAAATGTCCAAATGCACATTCCACCACCATTCGGCACTTGCTCAGCCTGTAGTTGAACAGGTCCTGACTACTGTCCAGGCTGCCTGTGTACGGCTTCATGAGCCATGGCATTAAGGGGTAGGCTGGGTCCCCAAGGATCACGATAGGCATTTCAACATTCCCAACGGTTATTTTCTGGTCCGGGAAGAAAGTCCCTTCCTCCAGCTTTCGAAACAGACCAGAGTGCATGAAGACGCGAGCATCATGTACCTTTCCCGGCCATCCCACGTTGATGTTGGTGAAACGTCCCTTGTGATCCACCAGGGCTTGAAGCAGTATTGAAAAGTACCCCTTGCAGTTTATGTACTCGGTGGCTTGGTGCTCCGGTGACAAGATAGGGATATGGGTTCTGTCTATCACCCCACCACAGTTTGGGAATCCCATTGCAGCAAAGCCATTCACTATGGCCTGCACGTTTCCCAGAGTCACTACCCTTGATATCACCAGGTCTTTGATTGCCCTGGCAACTTGGATCACAGCAGCCCCCACAGTAGATTTGCCCACTCCAAACTGATTCCCGACTGACCGGTAGCTGTCTGGCGTTGCAAGCTTCTACAGGGCTTTCGCCACTCGCTTCTCAACTGTGAGGGCTGCTCTCATCCTGGTATTCTGGCGCTTCAGGGCAGGGGAAACCAAGTCACAAAGTTCCATGAAAGTGCCCTTACGCATGCGAAAGTTTCACAGCCACTGGGAATCATCCCAGACCTGCAACACGATGCGGTCCCACCAGTCTGTGCTTGTTTCCCGGGCCCAGAATCGGCGTTCCACGGCTTGAACTTGCCCCAGTAACACCATGATTTGCACATTGCTGGGGCCCATACCTTGTGTGAGGGCTGTATCCATGTCAATCTCCTCATCACTCTCGTCGCTGCGCTGCAATTGCCTCCTCGGCTGGTCCTGGTTTTGCTTTGGCATGTCCTGGCTCTGCATATACTCCAGGACAATGCGCGTGGTGTTCATAGTGCTCATAATTGCCGCAGTGATCTGAGCGGGCTCCATGATCCCAGTGCTATGGCGTCTGGTCTGAAAAAAGGCGCGAAACTGACGGAGGGAGGGAAGGAGGGACGACTGACGACATGGCGTACAGGTACAGGGAATTAAAATCAACAAAGGTGGCTGTGCATCAGGGAGAAACACAAACAACTGTCACACAGAATGGCCCCCCCAAAGATTGAACTCAAAACCCTGGGTTTAGCAGACCGTTGATTTCACGGAGGGAGGGGGAAGCAAATGAATACATCTATTTTTTACATCTTAAGCTGGCAGCAGACGGTGCAGCATGACTGATAGCCCTCAGCATCTTCTGGGTGCTTGGCAGAAGATACTGTACTACGATTGCTAGTCATCATCGTCAAGACGGTTCAACAGGACTGCCAGAAGCACTGAGTCTCCAGGAGACAAAGCATGTCTGCCCAGGTGCCTCTGATTGAACTGGAATACGACCGTGACGGATATCAATCTTAATACACCATCTACTGCAAAAGGGAAGGGGCTGCTGCTGTGTAGCAATGCAGCCACACGTCTGCCAGCACCCAGATAGCCGATGAAGGCTACCAGTCATACTGCACCGTCTACTGCCAAAAGGCAATTAGCTGCTGCTGTGTAGCAATGCAGTACCACGTCTGCCGGCACCCAGGTGACATATGGTGATGGTGAGCTGAGCTGAGCGGGCTCCATGCTTGCTGTGGTATGTTGTCTGCACAGGTAACCCAGGTAAAAAGGCGCGAATCGATTGTCTGCCATTGCTCTGACGGAGGGGGAGGGGCCTGACGGCATGTACCCAGAACCCCCCGCGACACTGTTTTGCAGCATCAGGCATTGGGATCTCAACCCAGAATTCCAATGGGCGGCAGAGACTGCGGGAACTGTGGGATAGCTACCCAAAGTGCAACGCTCCAGAAGTCGACGCTAGCCTCGGTACTGTGGACGCGGTCCGCCAGCTTCATGCACTTAGAGCATTTTATGTGGGGACACACACAATCGACTATATAAAACCAATATCTATAAAACCGGCTTCTATAAATTCGACCTAATTTCGTAGTGTAGACATACCCTTAGTCCTTAAGTACTTACCATATCATCACTCTTCTGAGCATCAGTCTGAGCTTTATGGTCTTCACATGGCCCATTCTGCCTTTCTTTTTCTGGACTGTTGGCTTGACTGTGGCTGGTGGTCAAGGTGGACAGTTCGTGATTATTCTGGAGTGGGGGAGGAGGAGGTGAAGATAAGGATGGGGGTAATATGGGTGCTGTATTGGTCTCATCCAGTAACAAACATATCATATCTCCAGAAACTATCCCATATGAAGCCAAGGTCTCATGGTCTCCAGTGAGGGCATCTTTGTTGTTCAATGTTATTGCAAACTGGGTATCAGAACTGCAAAGAGATAGAAAAAACCACAAGGCCATGTCTGGTAGGATCAGTTTAAGTCATACATTCAGATTACACAAATGTATGGTGTGATTATTAAATGGTTTTGTTAAACCTAAGTACCGGTCTGATTAGTCACATGCCCAAAGAAGCACTGGGAAAATAAACGATGGGCACAGTATAAAACCAAGATACAGGTTAAAGTGATTTTTTGAACCTCTCTCTCTTTGTTATGTTTGTTTTAACTAACTAAATCACAGAACCTAGAAATCTTGGATAGGTTTAAACCTCCATCTCTGAAAAACAGGTAACTGCCTCTGTCTGCAATGAACCTTATAAACACATTCTAGGAAGCAGCCAATTGCCCCCAAAACTAACACTAGCTTCAGTAGCTTTAGGTCAAAGATTTTAAATGAATCACTGGGGCAGAGTATATTTAAAATAGTTAATTCCTGAAAATATTTCTATGCAAATATCCTTTAGCTTGCTCAATGTGAAGGTCTTTGGGCAAGACCTTGCAAAACAAAGTCTTCCCAGAGACAAAGATTCCATGACATTTTAATAAGATTAATGGTTTGTCCTGATGTCTTAGGACAGGGGTTCTCAAACTGGGGGTCAGGACCCCTCAGGGGGTCTCGAGGATATTACATAGGGGGTCACGAGCTGTCAGCCTCCACCCCAAACCCTGCTTTGCCTCCAGCATTTATAACAATGTTAAATATCTTTAAAAGTGTTTTTAATGTATATGGGGGGGTGGGGTCGCACTCAGAGGCTTGCTTTGTGAAAGGGGTCACCTGTACAAAAGTTTGAGAACCACTGTCTTTGGACAAGCTCCCCCTCCCCATGCTGTTGTGCAGCATGCATCGTGCTGCTAGCACATGTATATACCGCTTGTGAAGCACTCTGGGATCCTTCAGAATGAATATGAAATATATACACACGAAAACATGAATGCAAATATTTTGTTGCGGTTAGCCTGTTGAAGAAGTTCATTTTTTATTTTTAAAAATCATTTAATAGCTTTTAGTCTCCTGTAAACAAAATCACGAGCCTTTCACACACAAATCTTTTCATGATTGCTGACACACAGAGCCCCCTCTAGGAGAAGGCTATATAGCCATACTCTAGCAGCTTGTGTCACACAGAGGAAAAGTTCAATTTTGGTCCATAAAAGTTGTACAATCGGAACTGAGTTGAGCATTTCAGAGGGGTGTTTGAGAATAACTTTCACTTTTTGCAAACTCTCTACTGCCTCTTTCATTTCATTTCCATTTTGGTGCTGTGGGATAAATGAAACCGAAAGCTAGGAATCCGATGACTAAACACGGGGCATTTTATCCTCTTTTACTTCTGACACGTGATTTTTTTGGCGAACGGTTCGGAAGTGACAGCTCTGGATCACGTACAATCCTATTGCCCACAGCTCGGGCGCCGCAGCGGGGTAATCTCCCAGCCTGTGCCTCAGCCGAGGGAGGGCGGAACCCCCAGACAGGGTAGTAGCGGCCCGAGGCCTGGCCACAGCGTTGCCAACCCCAAGTGCCCAAAACTCATGAGCCAGGCCCCACAAAACCATGCGAGGGTCCGAACCGTTCAGGCGGGACCCGGCCGCTGCGCGGGCGTGTGCCCTTGGCAGGCGCTGCGCTGCGCCTGCTGCGGGCTGTTCTCCGCGGCCAGGCGGGCTAGGAGCGCGACTGCACCGCCCCAGCGCCCCACGGGCTCTACGGGAACCAGGATTCTCGGGATAAACCCCCGAGGCCTGGAAACGCTGCAGCCGGGCCTGGGGCCCGCTGCGCTGACAGTCACCCTCGCCCTTTCCCCGCGGCCTCGGGACGCTGCCCGCGGGGGGAGCGCCGTGCCCAGCAGCACCACACACCGGGCACCTCAGGAGAAGCCCCGCCCCCGGGGGCAGCAAGTTCCCCCGCAGGCGGGCCTGGGCAAGATGGCTGGGTCAGAGGCACAGGGCACGGCCCCGCCCCCCCGCACTGCATGGTACTGGCCGGCTGCTACCTGCCGGCCTCGGGATGGCCGCGTCCCCCTCCCCCTCCTTGCGCTACCTGTAGCCCCAAGTGGGCAGCAGGGCCTGGCACAGGTGCGCGCGCAGCTCCCCCAGCGTTGGCTCCGCCCCCTGCATCTCGAGCGGGGCCGTCCGCTTATGCATCCGGACCCGAAGCTTCATGGCGGCAGCGGCTCCTCGCTCCCCCGTCAGGCTCTGCTCTGCCCGCTCGGTGTTGGCGACGGCGGTGGCGCGGGGGCTGCTGGGGATTGTTGTTGTTTTGGTTGGTGAAGCATCACCTCGCTCCATGGGAGCCCGGCCCCGCCCCTAGGTGTTCATGGGGGCGGCCCCCGCCCAGCTCTCCCCACCAACGGTAACGCTGAGGGGCGATGAGTCGGCGCTCACCGCAGCACCTGCGCACTTCCGAGCATGCACGCTGGGGGAAAGGCTCGCGTCCGCCCAGCTCGAGCGATGATTCGGTGCTCGCCCTGCTGCCCCGCACGCGTTCTGGATGCAAGCCTAGGGCGAGAGCGCGAGGCTACTGCCTGTGACGGTGGGAAACCACGTGGCCAGCCTGTGCTGCTGCTTTGGGGCATCAGCTGTCAGCTCCTCTCCCAGTGATGGCCACCCATCGCTCCCTGACCCTGAGGGGATGCTGAGTGGGTGAGGAGGGCCCGGCCCCGCATCCATGACCTCATGCTGGGCCCTGCCAGACCTAGGGGCCGGGCATCCCCTCCCAGGCCTCATCCCTCTCTGCAGCGTTACCAGCAGTATTGCTAAAGCTGAGTATTAATATGCCCGAGTCTGCCCCAACCTACCAGTCCCTCCTTCCTCCCCCCCCCCCCCCCAAAAAAAAAAGAATTGGCAGAAAGGCAGTTGGCAACTTTTCTCCAGCCCAGGTACAATCCAGTGGTTACAATCCAGCCATAAGCAGCATTAGCTGATAAAGAAAAGCAAAACTGCTATGCAAAATTGACTAATTTTAAAAAAATCTAATTATAAAATTAGTGGATGAAACGGAAGTAGTGGGTAGAACATGTCTTGACTCATATTCAGCAATGCGTCTGATAGTATCTCATGAAATCTTCCTCCAGAGTGTCAGGGCTTGCCACAGCAAAACACCAGTTGACTTCCTTGGGGAAAAGACTGGACTGAATATTAGCAGTATCAGATCAGTTGTAAACTCTGAAGTACCATCAAATGGAAGAGATTCTCAGCTTGGATAGTGGCTGAAGGGATTGCTCCAGAATTCTTGCCTATTCCTGTTGATTTTTATTATTATATTGCAAAGAAGCTGGCCTGTCCATAACATCCCTGAAAATTCATCCATCTGCATGTCTTTTACCTGCCTTGTGTTTTTTCCCCACTCTACAGTTTCATGCATCTTTAAAGACTTTACCCCTTATAAGCATATTCCTGCTCGGGACTTGAACTTGCTGCTAACAAAGTTTATGGATTTCAGAGTAGCAGCCGTGTTAGTCTGTATCCGCAAAAAGAACAGGAGTACTTGTGGCACCTTAGAGACTAACAAATTTATTAGAGCATAAGCTTTTGTGGACTACAGCCCACTTGAGCTTCCTGTGGATTGCTCTTTGGATTACCTGTCTCACACAACTTTCTTTATAGTTATCATTGCTGCCAAGAGCATCAGTGAGTTGCAAGCTCTGATGGTGGTGTTACCCTAAGAGCCAAGTGGTCTTACATGCCAACCCAAAATGTATTCCTAAAGTGTGATGGACTTTCATATTAACCCATCTATCTCCCTCCTGGTCTTCTTCCCAACCTTGCACTCAGACCTGGGGGGAGACCTGTCTCCACATCTTAGATATGAAGAATGTATTTGTTTTTATCTAGAGAGATATAAGCTCTCCCAAAAGTCCAGTAGGTTGTTTGTCGTGTATGGGGAGAAATGTAAAAGGTAGGGATTTCCACTCACAGATTAGCCAAGTAGATTGTTTTATGCATTTGATTGTGCTATTCTGAGTCTAGGATCCCCTACCAACAAGAATGGAGGCCTACACCACTAGTGCTATGGACGCTTCTTTAGGCTAGTACCCATTGGTGACATTTGCAGAGCAGAGACTTGAAGTTTAATTCCCACCTTCACTAAGCACTACCCTTTAGGCTTAATCTCTGGTTCAAATGCTGAGGTTTGGGAATTTGGTGCTTCAGCCTCTGTTCATCTCACAACTCCTCAGCCCACCTTCCATCTTGGATGGTACTGCTTGTTAGGCACCCACTAATAGTGGTTCGGTGAGCTTATCATGAGGGGTACCAATCCCTGAAATATGAATGCACAGAATCAACTCTTAAACACCAGTTACCAGTAATAACCTTTCTCTCTTTTTCTCCAAAAAAATTCTCTTGCAGGAAGTTATCTGCAACCTGGGACTGTTGACAGCTGGAGCAGCATGTTTTCCCTAGGAGAATGGCCAGGCTGACTTTCTGTTTATAAAGAAACACAGCCCTTATTGGTCTTGCAGCAAGCAAAAGAGACAGGGTTAAGGTGAAGCAAGCTTGGGATACTTTACAAAGGTATAAAAAGTACAGCAATGGTGGGTAAACCTCAGGTAAACCTTTTGTATATTCACCTCAAAGTACAGCTTATTCAAACGTTACATCTCTTTGGTCTGCAAAGCTCATGGGAACAGGCTTATCTTTGCTGTTTCAGCACTTTCTGGTTCTCTCAGCCAGCTGTAAACAGGGACTGCAGAGGGGTGAAAAAAAATGATAACGTGCCTAAAACTGAGGCACAAAAGTCCTGTACTGTGTCCCATTTTACCAAATTTCTCTGCAGGAAAAGGAGACTGAAGTAAAGAGGAAAGAAAAAGGGAATTCAAAGGAAAGTTTTGTTTTGGTGGTTGAATATCCCTTTTTGGTCAGTGACAGACCTGGTACTTATTATGGTCTCCTTTATGCCATGGATGATAGTATCATGACATTTTGAGCAATATTTTAAGCATCTTTCCTCACAATCCAGGGTACTGATAGAAAGTAATGTGGCACTATTTCTGCAGTGTTGGAAGAATGGTAGGCCAGCCTGGTCATAATCAGAGAGCCAGATATGTCAAACATGAGTGTAAACTTCTGCAGGTGTGTTAATTAATCTCACTATAAACCAGGTGAGGTGAGCAACACAATACAAGATGCAAGCATACACTCCACACAACATTAGGTATTAACTTAGCAGGAAAAACTCCATACAAAGAAACGATTGATCACAATGGAAAAGTTAAAATGCTTTGTGTAGCTTCAAAGCTTTATCCACACTAAAATTAAAATGACTCATAACCACCAATCCCTTAGGCACATCCTCTGAATTGTGTTTATAGCATTTCAGGCTCCTGCTTCATGAGCCTTTGTAAGTAAAGCGGAATTTAAGCCTTGTTACGTAAGACAGAAGTACCAGTTTAGCTTTAGCAGTGGTGATTTTAAACAGATGCAGTTAAACTTGTCCAAAAAGCTGTGTTGACACTCTTATTTTGACTTAAACCAGATTTATTTCCATTTAGCTTGTTGACTAAAAATCAACTGAAGGTAAACAAAAATGAGCCACTCTTAAATCTAAATAAGAGGGTCCACAGAGGGCTTTGCACTAGTTTAACTAAATCTGTTTGAAAACCAATTGAAGTTAAATAGGTGCAATTTTCTCATGTAGCTAAGGCCTTCATTTTAGACCACGCTCCCTCATAAATCTTAAAATGAGGATGGGATTTCACAACTATCAGCACCTCCCTTGGTACCTTTAAGGATAAACTATCAAAAAGGAAAGGAGTCATAAGTATACTACTTCCTCTTTCCCTTCCACATTTTTGTAAAGAGGCTGGCATTTGACTAAAAGTACACATCGGTAAGCATTAGACCTTCCTGCGCAAATATAAAGTTTACTCAGGGAGGAAAGGCAGGCATCGAGCCAAACCAAGAATTAACCAGTTTAAGAACCTTCAAAATCTCCACTCTCCCCAGCCAAAAGAAATGGATATAAATGGGATTTCAAGCTCTTTAACATGATGCTAAGCCCCAGTGACACAAGGGGTTATTCTCTGAGAGGGGTTCATGTCTAGAGAACCTCTAGCATGAGCAGGATTGAAATGACAAAAGAAGGTGTTCCTTGATTAGGAGTCACTAAAGGCACCGTGGCTCATAGACTCATTGTTCTAATTACTACTTTTTTGAACAGAGTTAAAATTTGAAACTTGCTATGGACATCCTTGTAGATGATGTGCTCTCTTAAATTTGTGGTCACTAACGAAGAATTTTAAAAATAAAAGGTTATAAGCAACTGAAATGTCATTTCTGGGCAGGGTCAGTGGGCATTTCATATGATTTTCTTACAAACCAAGGAACAGTTGAAAATTGCGGGCATGCATAAAATCAGTAGTTCTCACCATTAGGCTCGATTTTGCAATATCCTGAAACTGAGTTTTAATTTAAAATAAAAATCTACATTTCTTGTTTATGTTTCTGTTAAGAATATATAGCCATCTGTATTAGGTTCCTCCTGTGCCTGAGGCTGTGCAGTCATGAACTCCACTTCTGGAGATGGTCAAGAGTTGGGCAAACGCCTGTGAGGGGCATTCCCCTTCAGGAGTCACCCAAGCTACAATCCTCCATCTGGGGTCTGCACTGCAGACACTCCAAGGCCATGATTTAGCCCCTAGGTCTCTTACACAGAAAAGCAAGGATTTGCAGGTCAGGCTTATGAGGGAAGACTCTAAGAGTGTTTCTTCTTTCTGCTACTCAGAACTGAATTCACAGAGTGGTCTCATTAGAGACATTTAAAAAGGGATTTTTACCTTCCTGTTTTTGGACTTGATGCCTTTGTGTAAGCAGCCCAAAATATATTGGCCCAGATAGTCACAGGCTGATCCCTAGATACAGAGAGATTTCCTCATGAAGATCATCCCTGACACGCAGAGAACAATCTCCTCTGTAAAACTATCCCTAGGAACCTATGCAGATCTTTGCATATGGTCAGGATCTACACAGGGAAAGGGTTGGAGACTATGCAGAATAGGTAACATTTACTATAACAGTTTATTATTTGTATTGCAGTGATGCCCAGAGGCCTCAGTGAGAGTCAGGACCCGACTGCGCTAGAGGCACAACATACAGGAAGGCATGGCTCCTGCTCCAAAGAGATTTCAATCTAATTTAAGACAAGTTGCAACCAATGAGTGTGATAAATAATGGGAGGACTGGAGGAGAGAAGAGAAGGTTAACAGTCATAAGTTAAGGCTGGTACATAGGCTTACTGTGTGCTCAACTTGAAGGTTTCAAATCATGTGAGTGGTGGTAGTTTTTAAATAAATAAATAAAATCAGCTGTCCACAACTGCTGCTCAACCTAGTCATCATTAGCTGTCTGATTTCTTTAGGCATCATGGCTGTATTATCTATTTTACAGCTCTGTGCTGCAGAATAGTTTTTCTGGAGCTTGCTTCTCAGCATCAAAAGCCCCTATTAAGGGTGTCCCCAGAGCTGCATCAGGCAGGGAAAGCCCTGGTAATGTGTCTCCTTTGGGAGCCCTGCTAAGGAGCACCAGGGGCCCCAGAGCTAGTGCAAAGGCACAAGTACTCCATGCAGATAGAGTCCACAGAAGGTAATTGCTTTCTGCAAATCTCACTCAATCTGCTAGATTCAAGGAGTAGAACAACCGCTTATCCTGGAGGTGGGTTGGGGGTAGCATTGCTTCCCTTGTGGAATGGAGGAAACTCCACAAGGAAAGCCTCATGGAGTTTTCTTCTCCTCAGGCCCTCTCCCATGGGTATTTCCACTAGTGGTATGGATGGGGATACAAGTCTTTTTACACATATAGCAAGCTCATATCTATTTTGCTGTTGACTATTCCCCATAGGTCTCTGAGCATTCCTGGTAGTGTCCCTCTCCCATCATCTAGCTAGGTTTTAGATTCATTTCCCCCAACTATATTAGTTGGCATTTTTCCAGGTTGAATTTCAAGTGTACATGAAGCATTAAATCTTCTAGCTATTGAATCCTTTCTGATCTGTTTTTATTGTTTCCCTGTTCACTGAACATGCTCCTCTGTGTGCCACAGTTGGAAAGATTGGAGTAAAAGAAGAACTGAATAAAACAGCTGGGTTGTGTGCTAAAGGCAGGTAATGGGGTAGTGCGAAGCTAAAGTGCTCTGCTGGAGCACAGGCCAGGTAAATGCTTTGTTAATTTACATATTTGGGTCAGTTGTGCTTTTCTTTGTGTACAGTTGGGATTTCTTGTTTGAACTGAGGATCAGCACTATGGAGAAGAAGAGAAAACTCTTCAGTGCGAAGCCTCCTGTCCCAGCATGGATTGCCGGTGAAGAATTTTGAGAACAAGGTGGTAGAATATTTTTGTAGAAGTAGCTTCATAGAATGTTGGAATTGTGGTCATTTTAAGATCTGATTTGGCTTTATGTGACTGTCATAGCAGTACACGACTTGCTGTATCAGAAGCTGTTTTGGAGCCTTTGGTCTGTCTTTGTTAGCACACAGGTTGGTTTAAGTGGTAACCTTTACTGAAAGTTATCTAAACTTTTAGGGCTATCAGTCACAAAGAAGCCATAAAACATCAAACAGGAGAGCCCAGACTGTTTTATCTGCACACTTGTAAATACAGTAACTCATTAGGATGAGACTTATAAATGTACATAGATAGAAACAAATGAGTTTTTCTTTCTCTTCTTACACTTAAGGTAAAAAGAAGAGAGAAAAAAATAAAGGAATGTTTCATTTAAATGAGGTAGTTGTTTTAGTCCTATTCCGTTACTGGAGACAAATATCAGAGCAATTTTGTGTGCCACTTTCTGAGGTCAACATTTACCTTGCATATTATATGATTACTCTAGGTAAGGTTTGTTGGTTGGGGAAAGCAACTGGAAGAAATAGTGGAGATATCAGCCCCTGGACTGAGGAAGTGCAACCACTGCTTGTTACTTAGGTTCACAATTTGGGGTTCATGTTAGATCATAAGCAATATTTGGATGTGCAGACAGTATCAGTGACTAAAATTGCTGGTTTCTGTCCCCTTTTATCAATAAGGGTGCAATCTTTTCTTTCAGATACAGATCTTGTTGGAGTTATCCAGGCCTTTGTCATTGCGAGATTAGACTAATGAAATGTGTGCTACATCTTAAAATCACTTGGAAATGTAAATTAATGCAGAATGTGACTTCACGCTAAGTGGTGCTTCAAGTGGACATCACTTTACACATACTATATCCTGGTCTATTTTGGTTCCTGTACTGTGCACATCACTATGCTGCTCACCTGCACTCATAATCTGTGCTGCCTTCTGATTAGTTTCCAAGTGGAATTTAAGGTGTCAGCTTTGCCAATAAAGTCCTGAATGGTTTGGGACTTTCTCCTGGGAGAGATCAATATCTACTTGTGATACCACAGCAACTGCAATCAGCGGAGGTCTTCAAACAAACAGTCCCCTGCTTTCAAAGACAAGATAATGCTGGCAGAGAATTCTTTTGTGGATTCTTCAACTCTGGAATTCACAACTCCATTTGACCTGCCATATTCTGAATTTACGGATTTCTAGGGCATGCTGCAAGGCTGGTCTGTTTGGTTTTTGGGGAAGGGCTAAGTTGAGGAATATTTTGGCTCAGTTTGGGTTGTGATTTGTAATTTGTAGAATGATTCTGTGGGGAGAGCTTGATGCGGTGAAAATATCCTTGTGTGTGGGATTTTCATCACTGGGTTGGTGTATTTAAAATGATTATAAAAGCACCTTAAGCTTTATGAATCAGTGCTTTTTAAAAGACAAAGAAAGAATGCTGTCTTTTTCCCTTCTGTAGTTAAGGGTCTTTTGGGGCCAGATTTTCAAAGGCTTTTAGGCACCTAAAGATATAAATCAGGGGTAGACAACCTATGGCACGCGTGCCAAAGGTGGCACGCGAGCTGATTTTCAGTGGCACTCACACTGTCTGGGTCCTGGCCACCGGTCCGGGGGGCTCTGCATTTTAATTTTAAATGAAGCTTCTTAATCATTTTAAAAACCTTATTTACTTTACATACAACAATAGTTTAGTTATATATTACAGACTTTTAGAAAGAGACCTTCTAAAAGCGTTAAAATGTATTACTGGCACGCAAAACCTTACATTAGAGTGAATAAATGAAGACTCAGCACACCACTTCTGAAAGGTTGCCTACCCCTGATATAAATAAATGTCTACTGGGATTTTCAAAAGTACCTAAGCAGAATAATCCCCTAGCTCCCATTGAAATCAGGCGCCTAATCTGCTCAAGTGCTTTTGAAAATTCAGCGAAGTGTCTAGCTATATCTTTAGGTGCCTAAATATTTTTGAAAATCTGGCCCTTTGTCATTACATGGAATAATATTCTTTTTAATTCACCCATGCTAATTAAACTAAAGACAGTTGTACAGTAGAACCTGAGAGTTATGAACACCTCAGGACTGGAGCTTGTTCGTAACTCTAAAATGTTCATAATTCTGAACGAAAGGTGTGGTTGTTTTTTCAACAATTTACAACTGAACATTGACTTAATACAGCTTTGAAACTTTACTATACAGAAGAAAAATGCTGCTTTTAGCCATCTTAATTTAAATTAAACAAGCACAGAAACAGTTTCCTTACCTTGTCAAATCTTTTTTTTTAACGTTCCCTTTATTTTTTAGTAGTTTACATTTAACACAGTACTGCACAGTATTTGTGTTTTTTTTGTTGTTTTTTTTTTGTCTCTGCTGGCTGATTGTATACTTCCGGTTCCAAATGGGGTGTGCGGTTGACCGGTCAGTTCTTAACGCTGGTGTTCTTAACTCTGAGGTTCTACTGTAAGTGCTTTACAAAAAGGGCCAATGTATTATTTGGAGTAGATTGAAGATTCCTACTCTAACCAGCCTATTCTGCACAATTTAAAATTGTATTACCTAATAACTTTATATTTTGGACTGCTTAAAAATTGTCAGTGGAAGGATTCCAGAAACCCAGAGGATCATAAATATTAGAGATGAAAAGACCTATTATATCAGGGATTCTGAAACACTTTCGTAATGTGGATCATATTTTAACATGAAGTATTTGTTGCATTGACCACCTCCCCTCCTGTTCACAACTGTGCAATATCACTGTGACAGCTACAGTCACTGCTTACATAAGAACATGGGAAAGTAATGTTAAGAAAGTATTTAATGTATATTTTTAGCTGTCTTATAATGCAGCATAGCAGCTGGAAACATTTGCCATCATATGACCAATCAGCTGTCCATGGACCATCAGTGTTCCACAGACCATAGTTTGAAAACTTTGGATTAGCTCATCCAATCCATTACCTTGTAAGATTGTTCCCTATTGTAAACTTTCTAGTGTTTTGTCCAGTGACATTTTAAAAGTTCCCAGAGATGTGGAAGGCTACTGCATGCCTATTGGATCTCACGTTCAGCAAGATTTTCCTGACATTAGCCTAAACCAATGGTTCTCAACCTATTTACCATTGTGGGCTGCATATGCAGCCCTCTGTGTGTTATGTGGGCCACATCCACACAATATATATACTACTTGTATGGCACTGAGGATGTCACATAGGCCACACATGTGCTGATTGGGCCGCAAGTAGCCCATTGGCTGCAGGTTGAGAACCACTGGCCTATATGCACTAAAAGGTTCATACAATGTACCTCATTCCCAATTTAAGACCAACCACTCAAGCCCAAAAAATGGAATTAGCTTCAGTCATTACTCATGATAGTGAGCTGTGCATAGCTATCATAGAGTTCTATGATATGACACAGTGGGGTTACAAAGTCACCCTGCAAATTCTCTGCTGCATAGCCCATCATATTCAGTGGAAACATGATGTTACTGCTGCATTTTTATGCTTTCCACACATGTGGAGGATAGGATTGAGTCAGTGGGTAGGATGGCAAGACTTATCTCCAGTATTTTGTAGGAAGCTTAAATTACCATTTTTCACTGATTTGAAATTAAAATATTATTGATTACAATTATTGAAAAGGTATTAGTCTTTGATGTTCCTATATGACTATGCTTCTGAAATTGTTTTAATGTGAAGACTGCCTTATTTTTTCCCGCACTAAGGGAAAACAGACTTCAGTAAGAGATTTTTTTACATATTGGTTGAAATCCTGGAGCTATGCATAGTTGCAGCATTTGAGGATGCGACCTGATTATTACTTTTATTTCCAGCACAGATATAAGTATACTGAATACCTTTAGCTAGGAATTTTGTTTGCTCTAAGTATAAGGCCACTCTCTTCTGAATGATGTTTTTGTAAGATGAATATGTCATTCATATTTTCTGGAAGAGTAAATTATCATAAGTCACCAAGACCAGATGTCATTCTTTGGAAAACTCTGAAGGATCTAAAAATTATAACAGCTGAACTAGCAAAAATATGACATGCTTTATTAAAACAGCTGCTATACCACTATTGTTTGTATAGTGCCTTGATGATAGAAAGTGCTACATAAGTCTTGAGAAGTATTATCATTATTACCAGGGAACTGGACAGTAGGCACCTTTTGAAAAGTTGCTAAGGATGATCTCAGGAATTAGGAACTGAGGAATCTTACTTTATTATCTGGGAAAGTAGGACTGCTGCTCAGGGCATTAGTAAGTTGTGATGGTTTGTGCATGAATCTGCATTGTTTAATCAAAAATACTGTTAACAGGTCGTTGTAAAAGAAGATGCTGAAGTTTTGGTGCTTTTTCCTCTTAAGCTTTCTCACGCAGCTTGATGCTAACCCTGGGCTCAAAGTGAGGATTACACAAAAAGGACTGGACTATGGTAAGCCAGAGGCTTCCAACAGTTACATTGCAATAGATTTTATTGGCATACTATATAGCATCCTTAATACATGCACAATGGGTGAAAACAAACTCCTGAAAGATTATGAGTCAATAGTAGTCTTAAGAGAAGGAAGGTTTAAAAGTGAAATTAGAACAGAGGAAGTAGTATGGAGTGAGGAAGTACAGGGTTCCAGATAGGCAAGGGAGGGGCTAGTGAAAGAACAACTTTGTAAATATGGAGAGTCAAATGGCAAAGCAGAAAGCATTGCTGGAGCAGAGCAAGTGCATGGGGCAGCTGTTGATGTGATGTGAGGAAGGTAAAATGGAAGGTAAAAAACAGAGGAACAGTGTTTGAATTGAATCCAGGAATAATGCAGACAGAAAGCCAGTGAAGGTATTGCAGGATAGGATTAATTTGGTCCCAGCCAGCAAGTAACTTGATCAGTGTACTGGATCCTTGAAGTTAGGTAGTAGGCCATAAAAGAGGGAACTCAATGGTCGAGATGGGATATCATGGCCACCAGCCCCTGAATCAGTCAGGGAGCAGGGGTTAAGTGCAGGGCCTGCCAGCCTGTCCCCACCAGACTCAGGGAGCAGCCACTCCCAGGGCATGAGGCTCAGTACTCCTACCCCGTATGGTTATGTGGTTAAAACTCTGTAGGGCAGCTTATAAAGGCCCTTGACTTCACTCCAAGATTCCATTTACTGCCGGTGCCAAGAACCAACCAGGGATCTGGCCTTCATAGCCTTAGCCCACTGATGTAACTTACAAAGCATCAGCCTAGCATCAGGAGAGGAAGCAGAAACTTGTGTGAAAGAAATTGGCACGTCAGCCCCCTTCTTTGGTTTCCACCACATCATAAGCTGTTGCTCCAGCAGCTTCATCTACCTCCTTTATGGGTCCTCTTCCATCAGGCTGTGGCCTCCTCCAGGGGGAGCTCCTGGCCGCCTCAAACCTCCCAGAGCAAGAGCAGCCACAGCACAGCAGTTCTGATGACAGTCCTTTCAGCACTGACAGGTATCAGTTGTTCTTCCTTGAGTGACTGCAGATATGTATTCCACTCAGGGGTGTGCTCACCCAAGCCAGAAAGCCTTTTGCAGCAGTTCCCATCGGGGCAGTGCACCCGACATGCAGCCTATCCTGAGGCTATATAAGAACATCAGCACCCTGACACACAAACACCCCCCCAGTTCTTACTGCCCATGGCCTGAGTTGGAATTCGCCGTACCATTCTCCTCGTGGTTTTTTCTTAGTCATAGTCAGCTTCCGCTGTCTGTAAACAGTTAGCATCCTGTAGTTATGTTTTTCTTGAATTTTATCAGTTTTTCTTTATTATTTTATTGTTCGTTGGCTACCCAGTGGCTAGGCATCAAGGGCATGGAGTTCTCTCTGGGTTTCAAGCACTGCCCATCATGTGCACTATCTATACTTAATACTGACCCCCACAAACTCTGTTTATTGCCTCTTGGCGAGAGGCACATTGAGTGGGGTTGCATCTGCCGCACCCAGGGCCGGCTTTAGGAAGTGCGGGGCCCAATTCGAACATTTCTGACGGGGCCCCGGCAGGGATGACTTAAAAAAAAAAAACACATTAAAAAACCCCTTTCATTTCTTCCATGTATTATTTACTTTCCATAACTATATAAATAATAACAAAATTATATATTACATGCATTGCTGGCTGGAGGCAGGGCAGGGGTTGACTGTAGGTAGGGTCTGACTGGAGGCAGGGCAAGGGGTGCGGGGCTGGCTGCGGGCAGGGCAGGGGCTGCGGGGCTGGCTGCGGACAGGGCATGGGGTGCGGGGCTGGCTGGAGACAGGCTGGCTCCAGGCAGGGGGTGCGGGGCTGGCTGCAGACAGGGACTGGCTACAGGCAGGGCAGGGTGTGCAGCAGGGGCTGGTTGCCGCTGCGGGAAGGACAGGGGGTGCGGGGCTGGTGCAGGCAGGGGGTGCAGCAGGGGCAGGGGGTGCAGCAGGGGCAGGGGGTGCAGCAGGGGCTGGCTGCGGGCAGGGCAGGGGCTCCCCTGCTTCTACCGCCCCGGCCCTTTAAATAGCTGCCAGAGCCATGGGGAAGCAGCAGGGCTCCCGCGGCTATTAAAAGGACCGGGGCGGCAGAGGCAGCTGGAGCCCTGGCCCATTAAATAGCCCCCGGAGTCCCCCCACTACCCCAGGGCTCTGGGGGCTATTTAAAGGGCCTGGGGCTCCCCTGCTTCTACCGCCCCAGCCCTTTAAATAGCCGAGGGAGCCCTGGGGAAGCGGTGGGGCTCCAGACTTTTTAAATAGCCCCCAGAGCCCCGCAGCCCTACCCCAGGGCTCCAGAAGTGGGGCTCTGGTGACAATTTAAAGGGCCTGGGGCTCCAGCCCTTGCTGGGAGCCCCAGGCCCTTTAAATTGCCCCCTGGGGAAGCCATCCGCCCCGGTACGGCGTTCCGGCGGCGGCAAAGGCGCGGGGCCCAATTCAGGGGAATCGCCTGAATCGGCCTAAAGCCGGCTCTGCACCTTCTAAAAGTGTACACAGATTTCTAGAAAGCTGCGCCTCAAGCAGCACCTCATGGAACAGGCCATAAGGCCTGCCTCAACACCGGGACCAATGCTTGATCATCCTATTTGGCCAACCACTAACCCCAGGGAAGCTTCGAACAGGCCTTTGGACTCTGATTCCTCTCCAAGGAGAAGGAGAGTTCGATCTTCTTGCTCTGGAGTTCAACGCAAAAGGACCCATAAAACTGACTGAAGCCATTTGGGCTATGTGAGGTTTGTCCTTCTCTAAGAGAGTCTCTGAAAGGCATAGTGGCTCACCAGGTATCCAGGGTAGAACTGGGCTGTCATCTCAAGTCTCCCTTGTAATGAGGCAAGAGGATCCCAGTGTCATACCATTGACTCCAGAATCATCCATGCAACAGCCATAAAGTCCAGCACTGATGGACATCAAGCCACCATCGATCTCGGTACCTACCACATGCAGGTATATCAGTCAGTGAAAGAACTGTTTGCTGTCTTCCCCCAATTCACCATTCATGCAAGACCCTACTAGATGGCTGCTGTCCTCGGCCTCTTTACTTCAGCACTCGGGCAGAGATTGCCATTAGTTGATACTGATGGTGGTCCCAAGACAAACCAATGACTCTACCTTAGCACTGTCTGCTGTAGAGTCACACTCCACATTAGTACTGGGACACCCTTAGAATCTGGAATCTGTTGCTCCCTCAACTTCAGCACCTATGGCTCCGATACTAGGACCATCATCGTAGAGGGGCCTGACTTCAGTTTATTCCTCTGCTTCATCTGTGTTACTAGACCTATATGTGAGACCGTCTATGTGCCAAGAAGCCTTTGCAGTATTGATCACCATACCGTTGTCAGCACCAACATTGCGTTCCTCACACTGGGCTTCTGACAAATTCCAACGTCCAGTAGCCCCATCGGGTTGGGCACCTCCTTTGAATACTTACTATTCTGAAGGTCCTTCCAGGTCTGGATGGAAATCCTCTAGCAGAGACAGACTGTCATTGCCTGATGCTTATGGGCCACCTATGCTCTATACTCTCCCTCATATTCCCCTGTGGAATCCCTGGGAGGTGCCCAGATTCTCCCCATCACATTTTCCTCCTCACTCGAGGAGAAGGTCTCCAGATCCTGCTTTGAGACAGCCTCCAGAGCCTCGTACATTAGAGGTACAAGCATATGTTACCCCTCCCGACCAACCTCTCCCACAGGACTAGCGTTTACTGGAAGAACCAGTGTTGCCTCAGGAGGCTACTTTGGCTTCCATTAATTTGTCTTCATGTATGTGCAGGTGTTCCATTCTCTTGTCCTCTCCCAAATAAGCCAGTTGTAGCTGATGTCTCTTCCATTGGGAGGGATGCCAATCTAGAGGGCTCGTGAACCCAAGCATTATGGACAGAGTAGGAAGCTGATCTTCATATCAATGTCCTCAGGCTCCAGGCAATTCACAAAGCACATGGTGCTTTCCTCCCTCCACTCAGGGGCTTATCAGTCCAAATCATGACCAGCAATACAACTGCCATGTACTATCTGAACAGACTGGGAGGAGCTTGGTCCACACAGCTCTGCAAGGAGGTGATGAGCCTCTTGGACTTCTGCGTGAACAGAAACTGCTTACTTACCTGGTTCCCAAAACTACTTCGTTACTTTTCTCAGCAGGAAATTCTCCTGTGATCATGAGTTGTCCCTCAGAAACAGTGTACTGAGGACTTACTTTTGAACCTGGGGTACTCCATCAGTCAAGTGCCATCGCTTTTGCTCTCAAGTGGGTCACAGTCCTGGCTCACTAAGTGATGCCTTTCTGTTGACTTGGTGTTCGTGTAACAGGATGGCTCACCTCTTAAGGTCTGGAGGGCTAGGGCTAGTCCATTCTGATTGCAGAATTAGCCACACCTTGGAAAGATCAGGGTGACTGCCCTATAAAGAGCAGGAGGAGACTGAAACAAAGTGGGGGGAGCTCAGGAAATGGTAGAGAGACTGCAAAGGGTGTTAAAGGCTCCTACAGGGGAGACCCTGAGACCAAGGGAGCTGTAACAGAGAGGACCTGCAGTGAGCAGGAGGCTCCTGCTAGAGAGCCCCTGACTGAGAGGAGGGTTTGGGCCTGGAAGCCAGAACCAGAGGACTAGGGAGGCTGAGTTTGAGCCAGATAATGTCTGGAGTACTGGGCCCAGCTCCTGCTAAGAGAACCTGACTGGGGGAAGGGATGGGGGGCCTGGAAACCTGATGGCTGAGCTCCAGCCAGATAAAGCCCGAGACACTTTAAATTGGAACCCAGCTGTGGGAAAAGGGCTGGGGGCTCCCTACCTAAAGGGAGAGGGTGAATGAATTGGTGGTGGGGTCTGGAGGGCAGCACATAAAGACTCAATTGGAACTACAGGAGGAAATGTTTTAATTACCTATGGGCTGTGAGTTATTAAGGGGCCCTGAAGAAGGGAGAAATTGGTAGCAGGGCACTACAGAGTCACCTCTGGCCATAAGACGGCACTAAATAGTTTGGCTGACCCCATTACAGTATGCATTCCCCAACCTCTGTGATCCTGCAGGTCATTCACAAACTGAAATGGGATCGTACCACAGTAGTTCTTATTGCCCCAGCTTGGTTAAGACTAGGCTGGTTTTCCACTTTCTGCAGCCTCCCAGTACAACCTGTACAGCTTCTGCCTCCTCTTCTAGATCTCCCGAACAGCCAGCATGGCTTCTGGATGGTTAAATTATGAAGAGAGGGCCATTCTGTAGCAGTTCAAGAGGTATTGCTTAACAGTAGGAAGCAATTCACTAGGTTGACTTGACTAAGTGGAAACATTTTTCGGTTTGGGCTAGTCAGTGGATTCAATCGGCAGTGGCAAGCATTCAGGACACCTTAGAGTATTTGCATCTAAACTCTTCGGGCCTTTCCCTGAGCGTTCACCAACAGCAATTTGAGCCATTTGCCCTCCTATTCAGGTTCAGTTAGTTGTTCTCCAACCCTGTGGTGGTGAGGATTCTCAAAGGGATTACCCAACTTTTTCCACCTGTTAAAGCATTGGTACCACTTTGGGACCTCAGCACTGTGTTAATGGCTCTTATGGAACCTCTTTCTGAGTCTTTGGCAATTTGTTCTTAGTCTTACTTGTCTCAAAAGATAGTCTTCCTTATCACCATCACATCAGCTAGGAGGGTGGGCAAGCTGCACGCATTGATGTTGGTCCTCTATACACACAGTTTATCAAGGATAAGGTGGCTTTGAGACTGCAGCCTACATTTTTAACTAAAGTAGTGTTGGCTTTCCATCATAATCAGACTACATACCTTCCATTTTTCTTCCCAAAACTACATTCTGTTTGGGAAGAGGAGCATCTGCATGTCTTGGATGTCAAGAGAGCATTGTCCTTCTGTGTGGACAGAACCAAGCAATTCAAACAGTCTCCTCAACTTGTTGTTTCCTATGCAGATAGGATGAAGGGCCAAGTAGTGTCAGCACAGACAACCTCCAGATGGATTACTTCCTGTATTACCAGATATGCGGTGAAAAACACCCCTCCTCCACGGAGACTCTTCACTCATTCAACAAGAGCTCAAGCTACATTGGGAGCTTTCCTGAGTGATGCTCCAATTCTGGACACTAGTAAGGTTGCCACTTGGTCCTCGGTACGTATATTTACTTCTCATTACACCATCACAACTACATCAGAGTTGGATGTGAACTTTGGGAAGGTGACACTCTCTGCAGCCTGACCTCCCTCACACCTGCCAACTCCATCTCACCCTTCTTATTTCTCCCTCTGTCCACCATTTCATCCTCCAGCTCTCTTATGGCCTTTCCCACCACCTTCCTCTCACACTTTCCATATCCGGTGCCCATTCCAGCTCCTTTTCTACCACAACCACCACAACTCCCTTCTCTCCCTCCTTACTATGCATTCCCCTCAATAAACTGATTATCATCAATTATTCTAACTATTAACACAAAAACAACAAGCTTGTATGTGTGATTATACCTCTTTAACCTTCTTACCTTATGTTTATTACCCTTGTTCTCACTGGCCCATTCTTGGCTGCCCTCACTATCTTTTTTAAACTTTAGATCATGTCTTTGGGCCAGAGGAGGAATTATTTTGTGTCTGGGAAGCACCTAGCACAATTTTAGGTGCTTAGTGAATTAATGATGATGATTTTATTATTAATACGGCATAAATTCAGGAAGGGCTGGCTCAAGAGAACTGGGATTATTTAGTCTGCAGATGAGAAGAATGAGGGGGGATTTGATAGCTGCTTTCAACTACCTGAAAGGGGGTTCCAAAGAGGATGGATCTAGACTGTTCTCAGTGTTACCCAATGACAGAACAAGGAGTAATGGTCTCAAATTGCAGTGGGGGAGGTGTAGGTTGGATATTAGGAAAAACTTTTCACTAGGAGGGTGGTGAAGCACTGGAACGGGTTACCTAGGGAGGTGGTGGAATCTCCTTCCTTAGAGGTTTTTAAGGTCAGGCTTGACAAAGCCCTGGCTGGGATAATTTAGTTGGGGATTGGTCCTGCTTTGAGCAGGGGGTTGGACTAGATGACCTCCTGAGGTCCCTTCCAACCCTGATATTCTAAGGTAAGGATTCATCCTTGGTAATATTCTGAAGGCCATGACAGGTAAAAAATGGAGATGGGAGAGGAAAAGTAAAAACTTGGGATTTATTACTCTAACATGTTACTGTAACTGTGAACTTCACTTTGCTAAAAGTGAGGGCCAGGTCCACTCATTTCTCACATCTATCTCGTAGTGAAGCTGGATCGCATGCTAACCTGGCACGTTATGGTATTGCCACTTTACTTCTCTGCTGCTGCTGCTGTTGGTGCTGCCTTCAGAGCTGGGCGCCCAGCCAGCAGCCACTGCTCTCCAGCCATCCAGTTCTGAAGGCAGCGCAGAAGTAAGGGTGGCAATACTGCAACCCCCCTACAATAACCTTGCAACCCACCTACCCCCACGACCCTCTTTTGCGTCGAGATCCCCAGTTTGAGAAATGCTGGTCTAATCTCCTGCTTGCCCCATCAGCCCCTTCTCCCTCCCACTCTTCAGCCCAGTTTCCTAACCACATATCATGTAGGTGGCCATCTTCCCTGAGAGAACCTGGCTTTAATACCACTGGACAGCATAAAGTGTGGCATTCATCTTTATTAGGGGCAACTTCACTGCCACCTGAATGCTGTAGGAAAAGTGTAGCCATCTTGACAAAGGGTAACTTGTGGTTTCAGTCCCATTGGAAGTAATGGGAAATGGCAGCCATGTAGAATAAGGGCAAAAGTTTCTGACAGAAATCAGGAGATAATGAGTAACTGTAAGAAACCCAACAAATAACACAAGGTTCATGGTAACACTTCAAGAGTTTAGCTGAATTCCACATGTTTGCAAGAAGGCAAATCCCTTGAATTCCTTGACATTTATTTGGCAGGAAAGAGTTCAAGTAAGATTCTCTTTAACATTCATAACCTCATAAGAATCCTTTATTGAAGCAGGGGAGGGAGAGATACAGAATGGGGGAGATGACCTGCAATGCTCACCCTTCAACCAATACTGCCACTCAGACATGCTGAATTTAGACCCATGTGTGGCATTCAGTTTCAGCCAAGAGAGGGTTCTTTTCCCCCTTCCCCTGCCCCCAAGTTTCAGCTTTATAGTGGGTCACTTTCCTCCCAAAGGGGGTGATCAGCTTCAAGCAGTTTTTCTCCCCTGAGGGATAGGGCTCTGCCACAACTCTGGGACCCCTTTTCTCAGGGATTGCTTCAGCCTAATGTTGCAGAGGTGTCACTTCTCCATGGGTAGGGTTCAACCTTGCATCTGAGAATTTCTTTTTGCCTAAGAGCGTAGCTCAGCATTGAGTCAAGAGGACCCATTCCGTCAGGGGGGTAGCAGGTATCCTCCTGTTCCTTTCCCTCAGGTGATAGGATTCCACCACAGAATGCTACACCAGTGTTTTACATAATAACTCATGGGTTTTTTTACTTTAATAGGATTCAGAAAGATTCAGTTTGGAATGCAAATTAATATCCCTATTTCTGTTTTCACACACTCAGAATTAACACCATTGAGTTCCCAGGTACTTCTGTATCCTTCATACCTGGGACTGGGATTAAACTATCAGTTGGACATGCTTCGGCAACCATCAGTGCAAACCGGTGAATAGAAACCTGGCTGTTGTAAGTATAGTACTGTGTACCCCAGAAACATTCTTTTGGAAAAAGAATGAAAATGGAAAATATACAGTGTAGTTACTAATTGAACTCTTTTGATGCATAAGGAGGGCATATGTTTTTTTATCAGTTTACACCAATCTGTTCATATAACCCTCCCAAGTTGAGACAGTCCCTTCCTGTGCAACCTTAATTCAACCCTGTTGTGCATATGTTTATACTGTCTTTATCAATGATTGCAAATTGTTTTTTCCATAATATTTTTGCATCCATAACTGTTTTAATGTAGCTTTTTATGTAATTTTCTCACTTTAAAACAAAATGGAATTTCTATTGTTTTCGTTTATCCTATGGAACCATATTGGCCCCAACTTAGGTCATCAGCAGGGTCTGGACCTTTAGATACACAGCACAGACCTCTACCACTAACTGGTGCAGTAGTAGGCTATTATCCTTGCTATCCACAGGCACTAAAGATGGATGAGACCCACACTTTGCCAGTGGATTCCACAGCTATTTCCTGACAGCAGAACAAAACGGGGACTCATTCCTCCTGGGTTCATTTCCAGATTCTGCCCCATACCCCCAGACTTTCTCTGTACCCTCTTCTCCTATCTGCCCCTTGGCTATGAAGAAGAATTTATTGAATTCAGTAGGATAGATAATTACCTTCTCTCAAGTACTTAAAAAGGTTCCTTCAATTGCAATCCCACAGCTCTTGTGGCAGTGTTATCACAGATCTGAGAGTTGTGAAAGACTTGTAATTGGAATTAATTAGAACATGGATCAGAAAGTCATTGTGAAATTGTGGCATTTCGTAACCTTGCTAAATCCAGCATAATTCTAAAACCCATGCCCAGGCAACAAGTGTGTGAAATCAGCTTCTTTACAGAAGCCACCACTATAATCTACTTTAATCATTACATAATGCGGGGAGAGGGAGTTTTCTTCATCTTGATGAAAGAATCAGAGTCTCTTTGAACTTGGCAAATCAGTAGTTTCTTGGGTGTTCTCTAAAAGTAGATCTTTCAACTGACTTTGTTCTTATCTGTGCAGCACAGACTTCGGAGGAGCGACAGTGTCCATTTCAGGAATGTTTATCACAGTAATCTTCAGACTCTCACGGGATAACACAAGCTGCCTGTCAATGTTGCTTCACAGCTGCCAGGTGAGCATTAGTGGTATTAAACTCAGTTTGAATGGAGGAAGTAGGTATGTGCAAGAGATTTTCTACAGTCACTCACTCTGGTGAAAAGTTAGCAGAGTCAACGGTGCAAGGCCCTCTTGTCAATATTAGGCACCCAAATACCTGTTTTAGGAGTCCAAATGCAGGACATAAGTTCTTAACCTAGGCAGCAGAATTGGAATTGGGTTTTTCAGGGAAATGTTTGAAAACACAATCTCCTTTTCAGGGTATGCACATGTGTGGTTTGTTCCTACTATCACTTGTAAACTCTATCTTTTGTGTACATATGCAAAAAACCCTAAATTAGGCATACAAACTATGCGAATATCGATTCTGTGAATGTAACTCCTATGATTTTATGTGTGTGAGTGTGCAGATGATTTGTTGATGCAAAGTTGCATGCACACAACTGGAGTCCAAGTTGAGACTCCTTTGAAAATACAACCCACAACATCTGACAAGATCAATCAGCTTATTTTTTTCATGGAACAAACAAAGTTTGAATGAAGTTCACACCTAGGAATTTAAAAATGGATAATTCCAAAGAAAACATAAATTAGTGGTCACAGCTTCAATGATTTGGTATGTGTTGAAGCTCTTTTTTAGACAGTGAGAGAGAGAATGTGAATGAGTGAGCAATCCCTACAGCTATTTCAACATCAGGATTCGTTACTTTCCAAATAGCCTACTAATTCTCCACCCCTAGGTAAGACTAGTCCTTTAATATGTCTGAGATTCACGAACAGAAGGAATCAACTGCCCAGTCATCCTACTCCTTGATAGTGTATTTCACTTCTGCATCATTTTAGCCTATACAGCATTGAAATGATCTTCATTCAAAAGGTGGCCTTCCAGTTTTCAGATTTCAAACAAGTCCATTATACACTGGGATACCTGTAGGACTGATGAATGAAATTGTTTTTAATTGTTTACTTTATTAATGTAACTTCATAAGTAAAGTTTTATGAATGAAACAATATTCATTCATAAAACTGGTTACCCCAATAACTGGCTAATTAACAATTAAGATGCTTGTTAAGAGCCATAGCTGTTCAGTCAGCTGCCTTTGTAAGTTTCACCATCAATCCAATGCCTGCTTAAATCACTAAGACTTGCACTGTTTCTGTATTGTAATTTCTGTTCACCATTTATTACACTTACCTACAGTGTAACTTCTGTTCACTGTTTGCCATATTGTAATTCAAACCCCATTTTAAAACGCTTACTCCATTTTGTAAGGGCTTGCTGAAACCTTCATTTTTGCAAACCCTGCTGCAATCTTATTAGTTTAGTTTAGATGTGTGAATGAGGTATGTATGGATAATGGAATCAACCTCCAGCCCCAGCCTGTCCTGATTAAATAGAGTTCAAACACCAACGGCTGAAGATGCAGACAAGAGCCCTAACAAAGTAAGAAAAATCCACCCTAAAAAGAAAAGGTACAATAAAAGGAAGATCAAAGCCCGGTCCAAGTCTGAAAGTCATGTCTGCAATTGACGGGTAATCAATCACCAAACCCGGAGGCACCATGACACAGCAAGACCTATAGACTCTGAATTCAAACTAAAGCCTACAAAAAGGATGGGTAAGGTGGAAAACTTTGGAGGAGGGTAACATTCTGCTGCCAACATGGAAGGGCATCGGTGCATGCCCAACAGAAACCCAGCTCGTCCTTGTGCCCGGCTTTCCTGGCCAGTTAGCCGCCACAAGCTACAAACCCAAGCTGCAAACTCAAGCCACAGACTCAAGCAGGACTAGTAACTATGCAGCAGCTGCAGAACATCTGATGGATATGTGTGTGTGTGTGTGTGTGTGTATAGGTATTAGGTATAATGTGGGTGTATAAGGATTAAGATATTAGTTATTGGTCATAAATCAAATTGTTATCATAATAAATGTGGCATCTTTATCTTGTCCCCTTTAATAAGATCCTGCTAGTTTTTATTGGTATAACATACCATCCTACTACAGGTTATTAGGGTAGCCTCAAGCCTAGATATTAGATTTCATGTAGATCTAATTTAGCCAGGAATATGTTGAAATAAAATGTTTTAATCATTAAAACAATGATAAAGTCCTTTCTGTTCTTTTCCTTCTCTCCAGCTGGTTGTATAATCTCTTTACTGCTTACCTGGAGAAGCCCATCAATACCGTCTTAGAAAGAAATGTAACTCTTTAAAGATTGTTTCAGAAGGGGGGCGTAAAGAATACCTGAAATTGCATTATCTCCGAGGTCGCAGCCTTGAACTTGGTTAAGGAGTAACCTGAGAAAATATAACTTTACTCTAGTCTGATTAACCCCGTGTCACTTTTATTGCCTGGCACAAGCTCCCATGGGCTCTTCTTTTATTAATTAATTTACAGTCAAATGTGTGTGTAGTGGTTCTTTCCACAAGTGGACCAGTCTGCAGCCTGGTCCAAGAGAAAGATGATAAAATTATGTTCGCAACATTGGCACTTGCAGCCTGGAAAGTGGACATCCTGTCCTGCAAATCCTTGTTCAGCATGAAGCAGGGACTACAAGATTATTGTGCTCCATCGCAGCTATGAGTGAAGAGTACATATGGGCACCTGTTGGTTAAGAATGGGCCATAGTCCTACATGCAGAGTGGTGGTAGATCTCAAGCCCCCCATTTGCCTGCTTTCTTACTCACAAGAAAGCAGGGTAAAAGAAGCAATGTTTGGATAGAAAGTAGGCATATCTAAGCAGACACAGGCTTAAGTACAGTTCTTAGCATGCAGCCAAGGCATTTAGCTATACACTCCCTTCTTTGGCTACGCTGTGAGTACTAGGCAAGAATAACTTGGTGGTCACACAGTAGTGGTTTCATTACTGCAGGATCGGGTTCTCCTGCACTCCCCATTCTGCTCATCACCTTCCCCTGAGCCTTGCATGCCCTTGCTTCTCCCCCATCCCTCCCATAGCCTCCTGCTCACGTGAAACAGCTGATTGCGGTGGGTGGGGGGAGGGGTAGTAAGCGCTGATTGGCAGGCGCTGCCGGCAGGTGGGAGGTGCTGAGGAGCGGATGGGGAGCTGCTCATGTATTATTGTGGCTCTTTGGCAATGTACATTGGTAAATTCTGGCTCCTTCTCAGGCTCAGGTGGGCCACCCCTGCTATTTGCTTGCTCAGGTTTTTCCTTAGTAGCTTGAGTTTCTCTCTTGGTGTGGGGAAGAGGAGGAAGATATTTTATTGGCAACCATAGTTAACATGTCCAGAGGTTCTGACAGGCACTGATTTTATAAATCAAAATAAATCACAATAGTGTTTTACAGGGAAATCATATTGACACCCCCCCCCACCCCTCGTGCCAACCCCATTCACTCTTCCAAACAAGAGTGACCGCATGCTCTACCTTGGAGTCTCTGAGTATTTCTTTAAGTCCGCCTTATTCACGTACTACACAACAGGGGCTGTCAACATCACCATCTCAAAAGAGATGAGTAGAACTTACTGGTGATATAATTACAAATGTTTCAGGTGTGTAGGCAGTCAGAGAAGGGGTTTTTACAGATCATTTTGCAGAGTAATTTTCAAATTCAGAGATATCCATGACACTTTTCTACCAATTGTAAATGTGGTCCATGGAATGACATTAACTCTGTTTCCCCATTTTACAGAATCTGAATTTCTCAGGCCAGTTTAGGTACTGTGCAAGGTACAAAGGGATAGATGTCACAGATCTGATCCACATGCTTCTCCACCTGAGTGGGTGGCGGATGGGGCAGAAAGAGCCATGGAAAGCTATCTCTGCATGCGTTCTGTTGCTCTGAACAAATAGTGGAGAAATGGCACAAGTCAAGAAGAAAATGTGTGTGTTTAACCTACTGCTGCATTCTGGCATGTTAAGCCCCACAATAGACATACTTTCTATGCTTAGAGCTGGAATAAGTCCTTAGAAAGCAGCAAAGATGGGACAGGAAGCCAGTGTGAAGAGACGGGTCAGTCTCTAAATGGGAGAAGAACACAGAGGTCACTCTGGGAACCCTGCTGCTTTGCTGGCAGTGTTGGAAAGGTTTTCCAAGTGGGTTTTGCTGACTGAAACACTAATAGAAGGGACCTGTGTAACTGGCTGTGCCTGTGGGCTGAGCAGATGGTGTTGCAAAGCACAGCCGCTGAGCACAAGCAGAGTTTTCAGTCCTACCTTTAGTGGGTTCAGTGTATCCCAGCTAATGGAGCCTGTGGGCCAGAAGACTGAACCTGTACTTTTCAAGAGGTACTGCCCTTTGTTTCTCCAGTATGTGTTTTGATGCATATCAATGAGAATTTTATCCCTCACTTCTGCCTTGATGCACTGTAACTTCCCCTGGGAATATCCCCAGAGGCAAAGGACACTAGATCAAGGATGGGAATTAACTAAAATGGCAGTAAACAGAATTATTTCCTGGATGTGAATCTGATAGAGGATGGCTGATTTTTTTATTTGTTTGCAGCTCTCCATTAACTTTAATCTAACTACAGCAACATTTGGCAGTATCATTCCCGAGGATGTTGTCTAAATACTGGCTAATTTCCAAGGCTTTGGAGAAGCCAGTGAGATTGCTCTTGGGGAGGAGGGATGATTTATAACTGCTGGTGGGAAGGTTCGGGTCCAGACTCTTGTCTTAGTGAACATTCCTCTGTCCCACTCCTGCTGCTCATGTTCCCTGCACTCCTTTCTGCTCGCTGTTAAGAGTTACTCAATCAGGAATCCATTTGCAGTATAACAACAACTGTATTGAAGCTACACATTTATGGACACTACTACATGCATACCCTATCTTTACATGGTAGTAGATGCCGCTCTTTATATTAACTATGTACAAACACACACACAGATACTGCTTTTATACACAGTTCTTGTAACGCTCCACACATTGTTCTGCGCTTGCCACCTCCTTCTGCCTTGTCCTCTCATTCTCCTCTGCTGCCCTTTGTGCCATTTCACCTCCCCTCAGCTGTCCTCCAGCATCCCTTACTCCCTTATCCCCTCACTTTCCTGACTGGTTTTCTAACCAGAGAGACTGTTTGGTAGCCATTTTCTCTGAGAGCAGTCTGCCTTCAGTCTTACTAGACATAATGTCATCTTTCTTATGGGCAGCTTCACTTCCATATACAAAGGCAGTAGGGAAATGGTGGCAACCTTGATCTCGGAGTAGCCTGTGGCTTTAGTTCCATTGTATGCAATGGGGAATGGCAGCCTTAAAGGAAAATGTAAGTTAGATGCAGGCAATCAACAGACCATGTGAAACGTTTAATAAACATCATATTGCAGAGCTCATGATGATAAAATTGTGAAGTTCTGGCAATATGTGGTGCAGTTTGGCAGTATGTGACGTGTTCACATACTAAAGCTTGCTCCTCTGGGAATTTCTCAGCTCTTGAAAGGAATGCGTCTTTTGGGACCCAAGGGTTCTTTCCTCCAGATTCCTTATATTGTCAAGATCATTCATTCCTTCTCTCCATTTTCTCAGGGTACTCCACCATCATGTTCACTCCCTCTGGCTAAGGGTATGTCCACACTGGAGCTGGAAGGTGTGATTCCCAGCTCCAGTGTAGGCATACCTGCACTAGGTCTGATTGAGCGAGCACGCTAAAATTAGAAGTGCAGCCACAGCGGCACAAGTGCCAGGACAGGGCTAGCTGCCCAAGTACGTATCTAGGGTCTCAGACAGGCTTGCACTCGGAGCAGCTAGCCCCTCCCGTGGCTCATGCTGCAGTGGCTACACTTCTGTTTTTACTGCTCTGGCTCAATCCGAACTAGTGGAGGTATGTTGCTTTAAGCTGGGAATCACACCTTCCAGCTCCAGTGTTAGACATACCCTGGAACTCAATCTTCAAGAGCAACCCTAGAATTGTAACTTCAGATTTGTTAAATATCAGAGGTTCCCAAACTGAGTTTTTAGCTGTGGTATGCTAGGTCTTAAAGTATTTGACATACCACTTTCCAAATCTCAACCGGTGTAGTTATAATGGATTCTTATTCTGAAACTATACTTGTCTTTTTTTTAAAAACCAACCCACTTTGCACCTTGTTGTGGTTTATGCACCATGTACCATAATTTGAGGGCAGATGTTCTTTATAAATCCAATGTTCAAGCTCTTTTGTGCTCTGAAACCCTACAGGTTGCTCAACATAGTATAGAGACACACCCAGTGATGCTGCAGCTAGATGCTGCACACCCGTGGCCAGTTTACAAACAGGCAATTTTATGGTAGAAATCATGTCTGCATGGAGGTATTTGCTGTCCTGCCAGACTCAACCATTCAATCCATCTGTGCAATGAGCCTAGTAAGTATCATGGACCAGAATATCAAATTCTGTGTAGGAGATAAGCTTGTTTTAACACTGCCAAACCTATGCCACTATCTGCCAAACCTGCTGAATGTCCTAGATGTCAGTACCTAGAACACAGAAGATCATGTTCTGCCTTCAGATACATCCACACTACTTCCACTGAATTTGGGGATTGAACATGCATGTCTGTGGCAGAATTTGCAGGGTATTAGAAGTTTACTATTAAATTCCTGGGGTGTTTTTTGTTTGTTTTTGTAAGGGAATGGGTTCTTCAAGAGCAGGGGTGGCCAACCTGTGCCTGAGAAGGAGCCAGAATTTACCAATGTACATTGCCAAAGAGCCACAGTAATACGTCAGCAGCCCCCCATCAGCCCCCCACTCCCAGTGCCTCCCACCCACCAGCAGCCCCTCCAATCAGCACTTCTCCCTCCGTCCCCACACCTCCCGATCAGCTGTTTTGTGGCGTGCAGGAAGCTCGGGAGTGGGGGAGGAGCGAGGGCATGGCAGGTTGAGGGGAGGGCGTGGGAAGGGGTGGAGTGGGGGTAGGGCCTGTGGCAGAGCCAGCGGTTGAGCAGTGAGCATCCTCCGGCACATTGGAAAGTTGGCGCCTGTAGCTCCATCCCTAGAGTTGGTGCCTATACAAGGAGCCGCATATTAACTTCTGAAGAGCCGCATATGGCTCTGGAGCACAGGTTGGCTACCCCTGTTCAAGAGGATGAAATCAAAATATATTACCACCTCATTTATCTCATGCTCAATTTTCTTAACATGCTGGTTATAAAACAGTGGGTTGTGCCCCGAGACATCTCTCCATTACATTGAAAATAACCTTGATTTCTGGTGACCTCAATGACCCAAGCTTTTAAAGTGTCATCCATAATTTTCAGATAATCAAGGCGTGGTTGTATATTATTTTACACAAACCCCAGATGAAGCAGAAAGCAGCCAGCTCACCAAATGGCTTCAGTACATACCTAATAAAAAGGTCTAGTGCTTACATTTCAGATCATAAAAAGAAGTTGTATAAGTGTTCGTGTCTAACACAGGATCCCATTCTGTGTATATGGTAACAAAAGACTTTTCTCCCCTGCAGATAGCGAATACCAGTGTCAGTCTGACATATTTGAACAGAAGCTGATTAGCTCATTACATCTGAAGAGGTAACACAGAACAGCTTGATATGAGATCACAAAAGAAGGCTCAGGAAGCAACATCAATGATCCCAGCAGTGGGACATAACAGGACTTTATTGCATCTGCCTAGCTGTGCAGTTAGTCCAGCCTATTGGACTTCTTGCTAAGATGCTAGGATCCTGGGCTCTGTAGTGATAATTGGGGTCTGGTCTGCCTTCACCAGTTGTGAGCCTAATGCTGGGAAAATGGGTAACCGTTTATAAAGTCACGATAACTTATAACAACGAATGTTGATGGGGAAAAGGCACAAAGGGGAGACAGACAGGTCTTTTTGTTTACATTATTGATATGATTCAAGAACTGTTAAGATCATGCCTGGTAAACAAGAGAGGTTTGGGACTGGAAATCAATGGACCAAAATGGGTGTGTCAGAAATTAGATCTAATTGGTGAATGTAATAAAGGGATGGGCTATTCCTCTCATCTCTCCCTCTTGAGGTCCTTAAAAAAAGACACGTTGGCGAGGAAATCTTGCTACCATGACAATGGCTGACTGAAAGACAAGAGAACAGGAAGGAGAGAGCTTCATCATCATGGCTACCACTGTCTCCTGGGACCCAGGGATCCACCATAACACCGTTGGACCTTCTTCATCCTAATCTTAATACATGTCGACCAGAGTGGGCTAGAAAGAGGGAACCAGACGCCATCGCCACCTCTACCGTACTTAAGTTCTGAACACCATCTAGGATGTGAGACTTTGTTTCCCCCCCATCTCCCCATATACATTTCCTTCCCCACCTTATTTTCTTCTCTTTCCTGTCTCTCTCCTTTTGCCTTCAGTTTAGTAAGAGTCTGGGTTAGTGAGCCAAGATTGTATATTTTGCAACGCTGCTGTAAGCCTGTGGCTAAAGAGGCAGTTAAAAGCAATGCCCTAAACAGCCTGACACTGGTACGAGTTTGCCAGGTCTCGGAGTAGCTGATGAAACTATGTGTTGTGTCTGGTTTTTTTCCAACAGTGAGGTCACAAGTGAGAGTCAACATCAGACATAAGCATAGGCGCTGACTTCCTCTCTCCCCCGGGGTCCCACCCCTATTCCACCCCTTCCTCCAAGGCCCCACCCCCACTCCACCCCTTTCCCCAAGCTCCCACCCCACCTCTTCCAGCTCTGCCCCCACCCTACCTCTTCCCGCCTCCTCCCCCAAATGTGCCATCCCTGCTGCCAGGGGTTTCTTTGCAGTGTAGACATCCATGAGGAAGAAGCTCATAAGTAGAGTTGTGGGGCACTAAGGGTATGTCTACACTGCAATTAGACACCCGCAGCTGGCCCATGCCAACTGGCTCAGGCTCAGGTTGCAAGGCTGTTTAATTGCAGTGTAGACTTGCAGACCCTGTGTGGTGGGAAGGTACCTAGAGTCCAGGCTTCAGCCTGAGCCCAGAAGTCTACGCTGTAATTCAATAGCCCCACATCCCAAGCCCAAGTCAGCTGGCATGGATCAGCCATGGGTATCTAATTGCAATGTAGACATACCCTAAGTCTTACAATGAGAGTGTCTTGGGCAGTTGTGAGCACTTCAGCATGTTTTTATCAGGCATTGAGGGTACCAGGCTCTAAGAACCTATTGGCTAAACTGGGAGGTAACATGTTTGGGTTTGAATGGGAGCTTATCCAAATTGAACTGAACCCCTGAAGAATTTGCAGATCAGCCATCACGAGCAGCAGCAATACCAGAATGGAATTTTTCTTCCCAGCTCTTGTAGGAATTAAAATACTCAATATAAAACACATTTATTTTAGTAAGATCTCAAGGATTCTAGAATTGGCTTCCTCCTGTATGAATTTGGATACAGAGCTGTTGAGAGTCCAGGTTCTCTGGTGAAGTGTATGAATCAGAGAGACTTACACAATGAAATTTAGAGGAAAAAGTGCACTCACATTTCTGGATGAACTTCTCCTGAGCTCATAGGCACTGGCTTCCTCCGGGCCCAGGGGGTGCTCAACCCCCCACTCTGCCCCAGGTCTCACCCCTGCTCTGCCCCAGGCCTCGCTCCCCCCCCTTCTCCCAAGTCCCCACCCCGCCTCTTCCCATTCCCACCCAGTTCCGCCCCCTCCCTCGAGCGTGCCCCGTCCCCACTCCTCCCCCTCTCTCCCAGCGCCTCCTGCACACTGCAAAACAGCTGATTGTGGCGGGCAGGAGACGCTGGGAGGGAGGGGGAGGAGTTGATCGGCGGGACTGCCAGTGGGCGGGAGGCGCTGGGGGGGAGGAGGGGAGCTAGCTGCCAGTGGGTGCTAAGCACCCGCTAATTTTTTTCCGTGGGTGCGCCAGCCCTGGAGCATCCACAGAGTCGGCACGTATACCTGAGCCACTCTTCTGGGCACGTTCTAGGCAATGCCTAGGAAAACCACTCCTGTGCATGTACTACATAGGACACGTTGCCATAGAAGTTTGTCTTTGCAGGCATATCATGTGGCCTGAAGTACTGAAAGGATGACTGCACATTGTTTTAGTAACGTGCCTTCATCCTTTATAATGACAACTCTGCTCTCATTTCTTTCCCTTCAGATTCCACTTTTCCCTGGCCCACTCCAACGTTGGCTTTTTTGAAGTAAGTTGATGGTTTCAATGTCCAGGAAACAAGAACCAAGAATCTCAGGGACAGGATCAATCCAGAATACAGGAAGCTGAAATTTCCCACATTAATTTTTACCTCATTAGATTTTACCCCTCCTGGATGGCTCTTTTCTCTCTTTCTCTCATTTTGGGGACTCTCTCTGCCGATATCTTTTCTGCTTTAAAACTGTATATTCTTTACTGTTCCTTTGCTTTACAATAATCACTCCAATAAAAAAAGATGTTTTCCAGTCTAATCTTTCCTCACAGATCACAAAATGTTATAAAATCATTACTGTAACATAACACTAGAATTCAAAACAGAGGAGAAAAAGAAGCACCAATTGCAGGTTAGAATATTAACTGTAGGATAAGAGACAGGCAGTGCTGGGACTCAGAACAGATGGCAAATCATTAAGCTGTGGGGAAGGAGTAAAGGATGCTATTCACAAAAGCCTTGAAACAGTGATGCAGTAGCATACAATGGATAAGGCCTGTCACCTTTAAATGACAATTGACTGGTTCTGGGTAGCTGAATAGAGGGGAATTAAAATCTCTCAGGCCTACAGTGAAATAACAGGCAAAATATTCTAAGTAAATCATTTTAAATTCAACTATTGTAAGTGTGTGAAAATAGATCATTATCCTAGGGCTTTGTATCTTGTCTCAAAATCTTCACTTGCCGTTTTCTCTTCCCACATATGGTCTGATCAGCTGAACAAGACTCCTATTCTAAAAACTCCATCCCAGGCCTGAGCATGGAGGAGTTTCATGGATATCAGGAAGCGGTCACTAAATTCATTTTCTCCCCCACAGCAGGTCTCACTTCTGGAGAATTTCCTGTCTCATGTTTTACAGAATGAAGCAATCCCAGCATCCAATGGTAAGAGTAGTGGCCAGTTCCTATAATGGCCTTTATCTCTAACTAAATGCTCCAGGGACTGCATAGTTCCAGGGATTGGTAATGTGATATGGGGCTTTACATTGCTAGATCACCATTTCACATCAGCTCTCTTCTGTGCCCTCACAACTCCCACTGCTGACATCTAGACAGTGTGGAGGAGGAGGAACATCCTGAAGGGAATGCAGAAGTGTGGGGGCACGACTAAGGGAGAGGGGTATGCAGGAGCTGGGGGTTAGGGTTGAAAAGGGAGGGGAAGGAGACCTAACTGATGGGATCAAAGGGGTGGATAGGAAGAGAGATGGCAGATAAGATCAGAGACAGAAGGGTGTAGGAGCCAGGATTGGGTGGATGGATGAGGGAAAGATGGGAAGGGAGGAGGAGGGATATGGATAGATGAGAGGGAGAGTAGGGTAGGAGCAAAAAGGTGCAGGGGCAGAAGAGGAGCAGAGGGGGTCTGGGACAGGAGCTGGGGTAGGGCAGCCAGGAGCGGTGGGGGAGAGAGGGAGGTTTGACAGGTGGACAGAGGCAGAAGGGTGTAACCACTAGACTCACTTCCCTTCAGCACCTGGAATTCTACCCAGAAGTCCTGATCTCTGGCTTTCCTCGATTGTTAGCAGATAGCTGTGCAACCACTGGCAAATTGTAGCTCATCCCTCTCTAGTGCCTGGTCCTGAGAGGATAACAGTCTAAATCCTTCCGTTTACTCTAATACAGGGGTTCTCAAACTAGGGGTTGTGACCCCTCAGGGGGTCACGAGGTTACTAAGTGGGGGGTTGCGAGCTGTCAGCCTCCACCCCAAACCCCGCTTCACCTCCAGCATTTATAATAGTGCGTAATATACAAGAAGTGTTTTTAATTTGTAAGGTGGGGGTCACACTCAGAGGCTTGCTGTGTGAAAGGGGTCACCAGTACAAAAGTTTGAGAACCACTGCTCTTATAACTCAAGTGGTAGAGGACTGTGCTGTGGACCTAAAGCTCTGAACCCTGCTGATGACTCACGTTGGAACCTATCATGGTTTCACATGATAGAATTTCTCTTTTCAAATTGTTTTTTTTAAATAATTAGATAATTACATCCAAAATAATTACTTTAAAAGAACATTAAGGTTACAAAGTCAAGCTCTCAAAAATTAGGAAATGCTAGAATGAAAGTGCCTGTGCAACCTTAATTCAGCCCCCTCCGGCATATGCACCGTGACACAGCCTTTAATTACGTATTCATATACTGGTTTTTCCATGGGCTTTTTCCTACCTTCCAGTTGTGGTGATTGAATGAGTAATGCTTGAGTTCCTCAGATAAGAGATGCAATAGAAGTGCAAATATTTATTATTATGTACATATGTGTTTATATTTGCCTTTTTTAAAGCTAAACTGAAGAAGGGATTCCCTCTACCTAACCTGGCCCAAATTACCCTCCTCAGACCTGTTTTTAAAGTTAGCCAGGTGAGAATCTGTCTCTCTTATTATTAGAATAGGAGTCCTGTTGGCAGGATGCTGGATCTTTAATTTATTCAACAGTAAAGAGCACTTGGGTATAAGATGAGAAATTTCATACCAGAATTTAGCCCCCCCGCAACAACTTTATGATGCTTTAGTGGCAATAAGAGAGAGTAAAAAGAATTCCCCCAATGCAGGAGTAGCACAAGGTTGATATACCAAGCTCTATATCATCCCCCCAGTTCCCCATAATTTACGAGCAGTCTCAGTCAGAGGCAGGACGAAGAGTGGCCTGAACCACTCTGAGCTGTGGAGCAGCCCAAAGGCAGCCTTGGGTGAGGCTGCCCTAAGATACAGAGCCGCCACAGGGCTGTTTTAATTTATGCCAGAACCTATCCAGCCCCTAAAGCAGCCTAGAATCCAGGAGGCACAAAGGTGACATAAAGCCACCCTTGCTCCAAGGCTGTACCCTTTGAGAGGCACAGTACAGAATCTGGCCTCCCGCTCCTTATCCCCCATACAGAGGAAAAGTTGCATTTTACAATCTGTAATTTAAGGTGATATTTGAGACTGATGTTCTCTCCTCAGGGTTATCTGCTGATTTCCACTGAGGTTAGCTACAGACACTAAGTAAAGAGCAATCATTTGGTGGGCCAGGAAGTTTACAGCCAACACTACCAGTCTGAATGCTGAACCAAAATATCTTTTCTTTTCAACCTTAAAATTCAGGACTGGAGAGGAGTGAAGTCTTCCTGCTGCTGCTCTGATCTTGGGAAAGAAGGAAGAACGTATGCCACAAAATTACAAATGCAGCTGTTGAGTCATTGTTACTAATGGTCTAGAACAGCATTTCTCAAACTGGGGTCCGCGAGAATACTCCAGGGGGTCTGTGGGCCCTGCTGAAAAACTCCTCCCCCTCCTGCCCGCAATTTCTCCCCCTCCCTCCCAGCGCCGCAGGAGGCACTGGGAGGGAGGGAGAGGAGCAGGGATGGGGCGCACTCAGGAGAGGGAGCAGAAAGAGGCGGGGCAGTGGTGGGGTGGGGCCTTGGAGAAAGGGGTGGAGTGGGGGTGGGGCATGGGGCTGAATGGAGGGCTTGGGGGGGGTCCACAAAAAATATTAAATCAAAATGGAGGTCCTCAGGTTACTAAAGTTTGAGAACCGCTGCCCAGAAAAGAAGTATTACAGGTGCAGTCACCCCAGAGCCATATCAATTATCCACTTGCTAAATAATGTGAAGTCTTTTGTGTATCTAGCCCAAAATTATGCTGGCCTTTTTTACTACCATATTGCATGTCTTGTCCAGTATTTGATTGAATGTCACCTCTGTCAGCACTATTGTTTTCCAGGTGTTTCACTCTCATGGAAGGTCAGTCAGCTCCTGGAAGGTCAGTGTTTTGAATTTTTATCTCCCAGATACAATCGCATACATTTCTCCAAGTTGAATCTACCTAGGCCTGTAGAAGGTGCACAACTGCCAACAGTGCTACCTAGTGATCAGACAGGGAGGTGGCAGGACGTCTCCCTGTTGAAGCACAGTCTTGTCCTTCAGCGCCCCTGTCCCAAGGATTTCCAGTCCTCCCTTTCAGCACAGGGCTTGAACAGACTGTCTTTTCCTGCTGGCCTCTCACCGGCGGTGAAGGCGTGTGTTGTTGTATTGTCTTCTAGGAGTGGGTAGGGAAGCCCAGGCACACCCTCTCCCCCCCGGCTCCAATCGAGGGCCCAGTGGTGGACAGCTACACCCAGCACCTTGGGGTGCTAAGCTGCTGCCCCCCTAGACCACTTCCTACTCCAGTCTCTTTAGCTTCCCTGAGTAAATCACTCTGATCAAGTTTCTGACCCACACACTCTATCCCCTGCTTCTCCTTTGTGAGTTTGTACAGGTCTGTGTTGTCAGGCCCTAGGCCAGTGGTGGGCAAACTGCGGCCCGCAGGCCACACAAATCCTGCATTCTTGTCCACCGCTGCGCTAGGCAGTGAGCTCCTGGGTAGTACTTCCCTTCAGAGCAGCTGTCTACTCCCTTCCACTGCCTGCCTCTGAGCTACTGCTCTGCTTCACCTTTTAAAGCCCTGCCGAGCTTATGCAGGTGTGCCTGGGTGGGGCTGCCTGGGCCCAGAGTTTGTTCCTTAACCCCTTGCTCTCCAGTGTGAGATTTGTGTACCATCACAGGGCTCCATCACCATAACATGTGAGCACTTCCCAGATTGCAACAGTCATCTGAGTACTGTCATCCCTGTTGTGTAGATGGGAAACTGAGGCACAGAGAGAATAAGGAAAGCTATGGCCAAGCCAGGAATAGAACCATGAGCTCCTGCATTTAACCTCACTACCTGGATCACAAGCCCATCTCTCTCCTACCATCGGGAGGAGTTGTTAGCTCCCCATGTTTCTTATCTTTCACTCTGAATAATTTCTCCGTGTTCACTGCTGTTTACAACTCTTCCCAATTTAGTATCAATTGAGAATTTCATTAATGCTTAACCCCTGTACTTTTATAGGACCTGATCCAAAGATTATAGAAGCCAGTGGCTTTCAATTAAATTCAATGGGCTTTGGATCAGGTCTTTAGCTAGTTAATTAAGAGATTAAATAAAATGTAATCTAAACCCACTTCCTCCATAGACTCCTTCCAGACACTTTTGTCTTCTTCCCAACTGGGGAGGCCATTTGTCATTGGCTAAGGGTATGTGGCCATTTACCACTACCCTTTAGTACAGACATTGAGCTGGTTTTCAGTTTCTGACAGGGCTCCAGCCCAAACTGGTTTGCATTTATCTCGAGAATAAGTTTAAAGCCAGGCAAGTGGAGAGACTGTTTTCCTTTGACCCCAAACTGGGCACAGGAAGAATGAGCAAACAGAGAGTGGTCATAGAAACTGGTGGTTTCATCCCAGTAATCGAATGTTTATTTTACCTGAAGGAGAAGAAAGAGGCCTAAGCCTTTCCAGGGTCATATCTGGGCTCTTACAGGTCTATTACAGCCATGGGTCCACCTTAATTCTTTCATAAATAAGTCAAGCATCCTTGAGAAGAGAAGTTTGCATAGGTGGGAGACATGGGCTCCTTCTCCTCACCACATCACCGGCAGCAAATCAAGGATAGATGTGGGCACCCTGGTGAACAACACTTTGTTTTTAGTTGTATTGGCAATTTCGCCTGAGTGGGCAAGGTAGACTGTAGTGTGCTTGGGAACAAGGGCTCCTCAAGGATGGGAGCAGCCTCTCAGGGTCGAGCCTTGAAAGCTAATTAAAGAGTATGCAGAGTGTCTTTTAACTACTACACTTTCTAAATCAGGGGTCGGCAACGTTCGGCACGCGGCTCGCCAGGGTAAGCACCCTAGCAGGCCGGGCCAGTTTATTTACCTGCTGATGAGGCAGGTTCGCCGTCCCGGGCCAATGGAGGTGGCGGGAAGCGGCGTGGGCCGAGCGATGTGCTGGCTGCGGCTTCCCGCCGCCCCCATTGGCCTGGGACGGTGAACCGTGGTGAGTGGGGGCCGCGATCGGCTGAACCTGCCGCGTCAGCAGGTAAATAAACTGGCCCGGCCCACTAGGGTGCTTACCTTGGCGAGCCGCGTGCCGAACGTTGCCAACCTTAATCACTGTATCGTATGTATCGTACAGGACCTTAATCACTGTATCGTATGTATCGTACAGGACCTTAATCACTGTATCGTATGGATGTCCCAAACAAAACATCAGTTTTTACTCTGAGTAAAATGCCTCCCTTCCTGAATTATTTGAGCTCAAACCCTAACATCATCAGAACTACTTCCCTTCTCAGGATAGGGCAGCAATCAGTGAGCTGGATTAGTAGGGTTCTAATACAGACCCTGAGAGCTGAGAAATTGAGTATTTCCTTTCCAGTCTTTTTTCTAAAGATTTAAAAGTTTTAAAAACAAACCTCCCCCCATGTACTCAACTATAAATTGTTAGTTTATTTGTGTGGGAATAGCACCCAAAGACCCTAATCCGGGCTCCATTGTGCTAGATGCTGTACAAATACAGAGAGACACAGTCCCTGCACCAAAGAACTTCCACTGTAAGCTGCCAATCGTGCAAACAGTAACACACATTTAACTTGACTCACATGAGTATTCCCATTGAAATCCGTGAGACAAATCAAATGCTTAACGTACATGCATAAGTGTTTGCAAAATCAGAGACATCTGTCATGCACCATTAGAATACAAATACAGTTTGGATGGTGGGGCAAAACAAGGGGATTGCTGGTGGGGATTAGGGCCTGTCAGAGTTGGTTTTGCTTGAAGCCAACACTATAAAGTTAGGTTAAATTAAATTAAAGGAGATATCCTATCTCCTAGAATGGGAAGGGACCTTGAAAGGTCATTGAGTCCAGCCCCCTGCCTTCACTAGCAGGACCAAGTACTGTTGACCTAGGTACATTGCTCAGGGGTGTGAAAAATCCACACCCCTGAGCAATGTAGTTAAGCTGACCTAACCCCCAGTGCAGACAGCGCTAGGTCAACAGGAGAGTTTTCCACTGACCTAGCCACCACCTCTTGGGGAGGTGGATTAACTACAGCAACCCCCTCCCATCGCTGTAGTGAGCCTCTACCCAGAAGTGCTATAATGGCCCAGCTGTAGCTATTTAAGTGTAGACATAGCCTCAGTCAGGCTGTAAGGAAGACAAGCAAAGGGGAAGGAATTCACTGCTGAAGAACTTGCTGTTTGTCATAATCCTTTGTGATCTATTTGACAATGTTCTTATTCACCCCAGGCTGAATCACAGCCCAGTTCTGCTCCCACTGAAGTCACTGGGATGGATGTTTGTAAACGTTCAATAGAATAAAATTCTCTTCTAAAAAAATCCCTTGATTTATTTCTCTTTGAACAATTTCACCTGCAGGAAGCTGTCTGCTGCCTGGCGCTAACAGCAGGAATGGGATGTTTTCCCTAGGAGGCTGGTCAAGCTGACTTTCTGTTTATAAAAAGAAAGAACAGCCTTTACAGTGTTGCAGTAAGGGAAAGAGCATGAGTGAGGTGCAGCAAACCTGGGCCACTCACAAAGGTATAAAAAGTATAGCAATGGTGGGTAAATGTCAAAATATTTTAGATCCTGATCCTGTAATGAGCTCCATATGAGTGGAACTCCTGTTGAAGTCAATGGGGTCTTTGTGTGGATGCACCTCAATGCGGGATCAGGGCCTTAGTTTGCATATCTGTCCCAATGTGCTTCAAATTGGGCTGAAAAGCTCATGGGAGCAAGTTTACCTCTGCTACTTCAGCATTTTCAAGTGAGATGCCACCGAGATGAAACTGAAAAATAATCATTACAAATCCAAAACGGATCATTTTCAAACCTCAACAAGTTGTTTGAATTTTGGACAAAAGTTCAGTTTCAATTTTATTTTATCTGAATCGGTTCATCCCTGTGTCTGGTTGTTATACTTCACTTTAGTCCAGAGTGGCAGCTTAAAAGTTCCTGACACTGAGAGGCACCTTTTTGGTGTCTACATTTTATTGTATTTTTTTACAGAAAAAGGGGTGGCTGGAAAAGAAGAGGCAGGAAAAGAGGAGTTCAGAGGAAAGGGAGGCGTTGTTTTAGTTGAATGTCCCTTTCTGGCTAATAGCCCAGATGCTTATTTGGGTCCAGTTTGTGTTTTGCTTGACAGTATCATGACATTGTGGGAAGTGTTTTTAAGCAGCCCGGGTAGTGGCGCTAAGGAATATAGCACTGATTCTGCAGTGCTGGAAGAGTGCTTGGTCAAACTAGAGCCAAACAGAGTGAAACTTGTGCAGCCATGTATATTAATCTCACTAAAAGCCAGGGGAGGGGATCAGCACAATACAAGGTGCAAGCATACACTCAACATTAGGTATAATTTAACAGGTAAACCTCCAAACAAAGAAACAGTCAATCACGATGGAAAAGTTAAATTGCTTTGCACAGCTCCAAAGCCTTGTCCATGCTAAAATAACTCAGAGCCGTCAATCCCTCAGGCACAGCTTTCCCTGCCAACCTCTGCTCCTGATCTCTGAGAGAGGGAGCAGAATTGTGTGTATAGGGCTTTATAGGCCTCCTCCTGAGCCTTTGTAAACAGGAGCAAACTTTAATCTCAGGCCATCCTCCCACATAAATATTAGGCTATAATTCCACTACTATCATTACACTTGCATCAAAACCTTCACTCTCCCCAGCCAGAAGAAATGGATGTAAATAGAGGATTTCAAGTCCTTTAACATGATGCTGAACCCAGATGTCACAAGAGGTCATCCTTTGAAACTGGTTCATTGGTAGGGAATAATTACTGTCTAGTGTATTGGCAAATCCTGTCTATTGGCCTCTCTCCTGAGTAGGTTTGAAGGGACAAAAGAAGGTATTGGTAGCTCAGATGGTCACAAAAGACAACATGACTCATTGACTCTCATTTTTTCTATTGTAAAAATAAAATTCGAATCATCCCTCTTTTGATCAGAGTTAATGCAAAAGTGCAAGTAGTGAAAATCCTGCCCCCATAGAAGTTAATGGCAAACTCCATTGATTTCAATGAGGTCAGGATTTCACTCAGGAAGTTGGAAACTTGGCATGGATATAGTTGTCCTTGCAGAGTTTGTGCTCCTTTTTTTTTAAGTTTAAGTTTGGCATGGCAAGGGAGGAGCTTTACAAATAAAGAATTTTTAAGCAACTGAAATGTCATTTCTGGGCATGGGCATGGGTTCTTCTTCGAGTGCTTGCTCATGTCCATTCCATTTTAGGTGTGTGTGCTTGCCACATGCACCAGTGCTGGAAGTTTTTCCCTCAGCAGTATCCGTAGGGGACAAGCTCTGGTCCCCTCTGGAGTGGCGCCCACATGGCACAATATAAGGGGTGCCGCCAGCTCCCCTCCCCCCCCAGTTCCTTCTTGCCGCCAGTGACAGTGCTGAAACGTCTGCTGCTTCGACTAGCATTATTTTGGTCTCCCTGGCCTCTATCATCCCCTCCCTGGATCTGGGAGACTGGTATGCCGCCCTCAACCTAAAGGACACATACTTCCACATAGCGATCTTCCAAGGACACAGACATTTTCCGATTCATGGTCGGACCCAGCCACTACCAATTTGCGGTCCTCCCGTTTGGCCTGGCGACAGCACCGAGGGTGTTTACCAAGTGTATGTCGGTGGTGGCAGCTTGCAGCCAGGGTTTGCCTGCGTCTGCTGGGCCACATGGCAACTTGCACATACGTTGTCCACCATGCCAGGCTCTGGATGCGGCCCCTGCAGCAATGGCTGATGACGGCCTTTTCCGAGTCCAGGGATCACCTGAAAAAGATCGTTACTATTCCCCCAACAATACTTACCTCACTGCAATGGTGGACCGATCGTGAGAAGGTCCTAGAGGGAGTTCCGTTTGACAACTCCCCTCACTCCATCAAGTTGGTTTCGGATGCTTCAGACCTCAGCTTGGGTGTGCACCTCGGAGATCTCCAGACCCAGGGTATGTGGTCCCCGCAGGAGATGTCGCTACACATAAACTTTAAAGAACTCAGGGCAGTCCGCTTGGCATGCGGGATCTTCCTACCCCACCTGTCGGGCAAGGTGGTGAGAGTCCTGACAGACAACATAGCCTCTATGTTCTACATCAACAGGCAAAGGGGAGCGCACCCGTTGGCTCTCTGCCAAGAGGCACTGGAACTTCTGCACCAACCACGAGATCCATCTGGAGGCTTGTCACCTCCCTGACGTCAAGAACGCCCTAGCGGATCACCTCAGCAGGGCCTTCTTCTCTACCATGAGTGGTCGCTCCAGCTGGAGGTAGCCTACATGATCTTCCAGAGGTGGGGAACTCCCCTTGTGGACCTGTTCACCACAAGGCAAAACAGGAAATATCATCGGTTTTATTCTCAGCAAGGTCTGGGCAAGGGCTCCCTCTCCGATGCCTTTCTCCTGTTGTGGTTGGGGAGAAGGATGTATGCATTCCCTCCAATTCAACTCATCAACAGGGTCCTGACAAAGATCAAGAGAGACAATGCGCAGGTTATCATGATTGCCCTGGCGTAGCCTTGCCAGCATTGGTTCAGCATGCTCATGAACCTGTCAGTGGCCCCTCCCTGATCCCCGCCCAACCGACCGGACCTGCTGTCACAGGACCACAGTTGGCTCTTACACCCTCCACCTCTCGGTGTGGATGCTGCGTGGCTGAACCCAGAGGAACAAACCTGTTCAGAGGAGGTCCAACAGGTCCTCCTGAGAAGTAGGAAGCCCTCAACCAGACTGACTTACTTGGCCAAGCGGACATGGTTTTCCCTCTGGGCATCCAAGTGGGGCATCGCTCCCTCTGTTCTTCCATACAGTCTGTCTTAGACTGCCTGCTGCATTTGAGGAACCAGGGCCTGGCACATTCTTCCGTTAGAGTGCATCTCATGACCATCTCCGCTTTTCACCTGCCGATCCAAGAACAGACGGTGTTTTCCCATGACATGACGGTCAGATTCTTTAGAGGTCTCGAGAGATTCTTCCCACAGATACAGACCCCTGACCCGCAGTGGGATCTTAACTTGGTCCTCTCTAGGCTCACGTGCCCGCCCTTTGAGCCTCTGGGCTCCCGCTCCTTTTCCCACCTGTCATTGAAGATCCCTTTCCTGGTGGCAGTGACATTGGCAAGACGAGTCTCTGAGATTATGGCCTTGACATAAGAATTGCCGTACATGGTCTTCTGCAAAGACAAGGTTCAGCTGTGGCCCCACCCGGCCTTCCTGCCAAAGGTGGTGTCTACCTTCCATATGAACCAGGACATCTTCCTCCCGATGTTCTGTCCCAAACCGCACAAGACCAGCAATGCTGGATATGAGTCAACAGTGTGCCCTTGTTGCCAAGAAGGCCAACGGTATATTGGGCTGTATTAGTAGGAGTACTGCCAGCAGATTGAGGGAAGGGATTATTCCCCTCTATTCGGCACTGGTGAGGCCACGCCTGGAGTATTGTGTCCAGTTTTGGTCTCCCCACTACAGAAGGGATGTGGACAAATTGGAGAGAGTCCAGCAGAGGGCAACGAAAATTATTAGGGGGCTGGGGCACATGACTTACAAGGAGAGGCTGAGGGAACTGGGGTTATTTAGTCTGCAGAAGAGAAGAGTGAGGGGGGATTTGATAGCAGCCTTCAACTACCTGAAGGGGGGTTCCAAAGAGGATGGAGCTAGGCTGTTTTCAGTGGTGGCAGATGACAGAACAAGAAGCAATGGTCTCAAGTTGCAGTGGGGGAGGTCTAGGTTGGATATTAGGAAAAGCTATTTCACTAGGAGGGTGGTGAAGCACTGGAATGGGTTACCTAGGGAGGTAGTGGAATGTCCATCCTTAGAGGTTTTTAAGGCCCAGCTTGACAAAGTCCCGGCTGGGATGATTTAGTTGGCGTTGGTCCTGCTTTGAGTAGGGGATTGGACTAGATGACCTCCTGGGGTCTCTTCCAACCCTAATATTCTATGATTCTTTGGAGAGAGTCGTCCTCACGCACTGAACGTCCAAAGGGCCTTGACTTTTTACTTAGAACAGGTGTTCTCAGACTTTGGTACTGGTGACTCCTTTCACACAGCAAGCCTCTGAGTGCGACCCCCCTTATAAATTAAAAACACTTTTTTATATATTTAACACCATTATAAATGCTGGATGCAAAGCAGGGTTTGGGGTGGAGGCTGAGAGCTCACGACCCCCCATGTAATAACCTCCCAACCCCCTGAGGGGTCCAACCCCCAGTTTGAGAGCCCCTGACTTAGAAGGTACCAAGCCTTTCCGTAAATCAACTCAGCTCTTCATCACTACAGCGGATAGGATGAAGAGTCACCCAGTGTCCTCACAGAGGATTTCCAATTGGATCACCTGTTACGACCTGGCGTGGGTCTCGCTGCTGCCAATTGTCAGAGCCCACTCGACTAGAGCTCAGGCATCCTTGGCAGCCTTCCTGGTGCACATCCCCGTCCAGGACATCTGTAGAGCCACAACGTGGTCCTTTGTTCACATGTTTACCGCTCATTATGCCACTACTCAGCAGGCCAGGGATGATGTTGGGTTTGGCAGAGCTGTGTTGCCATCTACACGTCTGTGAACTCCTACCCACCTCCATGGGTACTGCTTGGGAGTCACCTAATATGGAATGGACGTGAGCAAGCAATCGAAGAAGAAAAGACAGTTACCTTTTCCGTAACTGGTGTTCTTCGAGCTGTGTTGCTCATGTCCATTTCATGACCCTCCCTCCTTCCCCTCTGTTGGAGTTTCTGGCAAGAAGGAACTGAGGGTGGGGGGAGATGAGGGTGACCCTTATACCACGGCCATGCGGGTGCCACTCCAGAAGGCGCCAGAGCCGGTCCCCTACAGATACTGCTGAGGGAAAACCTTCCGGCACCGGTGCATGTGGCGAGCACACACAACTAATATGGAATGGACATGAGCAACACCAGTTACGGAAAAGGTAACTGTCTTTTCAGTGGGCATCTGCTAAGATTTTAGTAGAACACGTTGGCACCCTGTTTCTTTTGGAACATCACAACATGCATTCTCTGTGCCCAGCCTGACAGGCCCAGGGGTTACTGCTGGGCAGGGCTGGCTCCAGGCACCAGCTTACCAAGCAGGTGCTTGGGGCGGCCACTTCGGAGAGGGGCAGCACGTCCAGCTGTTCGGCGGCAATTCAGAGGATGGTCCCTCACTCCTGCTCGGAGCGAAGGACCTCCTGCCGAATTGCCGCTGCAGATCACGATCGAGGCTTTTTTGTTTGTTTGTTTGTTTGTTTTTGTTTGGCTGCTTGGGGTGGCCAAAACCCTGGAGCCGGCCCTGCTGCTGGGACAATTTGCATAAGTGTGATTGTAAAGTTCTCATTAAAAAACACAGACACGCACACACAGCGCAATCCCCCCATATAACTGCTTCCACACTGGGAACAGCAGCAAATCATAGGGCTGAAAAGATACAGTAGCGCTCAGGATTTTAGTGAAACTCCACCATTTGGGCTGCACTTGCCATCATCTGAAATTCTGCACTTTAATTAAAACAATCCCTGAGGTTCTATCTTTTTCCATTGTGAATATAGAGTCATAACACTGTAAACTGATGTGTAAACACTGGAATGATAGTAACCTCCACAGAGCTGCCTCTGGTGGAGAAAGAGGGCTGGGTCCTCTGTAGAATAAGAAAAGGGGGGGGGGCACCTTTCAGTGAGGGGTGTGTTAGGAATGCGGTCTGGCAGATGTATTCTCCCACCCTGGACTCGTGTTGCCCTGGATGGGGACAATGGCCTGACTTCTCTATCGGCATGCAGCTCCATGTCAGAGCAGTCAGCCAGGACTCCACACTTCGGGAATATGGATACTTTAAATTTTAGTCCCCTGACTATTACCCAGAATAGGAAGAAGACACTCCACTTCTCCCAGCACTCAAGAGGATGCTGTATATACACACTTATTCCTCATTATCCTCCTGTGCCCGTGTATACACACTGGCTTTAAGGAAAAGCATCATGCAGCATGAGAGTTAGCAATATTGATTACTGGAAGGATGCCCCAGGGCAGCTGCAATCCACAGGGGAGTCCTGCCAGCATGTGGAGGGCAGTGTGTGTAAAAGTGGGCACAGGAGGAAGATAGATGACCCTTACCTTTAGTGGATCCTCTGGGATTTTGGGACTCCACATGTTTCCTTGGGGAGAACTGCTGCTCATAAAATGGGGTGATCAAACACAGGTCCCAACATGGAATGATTTGGGGGGAACTCTGCCAGAGGCTCATCTCCTCATGGAGTTTTTCTCCCCTCAGGCCCTCTCTGTGGCTATTTCTACTAGAGCTGGGGGTAGGAATAATGAACCGACCTTTTTTATGTCTTGTATTGCAAACTCATCCATTCCGTGGTTGACTATCCTCTATAGATCTCTTGGACTATTCCTGCTAGTGTCTCTCTCATATTGTCAATATAGGTTTGGAGGTATTTTTCCCTAGAAGTATTAATGGACATTTCTTCAGGTTGAATTTCAGTGTACACAAAAGGTTAATTCTTCTAGCTGTTGCCTCTATATTAATCTAGCATTGTCATTTGCCTATTGACTGAGCAGCAAAGAACATACATGCTGACGCTCCCTAATAAAGACCAATTGGAGAAAGAGGAGAACTAGAAAAAATCTAGCCAGGCTGTGTACTACAGGCAGTCATTGTAGTGGTGTAAAGCTAACGTGCTGTGCTGAGCTACGGGCCAGGTAAATGTTTTGTGTCTTGTTTTTATGCGCAGTGATTCCTTGTCTGAATTTGGGGTACAGGCAGGAGCAGCTCTCTTTGGTGGTTCATAATAGAAGAAGACAGTTTTTCAGTCTGGAGTCTTCTGATTACACCCTAGACTGCAAATGAAGACTTTGGCTGATAGACTTCAAGGAGTTTTCTGCAGAGGCAGCTTTAAAGGCTAGTCGCATTGTAATCTATTAACAAGTATTTGGCTACTTCTGAGTCTTTGTGTTGTACTGTAACACTTGTAGAAGACAATGGTAACACTGTGTTGGAGTTCGGTCTGTCTTTGTCAGTGCACAAGCTTGTTTAAATGGAAACCTTTCCTGGAAGGTTTATCTAAACTTTTTAGGGAATTAGTCCACAAAGAAGCCATAAAACATCAAACAGGAGAGCCTAGGCTGAGATATCTGCAGGCTGGTCCATACAAGAACTTGTAAAGCTTGGAAATCTACATGAATGGAAACAAAGAAGCCTTTTCTCTTCCTTTTAAGGAACTGAAGGTGTTTGAAAACTGTACTTCAGAGAAAGAAAAAGAATTACAGGAGTGGTTTATGTAAATGTGGGAGCTGTTTTGTTCATCATACTCAGTTACTGGAGATACAAGTATCAGAGTAATTATGTGTGAGACTCACTGGAGTCAACATGTAACTTGCATATTATATAGCTATAGTTAAAGTATATGTCAGTCAGGAAAAAAACACCCAGCTCTTACAATTCTCTTTTTATCTGCTAACCCAGCTGGTGCAGTGAAGCAAATTGCCCCATATCCGATAGAGATTGGGGGTTAGAGGAGCGCTAGCTGGCTGAGTTTCAGTGCTGATAGGACAGGTAATGTTGGTTAGTTGGGGGAAGCAACTAGAAGCAATTATCCGAGCCCCCTTGATAATGAGAGAAAGACTATATAGCCTGGAGGTCAAGGCACTCCCCTAGGATAAGAGAGACCCAGCTCCAGATCACTGCCAATTGACATTTATACAAAGTGGAACAGCTCCAAGAGGAGAGATTGAGAGAGCTCCCAAGCAGGCAGCATATGAACCTAAGTCTCCTACATCCCAGGTGAGTACCCAAATCACCAAGCTATTGGCTATTTTGGGATGGGTTGCTTTCAGTATCTTTTTTAATATAAAAGGTTAAAAGACCTTGGGTTTTTTCCCCACAATGTGGAACAAAATTTTTTTTGAAATCTTGGGATTTTTACCCAGCTCGATTTTGGAGTAGAGTTTAAGGTGTTAGTTTTGACCTATAAACTCCTAAATGGTTTGGGTCCTGGTTACATGAGAGACATCTGCTGCTGCAATCAGTGGAGGTCTTTGAACTAAGCACCAGACTCCCTGCTTTAAAAGAGACGGGCCTGGCTACAGCGGATTTTCTGTATAGAGTCCTCAACTCTGGAATTCACTATCCCATTTGTTCTGTCACATCCTGATCTTGCTGATCTCCAGAGCACACTGCAAAGGTTCCTCTCTTTGGCTTCTGAGGACGAGGTGAGCCGAGGAATGCTTTGTTCAGTTGAGTGTGATGGGTCTTACTCTGCAGCGTTATTTTGTTGGCAGAGTTTAGCTATGGTAAGGCATGTCTTTAAGTTTTGGATTTTAAATTACTATATAAAAGTCCCTAGGGCTATAGGGGTAGGTACATTTTAAAATGGAAAGAAATGACAAGTGTTTTCTTCTCTGTATTCTTAAGAATCTTGGGAGGTGGAGGGGAGAGGTTGTTTGTTTGTTTGTTTTACTCACCCATGTATGTTCAGCTAAAGAAAATGTGACAAATTTTCCTAAAAGGACAAAATTGTTCTGTGGAGCAGGTTAAAGACTGAACACTCCCTTTCCCACATAATTTGGACTAATTCTACCTAGTAATTTTACATTTTGGACTGTTTAAACCCTGATTATGAGTGAAATGAGTCCAGAAATCAAAGGATCCCCCTAGGAGTTAGCAGGGGTTCTCAAACTGTGGGGGAGTGGGGGGCACAAGGTTATTATGTGGGGGTCACGAGTACATGCCTCCCAGCTAGCTAGTAAGTCTGCTGTGAAAAGTGATATTAACAAAATACAAATACCACCTTAAAATTGTGTTAAATATAAAACGTGTTTTTAATTTATAAGGGGGTTCACACTCGGAGGCTTGCTGTGTGAAAGGGGTCACCAGTACAAAAAGTTTGAGAACCACTGAGTTAGAAATAGGAAAGACCCATTATATCAGGGATTCACAAACTTTTTTTCCAGTGTGGACTGCCATCATCACACAAAGATTGTCCTGCAGCCTGCCTCCCCTCCTATTCACAACTGCCTCTGCATACCATCCCTATGGTCACTACTGGAATTGCTTACATGGAAAAGTAAAACTAGGCAAGCACTTAATGTATATGGTTAGCTCACGGGTGGGCAAACTGTGGCCCACGGGCCGGATGCGGCCCTGGAATTGCTTACATGGAAAAGTAAAACTAGGCAAGCACTTAATGTATATGGTTAGCTCACGGGTGGGCAAACTGTGGCCCACGGGCCGGATGCGGCCCACGAGCCGCACCAGCGACTCTGCCCTGCTGCAGCACTCCACGTGGCTTGGCCCCGCTTCGGCCAGGGCGCAGGGTCAGGGGCCACACCACACGGCTCCTGGAAGCTGCAGCATGGCCCCGCTTCAGCTCCTACATGGTCCAATGGCCCCCTCCAGCACTCCAATGGGAGCTGCAGGGCCGGTACCTGCGGATGGGGCAGCGTGCAGAGCCACCTGGCCGCGCCTCCAGAGAAGGGACATGCCACTGCTTCCGGGAGCCGCTTGAGGTAAGCGCTGCTCGGAGCCCCGAGCCTCTCCCCATGCCCCAACCCCCTGCCTGAGCCCTGATCCCCCTCCCACTCTCCAAACCCCTCAATCCCAGCCTGGAGCACCCTCCTGCACCCCAAATCTCTCATCCCCAACCCCACCTCAGAGCCCGCACACACACCCTGCATCCCAACCCCAATTTTGTGAGCATTCATGGCCTGCCATACAATTTCTATTCCCCTAAGTGGCCCGCAGGCCAAAAAGTTTGCCCACCCTGGGTTAGCTGCTAGTAATGCAGTATAGCCACTGGGAGAAAGGAGAACCAGCATGATGTGACCAGTCAGCCCTCCATGCAGTGGACCACAGACCACAGTTAGAAAACCCCTGCATTAGCTCATACGGTTCACTTCCTTGTGGGATTGTTCCCTTCCATACGCTTTCTAGTGCTTTATCCAATCTAATTTTAAAAGCCCGCAGTGACAGGGCTTCCACCACTCCACTCCACAGTTTACTAGATCTTGCTGTCAGCAAAGCTTTCCTGACATTCAGCCTTGCCCTAAATGTATTCCACTTCCAATATTCCAATCACAGAAGCCCAAAGAACATGGTTGGCTGCACTCACTCACAACAGTGGTGAGCTGTGCAGAGCTGCTACAGACCGCTATGCCCTGATACGGGGGTGCTGAGTCACCCTGCACAGACTCTTCACTGCCTAGACCACCCCATGCACTGAAAACAGACCCAATGGCACTTTCTTTAAGAATAAGCGTTTGCCCAGGTGTGCTCATCCAAAACGTCTTCTCCACTCTACAGTTCAGTGAGCTGTGTGTTGCTGCCACCCGCCACTGCATTTCAGTGATGATCTATGTACAGGCCGTGGCTCCACATCCTCCACTGTAGATGTTACAAGGTGCCCAACGGGAGGACAGATCTGCATCTCATTGGTAGTTCCTGCTCTGCCACATCATCGCTCTTGAGGGTGGGGCTGGTGGCAGAATAGACCAGATCCACCATTTCTCACAGAAGGTTAATATCTGCAGGAATACCGAGCCCATGGATCTTGGCCTGTTTATGCGCCTTTGTAGGCTCAGCAGAACAGCATCAGCGAAGCTCTTCTGCATGCTGAAAAGTCACTGGCTGAGACCCCAGATCCTCACTGCCCACTCATATCCAATCCACAGTAAGGGAGCAATTGCTCCTCAGGCCATTAGTAAGGCAAGAGGCTTTTTCGCATGAATCTGCATTGTTTAATTATAAATATTGTCAACAGGTCGCTGTGAAAAAAAGGAAAAGATGCTGAAGTTTTGGTATTTTTTCCTCCTGTTACATTTGCTCATCCAGCAGCTTGATGCTAACCCTGGGCTCAAAGTGAGGATCACACAGAAAGGGCTGGACTATGGTAATACTTCCAATAGTTACCTTGCAATAGGTTTTATTATTATATTGAGCCCTTAGTGCAAAGTGTAAGAACATCCTGAGAATGAGTTGCTCACCGCTATAGAGAAAAGGAAGGTTTAAAGATTAAATGTAAGGAGGGAATGGCTTGGTGGGAGGGAGAAGAAGGTTCCATAGATATGGCAGGGCCAGTGAAAGAGCAACTCCCAAATATGGAGGGAAGGGGGCAGCATTAGAAATCCCCTAAACTTGGACTACATTGTGTAAACTTTCCAACTATGTTAGAGCAGCTGAAGAGGTCTCTGTACCCTTGCAGGCAAGGAGATCGGGCTGGAGATCCTGAAGCAAAGAATAAAAGAAGAAAGTTTCCCAGATTGGAGTGGCCAGGAGAAATCTGGAGTTGGCGATGTGGACTACACAATTTCAGGGTGAGCGAACTAGGAAAGCGTATTTAAAAACAATTGCACGAAATAGCTCTTTGCAATGTAATGTCAGTACACTGCATGCTTTCTAAGGTACTGTGCTTATGTGTTGTCATGGCGATAACACCATGTCATACATTGATTATAATTTAAAGGGCAATGCACACATTTATGATTTGAGGCCGGAGGCAAATCCTACTGAAGTCAAAGAAAGCTTACCAGTGACCACAATGCACTTTGGATTACTCTGGGGTACTTGCTACTGATTCATAATATAGCTGTGAGAGTAAATTAAAAGTATTGTGCTACCAGCATGACTTGGGTAAATGTCCTAATAGCTGATTGACACCTAAGATATAGATACTGCAAATCAGTCTAACACAGTTATAAGAAAGAAAAAGGTAAACATTGTATACTACTTATTGGTAGGAATCTTTGCAGGAAATGCCCATATTTTCAGATGAATAGGTCATGCTGTACCTGAAGTATGAGTCTAAGGGCCAGCAGGTATGTCACTGACCAGGTTCAAAGATCTCAAATGCAGAAGGCAAACTGAGTCTCAAACACTGAACACAAGTAATACAGAAATTATAGATTATTTGGAGTAATGAAAAACACAAAATTAAAAATGTACAGGACCAAACTTTCAAAGGGGAGGGCAGAGGGTCTCAAGCAAATATATGTATGTAACTGTTAGTCTGCCTTTGATTGCTCAGTTTACTTTGAATGCATGCACAAATCACAGACATGGATGCACAAAGGTTAGACAGACATCCAGCTGGTTGTTCACTTAAACCTTTACCTAATTTGCATGCACACTTGAGCTAACTGTATATGAAAACACACTGGCAAATACAAATGGGACATCACCCTTTGAAAATTTGGCCCATACAATCTCCAGAAAAACAACAAGCAGGGACCGGATGTCTCTAGAAATTAGTAATAGATGGAGCTGGGTGAATATTGCAAATGTTATTAGTGAACATTCATTCAAACATTTTAAATGAATACGCTTCAACGATGATCTTTTGTGTTTGCTTCCCAGGACTAGTCAAGTGAATAAGCTGACTGGCAGGGATGTTCTCCAACACAGCAATTTGCGAATAGATGTTGCAAGAATAGTCACATAAAGTGAATTGGATATTAATAATTTCAAATATTCACATCAGAATCTTGATTCTAAGAGATGAGACACATTCATAGAATCATAGAAACGTAGGGCTGGAAGGAACCTCAAGAGGTCATTCAGTCCAGTCCTCCATGGTGAGCCAGGGCCAAGTAAACCTAGACCATCCCTGACAGATGTTTGTTTGGCCTGTTATTAAAAACCTCTGATGACTAGGACATTCATGGCATTCATCTTATTCAGAATAGAAAGAGGGGTAGAGTTCAGTCCAGTGCTGGAGCGGGACATTTCTGCCATGGGGTAAGGCTCTGTCTTATTCTGAGAATTTCTCTCTCTCAGAAGCAGAGTTTGGCCCTGAATCAAGTTTAAACTTTGATTCAGATTCTCACAAACTAATATCCTTGTTTCCGATTTTATAGGGTAAGAATTAACACCATTGAATTCCCAGATGCTTCCGTATCCCTCATACCTGGGATTGGGCTTAAACTATCAACTCAACGTGCTTACGCAACCCTCAGTGTGAACTGGAGCATCAGGACCTGGTTGTTGTAAGTATAGAACTGTGTATCCCAAGTATTTTCTTGTGGAAGAAAAATTAAAATGGAAAATACAAAGTTTAGTTACCAATCTCACTTTTTCCAAGTTCAGGTACTTTTTATCAGTTAACAACATCCATTTGTTACCATACGCCATTCAGTCTAACAGAGCTCTCCAGTGTGAGACATTCCTTTCCAAGTAACACTGTGATGTTAATTGAGATCCCACCGCTAATGATGTGCCAGTGGCAAGTAAAAGATCAAAGATCTATTAGCGTGCCAGCATTGTCCAGACCGCTAGCTAACTCAGTGTTTAGGAAGTTTATTGTACAGTGGGTTGCACTCTATAATAATAACAAAGAGTCCTGTGGCACCTTTAAGACTAACAGATGTATTACAGCATAAGCTTTTGTGGGTGAATGCCCACTTCGTCAGACGCATGTCTATAATAATAAGGGCACTGTAATTTAAGGACAGTTACAGTGAGTGAGCTTCTGTGCTATGCCTCCCACGGTACAGCTACACACAGGTGTAATTTCCAGTTTGAGTAGACATACCCGCACTAACCCTGATCAAACTAGTGTGCTAAAAATAGCTGCATAGCGGCAGCTGCATGGAAGGTGGGATGGGATAGCAGCCCTGAGTACAATCCCATCTGAGACCCTAGGTATGTACTGAGGATGGCTAGCCTGTCCTGCAGCACATGCAGCTGTGACTATATGGCTATCTTAGCATATGTCTACCCAAATTACACCTCCAGCTGCAGTGTAGACATACCCCAAGAGGCACAGGATGGAATTCACAGCCTAGGGGAAGTGCAGACTATGGTGGCTTTAAGCCATCTTTACATCCTCCCACTCCTGGGCTTCTCTGGAGAGGCCCCCAGGACTGTGTAAGTTATTGTTGACTAACTAACACAGTGGGTGAACACTTTTCACAAAACAGTCACTCTATATCTGACCTATCAGTCCTTGCACAACACTTATCTTATTCAAAAGATAAGCCTGGGAGCTTAAATTCATGACTTTGCTAGACAGTGAAAATCATGGTCTGAACAGAGACACTGGATTTATGGTTTATTACAATCTGTAACCCATTGATCAACCTCCTTCCCCCCAGCTTCGTTTCCTCCCTGTATCTGGAGGGGTATTAATGGGCCACTTCCCCTTGAATGGTCCCTTGAAATATGTTATGTACTTATGCTAAACAATCTGTTCCATGTTGTATTTAGCTGTGACATGCTGAGTGTGTTTCCCAGGCCTGAAGAAGAGCTCTGTGTAAGCTTGAAAGCTTGTCTGTCTCATCAACAGAAGTTGGTCCAATAAAAAAATATTACCTTCCACATTGTCTCTCCAAGTTACACTGTGTAAATTACTAAATTGTGGCAACCCCTGGGTGCGTTGCCATAACTTATATTATATTTTCAGATGAATATATCACAGTGCTGACTGGAATCTCCAAAGTGCTGCATGCAGCAGTCCTGTCCTCAACAAACCCCTCCCAACCAAAGCATGCCCCCTACACCATGGCTTGCAAGGTGGTGTTAAAAGGACAGCTTCATGGCTGTTTTCCACAGTGGCTGCAGCAGCTAGCTATGGGGCTTTTAGGGCCTCTTTACTGCTCTGGCCCTTTTACCCAGCAAAAAGAGCTGGAGCTAAGGTGAGGATCTCACTCACTGTATTTACATTGTAACTGCAAGGTCAGATACCTAATTTACACAGTATTACACCTTTGGTTTTCTTCTTAAAATATACACCCCTACATACACTTATTAGAATCCAGGTATATTAATTACATGGAACCAGATTGTAACTTTACAATCCAGCCCTGCTAAGAAGCACCACATCACTATGTTGCCCCGGGAACAGACTATAAACCAGTTTGTGACACGTGAGAATCACCATTTGGTGCTTCCCCCTTGTTCCATGAGGGAGGGAATCGCATCAGCCTTTTTTGCTGGCTTAGTTTATTTCCCTCTGGGCTCTGTGGATGGCAGGGGGGCAGGTAGCAGCTTGCTGGATGTTGTTCTCATCCTGGCATGGGCTCCAGAGATATGGGTAGCCCATACAGGAAAGTAAAGCTCCCATACTCCCATCCCTTACTATCTTGCACAGGCACACAGGTGTGCTTATGACTGAGCCGATGGTATTTACACTGTTATTATCCTCCCGTCATGTAGTGAACTTTCTAGTGACATGACTTAGTGGCAATTAAAATCATCAAAAAGCCTAGCTACTCTGGAATTGCTCTGTCATTGCAGTCTAGCTGCACTGTAAAACAGTGCCTTGTTAGAAAATGTTACAGGGCATGTTACATACAGAGTATATCCACAGCCTCCAAACAGTTAGTTATGGAATCATCACAATTAAACAGGGAAAACGCGTGTTAGGTCATATCTCGTCCCTTTCTCCAGCCAGTGAAGAACTCTTCCCTGCAATGTATTCATCAATTTGAAATCACTCATGTAACAGGGCATCCACTGATCCTATTGTGAGAATATTCCACGGCCTAGTAGACCTCACAGTTAAGATATTTTTCCTAATATTCAGCCTAAATTTCCTTTGCTAAATTTCATCCCTTTATTCCTATTCATACCACTGTGGGCCACCATGTACAATTCTTCTCCCATGCTATTTACATTCTTGAAATATTTAGATTGTAAGGGCAAGGATTGTCAATTCATTTTTACTTGTCTATAAAGTGCCATGCATACATATTGCGTTGTATAAATAATAACAAATTAGAGAATTTTTCACTTGACCAGAGCTCAAAGAGCCATTTATCATACCCTTCTTGGTCATCATTTTTCTGATCTCTACATTTTCAGATCCTGTACTCGTTCCTCCTAGGCCAGTCCTTCCAGTCCATTTTTGTTGCTCAGCTTTCAGTTCCTTTCAGTTAATGGTTCTAGTGTGTAGAATGACACCAGTTTGGACTCCAGGCTAAGGAAAATTTACTGCATTCTATGGGGAAATCATAATCACATTCACTCTAGAACCTAAGTAGTTCTTTCTATTGTAGTTCCATGGCTCTTGTGTCAGTGTTATTACAGATCACAAAGATCATGGGAGATTCACAATTTGGCATGGATCAGACAGACAGTCTCTGTGAATTTATGACATTAGGCAACCTTGACAAATCCAACATCATTCCAGCATTCACACTTTCGAGATTAGTGTGTGGAACCTGATTCTTTACAGGAACTACCTCTACAATCTACTTTAATCATTAAAGACGGGCAAAACAATCTCATTTCCTCCTCAGTGAAAGAAACAGAGTCACTTTGTTCCATTAGATTCTTGGATGTTCCCTGTAAGTAGATTTTTCAACTGAGTTTGTTTTTGTCTGTGCAGCAAAGACAGCGGAAGTGGTACAGTGTCCATTTCAGGAGTATTTATTACAGCAGTCTTTACCATGTCACAAGATAGCACAGGTCACCCATCAATGTCACTGGATAGCTGCCAGATGAGTATTAGGGGTGTGGAAGTCAAGCTGAATGGAACAATCAGGTATGTTGCAAGAGATTTTATACACTCTAGTGCAGGGGTTCTCAAACTGGGGGTCGGGAGGTTATTACATGGGGGGTTGTGAGCTGTCAGCCTGCACCCCAAGCCCCGCTTTGCCTGCAGCATTTATAATGGTGTTAAATATATTTAAAAGAGTTTTTAATTTATAAGGGGATTGCATTCAGAGGCTTGCTATGTGAAAGGGGTCACCAGTACAAAAGTTTGAGAACCACTGCTCTAGTGGAAAGTAACTGAGTCAGTGGTGCAAGGCCCACTTGTCAAAATTAGTCACCCAGATACATTTTTAGAAGTCTGTGTGGTAATGTGGACACCAAAATCCAGAATGCAGGCCCTAATCCAGGTCCCCAAGTTTGAAAATTAGTCTTCTTGGGCCAGATTTTCAGAACATGATCTCATTTTGTGAGTACAAAATGTGTACACAAAAAAGATAGGATTTAAGTACACAAACTGTAATTTGCACAAACAAATTGAGTGTAAATGAATTTAGTGCTTGTGAAGTTTATCACTAGTGTCTGTTGGTGATAACACAGCAAAAATTGTATGCATGGGTTTCTTGTACAATTGGAGGCCAACTTGAGGCCCCTTTGAAAACGTAGCCCAAATTTTGATTGAAGTTCACCCTGAGAATTAAAATAAATATGTCATTCAGAAGGGAGCATACACTGGTGGTACAGCTTCAGCCATTTGGTTTGTGCTGGAGCCCTTTTTAGACAGTGATGGAGAAAGCATGGATGAATGAGCTGTTCCACCTGCTATTTCAACATTAATATTCATTGCTTTCTAGATAATATTCTAATCCTCAGCCATAGGTGAGAATGAGAAGGCCTGTCCTATAGCTGAGCCCAGAGGTGGTACTGGGGGGAGGGCCTTGTGGGGACTATAGCCACCCCAAAATTTGCCTTAGCCTCCCCCCTCCCGCCATACCCACTCCTCCCAGCTCAAAGGTCATACATTACCCAGATACTCCTCCACTGCTGCTGATGGTCCCACCGCCTTCAGAGCTGGGCTCTCGGCGAGCAGCCGCTGCTTTCCGACTACCCAGCTCTGAAGGCAGCACCTGCTGCCAGCAGCAGTGCAGAAGTAAGCCCAGGCTGGAGACCAAGGTGCCCGAGAGCAGCCCCGGTCCATGACCCTTCTCATAAGGGTGTGCCACCCAGGGCTGGTGGAGGGTCCGGGGCTCCCTGCACTAGCCCGGATTGACCAGCTCCAGCCCAGGCTCCTGGGCTCTGCCACATACAGTTGCTGCTCCCTGATGGCTCTATCAGCCCCAGAGCAGGTCCCCCTGCCCGGGCAGCTCTTACGGGCTGTGAGCAGTCGAAGGGCAGTGGGGAGCTGAGGATCAGCCGGGGCTCCGAGCAGGAAGAGGAGACAGGAGTGCCACGGCTGCACACAGTATGGCACCAGCCAGAGCAGCAGCTGCGCCACACAGCCAACCTTCAGCTTCTGGCCTTTGACCAGGCAAGGGGCGTGGCCTAGGGGAGGAGGCGGGGCCGGCACTTAACTGAAGAGCAGGGGGCGGGGCTGGTGCCCCTAGCTGAGGCTGATGAGCAGGCCTCCATGCAGCTGCCCAGTCTAATTACTCCTAATCTTGATGGTGCTTTTTATTTCCGTAGATCTTAGTGTTCATAGCACTGAAATGATCTCCATTCAAAAGGTGGCCTTTTGGCAGTTTTCAGATTACAGACAGGTCCAATATACACTGGGCTTTTATCCTCGTACAGGTTATGTTGTGATACTGGGGCCTACAAATAAATGAATACAACACTTATTAGATTAGTTGTCTGCTAGGATATTCGATTTCACAGAGGTCCAGTTTACACCTATAAGTATATTAGGATGTATGACACACAGTAACTATAGTGTTCAACTAAATGAAGCAATGGCCTTTCTCTTCTTTTTCTTTTCTCCAGCTGGCTCTATAAATTCTTTACTAAATACCTGGAGAAGCCCATTCAAAGGAGCTTGGATACACATGTAAGTCTTTATAAATTGTTTAAAGGGAGAAACTTAAGGAATACATGGAACTGCATCATCTCAGAGGCAACAGTCTTGAACTTGATTAAGGAATTACCTGACAACTAGAAAAAATACAACCTGATTCTGCACTGACCAGCACCAGCATCCGTTTGCTGGCACCAACTTCTAAATAAGCTCTGCAATTCCTGGTGATGGCAATAAGCATAAACACCATAGGGTCAGATTCTCCCTCTGGCTGACTTGCACAAAGGGGCTGTAGCAGTGCCAACAACTTAGCTCATGGAGTTTCTATGACGCTCAGTTATTTTTTACATTCATGCTCCTCATACTCAACACATCTGTGGCTATGTACATCATGGTTGTCAGTTAAACTGCATACGTACATCATGAGGAATAAAATAGGAATTTGTGGGCCTGCCACTAGAGAGTGAGATAATCACAGTTACTTGAGCAGATCTGACTTTCATCCACTAGAGAGGGAAGGATACAATCTATACTAGCCAGTATGTAATTTCTCTGAATTTTTATACAGTCATGTCCAAACATCAGACAAGGGATCCAGCAGATTGATGCACAGCTCAGAACGCTTCAGGGTGAGTCTCTGACGCTGCCTTTTCTTTACAATTCTCATCTTATGCTGTTCAGATTTTGTTGTTGTCAGCTACTGTCACAGATCTCGGTTGAGCTCCCACTCCTGGGTGCCCATCAGACGGCTGTGATGGGTCCCTGGTTGGTTTAAACTTCCCTGGGTCTCAGCAATCTGCAGCACTGTTTTCTCCCTGGGCTTCTCTGGCACATTTCTTGGGCACTGACTCTCAGCCTGCTACTGGCAATGGAGCCTCTTAGACACCCAGAACCGGCACTGATGCTCCAAGATACCTCAATAGTTTAAACGCATCCTCTCCCAGAACTCCATCAAATGGCGTGAGCCTGCTTGGTTATAGTTTATCCTCTCAGGAGGCACATGGCAGTTGTGAAGCATAAAACCCACACAGAGACACCCTGCACATTGCTCTTTTATGTAACAGATCATTTATAAAACAACATCCTAAATGCTTTCCACTTGCTAGCTCGCCCTTCCCTTGGGAATCCTTGGAGGCCCATCTGTGTTCAGGAAGGCAGGTTTCCAAAAGGCGTAGTACTTGCCCGTTCCTTGCCACAATATTTGAAGGGTCCATTCTTCCCTCTCTGTAAGCACAGAACTTCAATTGAAATCAACTGGAAGTTACAGACTCCTAGGATGTGCTCAGAAGTGGTTGACAGTGTCAAGAAATGCCAATGCCTCCTTCAGTTCTGAAGAGTTTCCCACAAAAGCAGAACTTGGGGAAAGTGGTCAACTAACTGTTGGGTGGGACAAGAGGAGAGTTGGGTCTGAATCATTGTTGGTCAGTGGGATTTCTTAAGGGAACACCTTGGATTCTTAACCACAACCGTTTGTTTTGATTTTTTCCTCCCTCCTTGTTTTGAGCATTTTCTCATCCAAGAAATGCATTCACTCTTAATTAAACATTACTGGCTGTGTTATACTTAATAGCTGTTTTGGTTTTGTTTTGTCTACTGCCTTTACAGTCCCAACCCAGATTGATGCCTTTGCTCAAATAGACTACTCCCTAGTTAACTCTCCAGGAGTCTTCCAATCATACATTGATCTGGACTTAAAGGTAATTGTCTTTAATGCTAGTTGTCTGGAACTGTGCTCTTTTGATAGACTTCTTATCCTTTGTTAGATTGGCATGGTTATTATTTATTATTATTATTATTATTATTATTATTGTTTATATGTATGACCATAGCACTTAGGAGCCCCAGTCATGGCCCAATACCCCGTTGAGCTAGGTGCTGTACAAAAACAGAACAAAAAGACAGTCCCTGCCCCAAGGAGATTACAATCCAAGACAGGAGACAACAGATGGTTGGTTTTGTTTCAACATATGATCTGAATCTGATGAGAGACTCCAAAGCAATGTCTCATTTAGTTTGTTTTTTCCAACAATTCTGTTGTAGAAACATGACATGATTGTTAAATACATTAACGGAACAGGGTCATTTTGATTCTGTTGGTCAGTTTCCCATAGCAAGTAGAGAGCAGTAAAAGAAGACTGAGCAGGTTAAAAGGAAAAAGAGAGAAAGGAAAAGCGGGAAAACACAGCATGTAACCCACCCTAGGAGAAGAGAGGGAAGTAGATTTCTGGGGCCTGATTATCCTGTCCATTGATTTCAATGGGAGTTGTATGAATTAGAAGATCAGGACCCTGGAACGAGAGAGGAAGAGAGAGTGTACATTTTAGGAGCAATGATTAAGCAACAAATCCAGGAAGTAGACAGAGAGAGCTCTTGAACAAGAGCAAGCCAAGTCTGAAGAGTACTGCTGAGGCTATGGCAACACTACAAGGCTACAGCCGTGCCGCTAAAAGGCACACAGTGTAGCTGCTGTTTGTCGGCAGGAGAGAGCTCTCCTGGCGACAAAAAACTTCCACCCCCCACGAGCGGCAGCAGCTTTGTTGGCAGGAGAGCGCTACTGCCAGCAACGCGCTGTTCACACCGGCGCTTTTCATCAGTAAAACTTTTGTTGTTCAGGGGGGTGTTTTATTTAACACCCCTGAACGACAAAGTTTTGCTGACAAAGTGCCAGTGTAGACAAAGCCTAAGACTCCAGACCCTGAGAGATTCCTTCAACTAAGGGAAACATGAGGGATGCTGCATCTTGCTTAGGTGTGATGCTGAGTAGTAAGATTTTCTTGTCATGCTATGTGAAGTGTAAAAACAGTCTAGTTTTACTACGTGGATACATAGTTTGGATTTTTAACATCCTGAGTATTTTCACTATTTAAAAAATCATTTTAAATTTTGTTTTGTTTTGTAAAAACATACATAGGGTTTTTTTTTTTCTTTAAAATATTCTAGTTTCAGAAATATTCAGCACTTCAGAGTTTAAAACCTTTACTGTTTCTCTCCTGGTAATGTTATAGTTCATGCAATAGTTACTCCAAGTATATTTGGCTTTTCCTATATTTCTTTTTCTTTCTACATCACCTGTGCTCCTTGGCCTGCACTGGCTACCAATTTGTTTCTCGGTGCATTTCAAGGTGTTGATTTTGATCTGTAAAGCCCTGTATGGCTTAGGCTCTGGCAGCTTTGGCCTAGTAGGTCACTAGGAGGAGCACTAGAGAATTTTTTAGTGCATGATAGTAGGGCCCACACAGCCAATTAGTGCATGATAGGCTAGTATGCTTGTAGATCTAGACTCCAGCTTGCCTCTCACTAAGTATCCTTGTGGACAAACCCTTAGAGCAGGGCTGGGGAACCTGTGGGCTGGATCTGGGCCGCTGCTTCCTTTCATCCAGCCCGTGGCAAGTCTACACACCGTGAGCCGGAAGCCCCGAGCCTCGGCACTCCCACGCGGGGCTGGAGCCACAAGCACTGGCTCGCCCCACTACAGAGCCTAAAGTCAATCAATATTTAGGCACAGAAATAAGTTGCCTCATTTTCTAGAATGCTGACCCCTGAGTAGCCTCTGGTGTCTTCAGTGGATGCTCGGGCATCTTTGAAAAACGGGCCAAGAGCATTCTCTGTGGAGGGCCCTGTAAGATCCACCATTGTAAATGCATTCAGAGTTGTTGACAGGCTCTGATTTTATAAATGACAATAATATTTTGCAGGGCGCAATCTATCCAGTTGGAAATTGGACTGACCTTGCCTTTGTACCAGCTCCCTTCATTCTCCCAGACAAAAGTGATTCCATGCTTTACTTTGGCATCTCTGAGTATTTCTTTAGGTCTGCCTCGCTGGCTTATTACACAGCAGGGGCCTTCAACATCACCATCGTAGAAGAGGTGAGTGGCACTTGCAGATGAAGGGATTAAAAAAGTTCCAGGTATGGTCCTTCAGAGAAGGGGATTTTACAAACTCATTTGCAGTGCAGTTACAGGCTCAGTGCTAACCAAGCCATGCAGTTATCAGAGTGTGATCATGGTCTCTAATACTAATTCTTTATTTTGCCATTATGTAGTATCTAGATTTGTCAGGCCAAATTCAGAGGTACCACCGAACAAGGTACAAAATAGGCACAATTTACCTTCAAACATGACATGTAACAGATCTAAACCATATGCTCCTGAAAAGGACAAGGAAATTCATTTCTGGGGACTCTGCTGCCTTACTGGCAGCTTTCTGAGGAGCCTGTTCTGACTCAAAGTACGAGGAGGGATGCCTGGAACTGAACTGGCTCTACCTGTGGGCTGAGCAGATGTCACAAAGCATAGCAGTTTTGCCTGTACCTGGGAGGCCGAGCAGAGCTTTGAGACCTGTCTCCAGTGGATTCTATATATCCCAGCAACAGGCGGCTACGGGCCCAAATGTGAGCAGAATATTGCACCTGTATTTCTGCAGAAGGTTTTAATCTTTGTTTCTTCAATATGCGGGTTTTTTTCTTTTGGGCACGTTAGTGAGAATTTGACTCAGGGCTCTAGGACTCCCCCTAGGAATTTTCCAAGGTTCAAAGGCACTGGGTCAATAAAATGGCAATAAATAGCAGATTTAAAGAAAACTTAGACATGAAGCTCACACAGGATGGAATAATTTCTTTCATTTGTTTTGCAGCTTTCCAGTTATTTTAATGTAACGACGGAGACATTTGGCAGTATCATTCCTGAGGTGGGTATCTTTAGTTCTGCGAACCCTTAAGAAACCACCATAGCTAGTCCCAGTGTGGGTGTCATCTGAGTAATGATTAATCTCCAACAGTTTGGTGGAGCCACTATGTGTGACTGTGTTGGAGAAGGGGAAGATGCCCAGTGGCTGGGACGCAGGTCCAGGTCACAACTCTTGCCCCGAGTGAGTCCTAACTGGCCCCACGACATCTCTGCTAAGAACCCCTTTCTTCTGCCCAAATTTGCATGATTTGGGTCACCTGGCTGCTGGCTTCTGATGGACCAGCAGGTGGGAGAGAGTGTGCATCAGCAGCTCAGGATGATGATGGTGGTGAAGAGCTATTAATGAATAGCAAAGTGGTTGCATGTTGGGAAACAAAGCTGGCAGGTAGGCAGGAAGGAAGCATTGGGCTTTCTGCCTGTGCGAGGAAGGTGCCAACTTCTAACATTTGCATGTGGTCTACGGAAGGACAAGGGAGATGGTGGGGTCTCCTTTAGTTTATGTGAGGAAGATGGACAGAGCAGGAGTGCAGAGGGCAGTGAGGAGGCAGCTTGGGCTCCTGCTGGGCTGGAGAGACAAACTGAGGGAATGAAAATGGATATAAGAACTAGTACCAAATGCTGAGCATGTGTCTAAACAATCTCAGCGCTCTAGGGATTAAATGTTCCTGTCTATTTCCAGGGTGACAATAGATTTTTTCCCATCATAAATGCAGTAGCCACGCTCCTAAGCCAAGTTCCTCATAATCATATCTATCTGCAAAGCACCATGCACTCTAATGGTGATACGTTGGTGCCTCAGCCTCTTTGTTGGCTTGTTTGAGTGCCATATTCATGTTTCCTTTTTCTCAGACATGTTCACAAACTAGAATTTATTCCTCTGGAAATTGCTTTCCTTCATCTATTGAAGGGAATGGGGCTTCTGGTAATGGAGGGGACTTTCCTCCACATTCCTGATATGGCCAAGATGATCAGGTCATCATCACAGGAGACATTCCTATTCCTGTTGCCATAAGGAATCTACCATCATGTTAACACCTTGTCTAAAGTTTGATCTTCAGGAACCCTTTCAAAATAACTATTTTAATGAATGATAAGTTCGCTATTCAGATTTGTTCTATATAAAAGCTACTTTCAGACTCTCCTTCTTTGCCTTGAAACCCTACAGATTGCCAAGTATTATGTAGAGGCACGGCCCGCAATGTTGAACCTGAGGGCTGCTGCTGCACCTGTGGTCAGTTTACAGACAGACACCTTTACTCTAGAAATCTGTGCCACCATGGAGGTGCTTGCTGTCCTGCCGGACTCAACCACCCAATCCATCTTTACAGTGAACATAGTAAGTACCATGGACCAGAGGATTACATTCCATCTAGGAGTTAAAATAAGTTTGTTCTTCCACACTGCCAGAAACCAAGGCATTTGAAGGTCCTAGAGGTCAGTACCTGCAACACATAGGAGCAAATTCTGCCCTTAAATAAGCAAATTCCATTAATTTCAGCCAGGGGTTGAACACAAATGTTTGGGGGCACAATCTGGCAGGTATTGCTATTGGGAGGTGAGTTTTCTAAAAGAGGAATAAAAACCCACTTATATTACTACCTCAGTTATCTGAAGCTTAGTTCTCTAGAATTCCCTGTTATACAGCAATGGGTCATGTCCCCTGACATCTCTTCATTACATTGAAAATGTCCTTGATTAATGAAAATCTCACTTGTCCATACTTTAAATATTGCCAGTGACATTGAGATAATCAAGGCTGAACTGTACACAAACCCCAAATCAGGCAGAAAGTAGCACTGTATGAGACAGCTTCAGTATTTATCAAAGAAGGTGGAACTGTTGCATTTTAAATGATATACGGAGACTATATTTGTGTCTGAATCTAAAAGAGGACCCCATTCTATATGGATATAGTAACTCAAGACTCTTCTCTCCTGCAGATAGCGAACACCAGTGCCAGTCTGACTATATTTGAACAGAAGCTGATTGGCTCATTATGTCTGAACAGGTAAACACAGGACAGCTTGACCTGAGGCCATTCAGGAAGCAACATTAGTGATCCCAGTATTAAGACACAACAGGACTTTATTGTGTCAGCCTAGCTATGCAGTTAGTCCAGCATGAGGAAAAGACTGCCAATGCAATTCAACTTCTTTCTCACAAGGGTAGGGACCCTGAGATGCTTTTGGCTACATTGCCCAAATCCTGTGGATGAAAGACAACCATATTTTAGGATCACTGAATCTTCTTCTGTTGCTTCATTCTGTACTTTTCTATAGAGGGCTAAGTAAAGGAAACTCTGTTGGATTTGTTAGTCTAAAATCTTTCACCCAGATTCTCTCCTGTGCTTAGATCAGCTCATCACCAGAGAAAGGCAGGGCCCATCAGGGAAGCTAATTATGATTCCCTGATTTGCTTGGTCATTCTGCACCAGTCCCAGCATAAGTTAGACCAGCCTTGGCATTGCTCTAACTTATGCTAGCTGTGAACAGCCTCCCAGGCACTGTCTGCCAGCTGGGGATAGCTGGTGCACATTGTGCCCCAGTCACACATCTTCCCCACTCCTGGCATGCCCCATCTGTCAGGCTGGATAGGAGGGCGGCACAGGGGCCTATTATGATGATTCTGCATCATTGATAGCTCCCCCACATGGAGGAGGCCTGATCCAGCTGCTTTCCAGCCCTTTTGTGCGACCAGAGCAGGGCAAAGGGGCCAGAACACAGGAAAGAATTTGGGCTGGTCTATGTATATGCTACAGTAGTGATTCCAAGCATTGGCATTGTGACTCCCAACTGGTCAGAAAGCTGTCATCTGAAGTCATGACATTTCCTATAGAATTTAAGTTTTCATTAAAAAAAATAGAACCCAGATTTTCAAATGCGTGTGTCTAAAAGCATGGATGATGGTCTGTCCCTCCCACCTGACAGGATCAGACTCTGAGTGCCAAGCACCCATTCGTTTATGAAGTAGGGTGATGGGAACCCGAGCTCACATGAATCCTGTCTAGAAAGACAGTAACCGGCAAGAAGAATTAGAGATGTCCAAACTCCAGAGACTCTCAGGAGGGAGTTCCTAAGGAGAGTAGTGGGGTGTCAGGAACCTAACGAGGAGGGTGTGGTTAGGAAGTCCTCAGAATGGTTTACAGGGAGGAAGGTTTCAGTGGGCGAACCTCAGAAAGCTTGCAAACTGAACTGAACTTCTGAACGTTTTTCAGCTAAGCCATCACCATCAGTAACATTCTCCAAGTGGAATTTCACCGCCTAGCTCCTGTAGCACATTTCTCTCAGTAGGATCTGAGAGCCAGGGGATCTTTGGTGCTTGACCTGGTGCAGTTAAATGTATGTATCAGTGAGACGTACACAATGAAACATAGAGGAAGAAGTGCACTCACAATCCTGGATAAACTTATCCCAGGCCACATTTCTGTGCACATTCCAGGCAATGCCCTACAGAAACACTCCTGCTCTTTTCTGTGGAAAGCAGCATGTAGGATGTATTGCCATAGAGAAGTGTCTTGTCATGGGAATATCATAGGACCTGAAGTCACTGAGGGTGACTGTCCATGACTAAAACAATGTGCCTTCATCCTTTATAATGACTCCTCTTTTACTACTTTCCTTTCAGATTCCACCTCTTCTTGGCCGACTCCAGTGTTGGGTTCTTTGAGGTAAGTTGATGGTTTCAGTGTCTAGAAAACAAGAGTAAAGAATCTCAGGGAAAATGTCAGTCTGAAGAGTAAGGAGCAGAATTTCCCTACACGCATTTCTAAATCTTTAGACTTCATCCTTGGGTGGTTCTTTTCTCTCTTTCTGGAACTCACTCTGTCAATATCCTTTCTGCTGTATATATATTTATTGCAGTACTACTTCTCAGCAACTCTTCAGTGCTCCTAAAAATGAGATGTTTTCCAATCTCTCTTCTTTATGTATCATGTTTCATCAGAGAGGCACTAAAATTATGACCACAAAGCGTACAACAGTAATCTGAAATGCAGCAGTAGGAGGAGCAGCATGTTGTAGGCAGGGCCAGTGCAAGGATATTTTGCGCCCTAGGCAAAACATTCCACCATGCGCCACCCCCACTCCCCTGCACATCGGTTCATTGAGGGGCAAATCCCAACGAGCCTTTATAGACCCCAGGGGCAGCCTGCCCAGGGGCCAGCCATGCCCAGGGGCTGCTCCCCAGACCAGGTTCCCCACCCCCACCCCCTGAACTCCCCTGGAGGGTGCACAGCCCCCCTGCAAGCCCTTCCCACCTCGCCCTGGCAACCCCCGCCCCGAGTCCACTCACTGGCTTTGCCGGGCTTGGGCCACTGCAGCAGCTCGGCAGGGAGCAGCCGCCTACCAGAGAGCCAGAGCATCCCCTTGCGGCAGCAGCAAGCCCCAGCCATGGAGGAGCCAGCGCAGCGCAGGGGGGCAGCAGCCCTGTAAAGGCGGCGGCGGCGGCGCCACTAGCAGGGAGCAGCCGCGCCCCCTCTGGGGGCTCCTGCATGCTGCAACGGATGCATGCAGGCGCTGGCCCCCATGGACCCCCCGTTCCTCCCTCGCCTAGGGTTACCATATTTCAACAACCAAAAAAGAGGAGGGGGGGAGAACCCCGCCCTAGCCCTGCTGCCTCCTGAAACCCCCCCCACCCTAACTGCCTCCCTAGGACCCTACCCCTTACCTGTCCCCTGACTGCCCCAACCCTTATCCATACCTCCACCCCCAGACAGACCCCCAGGACTCCCACGCCCCATCCAACCACTCCCTGCCCCCTGACAGGACCCCCAGAACTCCCGACCCATCCAACCCCCCCTGCTCCCTGTCCCCTGACTGCTCCGATCCCTCTCCACACTCCCACCCCCTGACAGCCCCCCCCAAAACTCCCGACCCAGCCAACCCTCCCCCTGCTCCCTGACTGCCCCCCAGGACTCCCCTTACCATGCCCATGCCGGTCAGATGCTGGCTCCACATGGAGGCAAAACCAGCCCTGGTTGTAGGTTAGAACGTGCGCCCTAGAATGGCAGGCAGGCAGTGGTGGTGTGCAGGGACTCAGCACAGATTCTCATCATTAAGGTAAGGAGTGGGAGCCAATACCAGTCACACATGCCTGAAATACATAATAGGGAAAAACCCTGCTTCCCATAGAGAGCAGTTTCATCCTGAGGACAACTGGTGAGCTCTAGGAAGCTGAGCAGAGGAGAATTAAAATCTCCCAGATACTGCTGTACAGTTAAAGATAAATTATCTTGCAAGTAAATGAAACTGATTCTTTTAAATGAAACTATTGCAAGCATGGTAATGAGATCCAGAGCCTCATGTTCTGTATCTTTTACATCATCCCCAAGCCTCAAGAACCAAAGGTCATTGTCACTTGTGGGTTTGGCTACCCAAATGAGGTCTGCTCACGTGAGCAGGACTCTTCTTCTTAAAACTCCATCCAAGATTTAGTATGGAGCAGCTTCGTAGATATCAGGAAGTGGTCCCTAAATCCATTTTCTCCCCCATGGCAGGTTTCACTTTTGGACAATTTCCTGTCTTACGTTTTACGGAATGGAGTAATCCCAGCAGCCAATGGTAAGGATAGTGGCCAGTTCCTTTAATAGCCCTGATCTCTGTTAACAAAATAACTGTTACATGGCTCCAGGAATTGGTAATGTGATATGGGGCTTTTCACCATTAGGGACCATTTCCACATCAACTCAGATGAGAAATGACAAGATGTCATTACGATCTGCCGGTAGCCTATGTGAAATGAGTTGCGGGTATCAGCCAATTTCTCAAACTACCACTACAACTGGCACTAACTTGAAGTTTCATCAGAGAAACCAAGGACTCACTGGGCATAGAAATTGAATTATAGGGCACTGGATTGGCACTCAGGAAACCTGGATTCTATTCCTAGCTCTGCCACTGCCCTGCGGGTGACTTTGGGTAAATCACTCCCCCTCTCCATTTCCCCATCTGTAAAATGAGGGTAATGATATTGACTTCATTGGTAAAGTTGCTTTGAGTGTTATGGATGAAAAATGCTATACAAGAGTGTTATTATTGTTATGCTGAGAGATACAAGTGACTGCTTGGATAACAACCTCTTTTAGACTGAGTGTGAATGCACCCTTCAATTAATGTAACTCTCAGAATGAATTAATCACAAACTCCTCACCTAAAATAAAAGGGGGTTGTGAACCTGGCCAGGAGTTTTTGAGTGGGTGAACGAGTTCTGCCCTCCCTCATACACACAAAATACTCAGCAAAACACAGAGGACAGACAGACAGAAGGAGCAGCTGAAAACACAGTGCTTGACCCTGGAAGAAACTTGGGAGAGTGGGAGGTGTCATGATCCTGTCTACAGTTTAGTATCCATTACAAGAGGTTTTGGGGGTCAAAGGTGCAGGCTTAAAAGAATGCCCTTGGTGCTGTGAGAAAAAGAAGCTGTTTTCTGCTATGTCTTTCTGCATTCAGAGACACAGCACTTTGTACATTCTTTGTAAATGAACAAAGAAATACCTACCATGAATTTCTGCTCTCTACTGGAACATCCTCAGAGTCCCAAACTTTGACTAGCTACATGGATTGAAAAGGGGCAGCATTATTATTATCTCTAGAGGTGGTCTCTACAAGTAACAGATGAGGCACACTGGAGGAGTTTTATGGGGAAATTCCTATCATTGCTCCAAGTGCTAACCTAGCCAGTCATTCTGAGTGAAAATAACCCCTATCCAGAGGACCAGCATAAAGTCTATGCATCACTTAAGTCCCATTTAAGTCCTCAAAATAGGGGTGCATGGACCTCTTTAACGGGATGTATTTTTCACCCTTCTTGGACAGTGCAGACAAAGGAGAAGGGGTGTTTGCCAGTGGTTGGAGCACAAGACTAGTGTTCACAATTCCTCTGCTAACTCTAGGTGACTTTGGATAGGACACTTAGGAGAGCTAATGTGCTGAGCACTTCCTGCAAAGTGCTGAGGCAATGGGAGCGCATTCAAAAAAGAACTAGATCAGTTCATGGAGGATAGGATCATCAATGGCTATTAGCCAAGGTGGGCAGGGATGGTGTCCCTAGCGTGTTTGCCAGAAGCTGGGAATGGGCAATGGGGGATGGATCACTTGATGATTACCTGTTCTGTTCATTCCCTCTGAAGCACCTGGCATTGGCCACTGCCAGAAGACAGGCTACTGGGCTAGCTGGACCTTTGGTCTGACCCAATATGGCCTTTCTTATGTTCTTGACCTCTCTTTGCCCCTTTGTAAATGTAGATCATACCTACCACCCAGGGGTGTTGTAAGGATTTATTCATTCATGTTTGTAAACACCTTGAGATCCTTGGAAAGGTGCTATAGAAGTGCAAGTTATAATTATTAAGTATTATATACATTTTGTTTGTCTTTTTTTAAGCTAAACTGAAGAAAGGATTCCCTCTTCCTAACCTGGACCAAATTACCCTCCTCAGACCTGTTGTTAAAGTTAATGAGGTGAGAAACTGGGTTTCTTCTTAAAAAGAGTTACTCCTCTTTTGCTGGATTGTTAGAGTATTAAAACAGTAAAAATCCTTGGTATAAGATGAGAAATTTCATACCATAAAGGTTTTTCTTTAGGAACAAATTTCTCTTTCTTTGAGGGAAAAAATAAAATGGAGCCAAATATGCGGATATTCAGTGGCCAAATGCACTCAATGGGTCAAATTCAAATGTGGTGAAAGTGAGAGTAACCCCTTGGAAGTCAAAGGAGTTACACACCTTTTTTACATCTTGTCTAAATTTGCCCCATCAAGTTAAATTCAAGTCTCCATCTTCTCAGTGCAACCCCATTGAGTTCAATAGGGTTGCTCAAACATAAATGAAACAGAATTTGGCCTTCCTCGTGTATTGTGAATAACTGGAGCTTTATATATATATAATAATAGTAATAATGATAAAGATGCAGGGCATTTCCTGAGGATTAATGAGCTCCTATGGGTATGTGTCCCAGCTGGTCATAAATCTCTCAAATATACCCTTGCCTCAATGGTTCTTGCTGATATAATAATCAAATGGAAAAACAGAGGGCGATATTCTGCTACCATCACTTCCTGCAGTCATATGTTGATGCAGGGCGAGAAGTTAGCCCTTAATTTGGGTGCACAGGGCATTGCTAGAAACAGGAATTAATAATAAATTAATTTGTAGAAAATTAATGAGCCAATCAGATTGTTCCAATCATCTCCCAACTTTGCAGTCATTTTATAGTCCAAACACTGTGCCCAGTTCTTTGGTTGGGGCTGAAGCACAACTCTGGAGAGGGAGTGCGAAGATACTTTTAAGCCACTGTTGCGTTCCGTAAACCTCGGACAGCTTTGTGGCAGGCCAGTCCCCTGGTAGAAGTTGCAACTACCTGAAGGCTGCTCTAACTTGCCCTGGCTGCCAACAGCCCCAAGAGGGCCAATGCAGCAGCTAATGATAAGGTACATGGAAGCCTCATTCACACTCCTTCTTCTCTAGTCACACTACACTGGTATCAGGAGTGGGGAGGTGGCACTGAAGCATCACTACACCATCTGTGTGTCAATGGAGGTTCCCTGTTAGCTGGAGTGATACTCCCATGGCTGGCTACATGAGCTTTAGGTGCAGGTTCTGCTGGCAGTGCGGTGCAAAGCAGCAGAGCCCCAAGGAGTTTATGGGTCTGTGTGTAGAAGTCTCCATCCCTTTGTGAACTTCTTGAAGTTGCTACTAGTAAGTCTCAGTTCTCTTCAGTAAAGATTCTCACCCTTAATCCCCAGGACAGAATTAAAACTGAAAATTCAGATGCTTAACTATCAGTAATTTCAGGCACTTTTGTGAATGTTCTTCTCTCCTCAGGGTTATCTGCTGATTTCCACTGACATTGACTACAAACTCTAAGGAAGGAGAGCTCATTTGGATGATCAGGAAGTTCCCAACCAACAACATGACCCTGAAGGCTGAACACTGTCCCTTTGTTTTTAAATTAAAAAAATCTGGAAATGAATGAAGTCTTCCCACTTCTGCTCTGATTTGGGCAAAAAGCCAAAAAGAAAGAGGGACTTGACTAGCATGTATCCAGCAGAGAACCATGTAAAAAACATATTACAGTGTGTGTTTTTGTGGTTAGGTAGGGGAAGCATTTGTTATTCAGGAGTTTGTAGGTGCTGCAAAAGTTACTGTTTGTAAAGGTTAAAGTCTCTCTGTTTAAGTAAAGCCTTTTCTATATACTTCCTGGGAAGCTCAATATTCTTTAGAAAAAAGGAAGGATGTATGCCACCAAACTGCAAACACAGCTATCGTTGGCAGCTGCTTTATTAATGGTCTGGTTGTAGCATAAACTTCTTATTCTGCTTCCAGCTGAATGCATCTGTTGTGTTTAATATGAAGTGGGAGCTATCAAAAAGTGCTTCAAGCTGAAAACTCTCTTGGTGCCTATGAGGACTAAAATCTTTTGAGTTCTGTGTGAAAGGATTTCCTCAGAGTTTGATCAGGGGGGTGGACCAAGTGCCATTGCTCTTCTGAGTGGTATTTCAGGACAGGGACTACCCTGATGTCTTTTTAGTTATAGTAAGTGGGTACCCAAGAGGCTCCAGAACTATAGAACGTAGAGCTGAAAAAGACTCATTAGTCTAGTTCATGCTCCGACAATACAGAATTATTCTTTACACTTTCATTAGTACTGTATCCCTAAGTTTTAGATATGCCAAGAAATGCAGCTACAACCACTTTTCTTGAGACAACTATTCCACAATCTCACTTTCAAGAAATCTTCAGGCAAAAATTTTTAATGATTCATTCAATTACTCCTAGTGCTATCTACTCCTTGTTCCACCTGGAAGAGTTCCTAGCTCCCCTTGGCTCTTCAGCTTGCAGTGACAAAAAGGGGCTGTTGAAAGGGAAGGGGGGATAAAAACTTGAAATTAAAAAGAAGTTTTTGAAAAATGAAACAAACGTTTTCATTTGATTTTGAAAGTTCTGCTTTCCAAAAAAAATCAAACTTGCCCTGCACATCCTATTTTCCAGCAGAAAAACCCAACAACCACTGACCTGTATTTGACAAACCCCCATTTTTCAGCAGGAAATGTTTTGCGGGTGAAAACTTTGAGCCAGCTGTGATTCATTTGGGTGCCCTAGCCAGTAGCTGATGTATGGTTGCATTATCAGTGTCTGCTGGGTGTAGGGTGACCAGATAGGAAGTGTGAAAAATCAGGACAGGGGATGGGGGTAATAGGTGCCTATATAAGAAAAAGCTCCAAATATTGGGACTGTCCCTATAAAATCGGGACATCTGGTCACCCTAGCTGGGTGGCAAGGCAGACTGCAGGGTGCTGGGGGGGAAAGGGTGGCCCAGGGAGGGCAGCAGCCTCCCGAGCTCTCGCTCTTGATGCCGCTGCAGAGCTCGTGTGAGGGGCTGGGCGAGCTCTAGAGGGCAGTAGGGCTCGGTCCCTACACACCAGCAAGGGGTGGCCCACACAAGCAAACTGTCCCTCTCTGGGCAGGGACATCCTTAGGCATACGCAGCTGCATAGGGCACCCGAAGATTTGGGGCACCACCAGGACCATAGGCCCTCCAGGCCCTGCCCCCGCTTCACCCCTTCCTCCAAGCCCCCGCCCCACCTCTTCCCTCCCCTGCTCCACCCACGCCCCACCTCCTTCCCTGAGCATACCCTATCCCTGCTCCCAGAGCTTGATGCCATGAATCAGCTGTTCATGGTGCTCTGGCAGCACTGGGAAGGAGGGGAAGGAGTTGGTAAACGCAGGGATGCCAGCGCACAAGAAGCACAGGGAGTGAGGCAGAGGGGGGGAACTTGGCACCGGTGGGTGCTCTGCACCCACTAAATTTTCCCTGTGGGTGCTTCAGCCTGGAACACCCACCCACATAGTCCACCCTTATGACCAGGCCAGCAGGTAAGAGCAGGTTGGCTCCCATACACCCAGCACGCGCTGCAGTCACTTACTAGGCAGGAGCTGTATTCACAGGGGCACCAGTTGTGCCAGCATAGGGAGACCAGTTTAATAATACTGCATAGGGCCCCATAAATCCTCAGGATGGCCCTGACTCTGGGGATGAATCCCGGAGATCCCACCCCAGTACTCCCGGCCTCCCCCTTCCCTGCAGGGACCCGGCAGCTGCGGAACCCCCTGCCACTGCGTTCTGCACGGGCCCTGGGAGAGGGCCACGCGCACTGGCTCCCTGCGGTGGGGTTCTGCCAGGACGGCCTCCTACCACGCACCGCCCGCACACTCCCGGGGGCGGGGCGGGGCGACCCTCCCGATGGCTCAGCGCCCTGCTCGACCGCTAGGGGGCGCTGCAGAGAGCCGCAGGGCTGGCGTAATGTAACGCTCCAGACTGAACGGATGAAATGTGAGCCTCGGCGGGTCCCGTCCAACCTCTTCAACTACTGCCCTCCCATTCGCTGGATTTTCGCCTTCTGAGAGAGCCTGAGCCTCGGCGGCCCCCGTTGCCTCCTGGCCGGTGGCGCCGTGTGGGAGGTGGAGCAGCGGTGTGTGTGTGACACGGAGTCTACAGGGCCGCCGCCATGAGCCGCAGCTACAACGATGAGCTGCAGTACCTGGACAAGCTCGACAAGAACAGCTGGAGGATCAAGAAGGGCTTCGTGCCCAACATGAACGTGAGCTCGCGGGGGGGGGGGGGGGTGTCCTGGGCTCACACTCGGCAGTGACCGACCGTTCAGCGCGCGCTGGGGGTTGGGCTGCCCCAGACCCCCCCCGCCCCTTCGCCCTGGGGCCGCTGGCGGCCTCGCGCCGTGAGGAGGGAGGCGGAGCCCGTGGCGGTGCGTGGCCTGTTGCTGTCCGCGAGACCGGTCCCGTGGCCGGGCCCCAGCGTGCCGGGCTCTGCGCACCCCGCGAAGCTCCTGCCCCGGGGAGCTGCGGCCTGAGCCTGGGACCAGACCCAGGGGCGGGGCCCAAGGAGACAAGCGGGTCAGCGCCCCCTGGGCTCAGGTCAAAGGGGCGTCCGGGCGATGCCTTTGCTCAGCAGCTCTCCGGGAAGCCTCTTCCCCGCCTGAGGGGCAGCCGGGGAGAAAGCACCAAGGTGCTTGTTTGGAAATGAAACAAGTGGCTGCTGGGGGCTGGCGCTGGGGGCCTCTTGGAAGCAGGCACAATTCTTCCCCGGGCCCAGAGAGCTCCGGTGCAGCTGGGATTTATTTTTCTTCATCCTTCCTTAATGATTCCCTTAAAGTGTGAAACTGGCAATATTAAAATAAACTTCAGAGAAAGCATCCTGGTGTGCAGGGCATAATGCTCCAAGGTATAACTGTGTCTAATTCCAGAACTACAAGTTAGGAGCCTAAGGTACACCCAGGCACCACCTGAGCCACACATACACCACCTCTGTTCTCCCTAATATCTGATTGACTTTAGGCCCTAATACTACAGGTACTAATGCATATCAGCAATTTTGTGCCTCAGGTTATATCTGTACTACAACCTATGTTGGCATAATTTATGTTGCTCAGGGGTGTGAAAAAACTACCCCCTGAGCAACATAAGTTACACTGACATAAGCACTCATGTGCACAGTGCTATGTCAGCAAGAGAGCTTCTCCTGCTGAGGGTAGCCTCTGTCACTTGCAGAGGTGGTTTTATTATGCAGACGGGAGAGCTCTCTCCCATTGGCATAGAGCACCTTCACCAGACACACTGCAGTGGTGCAGTTTATAGAAACCTATCTCATAGAGCTGGAAGAGACCCTGAAGGGTCGAGTCCAGTCCCCTGCCTTCACTAGCAGGACCAAGTACTGATTTTGCCCCAGATCCCCAAGTGGCCCCCTCAAGGATTGAAATCTCAACCCCTATTCCTCCCCCCTCCCCTTGTATCCGTACAGCTGCGCTACTGCAGCACTGTACATATAAACATGGCCTAAGTGTTTGCAGGCTTGAGTGTTTGGCTTGTAAACTTCTTGGAGCAAGGATTGTGTCTTTAGGAAGTGCCTAGCATGTTTTAAGCACTACCAAAAACCTAATAAAATAGTATACTTCTAAATAAACAATGGCAAGAAAATGACAAAAAAAATACACTCTGTAATCTATTCAATACCATTAATCTTGGCAATTCTCGTTCTATAGTGTAGTCCTGCTTGTGGCCGTGAGTTTTTTAAGACCAGTAACGATTCATTATTTTGTCTCTTCCCGTTCTTGTGTTTGCCTCTAGGTGGAAGGAGTGTTTTATGTAAATGAGCCGCTAGAGAAATTAATGTTTGAGGAGTTACGAAATGCCTGCAGAGGTGGAGGTAAGTACAAGAAGACCCCATTCTCATTTGTTTTCATTAATTTTCAAATACTTGCATCCCTTATTTCACTTCTGTCACCCTCACCTCCTAAAAAAGCCTCCAACCCTGAATTAAGGTGGCTTGCATGCATCAAAGAAAACAATGAAATTGTGTAGTGAAGGCTACTCATATGTCCAGCCATGACATTATGCACTACCTGTGTGCCTGACTACACTGCTATCCTGAAATGGTGCTGCTGAAACATGTTGGTTTGCCAGTCCTGGTGACTGTAAAGTACTTAAGCAAGTTTAAAAACTAATTAATAAATTCTTGTGTTAATAAGAACTTTAGATAATTGAAAATTAAAGGGATTTTAAAATTTACTGCACTTTTCATAATTATATCCTTTTAGTTATTTCCTGTATTTCACTCAGAGTGGACTATGAAAATAGACTTGTAAGTTAATTTCTAGTTCTCATGTGACAGCACAATGCAGGAAGGAAATCTTAAATATATAATACAGAGGAAGCTAAAACAACAAACATGGGGATATTTCTGTTGATCTTAGGTTTTGTAACCTCTTTATATATCAGTATAAACATAGGCCTAAATTGACTTGGCACTGTCCTCTCAAGGCTTCTACCTTCATGATATTGGTACAGCATGGAGATCAAGAGTGCAAACTTCCTGACCGTGCCTCAGCATTGACCTGAAATGCGGCAGGGACCACAAAGTAGGGAGAAAAGGGAGTTCATTCTCCATTCCCCAGTCAGTCCTTGGCTTATCTTTTGATATTTACCAACAAGAGTGCCAATTGTGGAGGTGGTTTGTGTTATGTCGACACCTCTGCACTGATGCCACGAGACTCATTTCACTGAGGCATGATCTATTGAGAATTTTCAGAAATTATCCAGAAATTTTTTAATCTAGCACTCGTGGGAACTCTGTTGTAGACACTGAACCAGAATTTTTACTTCCTTTATACAGGCCTAGATTATATGGCGGTAAAAATATAGACAGGTGGCCTATACCAGCACTTTGATGCTAGCAACAGTCGGAACTGCATTGATACTGGCGCCACAGTGGGAGAATTTCAGAAACTCTTCGGTGTAATGGAGCTTTAGCTCCCCAAAGTGCCAGGCATTTTCCACCAGATTGAAACGACTTTTGGTCACTACTGATCTGCCTAGATTGAAGTCAGCAACTTGACTGATATGGTAGCACTTTTCATGATCAACACTGTTCGTCAGCAAGTCCCTTGCATAAACTTTCAGTTTTCTTCTTTCAGGTGCTGGTGGATTCTTGCCGGCCATGAAACAGATTGGGAATGTGGCTGCACTACCTGGCATTATTCATGTGAGTGACTGCTCTGAAGAATTGTCTCTTCGCCGCCCGCGCCGCCCCCCCCCTCCCCCTTGGTTGATTTTTTCGAAATGGTGGTCATTTTGGGAACTAGAGTGTAGAACTTCATTTCAAGAGAGCTATGCATTTGGAACCCACCCCTGAAATTGTGGCTTTCCTTTTGCATATGTATGGATTAAAGGTCAGCTGCTGTTTTCCTTGGCAGAGTACCAGCAGGATACAGTTACAGTGAAGATAATGGAAAAAGTAAAGGTGGTACTGGGATATTTATCCTACCTCAGTATTGTCTGTACTTAAAATATACACCCCGTCAAGTGATTTATACAAGCCATGGCAAATGCGTACTTTTTGATGGTGGCCTCTGTGTGTGTCCCTTTTCTCATTACTCTAGATAAAAATAACATTTTATGAAATTCACATTCTGTTTTGGCTTCTTGTGCATTCTGCCTTTTCCCTTCGTGCCTATGGGACATGAAGCATCACGTTCTAATGCAATGTTGCAGATAGAACAAAATCACAGAAATATTGGAACACTGAGAGGTCATCTAATCCAGCCGCACCACCACCACCACCACCACCACACACACAGAGTCAGGACTTAGTAAACGTAGACCAGATGTTTGCCTATTTGCTCTTGTAATTGTCCTAGCTGGAGGTTTTTATGTCCTCCTTTGGAAACCTATTACAGTGTTTAACTATCCTTATTGTTAGAAAGTTTTTTTTTCTAAAATCTCCTAAACTGCAAATTAAGCCAGTTATTTCTAGTCTTGCCTTAATGGGATGTGGAGAACAATTTACCACTATTTGCTGTATAACAGCCCTTCACATATTTGAAGGCTTATTAGCAACCCCTCCCCCCAGTTGTCTTTTCTCAAAACTAAACATGCCTAGTTTTTGTTGTTGTTCTTGTTTTTTTTTTAGGGGGGGGGGGAGGGGAGGGAGTATAACCCTTTCCTGAGAAGTTAGGCTTTGGAAATGTTTGATCATTTTGGTTGCTCTCCTCTGGGAGACGCTTGTCTATATCTTTCCTAAAAGGTGGCACCCAAAACTGAACACAGTACTTCAGCTGAGGCCTCTCCAGGACAATTACCTTCCATGTCTTACATTCAGCATTCCAGTTAATACACCCCAGAATGCTATTAGCCTTTTTGCAGCTGCATTATGTTGGCTCATGTCAATTTGGGATCCACGATAACTCCCAAATCCTTTTCTGCAGTACTACTGGTCATTTATTCCCCATTTTATATTTCCACACTTGATTTTTTTTTTCCCGTCCTAAGTATACTACTTTATGGAATTTCATCTTTTTGATTTCAGACCAATTCTTCAATTTGTCAAGGCTATTGTCCTCCAAAGTGCTTGCAACCCCTCCCAGTTTGCTGTAATCTGCAAATTTTATAAGCATTCTCTCCACTCCATTATCCAAATTATTAATGAAAATCTTGAAAAGTACTAGACCCATGACAGACCCTTGCAGTACCCCACTAGATACATCTTCCCAGTTTAACAGTGAAACTTTGATAACACCCATTGAGCACAGTCTTTCAACCAATTGTGCAACCACTTTATAGTAACTTCATCTAGACCATATTTTCCTAATTTGCTTATGAGAATTGGACTGTGTCAATAGCCTTACTAAAATCAAGATATATCAGGTCTACTGTTCCCCCTTATCCGCTATGCCAATAATCCTGTCAAAGAAGGAAATTAGGTTCTTTTGGCATGATTTGTTGTTTGTGTCCATGCTGGCCATGATTTATTACCCTGTTATTCTTTAGGTGCTTATAAATTGATGATTTTAATAATTCGTTCAAATATCTTCCCAGGTATTGAATTAGGTCAACTGATCTATAATTCCCTGGATCCTTATTGTTTCCCTTTGTAAAGATAGATACTATGTTTGCCAATCTCCAGTCCTCTGGGACCTCACCCATTCTCCATGAGTGCTTGAAAATAATCACCAATAGTTCCGAGACTGCTTCTGCTAGTTCCTTTACTACCCTAGGGGGAATTTCGTCAGGCCTGACCAACTTGAATACATCTAAATTATCTAAATATCCTTGGACGTGTTCTTTCCTTGTTCTGGCTTGTGTCCCTCCCCCTTGTTGTTGATATTATGTTAACCATCCTGCCACAATTTTTTTTAGTAAAGACAGAAGCATTAAAACGCCTCAGCCTTGTTGGTGTCATCTGTTATTAGTTCTCCTTCCCCACTAAATAGCGGGCCTACACTTTTCTTTGTCTTTCTTTTGCTTCTAATAAATTTAAGAAACTTCTATACGTGATAGTGTCACTTTTTAGGAAGCTGAGAGTAAAGTGTTTTTGTAAGGGGGTGAATTACTTTTCATTTTTATTAATTGTCAATAAGCAACATGGTTGGTTCATTTGTAATTGTTTTACATGGTAACTCAGCAAAAGCTCTAATTTGTTTTTGCAATAAATTGCTGCCCTTGGGGCTATAAAAGTTCTTAAAGGTGACATGTAAAGGAGAAGAATGGGGATGCAGATTGTTTTGTTTTTGTTTGTTTTTGTGGCCTGTTCAGCTTATGTCTTACCACAGAAATGTCACAAATGTCCATTCCAGACTTTTGTCTGTGTTAGAGGGCTTCCTGGTTGTAAATCGAGCTTTCTTAGGACAGGGGAAGAAGTTGAATTCTTAATAAAACGGCTTTTCTTCCCAATGTTTGTGTTTAAATAAGTGTTCAAACAGTTTTAAATAGTTTGACTAAAAATCACAACCCTTATCAATTGATCAGGGTTCATTTTCTTGAAAGCTGTGAAGTCATTACTACTTCTCCGTAGAGTCTCCCAGGACAGACACAATCTGAATTTCTAGTATTTCTAGGGTTGTTGGGGAGGGGAAAGGGCAGGCCTCTTTTAGACATTATAAAATAAAGTATCTGCAAAAGGGCCTCTTTGTGTTGCAGGTGTCACTAACAAAAACTAGCTTAAACATCTACCTCTTACCTCTTGGGTCATTTTGTTGTTGTTTCACCTGTTGGAATGAAGCACTTTCTTGGTTTGTGTGCAATTATACAATTCAATATTGGAAAATGCTGTCTGTTTTCTGCTTGCCTCTTACTTCATGGCTTTTTTTCTTTCCTTTATGTCTGCAATCTACTGGCATTTTGGGTGACTTTCTGCATGCTTAAACTTCTGTGCCTTTTGAGTGTGGGCTTGTCATTATTAAATCCAGTTTAATTGAATGAGGCAGATGTGCTATACCTGAGGCAGATGAGTCCTAATGATAAATTGCTTATCAGTTTAAATACCACAATTCAATTCAAAAGTTGTTTCCTGTGTCAGTGCGGAATGTGGGAATTCTGAATCCAAGTAAATGACTGGTGTGTGTGGCTCTGTAAACTGCCCCTGATACGGTTACTGGTGACTAGTCTCGTGTAAACTTTACATTGTGCCTGTCCATATGTGGAACAGGGTTGTATATCATTTAAAAGAAGTCTTTCCACTTCCCTTTTGAAAGCTGATGAACTTTCTTTCAGAGATCTATTGGGCTTCCTGATGTACATTCTGGCTATGGGTTTGCCATTGGTAACATGGCAGCATTTGACATGAGTGACCCAGACGCAGTGGTGTCACCAGGTAAGAGTAACTTGAGTCTGATCTAATATACTTCGAGAACTGTCTTTGGTGATCTGAAATTCTTTCTTGAAATAGCTGTTTGAGATCCCCACATTTTTACAGTACAGAAGTAAAGTGAAATGTTTTTAATAGTGATCTGAAAAGTTTTTCTCTGTTAAGATACCAGTTCATGCATCCTAAGTTCTCTGCAGGAGTTGATTACAACCAAAGCACCTTAATAGTGCAGGGAGCCTTGCTCTCTTCACACTGTTTTGGGTGTCTGTTCCCAACTTCTGAAGAGAGAGCCCAGAACCCCTGAACTTGGTTTTGGGCAGGTAAAAGAGGAACTAATTTTTAACTCTAGTTTTAAAAGTTTGTCCGTTTATGTTCAGGATTTAGGATCTAAATAGTTTTGTCTTTCTTTCTTTCTTTTTCTTTTTTTTTTTTTTTTAAGAACTTTTCAGTTCACCTTTATTAACCATTTGGAAATGCCTCTGTGCTGGCATCTGACAGCTATTATTCTAAACTATGTGTATGGGAACACAGGAATTGCCATAATGGACCAGACCCCAGGTCCATCTAGTCCAGTATCTTGCTCTGGCACTGGTCAGCACCAGATGTTTCAGAGGAAGGCTTAAGAACCCTGTAATAGACAGATTTAGGATAATCTGCCCTCTAAATAGGTCTCATCCTGATCTCTAATAGTTAGATACTGGCTCTAAAGCAAGGTTAGTATGCTTTCCAAAAAATTCATCATTAATTCTATCTGGATATTCTTGACACTTATATAAACAACCAATCCATTTTTGAATCTTAAGTTCTCGGCCTCAACTGTTCCTGTGGTAACAAGTTCCAAAGTTATTTTCTCACACAATGTGTGAATTTCCTTTTATCAGTTTTGAATTTCCCAACTTTTAATTCCTTTGAGTGTCCCCTTGCTCTTGTGCTATGAGACAAGGAGAAGAGAAGTTCGCAATCTATCTTTTTTAGGCCAGTCATTATTTCATGTCCTCTTATTTGTCTCCTTTCTAGGTAAATAATCCCATCACTCTTGTGAGTTTCTCCACGTCCTTGAAAATTCTCATCACTCTTCTCTAATCCCCCTGTAATACTGAAATAAAGTATCACTTAACATAAACACTCTTGGGTCACATTTTACTGCCAAAATGTGACAGCAGGGAAAGCTTGCTGTTTGCCTTCCAGAGAACACTTTTTGCACTAAGTTAAAAGCCTGCTACCTTAAATACAAAGATTTTGTTTTCAAATAACTGAAATTAGAAATGGAAAAGGCTGTGTTGGTAGGGTAGAAAATCAGTGTATTTTAATTGTAATGTGCTTGTTGGGTAGTTTGGATAGGTATTTCTATATTAATCACAGGAGCAACTTTGCAAGTTAAGGATTTTGTGGGAGACTGTGTTTTTGTATCCATTATCTAGGACAGTATCCAGAGCAGGGGAGTATCCCTGTAGCACTGAGTGAAGATGATGTAGATATGGAATACTTTTCATTACAGTAGAGCCAGATTTTACCTATTTGCGGGATTGCATTGTCAGCTTGCCAGGGGCCTACAGACTGCATGGAAATTCATTAAAATGGAGCAGATTGCAGCTGTCCTCTCATTTAATATGGTGGTAGGACTGATGAAGACTTCAGACCCTAGTATGCAAAACTTTCTCTGTCAGGAAGCACATCAGTGTTAAAGATGAACGTGGCCAAATGCTGCAGTGTAGCATTCTGTGGCCCACAACTGAGCAGCCCCATCTATTAACTTTGTGTGTTTTGTTTTTTATACCTTCAGGTGGTGTCGGATTTGACATCAACTGTGGTGTCCGACTGCTGCGTACGAATCTGGATGAAAGTGACGTCCAGCCCGTGAAGGAACAGCTCGCCCAAGCCATGTTTGACCATATTCCAGTTGGCGTGGGCTCCAAGGGTGTCATTCCCATGAATGCCAAGTAAGTAAATGACTTTGTGTGCACTTCTGGGGGATGGGCAGTGTCTGGCCTTTGTTTCGAGAAGGGATTTGCAGGTGGGAGGCTGGAAGGAGGTGGAAAGAAACTTCCTGGCCCATTCCTTTCCCCTACACATACAGCTAGAAGTAATGGTACAACTCCATCTAGGAGTCAGAGAATTAATTAAGGGTGGTTTAAAGGTTATCAGTTCTCATAATGGAGGGTTTCTTAAATTGTATAGATCAGGGGTCAGCAACCTATGGCACGTGTGCGGCATGCGAGCTGATTTTCAGTGGCACTCTGCTGCCGGCCTGGGATTCCAGCCCTGCTCAGCCTGGCCTGTCTGCCTGGATGGCCGGCCACTGGCCCAGCTCAGCCCACCACCAGTCTGGGGTTCCATCCGCCGGCCCCTGTAAATGTAAAATGTATTACTGGCACGCGAAACCTTAAATTACAGTGAATAAATGAAGACTTGGCACACCACTTCTGAAAGGTTGCCAACCCCTGGTATAGATAGTGATGCTAAAATGTCAGTCGTTACCCTGATACGGGGGAGGGGAAGCAATGAAGTTGCAAGTGGCTTTATTCACTAATTTTATCTTTGTGGAACTGGCTTTTTGATTGGCAGCAAAGGGTTGAGTGAATTCATGGGCTTTTCACCGCTTCAGACATGGGTGTGAACCCTTGGATGACATGTGAGGTTAACTTTGTGCCGGCTCTTTGAGCTCTGGTCAAGTGAAAAATTCTCTAACTTATTTAAGAGTTTGAGGAAAGTGTCTTGATTGCAGAGACTTGGAGGAGGCCCTGGAGATGGGTGTGGACTGGTCTCTCCGGGAAGGCTATGCCTGGGCAGAGGACAAGGAGCACTGTGAGGAGTATGGAAGGATGCTGCAGGCTGATCCCAATAAGGTCTCCTCAAGAGCTAAGAAAAGAGGTTTGCCTCAGGTAATGTTACCTGTAAGGTGGTTGTAAACACTTTGAGATTTAAAACAACAACAACAAGAAAAAATTAGCTTCATTCATTTCTGTAACTCATGCCCTGTGTTCATATAGGTTTTGACTAGCCTTGATTTGGGAGGGGTTATGATTTTGAATCTGTTTTCTGACAGAGCTAAAATAGTGGGAAACAAATAACAGTAAGAACTGTAATTTAATTCTTACCTATGTATAAAATTACCCTCCCATCTGTCGTTAAACAGCTGGCCCTAACTGTTTGAATTCATCACTATTAGCACTTGTCAACCTTTTAGGAATGGTAGCTTTTCTAGATTTGTTGTTGTTGTTCTGATTACATTGACTTAAATTGTCTGACCAACAATGTATTTAAAAAAAAAAAAAACTTGAAGAAAATGTCCTGTGACTTGGTTGTAAAATTCTGGCCTGCCATACAAGGCGACTGGATTTAACTTCCATTGCCTGGGTTGGTATGCTGGCTAGAGTAGAGATCATACCATTGCTATAATTTAAAGGCTTCTTCCTCCAACTCTCTTGGGCATTATTAATGAGAATATATTGCAATTCCATGGCATTTTAACCTTTAAAGACTTTTGCAAACATTAACTTTCATATCTCTCCTGTGGAGCAGGTAATTATCTGTTTCACACAGTTAAGTGAATTTCCCAAATGTACAGAGTTGGTGTCAAAACCAGGATTAGAATTTGGGAGATTCTGGCTCCCAGTCCTATGCTCAGACCACATCTCCATCATTGATGACCGACTTCTCCAGGAATGTGGCTTTAAAAACTCCACCTGTTTGTTGTATTTATGAACTTTTTGGTCATGTCTACACCACCACTTATGTCAGCAAAACTTATATTGCTCAGGGGTGTGGGGGAGGGGAAAAAAAAAACCACACCCCATACCGGCATAAGTGGTTGTGTGCACAGCACTATGTAGGTGTTAGAGGTTTTGCCGCTGATATAGCTACCGCCAATTGTTGGGGGTGGTTTAATTATGTCAATGGGAGAACTCTCTCTCTCTCCCGTTTGCATAGAGCAGTTACACGAGAGATCTTACCGTGGCACAGCTGCATTGGTACAGCTGTGCCGCTGTAAACTCTCTAGTGTAGACATTGCCGCAGCCCTATTACTAAGGCTCTGTAAAGGCTGCTTCTCTTTACTATCTGTGTTTTAGAATCTGTTCCTTCCTTTTAAGTATGCCTCTGTGTGTTTGCTGAAAGTGGCAGAACTACTGCCACTTTCTAACCACATTCTATTACAATTCACCATATTGCACATAAACCCATGACTCTTCATTCATAATCCCCTCCAAAGGAGACAGCCATTCCTCTGTTCCCAAAGGCTCACTTTTTGTCCAGTGTCTAATCAGTAGATGGCTAAGATATGTTGTTGTAATTGACAGCTGGGGACCCTGGGAGCAGGAAACCATTATGCTGAGATCCAGGTGGTGGATGACATTTATAACGAGTATGCTGCCAGGAAGATGGGCATTGATCACAAGGGACAGGTGTGTGTAATGATCCACAGCGGCAGCAGAGGCCTGGGCCATCAAGTAGCTACAGGTATATTCTGTGATAAGACTACTTTTGTAAGAGCTGAAGTAAGATAAAATTTCTTCAGAATAGTCTGCTGCTCACAATAAACCTTATTAACCAGTCACATTTATTAGAATATATTCAGTACTTATATTGTGCTTTAAAAACAATGAGTTAATCCTTAACCAGCCCTTATGAAGTAGGTAATTATCTCCGTTTGAGATTGTGGGGGAATGGGACAGAGATCTAGACTGTGAGCTCTCTAGGGCAGAAGCTGTCTTTATTTGTATTTGCTTAGTACAATGAGACTCTAATCCTTGGTTGGAATCCCTAGGCACTATTGCAATAGAAATAAGAGGAAAAGGAGAGAGGTGGTAACTTTCCAGAGATCACAGAAAAAGTCAGTGTTAGAGCTGTGGTTAGAACATCAGAGTTCCTGCACTGAGTGCTGTGCTCAGACCTCTAAACCATACTCCTAGGACTTTAACTGTACCTATTAGGTAGTTAAAACTTAAAACACATGCTCTAAGGAGCATGTCTTTTCTTCCAGGCACCTAGTTCCATCACTTTCACTCAGAAGGTGGTACTGTGGGACCCTGTGTAGCAACAACTGAAGTCATCATTCCACACATTCATTTCTAATTTTAAGAGGAAGTTGAAGGTTCAACCACTTTCTGGTACCTCTGAGAGAGGAGCTGGATTTTGTGCCTGTGAATCCAGATCTAAAGCCTTTCAAGGTAGAGGTGACAGGCTGGTTGTATTGTTTGTTTTTCCCCAGATGCTTTAGTGGCTATGGAGAAAGCCATGAAACGGGACAAGATCATAGTTAATGATCGCCAGTTGGCATGCGCCAGAATTGCCTCCCCAGAGGGACAGGACTACCTAAAGGGAATGGCAGCGGCTGGGAACTACGCATGGGTCAACCGCTCTTCCATGACTTTCCTAACCAGACAGGTAGGAGCAGAGCTGCTGTTCTGCTGCAAGTATTCAGGTTCTTTTAAAGGTCCCTGGAACAAGGTAAAACATTTTGAGCCATGATGATGAGCAGCTGGGTGAAGCTTGTACTTTTCTGCTGCCTGTGCTATATTAACTTGTTGGTTTAAGAGAACACTTCAGTCTCAAGAGCAGTCAGTCCAATACCTTTTACCAGCAGAAAAGTCTCGCTGGGTTACATCTAAAAGATGTAGAATAACACATCTTAACATTTCTTCTTCTGCCAGTTTGAGAGGGTAAAATTTTCAGAAGTGCCAACGCTCCATTTTCAAAAGCTAAGTTCTGAGGTCTCTATTGTTACCCTCAAACTGGCAGAAGAGGAAATATTAAGGCATGTTATTTCACAGGTTTTTGATTGATCTCTGGTGTTCTAAGTCTTCCTGATTGATTTCTAATACTTTTAGAAGGATCCAAGCTGCCAGTGAACAGATAATCAGTCCAATTCGGTTGTAGAGTAAATTTTGCACAACTTGATTGACTTCAGTGAAGTTGCATTCACTTATGTCAGGGCGTGACGGAGCAGGGCAGATTTGACCTGGGAATGTTGCAGGGGGGGTTGCAGTGGGGATGTGGGACTTCCCTTGAAGGAAGCTACCTGAGCTGTAACCTGAGCCAGGAACGGGGGTGGGGAGAATTAACACCTTCTGCCCGGGAGACTGAACAAAGGAGAGGAGCAGCGGGAGGAGTTTTGAGTTTAGTTTTCGGTTGGGGCTGGGTGGTGCAACGCAGGGAACCCCAAGCTGGGGTCTAAGCTCCCTGAACCTCCCAGAGGGACCTAATTGAGGGGGTCTGGTCGTACCTACACGCTCTGCTTGAGACTGTGTTCCTGTCCTTAAATAAACCTTCTGCTTTACTGGCTGGTTGAGAGTCGCAGTGAATCTCGGGAAGAGGGGTGCAGGGCCCTAACTCCCCCACAATCCGCAACACAGGGCTACGTTTGGCCCAGTGTTTCTAGAACCAGGGAGGCTGAACTGAAAGTGTTACCTTACCTGTCACTTCATTTAGTTGCAGTGTTCTGTTTTCTGACACACTGTTTCCCGTGACAGGCCATTTTCAAATGAGTCTGCTGCTTTTAACCCCTAAAGCTGTGAGGGATTGCTCCTGTGTTTACTTCCCAACTTTCTCCCTTAGGCCTTCGCTAAAGTCTTCAACACAACCCCTGATGACCTAGATCTTCATGTTATCTATGATGTGTCTCATAACATTGCCAAAGTGGAGCAGCATGTGGTGGATGGAAAAGAGCGGACCCTGCTGGTGCACAGAAAGGGATCGACCAGGGCTTTCCCTCCTCATCATCCTCTCATTGCTGTTGATTACCAAGTACGGTTAACTTTAGAGGGAGGTGGAGGCAGGGGAGGGGGTTTCAGATGAATAGGAAGGGTTTCTGTATTACTAACAGAGGAAGATTTTAAATGTTTCAGTTCAAAAAGGGTAGCAAATGAATTATATTGGAACACTTGTCAGTGTCAGCCATTATCCTCAGGCTTGTACTGAAACCTTTGGACACTTCCTGATTCATCTTTTTTCCCCAACCTACAATTGCCTGCATGATCTTCCCACATCCTAACCCCCAATTTTATGAACATTCATGTCCCGCCATGAAATTTCCATACCCAGATGTGGCCCTCAGGCCAAAAAGTTTACCCACCCCTGCCTTAGGGCAAACTGTGTCTGTTTGCCTGGCCTCCTCATGATAATGAGCAATTTTATACACTGCCTGTGTTTTCCAGTCCATCTAGTGACTCAGGAGTCCTGGAAACACAGCCAGAGGCTTGCCAGCACTCCTTTATTGATATGTGATCCTGAATTCATTTGATGGCACCCTGGGCCCCTTATATCGTTTATTGAACAAAACTATCTTAAATCTTGAGTGATTTTGATCTTAAATTGGGAATATTATTTTGTTTGCGCCCCTAGCTGACTGGACAGCCAGTACTGATTGGTGGGACAATGGGAACCTGTAGCTATGTTCTTACTGGTACTGAACAAGGCATGACCGAGACCTTTGGAACCACGTGCCATGGAGCTGTAAGTACAAAAAACAGTTAAAGAAGGGATTGTGATGGGATATCCAAAAAACAGCTGCTCAAGGAGCAGCCAGTATGCTGTTACTCTTGTGGCTAGGGGAGATAAGATTCCCAGATCTCCAGCCTATGGAGTGCTGCAGATGGTGTACCTTGTGCACTATTGATGCCTCTTTCTCTGGCTAACAGTAAGCTTCCTTGCCTACAAAAAGGGTTGGTGTGGTGGACAGAGCCCCACCACCAAACACTGACAGCCCAGAACTAAGAACTGGAATGGAAGCCTTGAGGATGCCCATGCAAAGCACGGGTGGAAGGAGGTGGTGCAAGGGCTTCTTTAACAGTGGAAAGAAATGGTTGCAGCTTCCTTACCCAGTTAAAGCCCAGATTGTGGATACTGATTACCTAGCAGTTTCGGTGAAAAGAGAGACCCAGTGGTGAGCTGGAGCCGGTTCGCTCTGGTTCACGAGAACTGGTTGTTAAATTTAGAAGCCAGTGTAGAACAGGTTGCTAAAGGGGTGGCCTGGCTTCCCCAGGGGGCAGTTTAAAGGGCCCTTTAAATTGCCACCAGAGCCCCACTACTGGAGCCCTCGGGTAGGGCTGCGGTGCTCTGGGGGCTATTTAAAAATTCCGGGGCTCCTGCTGCTTCTACCGCCTCGGCCCTTTAAATAGCCCCCAGAGCCCCGCTACTGCTCCAGGGCTCTGGTGGCTATTTAAAGGACTGGGGTGGTAGAAGCATGGGAGCCGTGGGCCCTTTAAATAGCCCCCAGAGCCCAGGGGTAGCGGGGGCGGGGGAGCTCCAGGGGCTATTTAAAGGGCCGGGGCTCCAGCTGCCTCTGCCGCCCCAGTCCTTTAAATAGCTGCCAGAGCCCCGCTGCTTCCCCAGGGCTCCAGCAACTATTTAAAGGGCCAGGGCAGTAGAAGCAGGGGAGCCACAGCCCTTTAAATAGCCCCCAGAGCTGCTGCTGCTACCTCGGTGGGGGAGGGGAGGGAGGAGAAACTTTCGGGTTCTGAGGGGGGTAGTCGGGGGCAGGACGTGGGTTGGGGTCGGATTGGGGCCGGGGGGAGAGACAGGCACGTGGGGCTTGTACTGTACTCACCCTTCGGTTCCCTACCGGGTCTTCAGCGGCACTTCGGTGGTGGGTCCTTCACTTGCTCCGGGTGAAGGACCTGCCGCCGAAAACCTGAAGCAAGTGAAGACTCCCCCTGCCGCAGAAGTGCTGCCAAGGACCCGGTAGGGAGCCGGTTCTTAGGATTTGGGGAGCTCATCACTGGAGAGACCTACAGGAATCCTAGATACCTGCATGCTGTGGATTGTTGTACATGTAGTGATCCCTAACAATGCTTTAGAATGTGCTATTAATTATGCAGGAACCCCAGCACACCTATGCATTTTACAGCTGCCTCCTGTTTCTCAGCTCTCCTGAGGCATGTAATCTTTGCATCAAACTGAATATTTTGCTACTTGGGGTTTGTGTACAACACGCACCTCCTTCTAAATATTAATGTATGCTGGCTTGTTAAAAACCGCTTGCGCTGTATAGCACCAGAAATCCCCAAAAGTAAACCCCAAGTAAGACATTCTGAATGTTCTGTCCCATCAAGTCTCCGGTTAGTTTAAATATAAAATTTGTGCATGATTATTTCTGCAAATGCTGTCTTGCCTGGAATGAAACACCTAGGTGTGTGATTTTTTTTATTTCCATTGTCTGTCGGTCTTAGTAATGCAACTCTTACTCCTCGTGGTGACTACAAAACAAAGTGAAATAATCTAAATCTATTGTTTAGGGTCGTGCATTGTCCCGAGCAAAATCTCGACGAAACTTGGACTTCCAGGATGTGTTGGACAAGCTGGCTGACATGGGGATCGCAATCCGTGTTGCTTCTCCCAAGCTGGTCATGGAAGAAGTAAGTTTTAAATTTCTGACTGGATGTGTACTCTGATAGACAGCAAATTATCCACTGGGGCAACTAGAGGAGCCGCACTTGCATTCCTGATGGAAGCTGTCAAATTCTCCAAGTGTCACATGAAGAGCCTGCATTCAAAACCAGTCCAATCTAGTCCTTTGCCCAAATGATGGCATCAGGGAAAATTCCATGGAGGTTTGCCCTGATGATTCCAGACACTAATAGGACTGTGAAAGTTGACCTTTATAGGCTACCTCTTTCTGGAAGGAAGTTGGAGTGGCTTGTTCCATGGCGCAGGCACCTGGTGTCCTCTCTCCTACTGCTGAGTCCAGTATGGTGGCTAGTTCAGTTCCTGAATATCTTCAAAATAGCTTGATTCCCCCTCTTCCCCCCCCCTCCCCCCCATAAGACACAAACTTGCTATGTTCTTCAAGTGGTTCACTAATCTTTTAGCTGTGTAAAAATAACTAGTGCCTCAATGAGTAAGTTCCCCTATTTTAAGAGAGTAGAAAGGTAAAGCAAAGAGGCATGTGTCTAACTTTGTGTCTCTTTTTTTTTTAGGCACCAGAATCCTATAAAAATGTGACAGATGTGGTTAACACCTGCCATGCTGCTGGCATCAGCAAGAAAGCTATTAAATTGAGACCTATCGCTGTTATTAAAGGCTAGGAACTGACTGAGGCCATCAGAAATCACTGGCACAGCAATGCCTTCCACAGAACAGACTAAAATTGTCATCATCATCATCTTTCAGACCTCTTGACTGCAGAGTGCTCAGATAGTACACTCCCTATTCTGGAAATACAACTGGGCGAGAAGTCTCAAAAGTAACTTTTTTTGTGTTACGGTGCTCTTTAGTATGCAGAAGGGGTAAACAAACCGATGCTGTTGCCTTATGTTTAATGATCCCACAAAAATGCATTGAATTCCATTAGTAGAACTGCAGACCTGGTTCAACCAGACTGTCACTAATAAGCCTGCAGATGGCAGTACACCCTTAATCAGCCAATTTAATATATAACCCTTGCCCAACTCACTGTGCACCCAAGTGACTGGAGCTCCTGACGCCAACTGAAGTCCTCTGGCAGGTCACATACAGAACTCCTGGCAGTGGGAAGATGCTCTGTTTGCAAACACTAGTCTATATTGTGTAGACATACGGTAGTGGTAGTTATGTAACAAATGATGAGGTAGGGAGTGGTCTTAACCCTAACAAAAAGCATGAGAGAGACTAGCCAGGGTTCAGACACAGCCCCCATAATTAAAACATGACCCTGGGGTGTACTGACTCCTTTGATATTCACAGTTGTTCCACAAGGTCTGATGGAAATTCTAGTGCCATTGGGTATGTTATTGAAAAGGTCAAAGGTTACCTTGCACATGGTGTGACTTAACAACTGACAGATGTGCTTAGCATAAGACTTGAAAGGTCTGCAACTGTAATTGGATCTGCTGGCGCAGCTCTCTCCAATGGGTTTCTGTGTGGATGACTTAGTGGATTGGGTTGCAGGATCATGACTGAAGATAAGTATGATTTGAGACTGACAGATTAGCCCTTTATTTTTGTTTTACATTTAGTAATTGAGACTTGGGAGGCAAATCACCAGAACTGATGAATTTCTGGGAACTTAGAACTTCTAAATAAAATGGGAAAACACAAAATCACTGCAGTGTGTGTGGTGTCCTCATTGTGTTTCTGAAACTGCTGATTATTAAAAAGAAAAAAGTGCTTATACTGTGGTCTAGAAGTTACCAAGATTTCAGATTCTAACCAAGCTGGTGTGTCTGCATGTGGGCTATGAATTGTGCAAATGTTTGCATTTAGTAGCACTGTTTGTTTGTTCCAAGAAATGCTAATATAGCAAATAAGTGCTTAACTTTAATGGAATTGTTTAACATTACATTTTTCTCAGAACCAGTTCTCTCTCCTTCCCCCCCCCCCCGCTTTTGTCCTGGGTGAAACTTGCTTGTAAATGCAGACACTAGGTGGCACTCGTATTAAAATAAAACCCTGAAGCTAGTGCAGAAGTGCAACCCTGGCAAAAATGCCCATAATAGGGGTTCAGAAACTAACTACTGGTAGAGGCTCCAACTTGGGCTTGTTTTGATTAAGTGCTCATGAAAACGTTAATTCAAAGCAAGTGCCTCGCATGAAGCCTGTTGATGTTGGAATATGGAATGGAATGTGATTTGAATTAATAACCTAACATTAAGTTTTATTAGAATTTTAAGAATTAGAACTTTATTTTTATAGGTACAGAATCAGTTTATGCTAGGAGACACTGGTATGACTCTTGTCAGGCCTTACTCTGATGTCACTTCCTCCATTGTCTCCAGTGGAATCACTCCCAGTTCTCACCTGCCTAAGATCAGAATCAAGTTCACTGAATTTCAGTGCATGTTTTGCAGGCAGAATTAGACCCACAGTGTCAGCATCCACAACTTAAGTTGTGCTGCTCCCCATCCCCTGTTGTGGTATGAGCTCCATGCAGCATACTTTGCACATGGCTGATGTAAATGTAATTCTTTTTCATTGCCATATTTCAAGGGACCTCTGAAAATATTTTTGCATGTTTCATTATTTGTAAAACCATCATGGTTTGAATATTTTTTTCTTTCCTAACTTCCACTTTCCTGTGTTGCAAATGAAATTTAAATTAATGGTAGCTTTTGTTCAACCATCACCATATGTTAAAACAGGCAGAACTTTTATATACAAAATATATGTCCTGGTTTTTGTGTGACTATACTTGACCTTTTCCTTAGTTAATTGTTGTGCATGAGGCTTAATGGAACCTAGATCTGACAATTTTGTTAGCAGCAGGTGCTGCCATACTAGTACCAATGTGTTGGGAATTTTTGGTAAGCCGTACAGAACGGTCTTTGTTAGTTTCTTGGCCAGGGAGGAGTAGAGTGTAAAAGAACTCAAATTTCTCCAGATGCTACTATGGGCTATAACATTTTAAAGTAGGACAAATTTAGGGTTTAAAACTTTTGACTCTGCCCTGGTCTGCACTGTGAACTAATATGGTATAATTGCATCCCTTGCAGTGTGGAAAATCCATACTCCTGAGTGATGCATTTATGCCAACCAAACTCCCAGTGTAGACAGTGCTATGTTGACAGGAGAGATTCTCCCCCTGACGTAACTACCACCTCTTGGGGAAGTGGAGTACCTATGCCGCTGGGAGAAGTTCTTCCTTCACCATAGATATTATCTTCACTAAAGTATAACAGCTTCTGCGGCACTATAGGTGTATACAAGCTTTCTGTTGTCTTCAACTCTGGAAGTAAATGTATTTATTAAATGCTGTAAAAGTCCCCACCCAAAGGAGTAGAACATACATTAGAAAACAAGATAGTTGGGCTAAATCAAATAAAGAGGGTAGGTGACAAAGGCAGGTAGGACACACATTGTGTCCCCATAGGAGCTGCTGGAATAGAGAAGGGTTAGAGAGTTCTGTGATGAGCATGAAAGATATTTCCCACACCCCACCCAGAAAAGACACAGAGCCTTGGTACATTTACAGTCAAAGTGAATAGCTGACAGGATTTTCTTTAGGCTTTATTTTTTTGCAGAAACCACTGGTGGGTGGGGGGTTACACCCTATAAGTGGAGCTATTGGAATCTCAATCTGTCCAGTGGCAGGCACTATTACATTCCTTGCTCAACTGTATTCACTTTATCTTCTACTGCTGTCTTGTGAAGTCCCCTGGCAGAGCTGGCCTCTGGAGAACTTACATAGTACATGTCTGCATTATGTCTAGCTGGAGCCAGTGCACCAAAACTGGTGCTTAGATACAAAGACTTCCACTTTTAGTGTCAGTGAAACCCCCAGGAGTGAAGCTATACAAGAATGATTTAAGGTATGAATATTTAAATTCTCTAAGAGGTAGAATGGAGGGATACTCTTGTTTTTAGTGGCATTTGAAGGATCATCTCTGTTACTCATACCTCATGATCTAAAACTATCTGTACTAACAGGAAAGGAATGAAATAACACTGCTGTTCTTGTCAGGAAGTATCTGATCATAGTGCACTCAATAGGCAGGTGTTGTTTCTAACAACATTAACCACTCTAGAATCAAATCACTGAAAGAAAAAACCTACTGCAGTTTGTTACTCACTTAGCTGACTCCTGAAAAATAACCACCTTCAAAGAGTAGGCACAATAAACACACGGGATGCAGAGCTGGTGCAGAAATCATAGCAATGCAGGACTAAAGGGAACTGAAGAGATCAACTAGTGCAACCCCCCATGCTCATGTAGGACTAAGTAAACCTAGACCAGGGGGTCTCAATTTTTTTTACTGGCGACCCCTTTCACATTGCAAGCCTCTGAGTGCAACCCTTCATATAAATTAAACATACTTTTTAATATATTTAACACCATTATAAATGCTGGAGGCAAGCAGGGTGTGGGGTGGAGGCTGACAGCTCACAACACCCCCCCCCCCCCGTAATGACCTCGTGACCCCCTGAGGGATCCTGACTCCCAGTTTGAGAACCCCTGACCTAGACTATCCCTGACAGGTGTTTATCCAACCTGCTCTTAAAAACCTTGAAGGATGGGGATTCCACAACTGCCCTTGGTAACCTATTCCACTACTTAACTACCCTTATTGTTAGCAAGCTTTTCCTAAAATCTAACCTAAACTTCTCTTGCTGCAGGTTAAGCTGATTACTTCCTGTCCTACTGTCAGTGGACATGGAGAACAATTAATCCCCAGGCTCTTTATAATAATCCTTAACACATTTGAAGACAGTTATCAGGTCATGCCCCCCCCCCCCCCCCATTGTCGTTTCTCAAGACTAAGCATGCCTGGTTTTCTAAACCTTTTATTTTTGTTGCTTCCTCTGTTCAGCTGCGTTCTTACCAGTGCCAACTAGAGCAGGACAGTTATCTCCCAAACCATACATGCAACATTCCTGTTACACTCTTGAATATTAGCATTTTTGCAATTGCGTCACACTCTTGACTCATTCCAGTTGTGATCCACTATATCCCCCAACTCCTTTTCTGCAGTACTACCACCTAATCCATTATTCCCTGTTTTATTTTGTGCATTTGATGTTTTCCTTCCTAAGTGTAGTACTTTGCACTTGTCTTTAATTTCATCTGGCTGATTTCAAACCAGTTAGCCAATTTGTCAAGGTTGTTTTGAACTTCCATTCTGTCTTCCAATGTGTTTACAACTACTACTAGCTTGGTGTCCTCTGCAAATTTTATAAGCATACTCCACTCCATTAATAAAAATATTGAACAGTACTGGACCTAGGCCATTCCCCTGTGGTACCCCATTAGATATGTCCTTCCAGTTTGACAGTGTACTACTCTTTTTGAGTATGGCTTTTCAAGTAGTTGTGCATCCACTTTACAATTTCATTTAGACCACATTTCCCTACTTTGCTAGGGAATGTAATTTGCCTCCAAATGTTATTAAATATGACTGCTGCCTGAACATTTAGATTTCAAAGCATGGGTATCTGGGAGGGAGGGTGTTTGTCCTCAATGTGACAAAATCTGAGGAGAAAGATTATCCACTTTTGGGGGGGAGAGGAAAAAAAAAAAGGGTGAGCGTGTGCTATGGACCTAGGGTGACCAGACGTCCTGATTTTATCGGGACTGTCCCGATATTTGCTTGTTTGTCCCATGTCCCGACTGATGTTCGGTCGGAACACTGGACAAACAAGCAAATGCGCCGGAGCCCGGAAGTGCTCGTGCCCCCCCGACTCCGCCCCCTCCTTCCCCCATTGGCTCCCTCCCCGAATCCCCGCCTCTTCCCCAGGCTCACCATTCCTCCTCCCTCCACAAGTGCTGGAGGGAGGCCCTGGAGTCGCAGGGGGAGCGGGGTGCCATGAGTGAGAGTCCGGCCTGGCCCTGAGCAGGCAGGACTCAGTCGGGCGGTAGGGAGAGTAGGGGGCGGCCCCCCAGGCCCGCGGCTGTTCTCCCCCCCCGGGCAGCGGGACTCGGGAACAGCCGCTGCTGCAGCTCCCACTGCCGTGGGGGGAGGAAGCGGCCATGGCGCTTGGCAGCCGTGGCTCTGGCGCCCCCGAGCCTGGGCCTGTTGCGGAGACCCAGCAGCGCGCACGCTGCGCCCAGCCCCTGGCCAGTTGTGTCTGGGCTGCTGCCCAGCTGCTGCAATCCCGCGGCAGCCTGGGGCGGAGGCATCGGCAGCCCAGCCCTGTTCGTTCCCCTACAGGACCCAAGCAGGACGGGGGGGCTGGGGCCTGCTGCCCCCACTCCGGGGCCACCGCGGGATAGCACCAGCTGGGCAGCAGCCCAGACGCCAATGGCCAGGGGCTGGGCGCAGCGTGCGTGCTGCTGGGTTCCCACAGCAGGCCCAGGCTCGGGCCCAGGCGCCAGAGCTGCAGCCGCTGAGCTTGGCCATTGGCCGCTTCCTCCCCCGCGGCAGTGGGAGCTGCAGCGGGAGCTGCAGCAGCGGCTGCTCCCGAGTCCCACTGCCCAGCGGGGGAGAACAGCCGCCGCCGCCCCCTACTCTCCCTACCACCCGCCTGAGTCCTGCCTGGTCGGGGCCAGGCCGGACTCTCACTCACGGCACCCCGCTCCCCCTGCGTCTCCGGGGCCTTCCTTCAGCACTCGTGGAGGAGGGTTTTTGTTTGTTTGTTTGTTTGTTTTTTCTGCCACCTCCCCCAAACACCCCCCCCCCCCGCGTCCCGATATTTGCCTGGGTGATCTGGTCACCCTATATGGATCTGCCATAAATTGCTGATCATTAACACTGCTGCAGTGTACTAATAGGTGCACTATTCTTTAGCCTTGGTCAACACTACACATTTATGTCGGTTTAACTCACTAATCCACACCTCTGAGCGATGCAGTTATAGCAATCTAACTCTCAGTGTAGACAGCACTCATGTCAATGGGAGGGCCTCTGCCATCAATACAGTACTGCTTCTTGGGGAGGTGGATTACCCATGCTGCTGGGAGAAACACTCTCACTGGCATAGGCTGTGTCTTCACTAAGTACTACAGGGGCACAGCTGGAGCGCTGTAAGTGTAGATGAGCCATTGGTCTCCTGTTCTTTTTTCCCCTTGAGTTTATTTAAGCTGTGTGTTTATACTACAATTATCAGCTGATCGAAGCACCCTTCTGTTCTCTCGTATGTCCCTCTCTCTCTCTTTTCAGCATGCTCCTATCCTAGCATGCGCTGCTTCCTCCTCCGCTGGTGGTCCCACGGCTGTATCTCTGGCCCAGGAGGAATGTGTGATCTCTGGTGCAGGCAGCCAGGCCTCTCCTCCACACTCCTTTGTTCCTCTCAAACATAAACACACTTAACCAGCCTCTCCCCTCACCCCCATCTTCAAAGCAATCCGGCAAAGCAATATCCCTCTTGGAGCATGTGCCAACACGTGCTCTTGCTTTCAGAAGGAAGAGTTCAATTACTCAGAGGGCCCTGCTTGCAATTGGCATTTGCTTTTGCCTCTCCAGCCATGTCTCAGCTTGCTCTTTTCTCACCACTGGTCTAGCTCCCATGCAGCTCTGCCAGGACAGACAACAGTGGGAGTTCTAAGGAAGGTAAGACACAGGTGTCTCACCGCTAAGCAGACTGCAGTGATGCTGCTAAAAATGTCTGTATTAAGTGTAACATTAGCGTTTCCATCACTTTGACGGCACCAGTAGTGGGAACAACAGTATTACTAACCCCATGTATTCGAAAATCATGAATCAAGTGCCAAAAAATCATGAGACTTGTTTTAAATAATACATTTTGAGTGGTTTTTTATTTTTGTTTAGGATGCTCTTTGATCGCATTTTCCCAACTTGTCTCCATAGAAATGTATTTTTTTTAAAAGGGGGGAAAGCTGAACTTTTCTCCTGGTCATATGCCTCCAGGAGCTGGGCCTGTCAGAAAAGCACCGCACATTGCAAAAGCTGTGATAAAAGCATGAGAGTTAGCAACCCTGGAAAAGTGCTGAGGATTCCCCATATGGATACACCTTTGTTTTCCAGCTATATTGTCAAAATAACCCCCAGTCCTCATTTCTCAGTGCTATCATTAGTAACCTGGAAAGTATCTGGGTACCAGAGTAGCAGCCGTGTTAGTCTGTATCCACAAAAAAACAGGAGTACTTGTGGCACCTTAGAGACTAACACATTTATTTGAGCATAAGCTTTCGTGGGCTACAGCCCATCCGAAGAAGTGGGCTGTAGCCCATGAAAGCTTATGCTCAAATAAATGTGTTAGTCTCTAAGGTGCCACAAGTACTCCTGTTCTATCTGGGTACCAACACCTGCCCCTTTCCAAAGAACAGAGGCATCGTTTCAGTTCATATCAAATATAAAATTTAAACAAATTGGTTGGGCTCATTTTCACTTAGTATTTGATAAGCTCTAACTATTTCATCCTCATGACATGCAAGAGAGAGGGGCAAGTATCATTGCCATTTTATAGATAGGGAAACTGAGGCAGCAAGCAGTTATGACATGTGCAGGGGCCACTCTTTATCATTAACAGAGTGAGGCATAGAACTCAGGAGTTCTGGTTCCTGGTCCTCTTCCTCAGTCCACAGAGCAGGTAGCAGGACTTCTACCTGTTCTCCTTTGAAGTGAGCACTGGGAGAACATGTTCTCTTGTGCTGTATGTCTGGGCTCAGCCTGATGGAGGACGTGGTATAGCTCATGCTGGTAAAGATGCTCATCTGACTGAAAGGGAAATGGCTGAGTATTAAATACTTGCAACATTAGATTTTGTACAATAATCTGCTGCCCCCCAAAATGTATTAAATTGGTAGCATACTATCCAAAACAATTGGGGGGGAAACTTCTCGCTCCCTGATACCTTTCCAGCAAATACTGTACTAGGAGACCAAGAGCCAGTACTTGGATCCTCCCTATGCCAGTGCTACCACCAGACTACAGAGCTGGCCCAGAGTTACTCTATTTCTATTATAGAGCCAAGGTGGGTGAGGTAGTATCTTTTTCACCAACAGAAGTTGGTCCAACAAGAGACAAGCTTTTGAGCTTACACAGAACTGCTCTTCAGATCCGGGCACCAATACGGCTACAGCCCTGCAAACAACAATGTAAGATATCTATTTCTATTCTTATTTTAATGTGATCTTTCACTGAATTTGGAAGTAGTGAAAGCTGCCTGTTGGCAACCCTACAAGCTAAAGTCCTCTCTTTATCTGCAGGAAAGGCAGAAGCAGTGCAGACATCCTCTAGACTCACTCACCAACACCAGCCAATGTGCCTCAACTCTGCCCTAGAGAGACAACCTTAAGGACAAAGAGAGTAGGTTTTCTCCAGGCCCATTCAATCCTTGGCCTCTTTCCTGAGGCTGTTAACAAAGTTCCAATTAGTGCTGGTTCTGATGCTGTATTTTGTCATGTGGTCACCTGAAAATCTGTGCACATCTGGATCCAATCAAGAACTGGACTGAGACCACCAAATTCATTTCACACAGGAATCTGGACCTGGATTTGGATTTCAATCCCAAGGTAAAAGACTTCATATCACATTGCTAGTTACCAATACTTTTCATAACTCATTACATTTAAAAGATACAGTTAAGTACCAATTAGAATGAAAGGATTTGTTGATAGGTAGTGTGACGGGTTGGATCACAGAAGCCCCCCTTGGGAGCTGCCACCTGATGTGCCAAGACTACTTCTAGCCCTGTTTTCCCTGCCAGCTCGGGTCCCCAGCACCCTGTCTTGCGAAGCTAGACATGCTCATCTGCTCCAACACACACCCAGGGTCTGAATTACTTGTCCCAAAGCTGCAGGTTTACCTGAAAGCAGCTAACAGAAGTGTTCCTGTCTTTAACACTCAGATGCCCAACTCCCAATGGGGTCTAAACCCAAATAAATCCGTTTTACCCTCTATAAAGCTTATACAGGGTAAACTCATAAATTGTTCGCCCTCTAGAACACTGATAGAGAGAGATGCACAGTTGTTTGTTCCCCCAGGTATTAATACATACCCTGAGTTAATTAATAAGTAAAAAGTGATTTTATTAAATACAGAAAGTAGGATTTAAGTGGTTCCAAGTAGTAACAGAACAAAGTAAGTCACCAAGCAAAATAAAATAAAATGCGCAAATCTATGTCTAATCAAACTGAATACAGATAATCTCACCCTCCGAGATGCTTCAGTAAGTTTTTTCTCAGACTGGACACCTTCCAGGCCTGGGCACAATTCTTTCCCCTGGTACAGCTCTTCTTCCAGCTCAGGTGGTAGCTAGGGGATTCTTCATGATGGCTCCCCTCCCCCCCTTTATTCTGTTCCACCCCTTTATATATCTTTTACATAAGGCGGGAATCCTTTGTCCCTCTCTGGGTTCCAGGGCTGCCCAGAGGGGGGTGGGCAAGTGGGGCAATTTGCCCCGGGCACTGCAGGGGCCCCCATGAGAATATAGTATTCTATAGTATTGCAACTTTTTTTTATGGAAGGGGCCCCCGAAATTGCTTTGCCCCAGGCCCCCTGAATCCTCTGGGTGGCCCTGCTGGGTTCCCACCGCCTCCTTCTCAATGGAAAGACACCAGGTTAAAGATGGATTCCAGTTCAGGTGACATGATCGCATGTCACTGCAAGACTTCATTGCCCACTTGCCAGCACACACATATACAGGAAGACTTACAAGTAAAACAGCCATCTGCAGTCAATTGTCCTGGTTAATGGGAGTCATCGAGATTTCAAACCACCATTAATGGCCCATACTTTGCATAATTACAATAGGCCCTCAGAGTTATATTTCATATTTCTAGTTTCAGATACAAGAGTGGTACATTTATACAAATAGGATGATCACACTCAGTAGATTATAAGCTTTGTAATGATACCTTACAAGAAACCTTTTGCATGAAGCATATTCCAGTTACATTATATTCACTCTTGGCATATTTTTATAAAACCATATAGACTACAACATCACAGGTAGTTACTCAGGACTTGACTTTTAAATAATTTTAACCTGTTTTCCTTGGGGGAGGGGGGAATATATATATATATATTTTTAATTTTGTTTCCTTTTTGCAAGGGCTTGGATTATTTCAACTAATAGTCATTTTTCCTTGTAAAGTAGGTCATGTTATAATTTTGTGGCATTACAGACAACTTTGCTCTTACAATTTTAAAATCTGATACAGAACAGTTTTACCAACTGTTCAACAATGATTGGCTCAACTAGACTTAGCCACTTTCTGAATGGAAAGAAAAAATAATTAAATTTTTGCTAGACGGCAAGTATGTTATTTGTATTACGGGTTTTCTCAATTCATTTATTGTAAAGGGGGTATTATATGCAATCTATAAAAAAAAGTGATGTTACAAGCATTGTCTTGTCACTTTTGGCTGTACAACTGGGTCTAGTACAGGGAGTTTTTACACACACACACACACTTTAGCCCTTTAAGGAGAAAAGCATCCTTTTGAATATTAGCTTTCTAGCAAATATTTAAATATTCATATTTTTATTACACACTGCAGATTATTACAACTTTTTTATGCTTTTACAATTTACTCTCCACTTATCCAGCCAGGAAAACATTTTGTGGTGCTAGTTAAAACTTGGCTTCCAATAGACCAGTCCATCTTTCTGAAATAGGCGTCTTTGTAAATTGCAAATATTTTAAATACTTTCTCTCTCTTCTCTCCCCCACTCCCTGCCCGCCCCAGGGCTGAGCACCCTGAGTGAACTTGTATTTTGCTGCCCTTTCTTTGAGTTTGAGAACAGTGTGAGGCACAGGGTGCGAGGAACAGCTCCTGGCAGTGGAGCCTGGCCGGGCTACACAGGGAGGAGTTTCTGAGCCCAGGGGCTCCCATTGGCCATATGCCCCCTGATCACCTAGCAGGAGGAGAGCGGGTGTGCAGGGGGACCCAGGGGCTGGCCCACTGGCTCCACAGTGGTGAGCCCTGCTGCCTGTGTTTCCCTGCCAGGCTGGCAGCTCCGGGCAGCATCACCCGCCCAGCTGGCCAGGAACTCCAGCCCCAGGCTCATCCACACTTACCCCTGCTTTGGCATCTCAGGCCCACCAGATTGCGGCACTTGGATGGCACCCTCCCCCGACTACGGCACTAATATAAAGGGCTAATTTGCGTTTGAGTAGAGCCAGTTCAGCAAAAGTTGGGCTACCAAAGAGTGACTGCGTTCGGAATCTTTGACAGGCTTATCAGGGGTAATGACATCACTGTAAGGGGTGGGATTTTCCATCTTCTCAATTTATCAATTTCTTCTCTATCCCCCATTCGTGAGTGGTTATTTACCAGGGTCACTTATAGCTGTCCGTCTCTTTCTGCAAGCCGGCCCAGTGAGCTGTAGTGGCAGAGCTTTTGGTGGAGTCCATTTGACTTGACTTTCAAATTGGCTTGTTCTTCCGAGGAGGGATTCGGAGATGTGAGAGAGATTGGGGTTTGTTACCGATGTGGGAGTGAAAGACTGAAGGTCATTCTTCATGCAGTCTGGGTTAGATAAGTGAACACTCGTTCCAGGGCCTAGGGAAATGGAGCAGGGGGAGGGAAGAACGCTTGATCCTAGTGAACCTTTCCTCTCTCACAAGCAGACCTCTGATCCCATTACAACGTTATCATCGTGCTGGTCTAGAATGATTGTCCCTTTGTTTTGTTTCCTAAACTTCAAACAAACTGAGCCAGAGCCCGAAGCATTTTTGTTTTGAAAACATATGCGCTTCTGTGGGCTTTGCATGCCAGATCCCACAGCTTTTCCATTAATGGTCACCAGACAAGAAAAAAGATAAGATCTTGATCAAGAAACATGCAGCCTTGTTTGTTCAGAAAAACATGTGCCTCATTGTTTTCCCAGCAGGAATTCAAACTATCCAATGGCTATCGAGAGCAGCCAAGAACACCATCAGCATCCCTTTCCCCCCAAGTTTTTTCTGGCAGGACTGGTGTCCTCTGTCAAAGGAAGATTCCTTGAGAGGAAAGATGGTCTTGAGGCTAAGGCATTGAACTACAACTCAAAAGATCTGGCTTCTGCTCTAGGCTCTGCCCTAGACTTCTTGTCTGACCAACAGCAAGCCACTTAATCTCTCTGGCTAAATATACACAGCAAAGAAAAACCTCCGGCTGGCCCGTGCCAGCTGACTCAGGCGGGGGGGGGGAGGGGGGCTGCAGGCTACAGGGCTGTTGCATTGCTGTGTAGATGCTTGGGCTCGAGCCTGAGCTCTGGGAACTTCCTGCCTCACAGGGTCCTAGGGTCTGTGGCCCAAGCCCCAAGTTTACACAGCAATGAAACAGCCCTTCAGCCCAAGTTGGTTGGCACGGGTCAAATGCAGGGTTTTTTTTTGTTGGGTGGACATACCCTCTGTGCCTCAGTACCCCAGCTGTGAAATGGGGATAATACTTCCTTTCTCCCCTCCTTTTGTGTCTATCCTTTCTATTCAGATTATAAGATCTGGTTCAGGAGCTGTCTCTTAGTGTGTGTGTATGTACAGCATCTAGAACAATAGGGACTCCATCTTAGTGGGGGCCTTTAGAGGCTACGTAATACAAATAATAATAATTGTACCATCAAAAGCACCACATTTGAGTATAAGGCGATACTGTCTCTAATTTGGACCAGATTGGTTCTTCTCTCCATGCTGTCTTTCCAGGAGCGTAAGATTCCAATGGAACCTGGCTTTCATAAGAATTTTGAAACTGATGCAGGGTATTTTATTCATATGTGTAACCCAGTTTAGATTAAGCACAGAGCATCTGATTAGCTGGCCTGGATTCCTAGCTCTGTACTCTCCATCCACATTAGAACTCACTGTAGCCAAAGGATTACAAAGCAGATCCCTAGTCTAGAATGAACTAGTCACCAGGCTAGCAAAGGCAATCCCCCATGTGATTTTAAGCATAGGCTAAGTAGGAGGCTGCCTAGTGCAGTGTACGTCTAATAGGATGCCACAATAGCGAAGGATCCCTGGTGGCTGCTCAGCTGGTGGTATTTTCTTTTCCCATCATCACGCTGCAGCCTGGGGTGGTGTTAAACATTACAAAGCTAACATGGTCAAACCCACAAATATTATCTAGCAAAACATTCATCTAGAGGCGGACCTCACACCCCTTCCAAGTCCCCTTTGCCATGCTCCAGCAGCACAAAAGGGATTTACAGCTGCCTTTAGGCAGTGCTTGAGCATTGGCATAGCCAACCCTGAAACGGGTGCTCCTGGCCCTGCTCCCAGCACAGGCAATGTTCTAGGCCAGGCTAGGAGCACCGTTGGGGGCGGAGGCAGGGCTCCTGCAAAACAGCTCCTTGGGAGTTCTCCATCAGCACAAGTGAGAGCAGCCCTGACGCTTCTCTAACTTGCGCTATGGGCTGGCTCAGCCCCCAGGAGCCTCCAGGATTAGTGTGTGAGCCATCCATGTCCTCTTCCCTCCCCATGTGTTTTGAGTGTTCCTCTAGCACATCTGGGGACTACTACTGGGCCCCTTGAGTATGTGTCTCCTTTCCACTGGACCCTTCCCCCTCAGGCTATGCACTTACTCTTCTCCTATCAGTAGGGAAATTCCAGGCTCTAGGGAGTTCTGGATGAAAGGCTAAATTCTGTTTGGTTTGTGTTCAGTCCGTGTTTCACACCACTCTCCTTTCAAAACCCACCTCTCCTCTGTGGTGACTCATTCAAAGTAGTTTAATCTCATTGCTCTGTCTGTGGCTGTAAAATGTAATACCAATGAAGTGGGGCTTATTTATCCTGCAGCCATGAAAATGCTGTCAGAAGAAACTGATGCACTCTCCTGAGGAGAAGAATGCTGCTCTGGGGAGAATTTTTCTTGAACTTGGCTTTGAATTCTCTTCAAATGGAAATTTCCCTTTTTGAAGTGAGTCCATTTTCATCTTTGTTTCTTTTTGCTGTTTAAGTAAGTATCTACAATTTGGGGTTTTCATTTGAGAGTAAATTATCTCCTGCCACTCCATGTCTGTGTGGGGCTGGTAGACCTGGCTAGAAACAGAGATTAGTGTGACTGTTCCTCAGGTTCCCCCCACAGGTGCCAGTGCTCCTCTGCTACTCTAATCCTGGAATCCCTGAACCGCTCTGCCAATGCTCTTCAAACCTAATGTCTTCCCCTCTGCTTTTCCAGCTCCGGGCCTCACACACAGCTCCGCCAATGCACCATAATCCAACCTGTAGCACCTTGCTGCTACTCCAGGCCTGAAACCACCACACAGTTAGGCAAAATACAAAATAGGAAATGATTGCCTAGGAAGGAGTGCTGCAGAAAAGGATCTGGGGAGCTATAGTGGATCACAAGCTAAATATGAGCCAGCAATGGAATACTATTGCAAAAAAAGTGAACATCATTCTGGGATGTATTAGCAGGAGTGTTGTAAGCAAGACACAAAAAGTCATTCTTCCACTTTACTCAGCACTGATTAGGCCTCAACCAAAGTATTGTGTCGAGTTCTGGGCACCACATTCTGGAAAAGATGGGGACAAATTGGAGACAATCCAGAGGAGAGCCACAAAATGATTATATGTCTAGAAAACATGACTTATGAGGAAAGATTGACAAAATTGCATTTGTTTAGTCTGGAGAAGAGATGACTAAGGCAGGACATGATAACAATCTTCAAGTAGGTAAAAGGTGTTTATACAGCGGAGGGTGATAAATTGTTCTTCTTAGACTCATAGACTCATAGACTTTAAGGTCAGAAGGGACCATTATGATCATCTGGTCTGACCCCCTGCATGCTGCAGGCCACAAAACCGTCCCTACCCCTTCCCTTGACTCTGCTGTTGAAGTCCCCAAATCCTGTGTTTTAGTGACTTCAATTGGCAGAGAACCCTCCTGCTAGCGATCCCTGCCCCATGCTGCGGAGGAAGGCGAAAAACCTCCAGGGCCTCAGCCAGTCTACCCTGGAGGAAAATTCCTTCCCGACCCCAAATATGGCAATCAGTAAGACCCTGAGCATGTAGGCAAGAGTCTCCAGCCTGACCCCTGTTAGCCATTATACTATTTACCTGCCATTGCTTGGTATTCCTTTGCTAATATGTTTTACTATTAAACCATTCCCTCCATAAACTTATCTAACTTAATCTTAAAACCAGACAGGTCCCTCGCCCCCACCGTTTCCCTCGGAAGGCCGTTCCAATATTTCACCCCTCTGACGGTCAGAAACCTTCGTCTAATTTCAAGCCTGAACTTCCCCACGGCCAGTTTATATCCATTCGTTCTCGTGTCCACATTAGTACTAAGCTGGAATAATTCCTCTCCCTCCCTTGTATTTATCCCTCTGATATATTTAAAGAGAGCAATCATATCCCCCCTCAGCCTTCGTTTTGTCAGACTAAACAACCCGAGCTCCTCTAGTCTCCTTTCATACGACAGGTTTTCCATTCCTCTGATCATCCTAGTGGCCCTTCTCTGCACCCGTTCCAGTTTGAGTTCATCTTTTTTAAGCATGGGAGACCAGAACTGCACACAGTACTCCAAATGAGGTCTCACCAGCGCCTTATACAACGGAAGCAGCACCTCCTTATCCCTACTAGATATACCTCGCCTAATGCATCCCAAGACCGCATTGGCTTTTTTCACCGCCACGTCACATTGTCGACTCATAGTCATCCTGCGGTCTACAAGGACCCCTAGGTCCTTCTCCTCTTCCGTTACTTCTAACCAATGCGTCCCCAGCTTGTAACTAAAATTGTTGTTAGTCATCCCTAAATACATCACCTTACACTTTTCACTATTAAATTTCATCCTATTTCTGATACTCCAATTCACAAGCTCATTCAAGTCTCCCTGCAGAATATCCCTATCCTCCTCCGAATTGGCAACGCCTCCCACCTTCGTATCATCCGCAAACTTTATCAGTCCACTCCTGCAATCCGTTCCGAGGTCAGTTATAAATAGATTAAATAAAATGGGTCCCAAAACCGAACCTTGAGGAACTCCACTGGTAACCTCCCTCCAACCTGACAGTTCACCCTTCAATACGACCCGCTGCATTCTCCCCCTTAAGCAATTCCTTATCCACCTCTGGATTTTCATATCGATCCCCATCTTTTCCAGTTTAACCAATAATTCCTCATGGGGTACAGTATCAAACGCTTTACTGAAATCCAGGTATATTAGGTCCACCACATTTCCCTTATCTAATAAGTCCGTTACTTTCTCGAAGAAGGAGATCAGATTCGTTTGGCATGATCTGCCCTTCGTAAAACCATGTTGTAATTTATCGCAATTGCCATTAATCACTGAGGACAGTACAAGAAGTAATGGCCTTAAATTGGAGCATGGGAGATTCAGGTTAGACATTAGCAAAAACTTCCTGACTGTAAAAGTAGTTAATCACTGGAACAAATTGCCTAGGGAAGTTGTGGAATCTCTGTCGTTGTAGGTTTTAAAGAACAGGTTGGACAAACACCTGTCAGGGATGGTCTAGATAATACTTAGTCCTGCTTCGGTGCAGGGGACTGGACTAGATGACTAGATGACCTATTGACATCCCTTCCAGTCCTACATTTCTACAATTCTGTGGTTGGCAGGCCAAGGCCGGGGTTGAACTAGCACCAGGATGAAGGTGCACCTGTAGAAGAGTTTCAGAGTAGCAGCCGTGTTAGTCTGTATCCGCAAAAAGAAGAACAGGAGTACTTGTGGCACCTTAGAGACTAACAAATTTATTAGAGCATAAGCTTTCGTGGACTACAGCCCACTTCTTCGGATGTGTGGGAGCTTGAGACTGGAACAACATGGAATAATTCAGGGCAGGATTGAGTTTCATTGGCAGAGCGATGGTGGGGAGAAGGGAGGCAGGAATGGAATAGAACCAGGACCAGATTGAAGTGCACTTAAAGCGGCAGTTGGCCTGTCACATTGTGAGAAGCAGTGATGGAAAATGGACCACAGGCAGTGACAGAATGGAGTCCGAAGGAAGGCAGAAATAGCAAGTTCCTCACAATCTTTAGAATGCCCTTCCCTGTGAGTAAATTGTCTATTCTGCTGCCTCTTCCTGGGACCCTGTTGTCTTCTCCCATCATGTGCTGGCGCTGTTCCACCTAGTGACAGGCAAAGTTTGGAGGCTCATAAACTCCCCCACCGACTCCACTCCCACTTCATATTCCCTGCCTGATGAGTCCCCATTTCACCACACAGTGACCAGGCAGGGCTAGGGGGATCTCTGGGGAAGGCCAGGAGAAGGAGAGAAGGAGGGACTTAGAGGAGAGGGAGCTGCATTCCCCTGCCTTTCCCCCCAAGACAGAGATGAAGAACTTCAGACACTTAATACATCAGGTAGAGGAACAGATTTGCCATGATTGAAGGCACCTTGCAGAGGGCATTGCTGAAAGATTGTTCAGAGGGAATGTTTTGAGGAGGGATTTTCCATGGTGTTGAGTGACAGAGATTGGGCACTATTTTGCAGGGGAGCAAGAGAGGCTAAACTACCAGCATGGCCCCTGCCCAGTTCATGAAGCCTCCTCCAACTCTGATTAAAACCAATGTAAAGACCCCACTCCACCCCATTGACCTAAGTGGGAGTTGGATTAATTTCCACCCAGCACTCAGTCTCCATATTGTGGCAGCTCTAAAAAGGTTTTCCTGACCGGCCTAGTTGTGTAGCAGCAGGGGGGTGCACTAGCACCACACAGGCCATGTCACCCACTGAACTTAGGAAGCCTGGATGAGTTGCTCTATGGAGAATGTCCCCCACCACCATCCCCTGCACTCTTCCAGCACCCTGCCCAACTCAGGCTGTCTGCTGAGAGGAGGGTTTGCCTGTAAAAGCACTAGGCATGTCCCACATCCTCCAGATCAAATCACAGGCTTGCCCTTTCCCTTTGAAAACATCTAAAGCCTAATGCCTAAAAGAGACAGATCAAACGTGTACATCTGAGCAAAGTTTAATTATACATTTGCAACTGTGCAGAAGGGAGGATATTAAGGTTCAACTGCACTCACTGTGCCTGTGGGGTGTTCCTTTGTGTTTGGCGGGGATGGCGCTGAAGGAGATACTAGGTCTTCAGGAAACCCCGAGAATGCACTTCAGCAGGAGGCAGACAGAAAGATGGAAAGTGCTGGTAAAGTCTCCACAGAGTACGGAGAAGCCTTTGTTGAATTGCTGGAGGCTAGTTCTTCAGCTTGTGGAATTTCAAATGGATATAATTATCATTTGGATAAGGTTCAGGACTTGGAGGGAACTGCCAGGTCTTTCATGAGTGAATGAATTTCTCCCACCAGGTCTGAGATTTTTTTTTTTTTTTTTTTTAAAGAAGGGTTTGATTTAACCATGCGGGTGTTGTCTCACATATATAGTATGCCAGGCAAAATGCACCACCAGTGTTGTCATACCATGTTTTTCCCTTTTGAAGTGCCGGTGTGCTAATTCTGTTAGTATTTATGACCTGGCTAAAACAAGACAGAATGGAAATTTCTCCAGAAAGCCCATTCTCCAAGGATTTCCATCCCAAGGATGTTCCAAAAAGGATCTGTGCTTTTGGGGATGTCTCTGAATTTCCAAAGCTTTGGAGGTTCACTTATCCCTAGTGACCGTTTCTCTTTAAACTTGCCCCATTGATTTGCAAGTTTAATCAGTTTTTTATTCACATCTGTTTCAAGCCTTATCTGTGCTGCATTTTCAGATCAAGGTAAGCTTCAAGTCACTTTTTACACCAGTGCAGCACATCTACAATAGGGTTTTGAGCTAGTGTAACCACATTGGTCTATCTACACCAATGCAAAAAATTCCTACTGTAGACAAAGCTCAGTAAGGAGATCTAGTATCAATTTTACCATGGACTGAAAAGCCATGTTTGTGAAGAAGGCCAACATATATATATTTTCCATTTCCCTTATATTTATGAGGAAAGATAAATGTTTCAAATCCCTAGAACTCTGTGTAAATTTCACTCACCTCACATCCTTCCCCAGTAGGCAAACTCCAGTCCCCAATCCCCTTCGAAGAGTTCCTCCTGTAGTGTTTAGACCCTTATTCACCAAACACTTATAGTAATACCAGGTCTGCTGTTCCCAAGGGGCCGGGATACACACCAGTTTATTTGGTTCAACTCAGGATTATCACTTAATATGACAGCACTGAGCTATATTTATAGTGAAAACAATCATACGGTTATCAAAGATTAAGATTTAAGCGATAGTGAGTAAGGATAATGGAGACAGAAAGGTTACATAAAACCATAACACACTTTCTAGGAAGTAACCTTAACTTAGCAGGCTAACCTTCCGTCTAAGGAAGTTTCTCTCACCCCAAATGTCTTTCGCTGTGTTTCAATTCAGCCTGGTTGAGATCCTGTTTTCATGAATGTAAACATTCTGTTCATTTACTTCCTCAATGCAGGATAAAGGAGTGTCATTTTGCTTTCTCCTTATATTCCCCAAAGTTATGTCTGCCCCGAGAGACAAGGCAACCCACCATGGTTCAGTCTCCAGTGTCTTGTCTCTTTGCTGACTTCCCATCCCTCTGCTGACTTCGCACGTAAATGAGCTTCTATTGCGTTGGCTTATAATGCTTAGTTTACATGTGACCCCAGATAGATAGGCGAATATGCATCCATTCTTTGGCAGAAACCCTGCCTTAATACAGACTATATGAACAAATTTCCAGTATATAGGCAGGACTCCATACATAGTAGGTAGCAGTATACACATTTGACCAGGATATTCATAATCGGTGCGACATAAGCGTTTATTGGAGACTTCACATGACATCATTTATGGATAAATACTATGAAAGCAATGTGCTAGGGGTAGTGAGTTTTTCAGGCCTGTTAGGGGTTGCTATTACACAATAGTGACCCCTTTGCCAGTTGGCACTGAGGGGTTCTTAGGGCCACAGACAGCACACAGGGATCAGAACTTCCTCTTCAGTAGAGAGAGAGGTGGCTTTTTTGATACTGTAAAATGTAAATCCCATGTTGGGGCATAAATCAAAGGCTATTGAGGTAAATAGGAGTGTGTCAGTTCAGGGCAACTGCGCCTGTATTTTCCCTCAGTGGTCCAGTTGGCACCCACTCACAGGCTTCCAGCTCCCCTGGCCATGACCTCTCCTGGGTGGAGACCAGCATCGCCCTCCTTTCTGAACGGGGTATTTCCGGGCTGCACAAGCTCCCAGCCTTCACTATGTTATTCCTAGCACAGACAAGCTGCTGAAACAGACCTGCTTGCTTACTCTCTTCAGAGACGGATAGTAGTGTGCCTGCACACAGTGATAGATACCACACAGCTCTTTCTAAGCAAGCTTACTAATAAGCTTACCAGAGACCCACTCCAGTCCTAACATGGGCTCTAGCAGGAGCAGGCCTTCAACACTCCAACCCCAGGGAATTCCTTGTGATTACAAGTTTATCACAGCTTCAGGTTAGAACAAGCCCTCAGTCTAGGGTGACCAGATGTCCCGATTTTATAGGGACAGTCCCAATTTTTGGAGTTTTTTCTTACATAGGCACCTATTACCCCCCACCCCATCCCGATTTTTCACACTTGCTATCTGGTCACCCTACCTCAGTCTTATGGAGCCTCAGTATGTCCAGTCCTTCCAATGCTTCCCCCAAGGACACAGGCCCTCCAGGGACCAGGGGTCCTATCTGTTTGCTGGATCAGGACGAAGGTCCTGAGCCAGTTTGAAAGCAGGCTATTTATCCAAAACCCCTTTCTGTGTCTGTTGATCCCTGGAGAATCCAGTATGGACTAGTCCATGTATCTCCCTCCGGGGGAAAGACTTTGGGGGTGGGAATGGCTTCAAAGGGTTGAAAACAGAGGAAGTACATTAGTTTCCCCCTCCCTACTAGAGAAGGTACATACAATGCCACAATAACATACATAATTGAATTTTGAATAAAACGTACCCCAAAGATGCTAAACCTAATTCAGTGCAATTTAACTTAACTCAATAAAGTTCATTCAGGATATTGCCAGTCTGTCACAGGAGGTTTTCCCACTGGCCCCAGTAGGCTTGGAATCAGGGTCCTAGATTTTGGGACTTAATGGCTCAGAAACTGAAATAAGGACAATGAGGCCTATTGAGTCAGAGTCCCAGGGAGCGGTAGCAGAACTCCACTCAAGGGGACCACATCCTAACGGTGTGTAGAACTTAAAGTGGCAGTCGGCCAGTCATGTCGTGTGATGGAAAATGGACCATATCCAATGACAGAATGGAGACCTAAGGCAGGCAGGGACAGCAAGGATGAAATAAAAGGTGAGCTGGCAACTTTCTTCTGGCCAGTCTGCACTACATATTTTTCCATGTTGGCCTCGGGGAAGGGGTGGGGCTAGGGTGTTCGGTTTTGTGTAATTAGAAAGTTGGCAACCCTATCCCAAAGACACATATCCCTAGGCACATATCCTCAGGTCAATATGTATCTCAGTTCTTACCCAAATATCATGCTGTCAGCCAATCCTTAGTAAACTAACTAAAGATCTAATAATAAAAGAAGAAGAGAGTTATAAATGGTAAAGGAATCACATACATACAAGTGATTGCAAAGTCCTTATATCAGGTTTTTAGCAGTGATGGAATAAATAGCTGGTTTGCAAAAGTCTCTCTGATAACTTCCAAACGATTGGAACGTCCTCAGTCCATAGTTTAAAATACTCCTTTGAGTTGTAAATCCACAGTCCAGAGAATTGGGGCAGGAAAGAGGAAAAATGGAGATGGCTCAGGTGTCTTTTTATATCCTCTGCCATGTGCATGGAAAATTATTGTCCCAAACAAAGCCCAGCCTCTGTTTGTGGAAAGTTATTGGCCCAGGATGGAGTTCAGGGTCACATGAGCATATCACATGTCCTTACATCATTTGCTGCATCACAGGGGGTGTCCATTGGCTCCTCTGTGTCTAAGGAATGGGCAGGAAGCCCTACTGGGCAGGATGAGTTTCTTCTATGGCCCATTGTGAGAGCTGAGTGTCCTTGGTGGGCCATCAATTCATAGCTATCTAACCCTGATGTCAATCCATCTGGTGGGTGTCTCCCAGGAATACAACACAGGTTTAAGATATAAGTACATAAGCAATATTCATTCTCTTGCTTATGATTAGAAATACTGCCCTCTCCAAATTCCATGTAGCATAGTGATAATTTCTTCTTGACAGGGATTTTTATTCCCTTCACCCAGAGTTCAAGCTGTGATGGGACAAGCATTTGTGCACATCCCCTCTTCACGGGTATGGGGAAAACAATCAACAAAGTATTTTGTCCACTGATGTTCCACAATGGTTTGTCTGGTGTCTATAGCCCTTCTTTTGTTGGGCAGGAGACGACACCTCTTGTGGTAAAGTAGTATTTCACCCTTGGTAATACTTCTCTCCTTACTGTACGGGTTTCCAGTTTCATAGCAAATACTTTTATAGTTACAAACACTTAAATATTACCTCATTGTGACAGATTCCCCAGGGTGCAACCTGGAACTGGGGTACCGCTGAGCCTTCTGGCTTACCAAGCTGGGCTCCTTCTCACATTGTGATGCTGTGACAAGCTACAGACTTTTGGCAGGTACTGCACTTACATAGACATCCACAGGCAGGAAAATACACCCAACTGAGTTACATGAACGCTTTTGCCAACCACTCATGAACCAACAATAGAGAGGCTTCAGCCAGTTCCCCCCAGCTCCCCAGCCTTGCACCCCAGAGCTGTGCCATCTTGCCCTGGTCAGAAGCCTGACCAGTGTAAGTTTAAGTTTATTACCCAGTCCACCACTTCTACAAAGGAAAGTGGACATGAACCAGCCCTTGTAACCTGAGCAGATTTTCCAAGCACTTCAATCAAAATGCACGGTTTTAGGTAAAATATAGAACAGATTTATTAACTACAGCAAGATAGATTTTAAGTGATTATAAGTAGTAAGCGTACAGATCGAAGTTGGTTACCTAAGAAATAAAAGTAAAATCACAATCTGAGTTCTAGAAACGAGACAGGATTTGAATGAAGCGGTGCCTCACCCTGATAGATAATACTAGCAGGTTACAGATCTTCCATACCCAGGCTGGAACTTTCTTTCAGCGTGGGACCACCTCCCCAGCTCAGTCTCTGTCCTCCAGACGTGTTTCCAGGTATTGAGTTGTGGGGAGAGAGAAGTCAAGTGATGATGTCACTTTCCCTCTTTTATAGATTCCTCCAGCTTGCTGGAAAGATCCTTTGCTATGACATGAGTCAAGCAGACTCCGTTGTCTAAATGCTATCTCTGCCAAGTCTCCCTTGTATATGGTTCCTGGGATAGTCCTGGGGAGTGTGGATTTCTTTAATGGGCCATCAGCGCATCTGGCTCCTCCGTTGTGGCACCTGAAAGGCTGATTGAGGGTGTTCCCAACCTTACAACATATTTCAGTAACACATACCTAGTGAAACTTCATAACTTCCCATATAATGATAGCACATACAATCCAACAGGATATTAATGTTCAACAGATCAAGACTTTTAAAATGATACCTCACAAGGCATACTTTGTACAAAACATATCATAATTATATGACAGTAGTGAATCTGGGGGTTCCAGGGTGCTGCTTTGAAGCACAGCATGCCACACTTATAACATGGGATACAGATGCTATAAGTGAGATTAATGCATGCAGCAACTTTCAAGCATTTCATAAAGTCCGAGCATTAAACACATCGCTATAAATCTAATACCTATTTTAAGAATACTAACACCCAGGTGAGCGAGAGTCGTATCCAGCTATGCATTTGTAGTGTTCAGTGAGGCCTAGGGGCCTTCACATGACCTGGCACCTGGTCTGCCAGCATCACACCCTTCAAATAGTACACCACGGAGAGCACCTCTGTAATAGAAAGCAACGACATTACCCAACAGTTTGGGACACAAAGTGATGGGGAAAAAATTCTGTTCAACTCATATCACAAGTGGGAAATGCAGGTAGGCACGATATATTTACGCAACATGCAACTTGGCCAGCACATTAGGCAACTCAAATTCACCTGACTAAATATTATGGGAACTTTAATGACCACAACCAATTTACTTCTCAGTTGGGAGATTATTATAATTATTTATTAATAATAATGTAATTATTTGGGCCCCACTGCATTAATGATAGATAGCCCCTCCCCCTAAGAGCTTATCAACTAAATAGACAAGACTAACAAAAGGTGGGAGGGGAAATGGAGGCACAGAGTGGGGAAGTGACAGGCCCACGGTCACACAGCAAGTCAGTGGCAGAGCTGGGAATAAAATGCAGGTCTCTTGATTCTCAGTCCAGGGTCCTAGCCACTATAATACACTGCCTCCCCTAAAGCTAGTACTTATAGAAGCACAGTGCTGCTTAACACACTGTGGGTCATTGATTTGCGACTGACACAGGGCAAAATTCAGTTCCGTGCAGAGTGACAGCACAGGCTCCCCAAGGGTGTAAGTAAGACTTATGTGGTGCATAGGTCTTGTGCTGGCCGTCTGCACAGGGCTTTCATCCTCAGAGGGTGTGGTCATTAGTACTCATGCTGTTGCTGCCCTGAGCTTCCCGGGGAGCAGAGCCAACTCATAGTAGCTGTCTTCAGCAGTTACTGAGCGTGCTCAGTACAAGCCAAGGAGCAAACCGGGAGGGGGCACTTGACCCCACATGCCACCTTCCCCGCCACCCGTTGCATCTGCCTGGGCAGTCTGCCGTCCAAGCACTGACCCTTCTTAGGTGGTGATGAAACTTGACACGGTCACAGCCTAAGACACCACCTGCATCAAAGTCCCTCAGCGAGAGAGAGAGAATGCGCTTGTCATCTCCACAGCCAGCTATTGGAGAAAAGGCAGAGCTGTCTTTCAGCACTTCTTTTAGAAAAGAAATACGCAAGAGCTTTGGCTACCCCCAAAGTGATAGTGTTAAAGGCAGTGTCCTGTTCTGATGGAGCAGTTAGACATTTGGACATGACATTCAGGGAAGGGAAGGTGTCCTGCCCAAGGATGATTGGTTTTATCCATTGGAGAAGGCCAATAATTGCCTGGAAAAGCACAGCCTGGGGTGTCTGAGTGCTATTAGGAAACAGCATGTATGTAAAACGTAATGGTAAAGCCAGGGCCAGCTCCAGCTTTTTTGCCGCCCCAAGCGGCAAAGCAAAAAAAACCAACAACCCGCGATCGCGGCACTTCGGCGGCAGCTCTACCGCGCCGCTTCATTCTTCATTCTTCAGCGGCAATTCGGCAGCGGGTCCTTCCCTACGAGAGGGACCAAGGGACCTGCCGCTGAATTGCCACCGAAGACCCAAACGTGCTGCCCCTTTTCATTGGCCGCCCCTTCATTCGCTGGTGCCTGGGTAAAGCTCACACCTGTGCCTGGACTGGGCAATTTTAGGGCATTGCTCATGGCAGGGGTGTGACAACCATGCTGCTCAGAGCGCTTCATTTGAGTACAGCATTTTCAAGGCACTTTGTGAGATCCTGGAAGGCTCTGAGGGCCAGGACTCAATCCTACATACCCTTACTCATGGGGTCTAGTCCCTTTGAAATCAATGGGCCTGGCTCTAATCTCAGTTACACTGGAGTCAATCTGGGGCCAGTCAGTCTTCACAGAGCACAATTATGGCTCTGCCACAAGCCCCACTGAAGGAACAGCAGATAGTTGCATTGCCCCAGGACTCATGCTGCTTCTGAGTGCCAGTCTAGGCCCTCGTTCCCCTCCTGCTACAGTGGGGAATATAATTGCTCCATCCCTATCCCTGGGGAAGATGACTTACTCTTCCACATGGTCTCAGGCAAGGCTTTGCCCTCTACCTGCATAGGAGAGGGCATAGTGGCCTCCTGACAGCGGCTCTCTCCCCCAGCTCTGCTATGGGTGATGTGAGTAACCCACACAGGAGGAACGGGGCACTTTCTGCCCTCTGGCTCCCTCTGATGGGCATGTAGTCAGGGTCACAACTGTACCCTTACTTTGTAAAGCCAGGGGGTTTACAAAAGCAGTGGAGGTGTTGATGGGGCAATAGATAACTGCTGTGAAGTGCTTTTGTGGGGATGGGCTTGTGGTGTTGATGGTGCATTCATTTTTCTCCTGGTTTTAGTCATGGTTTGTATTAGTTAGGGAAGGTGGCCTGTAGTGTTATGGATTTTAAAGAACAGTCTGACTGGTGTGTTAATTACACAGAGACTTCCCTCTACCCCAGAAGATACTTTATTACACATGTAAATATCACACAGGCAGCTCCAATATCAAATCTGGGTATCACAAATACAAAAATAAGGCAATAGGGCTAGTACTTTACATTAGAACATAAGAACGGCCATACTGGGTCAGACCAATGCTCCATCTAGCCCAGTATCCTGTCTTCTGACAGAGGCCAATGCCAGGTGCTTCAGGGGAATGAACAGGACAGGGCAATTTATCAAGTGATCCATCCCCTGTCATCCAGTCTCCACTTCGGGCAGTCAGAGGTTTGACATGGGGCCAGAACCTCAGATGCTGTCAGCACCAGACTCAAGATTAGTGTGCTTATTGAAAACTCTATTAAAATTGTAGGTTGTCACTTTAAATTTCAGGGGGGTTTTCTGGTTCTGCTTGCAGGCTAACAGGGCTCTGTAAGGAAGTGTGCTATCTGGGTTTAGCCGCAGTCATCCGCAGTCAGGGACAGCCTACAGTAAGATGGGGTGAGTTGTGCCTCTCTGTTTTAGGGAGAGCAGCCCGCTTTGTGTCTCTGTTTGGGGATTCTTGTGTGTTGTGAATTCTAAGAAGTAAAGTAGTGTTACATTGTAACTTTCCAGCAAAAGTATTCATGTTTTTATCTAATATTTCTCTCTCTGTGTGTGCATAACAGGAAAGTTGACATAATAGCTGAGGGCTGGGGGCAAATAAGAGCTAAGATTAAGAGGAATCTCCACTTGGCCTCCAAGTATGTATTTAGTGTATTACAGTGGGTGGGATAAGCTCTGTAGTTAACCCCCCAGCTTTCCTAGCCTGTGTTAATTGTACATCACTTTGCTCACAAATATGCCTACAGTAGTTTTGCACGAATTAAACGGAAAGGTGGCCTCAGATATGATTGCAGGGAGATGAGAGCAGCGTGGGAATTCGGAGACATGGGCTGACATATGGGCAGATGGATACACTGCCATGTAAATGCTTGGGTCACAGCGCCCTATACACAGTTGCTGGCAGTAAGAGTCTCTTCTTTTTAGGGTTTTTAAATTGTGTTTTCTGTGATATTTTTAAAAATCAAACCTCTGGCTCCCAGTTTGAGCCCATACCACATGGTCTGGCACTACTGGCTGCTGTGCCCATGAAGTAGGACATTTCCTCCCTAACCAGGAACAGCAGCTCATGCAGTCTACAGCAGAGAGGGGTTGATCAGGAGGGAGACCAAAATCGGGGAATTATTTCAGAACCTCAGAAGGGGGGTGGGGAGGGGCTTGGGAGCTCTTATTGTGGGGTAAATGGGTGGGGGGAGAGGCAGAGGTGAATGGGTGGGAACTGGTAGGGGATGGGGGAAAGTGGAGGTTTCTACCCTATAGCCATCCTTTTAGCAACATTAACAGCAGCGAAAATCTCTTCCCCTGCCTTGAGCCTGCAGAGTCATCCCCATCATATATACTGCAACAAAAAACTGCACGCTCAGTGTAGAAGGCTTCCTGTCCTCTGATTCCTCCTCCTGCTGAACTAGTGTGGCTGCGGCTCCACTGCCATGTCTGGATCCTGAGCCTTCTGAAACATGCCCTGAGATCCTGGCACTGGCTCAGGCACCCAGTGCAGTTCCTCATCCGTCTGACTTTCTCAGTGCACAGAGCCAGTGTTTTCCCCCCACAGCATTGCACGCAGTTCCCATGTTTTCCAGTCGCACACTGGTCTACAGAGAAGGGTGGGGATCAAGGATTCAGTCCAGTTCATCAAATAATAGACACAACGTCTGCCCTGCCCTTGACCTTCTATTATTGTCCCAGGCTTTATTGTAATGAACTGTAAGTCCCTTGGTCTTTTCTCTCCCTGTGATGCTCACTGCTCCCAGTGATGCCCATTTGAGCTAGACCCCCCTCACACACCATCTCAGAGACCCCCTATCTGCTCCTTTCCCCAGAATGCTGCCAATGCCCCACAAGTTGGCCTCAGGCCATCTGGCAGCACACTCATAGGAAGGACTATTTGGAGCCACACAAGCAATCGAAGCAGAATGGAGATGATCTCTGATGGAGAAGCTGACCCCTAGGAAAATAGCCCATGGTGGGTGCAGCCGTGCTTTTTGTACAGGTAAGTTATTTGGGGCAAACTTGCTCCCTGTGCAGTGAAGTGCAGAAAGTGGACCAGAAAGGGTTCCTAAGCAGTGACTGGTGCACTGTGGGATGAACCGTTCAGGGGCTATTGCATCAGCAATGCCCATCTACACTGGCACTGTATTAATGGAGATTGGCAGGTAGGGAATCACATGGTGGTCAGCCTTGCTTGAAGCAAGAGTAACACAAATGATGGTGTGATTGCCTCTGCAGTGTTGGAAGTTTCTTTGTGTGTGGGCATGGGGTGTGACAGAGGTGTTGCTAGAAAAGTGGTTAGCACTCTTAGTGCCTTAGATACATCTCCAGTGGCCCTGTTATTCCAGGCTTCTAAACCATTCTACTTCTCCTCCACCCTGACCTAGTAGCACTCTTTGGTATTTATTTCCAGAGTCCATGCACAATTCCAAATGTGCTTCAATCCTCACCCACACCACCTTTTATTTCAGCCTGGGGTTTCTCCTAGGCGGAGATTACCTATTACCATATTATGACAAATTTTCTGAAGACTGTGAGGTAATCAATGCCTACTACGGGACTAGGTTGAGCCCCCCAAGACTCATTTCACTCATGACCAAAGATTTGAACCCAGTGTGGCAGATATGGCAATTTCCTGAGGTATCCTTGACGTAGCTTTGAAGTCCATTCTTTTAAAAATGCAAAGTTTATGTATTATTGTGGAACTTCATGTAATGTCTCTGGGGGGAAAGATAACCAATGAAAACCCCGGGAAGTGTTATGCACTTCAAAGGACTGTTTCAAACAATATACCAGACAAGAATGAACTTTTGGAACAAAGTGGGTTTCCCAGGAAATCTCTAGCGGGAGGTGTGTGCAAATGTAATCCCTCCGATTATGCAAGAATCAGCCTTTTGAAGCTTTGCCCTGAGGAGGGGACCTTTTTTTGCTGATTAGCTGTTACCTGAGGAGCTGACCATCTTTGTGAACTTGTAACCACAGAAAAACCCAATTGGGGGGTGTTGAAGGACTGCCTCCTTCTAGAGTCCCTCTTGGAGTTGGGGGTTATCTTTGGTAAGCAGGGCTCTTTAATGTTTTTTAATTGTTTATATATTCTTTTATTGTTTTATTATGTTTTCTCTGTAATGCTTTTACCTTAAGAATGAATGTGCTTGCTTAGAAAGGGCTGTGTGATAACTTGTAACTTCTGGCAATTCTGTTGGGTATAGCCTCTGGAGGGAAGGTGAAGCGCAGACACTGGCTGTTTAAGCAGACTGGCTTGCTGGGGAACTCACAGTGTAAGCAGGGACCTGTGCAGCCTGGAAGTACCCAGGTCAGGAGGGAGAGAGAGATGGGTCTCCGCCCAAGATAGGTGACAGCTGAGCCAGGAGCCTTGAGTGGGTGCCAAACTGTGACACCCTGGCCTCCAGAGGTGGGATACTGCATCAGCTCACTACCCCACCTGGCACAAGTGGCATTGCTTTCCCCTCTCTCAGCAGAATTGCCCTCCATAAATCTCACTGCCTGCTTATAACTCCCCACCACTGCCTGTCAGCATGTCATCTTAAGCCCTTGTTTTCAGAAATTAATCCTCTCCCAAAGGTTTTATTTTTTAATTTGTTTCTTGCTTTTCTGAGTTTGACCATATGACAGGTGACTGTTGTGATACTGCACAGTGTGTTACACCTTGAAAACATGTTTCTCACCATCATTTATTTCATTTGTACATTACACCGTTCATTATCAGCTTTGTTTCTCTAAGGGAATAGAGAGATTTAATGTCATCAAGTTTGGTGCTGAGCAGATCACCTCAGGCAACTGAGTATTCCCATAGGAGGAATCCCTTGCTGGAGAGTCTGTGGAGTCTCCAGTGTTTCTTGAGTGGAAAGAGTTGCCAGGCATTTGTTTTTTGACCAGATCACCAGCTCAAAAAAGGACTCTGGCAGCTCCAGTCAGCACTGCAGACCAGGCTGCTAAAAGTCCAGTCAGCGGTGCAGAGGGGCTAAGGCAGGCTCTCTGCCTGCCCTGGCTCCGTGCGGCTCCCGGAAGCAGCTGGCATGTCCGGCTCCTAGGCACAGAGGTGGCCAGGGGGCATGGCGTGCTGCCCCCGCCCCGAGTGCTGTCTCCACAGCTCCCATTGGCTGGGAACCGCGGCCAGTGGGAGCTGCGGGGCCAGTGCCTGCAGGTGAGGGGAGCATGCAGAGCCCCCTGGCCGCCTCTGCACCTAGGAGCCGGACATGCCGGCTGCTTCCAGGAACCACCTGACATAAGCACCACCCAGAACCTGTGCCCCAAACTCCCTCATACACCCCAACTTCCTGCCTCAGCCCTGAGCCCCCTCCTGCACCCAAACTCCCTCCCAGAGCCCGCACCCTGTCCTGCACTCCAAACGCCTCAGGCCCAGCCCAGAGCTCCCTCCTGCACCCCAACCCCCTCATCCCCGACCCCACACCAGAGCCTGACCCCCAGCCAGAGCCCTCACCCCCCCTTCACCCCAAACCCCTGCCCCAGCCCAGAGCCCCCTCCCACACTCCAAACCTCTCATTTCTGGCCCCACTCTGGAGCCCACACCCCAACCAGAGCCCTCACCCCAACCCCCTGCCCCAGCCTGGTGAAAATGAGTGAGTGAGCAAGAGTGGGGGAGAGTGAGTGACCGAGGGAGGGGGAATGGAGTGAGCAGGGGGCGGGGCCTCAGAGATAGGGTGGGGAAGGAGCAGGGTCTCAGGAAGGGGCAAGGCAGGGGCGGGGCAAGGGTGTTCGGTTTTCTGCAATCAGAAAGTTGACAACCCTAAGAAAGAGGCACATCTAGACAACCATCTGATATGTAATTAAGGAAATACGGTCAGTTACATAAGAAGATCTGAAAATTTTATTTATTTTATAACCAGTAGTTCTAGTGAAATCAGTGCAAATGAGAGATGGTGGTTGGTGCTCAGTGCTGATGATTGACAGCCTTGGGGAGGAAAGTCTTTTATTTATCTCCAGAACAGTATGGCTGTAAAAACACCTTGTAGGAAATGAGATCCCTATCAGTGTGATTTTTACTCTCTGCACCTCTCAAAATACAGGGATAAGAACGGCCATACTGGGTCAGAACCAAAGGTCCATCTAGCCCAGTATCCTGTATTCCAGCAGTGGCCAGTGCCAGTTGCCCCAGAGGGAATGAACAGAACAGGCAATCATCCAGTGATACATCCCATCGCCCATTCCCAGCTTCTGGCAAATTTTGTTATTCCCAACCCCCAGGCTGAATCTCAGTAGAATCAAAATCTCAGATCCAGATGCTCCCAAAATGTGAAGGAGCTCAAAGCCCAATGTGATCCAGACTTCATGGCTCAGTTCTATCTCTGTAACAAGCTGAACCAAACCTGGATGCAAACACCTTTTGAATTTTTTGGAAGCTTGGATCCAGAACCAACTCTGCCCATATCCATTATTTCATGCAGCTACTGTGATGCACTACTGACATTTTAACAAGGGGCTGTCTCAAAAACGTAACATTTCATTTGATGAGATGGGTGACATTCCGTGTGTAAAATTCCCCCTCCACTCCTCAGAAAAATCCATCAGTTTCATATTCTGCCTCCTAAAAAAGAATTCCATCAATTCTATACCCTTCTGCGTATTTGTGAGAGGCAGCGCCTGTAGAGGTTCCCTCCATGTATGGATCTGGGAGGGACAATCGTATGGTGTAGGAGAGAAGGGATCTTTAAGTCCCTACAGCTTCCTGCTGCGGGAATTGTAGCTCAGCTGCATTTATTTTTTTTTCTTTTCAATTTTAGGGCTTGACTAAACTTCGTTGATGTAGCGACATCAATGCGCCCCTTCCCCAGTGTAAACACGCTGCACCGGTGGAAAACCCATTTTACACTGATGCAGCACATCTAAACTGAGGCAGCTACATCAGTGTCACTACACCATTGCAACAAACCCCAACACAGGCCGCTCTCTAGCAATCGGCTTGCATTCAATTACACAGGCTTATGTTGACCAGACTGTCTTCACAAGGAAAAGGCCTAGAGACATGTTTTTAAAAATGAAACCCTTTCCAGGGCCCAAAGACTGGCTTTCTTAACATAGGGCTTGTAAGGACCCATCCATCTCAGGGCATACGGCTAGCATTTCTGGCAATGAAATCTGTATCTATCATAAGCAGCAACAAATAAGGAGAAGCCAAACAAGCTGATCTTTCTAGCTTTAAAAGAAACAGCTCGTGTGCTGAGTTGGTCTCTGCTTTTCCTTTGAAGTCAATCCAGTAAACCCTACCCCGTACATGTACTCCCAGAGCATGTGAGATTTGCTTTCCCTTTTAAGCCCCTCCCCCCCTTGTAAAGTTTTGGGTGGAGGTTTCAATTCCTACGGTTTACCTCACTGACAAACTAGAATCCAAAACCTTCAGCCCAACCCTCAGGCCAGGCTTTGGTGCAAGCGACTGCCCTTATAGCACATGTGTTCTGGGGAGCAATTTGACTTTCCAATTCTCAGTGGTGTGTGAGCAGGTGTTGCCTAGTTAGGGCAGGGCAGGACAAGTTCTGGTGATGCAGAGTAAGGCAACCAAGCACCATTATCCTTAGTCACATTAAAAGTGCGACAGGATGGCTTTGGACTAGGGCCCTGTCCTGCAGTCCTCATACAGGCAAAACTCAGTTGATTTCAATGAGAGGTTTGCCTGCATCAGGACTGCTGGATTAAGCTGGTGGAACTGAATCCTACACAGTGATTAGCACCTCCTAATTCCTTTCCCCTGTCCCAGCTCTTGACTTGGCTCTCTAAAAGAAAATGTTCAGGTGCTGTAACTGGGGAAGGCCAGTGAATTGTCAATGATAAAACTATGCGGCCAAAGGAATAGCCTGCCCTAATAGTGTTTTATCTTTAAAAAGTTCAGACACCAATGGCTTGAACCATAGGAGTATGAGTGTGGGTGAGGAGGGGCAATCCTCCCTGGTGCTAAAAACTGTGATCCTGCGATTCCTTAAAAGAGCAAAGAGCCTGAACCAAAGCCCACTAAGTCAATGGAAAGACTCCCATTGACTTTACTGAGCCTTGGATCATAGACTATCAGTATCTGGAAGGGGCGTGTTTTCTGCTGCATGAAGTGCATTTCTGTTTTCCTGCTTGCACCTAGCCTGGAGCCTCTTCGGAGCAGTGCCATCATCCGCAAATTGCTGCAAATTACAAGAATTGTTGGCAAACTGGACTGATTTTACAAGAGCCAAGGGCCCAGTCCTGTGACCTCTCCACACTTGACATCCCATGGACTTCAATGGGAGCCTGGCACATGGAGGAGATTCCGGGTGTGGTGTCAGTTTAATATCCTAGATCCCCCTAGTCTGTCCTTCCAGGGGGATGGGCTTGCTGATCTAACAGCTTTTTTTTCCATCTCTAACTACTCTGATCCAAAGGGCCATCACTGGACACATTTGCTGTGGTCCAAGAGAATGAATGAAATGTATGAGAAATAGATGGCTGATATATTTATAATATATTTTCTCCTATTGGCAAGGCTTCAGTTAGGTACAGAATATTACTTACCTTGCTTTGTAAAGCGCTTTGAGATGTATGGATGTCCCGCACTATATAATTGCTGGGCATTCTAGGAGTCTAATAAATAATGGTTGTGTAGCTTTACATTTTTCTGCAATGTGTTCATGCTTCATTCTCTTGCTTGTCAGTTGCAGATAGGCTGGTGGTTATACTGGGGACCTGTAGAAAGTAAGTGTGCTTACTTTATATTTTTTAGGAACTTCAGAACTTACTGGGCCAGATTCATAGCAAGTATAAATTGGCATCATTCTGTTGACTTCAACTCCAGCTGTGGGTCTTCCCCCTTATAATGTTTCAGGTCTTCTTCTTCCTTTATTTCTCAGTGACAGAGGGAAAGAGGAGTTATTTTTTAAGCATATGCTCCCTGTTCACTTATTCCAATGAGATAACTGGCTTTGACTGCTTTACTGTCTGAATTATACTTTCCTATAGTGCCTTATGTTTTTCTTTGGACATTTATTGACACTGAGTAATTAACATGAAAGCAGTATGGATGGGCTTTGATTGAAGAAATCAGCTAGATAGCTATTAGGGGATTAAAAGCAATTCCATGGCCAGAATTATACATCTTTAAAATTGTGATAATATCAAGGAGCAAATGGATTTATAATTTAATGGGAGGAGGTGGGGTAGGGGGGCTTCAGACGTTCTTTTTCCATGTTTGATAGAAAGATTACAGAGGATGCATTTGGTGTGCAGAAGTTTGATAAAGTTATTGAGCATTTTCCTAAGAATAGCACCACTTGTCTTTCTTGTAAACAGTAATTGTGCCAAATGAAGAGAATTCTTCTGTTCAACATTTTTATTAAAACATTAGTTCCCAGGGTGACAAGTTGGATCATCCTCTGTTTTCAAAGTCTGATAACCATACACTTTAGAAGCTTTGAAGAAAACCTTTGTCTAGACAGATGCAGCTTAGGAAAGCTTTTGAACTGTAGCATTCACGAGAAAATGTTGTTAACATTGTTACATATAGGATTTTTGGATTTTGTATTTGGGAATTCTTCAGCAATCTCGTACTTCCTTGTGCTAAAACAAAGCACAATACTTGTATGAGAACAGGGACTGTGAGAAAACAAAATATAGAGCTTTGTCTCCCAGAAGGATCTTTTTTTCCCTGTACAGTGTTTCCACGGAAGGAGTTTCATTCCCAGCTAGCAGTTCATTTCCAGCCTTCAGAAATAATAATCACCTACTGGTGGCTATTACATTTTAACTCTTTAATCTTTTGTGTCTGGTTGGCATTATTAGGAGCCTTCACAATTGTTAAAAGGAGTAAAATAGCCAACTTGAAAACAATAATAAGAACTATGACAACAAACTTATTGAAAAGTTTCTCTGCAACAAATTCACTTGATTTGAACCCTAGCGGTCTTTTTTCTCAGTATTATTTCACATACCCAGGGTTTATTTCTGAGGGCAGAACATCAAAGATTTACAAGTAACAAAATGGAGCCACCTAACAATACAAAGGGCCAGTCAGTGTCTAGCTCATGTGGGTGTGTGTACGAGGAGGGGATGATTCCAGGAGCTCTCCATGTTCACATGCAATCCCTGTGGTCACCTGAGTGTAACTGCTGCTCTCTGTTAGCATGTCCTGGGTCACTAGCCACCTGAAAGGAAGCTGGGAGGGGGAAGAGCCCCTTTCTGCCCAGCAGAGCTAGCTGGCCACAGAGGGGAAGGCATGCAACACTCTCTTTATATGCCAGGGAAACCCAGCAAGGGGTGAGGGGACTTGGGGTTGGCTCTGCAATGTCCCCAATACAGGCCTTTGAGGTACAATGTGATTTGAAAAACTCTTTAGAAGTCTATCCAATATCCTCTGACCAGGAGGTAACATGGTCATTATGTCCATATTTAGGTTTATTGGCTTGGATTGATTTAACCATTAATGATACTTATACATATATACAATGCTTTTCATCTTCAAAGCACTTTACAACAATTAAGATTCACAGCCTCCACATGAGGTACTATAGGTGAATAGGCATTATTCTTAGATAACAAAGGTTTACGTGAAAAACACAACAGTCTTAACTATAGAGTCACAACCAGCACCTCTATAATCACAAAGCCCATTGTACAGATCAGGAAACTGAGGACGGAGGGTTAAAATCTCTTGTCTGAGGCCACAAAGGGAGTCAGGACTGGTCTACACCTAAAAATTGGATCAACCTAGTTACATCACTCAGGGATGTGAGAAAGATTTTGCACCCTGTGCAATGTAGTTAGAGAGACCTAATCCCCCCATAGATGCAGGTAGATTGATGGAAGAATTCTTCTGCCAACCTAACTACTACCTCTTGGATATGTGGATTACCTGCATCAATGGAAAAAACCCACAATTCAAGAGGAATGTTGATAAATTGAGGGGGGGGGGGGGGGGTTCAGAGAAGATCCACAAGAATGATTAAAAGATTTATAGACTCAAGGAGCTCAATCTTTTGATCTTAACAAAGGGAAGGTTAAGGGGTGACGACTACAGTCTATAAGTACCTACATGGGGAACAAATATTTAACAATGGGTTCTTCAGTCTAGCAGAGAAAGGTGTAATATGATCCAATGGCTGGAAGCTGAAGCTAGACATATTCTGACTGGAAATAAGGCGTAAATGTTTAATGGTGAGAATAATTAACCATGTGTCGTGGTAGATTATCCATCAATGACCATTTTAAAATCAAGATTGGATGTTTTTCTAAAAGATCTGCTCTAGGAATTATTTGGGGGAAATTCTATACCCTGTGTTATAGAGGTCAGACTAGATGATCGTAATTGTTCCTCCTGGCCTTAGAATCTGTGAATCTATTGTGTGGGACACATCTAGACTATGATACTACAGCACCATAGCTGTGCCGCTGTAGTATAGACGTGGCCATAGTATCCAAAGCCAAGAGTAGAAGCCAGGAAAGTCCTGTTCTCAGACTACTACCTTACTCCCCCCCCCACACACCAAAGATAAACATGAAAACATGAAAACATATACACCTGAAAAGATGTATTCCAACTCTGGAAACTCATCCATACCTCTACAGACAACTGCCCACGCAGCAGGAGGTGCACTGTCTGGAAACTGGAAGCAGCCCTGCTTCAAAAAGGGAACATAGCTAATATATAAAGAACAGGGGACTAAGCCGCTGTGCTTCACTGTGATTTTTAACAGTGCTTTTTAGTATTATTAGAGCTGAGTGAATAATTCATAGCAAATAACTCATAAACCAAATTTAGCTCCTTGTTGTTTGTGAATTGTTCATGGGCAGATGATTATCTCTCCAAATGTTTTTCTTCTTTAAAATTATTTGCTGAATAATTTTGATCTTTAAATTGCTAGTGAGCAGGTCAGTACTAGAAATCAATATGGAATATACAAAATTTGAAATGAGAGCTGTACGGGTTCGTTCTGATTGGATACATATGTCACATAATTGTTTTTTCATTTCCTAATTGGATGAAGAGGACATTTAACAGATTTACATTGCAGCTATTCACATTTCTGAGTTTAATATTTGCTTTCTGTCAGTTTGTCATAGAGTTATAGATTTAAGGCCAGAAGGATCATTGTGATCATCTAGTCTGACTTCCTGTATAACACAGGCCATAGGACGTCCCCGAATGAATTCCTGTTTGAACTAGTGCATGTTTTTTAGAAAAACTTCCAATCTTGATTTAAAAGTTTCCAGTGATGGAGAATCTACCACAACCCTTGGTAAATTGTTCTAATGGTTAATTACTTCCACTATGTAAAATGTGACCCTTATTTCTAGTCTCAGTTTGTCTAGCTTCAACTTCCAGCCATTTGATCTTGTTATACCTTTGAGACCTCTATTATCACGTTTCTGTTCCCCTTGTAGGTACTTACAGACTGTGATCAGGTCATCTCTTAACCTTCTCTTTGTTAAGCTAAACAAATTGAGCTCCTTGAGTCTAGTTTCCCCTGTTCCCTGAAAATTCAGTTTCTGGGAACATTTCTCATTCACTAATCTCCATGAAAAGTGAAAATAATTTTTTTAATTAAATTTTTTTATTTAAGCAAATATTCATGGACATGTTTTGAGGTATCTGACCAGCACTAATGTTCATTCATATTTGTACATGAACATTTTCAGGATTTCCGTCAAGGTATTTGGCAAGGGAGATAAGGAGAGAAAACCATCAAATCAAAGTGATCCCATAAGTAGAAGGGGAGGGGAGTTTAAAGGTTTATTTTGGTATTATTTTAAAGTAAGGGGGGGTAGATCATTTGGAACGGGAAGAGAGAGAATACATTCTGGGTCTGGTTCAACACATCCCTTAAGCACATGCGTATCTTTAAGCACATACTTAAGTGCTTTGCTAAATCAGGGCCTTGGAGAGTAGTAAATGAAGAAAAAAAGAACTTTGAGAGATTTGGAGAAAAACTCCGATTGCCTTCTGAGTGACAATGGTTCAAATTAAATATATATTGTAGAGCTTGAGGTACATATTTTAGAAAAGTCTGTTTTTAAAAGTAATACAATACTTTAAATGTAAGGAAAAATGCCCACATTTTCCATATGAATGTAGCTTGATATATTTCAGCCTTTCTGTAGACACTAGTACATGACGACTACAGGAGTATGTTTCCATGCATATTACCTCCAACCATCAAATAGATGTCATGATCAATAGCATTTGTCTGCAAATACAATTTATATAAATGAAGGTGCACAGGGAAAAGGTGGATGTCTTCACCACAATTTCATCACTATGATTTTGTCTGATTGGGATTTTACAGAACTATATTTAGCACATTAATTTAGTATTGGTTAGGATGGAAATTTCAGTCTGCCATTTGCTGAGAGTAATTCTTTAAAATAAGTCCCAAGTTTTCTTCACATCCTCACACCCCCAAAGCATCCTAATTATGGACCATCTGCTTGCATTAAAAAGGACATTGCCAAATAGATTCAACCTGAAATATAGATTTCATTTTTAAAAAATTTGTTTTTCAAAACCTAATATTAATAGAAATATTTGCATGAGTTTTAAAAATGTTGGTGAAACATATGTTATCTAATTTTTACACCCTCTTTCCCTCCCACCCCGCAACCACAATATTTGCAAACCAAACATTGCATCATTGTATCAGTGCATGGAAACTAGAAAATAAACCTGACTAGGAAAAAACTCTAAACCTGGTTAATCTATTTTCATTTTCCCACTGAGTGAAAAGCAAAAAGTAACCCAACAGCATAAAAGGTGAAGAGTAATTTAGATTTTAAAAACTGTTTCAAGTTTAATAATCTAAACCACAATTAGTAAACACAGCTGAGGAAATTTGAAAGGAATGTGTGTATCCTTACGAACCACTTGTAGGCTACATGCATGCAACAACAGTGAAAAGGTCTTCTCAGAGACTGAAGATACCTTTATTTTCCCAGGCTCTTTCCTCTTTCGTAGGATACATTTTTACCTATAGAAAAATCATGTGGATTTAGATACCATAACAGAGTTTTTGATTGGTCTTGAAGGCATATGTTTCTGAAGATGATGTTTCCTAGATGCAAGTCTCCTCAAACTCACTGTATGGAGATGAAGATAAAGAGGTTTTAGACTCTCCATCACTGTTGCATTCCCTTCTTAGATCAGGACTGGAAGCATCTGTAGCCTCCTTAGCAGATATTGTTTCCTTACTGGTAGACCCTAATGGCTGACAGTCCAGCAAACTCTGAAGGTGTTTAATGTAATTTATTGCGGCTCTTAGGGTCTCCACTTTGCTGAGGCGTTTGTCTGCAAGCTCCTTGGGAAGATGTTCTCGGAGGCGTGCATATCCCTCATTCACACAACGCACTCTTTGCCTCTCTCTCTCATTTCTCTTTCGAATGAAGGCAGGCTCAAAAGAATAGTCATAGACTCCTACATATCCAGAGAAAGGGATGTAGGAAAATCTACCTGAATAACCACGGTAGGCTTGGTCCCAATAAGTTGGATCGAAATGAAAGGGAACACCAAAAGGCTCTCTTAGTGGTAACCCATGAGGATTCACATGGTTATTTCCCATGGACATAGCTCCTGAGAATAACATCCCATTCAATAGTCCATCATCTTTATTGCTGTCCATTGTTTACCAGTGCAATTTTAATCTCAAATTTGGCTTCCAAATCTTGCATTAATCCATGCATGGAGGAAACATTTGTATTGGGTCCTCTGCTCCACAGTCTGCTCTGTTCTTGTGGGTGAGATCTATGTCCAGTTTTAAAGGCAAAACTAACAATTCATGAAGTCCACAATATGACTGAAAATCAGCTCTACTCCTCAATCTTTTATAGAGGCAGGATGCCATCTAATTTATAGACCAGCTTTTAGGACTATTACTCCACACTTTAAACCCAGCATTTCCTCTGATCTTCATCTTTCAGAAGATAATAAGAGGGTTCCTGTATTCCTTTTCTTCTAGCTTGAAAGTGTGTCCGTAGAGTTAACACCAAACATAAACAAGCTTCCAGGCTCTAAACACTTCTCTTGTATTGTAACCCACAATATCTTTTGATAAAGTTGTCTCCAAAAGATGGGTAATTTCCAAAGTTTATAGGGATCTTCAAAGTTTTGGCAGCACTCCTCCCACTCAGGAACTGAAGATCTCCTGTCAGCTGAAAAACTAGCCAAAGGCTTTTCACACTGTAATCCAAAATACATCTGCAGCCTTTGTTGTTTCTGCTGTTCCAATCCAACTGAAGCGGGTTCTCCAGCAGTATGCAAAACTTATATGGTATCTCTTTAGCTTTCTAGGAAGGCTGAGAGATCATCAAAGGAAAGAGTGCTCTCTTGTGGTTGCAAGTCGTCTCACATCAAGATTACATACGTGCCTCCAAGAAAGGAAATCAGTGATTTCTTGGTGTTTTCTTCAGCTGAAAAGAAAGCTTTTCCAGCAAGTTCTGAGGAGAGCTGGGTTCAAAAATTCAAAATATATTTTTTGAGAAAACGTTCATGATTTTTTTTGTGCGTTTTTCATTGACATTTTGGTGTGATGGAAAATGGTCTGAACATCTCTGGTGAGGACTAGTTGCCTTAACAAAAAAAAAAACCCTTAAATTGCCCCCCAAATGGCAGTGCTGCTGTTGCAGCATGTTTGGCTAGATTCTGGCCTGTGAAATCAGTGAGAGTTAGGTTCCTAAGCACCTTTGAGGATCTGGGCCTAAATAAGGGAACAAAATTCCCCATGCCAAGAAATATGCACGTGCTGGTGCAGTAGTGACATCGGTATGCACTTTTAAAAAAGTATGCTTGGCTTTTTGTATGGGGTTATTTTGCAATCCTAAAAAACACTGCCACAAAAGTGGCCTGTTTTTTAATTTTCAGAGTATGCTCGACTTACTTGGGGACCATTGCAAACAGTCCTGAGGCTGCCCTGACTTATGCCAGGGGCAGAATCAGCCCCAAGAAGCCTCAAAAATTGGGGAAGCATGAAGGTGGAATGTAGCCACTCCTCCACCTCTGGGTCCTACACTCAGCACAGCTCAACCAGCCCACAGGACTGGGGCCATAGTGTTTTGTACCATTAATGTAGAACATAAGAACGGCCATACCGAGTCAGACCAAAAGTCCCGATCTAGCTCGGTATCCCGATAGTGGCCAGTGCCAGATACTTCAAAGGGAATGAACAGGTGCTCATCAAGTGATCCATTAGAATTAGAATGATACTTTTAATAAGGCGTGAAAACATTTTATATCAAGACTGGCTGTCTTTCTAAAAGATAAGCTAAAGCTCAAACAAAAGTTATGGGCTAGCTGCATGAATTAACTGGGAGAGGGTCTACTGTTGTTTAGGCAGGAGGGCAGACTAGATGATCATAATGGTCCATTCTGGTCTTAACATCTGTGAAAACACTGGGTCATAATGGAACTCTCACCATAACAGCTTTTGCTCTCAGCAAACACTAGCATAGCCATGATTTCATGATTTGTTTTTAATTTAACAAATGAAAATAGTCGGGGTTTTGTTTGTTTTATTTAAACCTTACCCTGCAGCTTTTGCGACTCAAACACTACAGTATTGTCTAGAGTAGGGACTAAGATTCTCTAGAAACAAATGGGATGTTGACTGGTCTGTTGTCGTTGTCCAACTCAAAAAGCAAACAAACAGCTTAAATGGAAATAATTTAGATTTGTATAATTCTTTCATTTAAAATAGTTTAATGTGTCATTAGCAACACAGGACTGGCACTTATTTTTTAAGCTATGTGTTTTTAAACAGACAGTGTACCTTTAAAAGCCCAGAAAAATTCCCTGAAACTGTTTAAAATCCTGGATGGTCTTTGGAGTCTTTAAAACCATTCCTAGTGTCTAGCCATGTTCAAAGGGCAGAATTATATTTCAGTTCAGTAACACAAACATTGTTTATTGCCATCAGACTTTTATTTCAATGTTTACTGTAAATACCGCTCACCTGCAGTTCCCAGAGCACTGAAAACCCCCTGTGTTAAAGGGATACATGATTTTCCTAAAGTAAATCCATTTTCTTAATTATTTTAAAATATAAAATGATCATAGACTAAATATTGATTTGAATGATCAGAAAAGCCAGGTGCATATCAGAGTCCACACTGACAGGGAATGATTTGCTTCAGCAACATGAGAAAAGTGAAAATGTGATGCTAATTTTTGTTGATTGGATTATCATATTGACAGACTAATGGGATTCTCTCAGGCTGAAGTTTGCCTCTTGCAGAGAACCAGAATGAGGCTTTTGCACCAATTAAGTCCCATTTAAATTCTCTGGTGAGGGCTTAAGTAGGACTATGGTGATGCATATTTCATGTACTGGCCCTCTGTACAGGCCAGATCCTGCTCACGTTACCTACACAAACAGTCCCTCACACTGTAAAATTAAAATTCATAAGCATTTTCACCTTAAATCCAGGGCTAGATTAAGACAATATGAGGGATTGGCTCCAAAAACACTGCCCCTTCTAGAAATATATAGTTCTTTGTATACCTTGATCTCCTTTCTCAGATTCCCGCAAACAATCTCCTCTCCTTGATGCCTTGCCACCTATAGACTCTTTGATCTCTTCACACAATCCCCTCCAACCCGGACAGAATTTTAGGATCTAATTCTGTTCATGTTATTATAAATTAGGAGTAGCTCCATTGTAGTCAATAGAGTTACACTTGTGCAAAAATTGCTATGAAAGGAGAATCAGGCTCTTAGTTTCTCACTGATTCACTGCTGAGTCAAGGCCTTTCAGAGCTCTGGAGCAAGAGCTCAAGGATTTATGGATTCCTTCTTAATCTGCCTCTGCTTAAATCCCATCTTTTTATTTTTTTTTTAATACATTGGGACAGTCCATAAATTCTCCATTTTCCCTGTTTTTTCCATTCACTTCTTGTACTTCAATGTTCATTCTTAATTATCTACTTGAAACTATAGAAAATATTTCCCACATAAATGAAAATAAAATTTAAATAATTATTCCCTCCAGATACAGTTTAGTTATAGTTCTGATTGCACATCTCACAATATGATTTGTAAAGCCCAAACAATGTAATCTTGACTGTGCAATAGTGACAAAAAATCCCAATAGCAAATACTATAACTCAGCTTTCCATCCTGCTGTTGGTGCCACTCACACTAACTGGAATCATGTACATCTCTGGTGTGAAGCCTTGAAGCCAGTGGCATATTTACAGCAACAGCTTCCCAATGACAAGTATTCCCTGTGGATCTTGTCTGAAATTAAGCTCAGATTGATTAAAATGCTCTGGTAGAACATAAGAACTAGCTGGATGCATGCAAGTACACCTGTTTCCCACCTGGTAATGTCAAAATGATTTTATCTATAAAACTAACACCCAGGAAGTAGAAAAAAGTGCTGAAGGCAGACCAGGGGAGGCTCCAGGCACCAGCGCACCTAGGGTGGCAAGCCGTGGAGCGCGGCCTGCCAGTCGCTGTGGGGGCGGCAGTCAGGGAGCCTTCGGCGGCATGCCTGCAGGAGGTCCGCTGGTCCTGCAGCTTCGGTGGCAATTCGGCGGTGGGTACGCCAAAGCTGCGGGACTGGCAGACCTCCCGCAGGCATGCCGCCGAATCCACGTTACTAGCGGACCTCCCGTAGGCGTGCCGCCGAAAGTTGCCTGACTGCCGTGCTTGGGGTGGCAAAATACATAGAGCCGCCCCTGAGGAAGACTATCTGTTTTATGCTTGTATGCCTTTGTTATGCTTTTTGGTTTGTCTTCTTCATTGCAGTTTACTTGATACAAACCAAAGTTTATACATTGCCAATTTCTTGTGTTAATTGCATACTGCAATAGAATAATAATAATCTAAAAATATCTTGCATTTATAGAACAACTAAGGAATCCAAAATATGCTAAAAAAGCTCAGAACATTTATGATTTTGTAAGGTTATAAAGTTGTTGTCTCCTCTTCAAAATGTGGCATCTGTCCCAGTTTGACAGCCAAACATAAGAGCTGGATTTAATCTAAATTCTTATACCATATCCATCACCATGGTATTTGTGTGCTGACTAATGAGTGATACACCAAATGGGGAAAAAAACCCATTGTTTGGTGTTAGAAAACTGGGCTCAAATCTGTGGAATGAGTTCAGCGCTCTCACCCTGTTTCTTGGTGTTTCTGAGCAAAGGGTATCAGAGGGTATCACTACCAGAACTGACATTAATTCAGCAAAACTATTGATCTGTCCATATACAGCATAAAATGGATTTATTTGGGGTTTGGATCCCATTGGGAACTGGGTATCTGGGTGATAGAGACAGGAGCACTTTCTAAGCTGTTTTCAATTAAGTCTGCAGCTTTGGGGGTGTGGGTCAGACCCTAGGTCAGTGTTGCAGCAGGTTAGCGTATCTGGCTCAACAAGACAGGGTTCTGAAGTGCCAAGCTGGCAGGGAAAACGGGCTCAGAGGTAGTCTCAGCACATCAGGTGACAGTCCCAAAGGGGTTTCTGTGACCCAACCCGTCACAGTGTGCCTGGACCCTGCAGAAGGTTCCATTAAGAAGTGTTAAAGTGCCATGCTCAATGCATCTCGTTCTCCCTGAGACTGGAAGAGTCATTCTTCGATTTCATGATGTCTCCAGTAGCTACTGGTAACCTGAAGATGGGAGCTCTGCAACTGCTCCTAATCGCATGGTATGGCAGTCCTTTAGGATTCCAGTGGATACAGGACAGTTGCCTTAGTAATACATTGACAGATAATAAATATTCTCAGCATAGAAATAATGTCTTGCCTTTTGGAAGAAATGTTTTTTAAAAGCTGTATCCATTGCTCATGGGTTGTTAGAACATTTTTCTTCCTAATATACATTACAGCACATCAGACATTCAGCACACATCTCTCTGCAGACACAGGTGAATTTCTCAGGCAATTGCATTTAATTTTATCACTGACCTACCTAGACATTGCTATATGGTTTAAACTGGTCTTTAGATAACTTTACCCCTTTAGAAAACTGATATGTGACTACAATACAAGGTGGAGGATTGGATGGCTCAAGGGCTAGGTTGTGAGATAAAGATCTGCTAATTTCTGTTACTGGTTCCAATACAGTGCAGGCTGATAGTGACCATAACTTGTTATCATTCGATTGCTGTTTGATGGCCTGTGTGAAACAAGGTGATGGTTTTAATGATGTAGACACCTCTCCAGTAGGAACTGGACTTATGTCACTACCAGAACTGACATTAATTCAGCACAACTATTGGTCTGTCCATATGACAGGGTCCAGGACTAATATAATAGATGGTGCTGCAGAGTACAGTTGAGACTGTGACACTCTATACCTCGGGAGAGCGCCTTGTAACCCACATATTCATCATTTGTATATAATGGTGATATTTCATACAAAGCATGCCATGTAAGGTATCATCGGAAAGGTTATGATGGGTTGAAAGCCACTGTTCTAAATATGTATATCATTAGTGCATATGAAGTTATGAGATTGTGTTGTATGGTTGTCACTAAAATCAGGGCTGGCTCCAGGCAGCAGCGCAGGAAGCAGGTGCTTGGGGCGGCCAATGGAAAGGGGCGGCATGTCCGGGTCTTCAGCGGCAGTTCGGCGGCGGGTCCTTCAGTCCCTCTCGGAGGGCAGAACTGGCCGCCGAATTGCCACTGAAGAATGAAGCGGCGCGGTAGAGCTGCCGCCGAAGTGCTGCTAATCGCAGCTTTATCTCCCCCCCCCCTTTCGACGCTTGGGGCGGCAAAAAAGCTGGAGTCGGTCCTGACTAAAATATGCTGTGAGTTGGGGAATTGCCCAGATATTAGCTCCCCAGATACAACAAGAAGTGAGGTAAACAACGCCCAGGTGGGTATTGGACAACCATCAACAGCCATTGTCCAGCAAGGGACTTACAATTCAATGACTCCCTCGTAATGCACAAGGCCACAACAGGAGAACTGCTCAACTTTGCCTGGTGACTCAGCAATGCCCACCAGACATGCCTAGACTTGTGTTATCCAAGCACATGGGCTGAGGATATAAAATGGGAGACGGAGGCCACATGGTTTGTCCTGACTCTTTCCCCATCTACACCGAAGGCAGCGAGAATGCTGGAGCTGATGAGACTGGTCCCCAGGCTAACAGGGAGAGAGCCTGGAAATGAAAGACTGTACCCAACCTGCAGTATCCAGTGGGGTGAGAAAAACTGCTTAGTCCAGGTATTGCCTAGTCTAATAAGGTTAAGAATTTAGACTGTGTGCTTATATTTTATTTTCCTTTGGTAACTACTCTTTTTGCCCATCACTTACAATAATTTAAAACCTAGCTTTTGTAATCAATAAACTTGTTCAAATGTTTAGCCTTAGCAGTGAGTTTGACTGATGTGCTTGGTAAATCTGCTTAGGTTACAAAGGCTGGTGTATGCCCACTTTCCATTGATGAAGTGGCAAACCAATTAATAAACTTGCATTGCTCAAGAAAGGGTCTTGAGCAGTGCAAGATGATGTATTCCTGAGGTACAAGGCTGGGTGCTGGAGAGATTTGGCTGGTGCCTTTCTCTGTGTGATTCGTGAGTGGCTCTGGGAGCATTTATGCAATCTAGCTGGGTGTGGGGCTCCACATGGGGTTGTACTGAGTGGTAACAGCACACGGAGGGGTTTGCTGCATGTCATTAATAAGGCATTGTGGGAGAAAGTGAGTTAAGGGAGCACAGCGGTCCCACAGTCCCAGGTTGTACCCTGGGGATCCCGTCACAGAGACATATTCCAAAGCTGGGGGAGGACAAAGAGGACAGAAATCTGGGAAGTCGCCTGCCATTTTCCATGTATTGGGAAGAGCAATGTAGAAAGAGTTTCTTTGGGGCTTGATTTGAAACGGACATTACTTGCTTTACCAGAACACTTGCATGCTTGTAATTGTGCAGCTGAGTTTCTGCTGAGAAAGGTAAAAAGTAGACGAGACAACCAGATGAACCATTACACAGTAAAAAAATAAAATAAAATAATCAAGCACAAAATCCCAAATCACTTGTTACCAGGTTTTTCTGTCCCTGCAAAGTTCTTACACTGACCTGCTGGTCTAAGTCTGTTTAGCACTACAGATATACCCAGCTATAAAAAGAGTTAGCTGTTCAATAAAGAACGTGACAGTCCCTGGAAAATGTACAACAACTGGATGATGTCATTCCCTCAGCCATGAATGATGCTGAGGGATTATATCCTCCATTAAGAAGAACTGATGGGTTTATAATGAATGACTTCCAAATCATGAGGGTATTTTAGATTCACCTAAGTACTGATTTTTTAAGATCAAAAGGTGGGAGTGCAGACAGCAAGACACCATCAAGCCTCTTCCTGCACAGACACCCAAACATTTCTTTTGAACATTTAATGAGGCCTCATTTAAGAGTCAGGCCTGATCGGATTACAGATGCATATAACCATGTTTCAGAGAACTACTAACAGTTAACAAGGGAAGCTTGTGGATTGGTTTGAACAGCATGTGTGATTTATATACATGAGTGATAGGTGATTGTGAGCTACAAGGCTATTCACATACATTAAGAGATTCTAATGCATGTATAGCCTAGTCAGTGTTTCCCTGTGTGGTGTTTCATATGTTAGAAGAATACCATCTCTCAAGAGTATAACTAGGAAACCATGGACCTGTGATAAAAGTGCTGTGAAATATAACCCCCCTGGTGACTATAGTCAAACTACAGGAGGTTATTTTGCCAGTTGGCTGTTGTATTTTTGCTATATTTTTTAATTATATAGGGAACATATGATAGGCAACTGTGAGTGACAGTTCTAACATTTTAAGCAAGAGTTATTACTATTGTGCAGTGCACAAAAGTGTGCAAAGTGACTTACAGTACCGATAAAGACATGGGCACTTCCCTGAAGAACCTCTAGTCAGATGACAGAACCAAATTTTAATATTCCGGACCCCAATGTGAAAGCGTTGCTTTGCAGCTTGAAATCCCACCCTGCCCTTTAAAAAAAAAAAAAAAGTACTATAGGGAATAACTGTGCCTAGCCAAGGGACTAGAGATCTAATAATTCTTTCCCATCTCTAATTTCTGTGATGCTATCACAATGTTACTTCACAAGTGTGATTTCATATTTCTGTATTTCACGTACCACCAAAGAGATGACACCAGTTTTGCCAACTCCTGCAATTTTATCGTCGGGGAGGTCAGGGCGCAGAAGGGAGGGTTGGGCGAGATGGGACACGGCGCGGAGGTTGGTAGCACACGGTGCAGCAGGGAGGTTGGGTGGAGCACAGAGGACACGGGAGAGATCGGGTAGCGTGGGGCACTGCAGGGGGAAGGTTGGGTGGCATGGGGCGTGAGGCGTCACAGGGGGGAGGTCAGGTGATGCGGGGCCTGGTGGAGTGGTTGCATGGCACAGGGTGCAGGAGGGAGGTCAGGTCATGAGTAGTGCAGAAAGGTGGTTGGACAGCAGGGGGCTTGGCAGGGAGATGGGGTTTTGCGGGGTGCAACAGAGAGGCCAAGGGGTGCACCGAAGTAAGGTTCTGCAGAGTGTGGCAGAGAGGTCAGGCAGCACAGGACGTGGCGAGGAGGTTGGGCAGGGAAGTTGGGGGGCATGGAATGTGGGGGGGAGGTTGGGTAGCATGGGGCCCAGGGTGTGGCGGGGAAGACAGGTTGTACAGAGTATGGTGAGGAGGTCAGGTGGCATGGTCACAGCTGGGAGGTCATGCGGGGCATGGTGGGGTGGAGCACGCTGCGGGTGGGCAGTTGGTCAGGATGCAACAGGGTGGTCAGGTGGTACAGGGTGCATCTGGGTGGGGGCACAGTGGGGAGGATGTGCAGGGCACAGTGCGGCTCAGAGGTCAGTGGGTTGCAGGATGTGGCAGGGAGGTGATGCAGGATGCAATGGTCAGGACATAGTGGTGAGGTTGGGCGGGGCAGAGAGGTTGGCTTGTGTGGGGTGGGGCGGTCAATGGCACAAGGCATGACAGGGATTTCAGGATGCAGCAGGGACGTCCGGTTGTGCGGGGTGCGGTGGGTAGGTTGGGCGCAGCAAAGTGGTCGGGTTGCATGGAGAGGGGAGGCTGAGTGGGGCAGGATGGGATATAAGGGGGAGGTTGGGTATGTGGGGTGCAGAGGGGAGGTTGATGACACTATAGGCTGGTCATACAGGATGTGGCGAATTGGTTGGTAGTGCAGGACGTGGCAGGAAGGTCATGTGGGGTGTGTCAGGGCTGTCAGTAGCATAGAGTGCAATGGGAAGATTGGTAGCGTGAGGCAGTGGATGGTGTGGGGCACAGTGAGGAGGTTGGTAGCATGGGGCAGTGGGTGGTGTGGGATGCAGAGGGGAGGTTGGTAGCGCGGGGCGGTGGGTGGTACAGGGTGGTGGGGAGGTCGGCAGCACAGGGTGGTGGGTGGTGCGGGGCACAGTGAGGAGGTCAGTAGCGCGGGGTGGTGGGTGGTGCGGGGCGCGATGGGGAGGTGGGTAGAGCAGGGTGGTGGGTGGTGCAGGGCGGGGTGGGGAGGTCGGCAGCACAGGGCAGTGGGTGGTGCAGCACGCTGAGGAGGTCGGTAGCACTCGGTGGTGGGTGGTGTGGGGCGTGGTGGGGAGATGGATAGTGTGGGGCAGTGAGTGGTGCGGGGTGCGGTGAGGAGGTCAGTAGCGCGGGGTGGTGGGTTGCGCGGGGCGCGGCGGGGAGGTTGGTAGCGCAGGGCATTGGGTGGTGCAGGGTGGTGAGAAGGTTGGTAGCATGGGGTAGTGGGTGGTGCAGGGCGGTGGTGGTGCGGGGCATGTGAGGAGGTCAGTAGCGCAGGGCGGTGGGTGGTGCGGGACGCGGCAGGGAGGTGGGTAGCGCAGGGCGATGGGGAGGTTGGCAGTGAGGCGCGGTGGGTGGTGCAGCGTGCGGTGAGGGGGTTGGGCGGTCAGTGGGTGGCGGTTGGGCCACGTGGGGAGCAGGGGAGTCAGGCCGTGCCTGCAGACGTTGTTTTGGTCCTAGCCGTGGTTCAAGGCCACGCGGAGCGGGAATCCCAGGGCGGGATCTGAGCCCCGGACTGCTCTGCCCCAGCCCCTGCGTGGCTCTCAGGCAGAGACGGACCCACAGTCTTGGACTGGAGCAGTGTTTTCCCCAGGAATTGAAATTAGGGAGGACGTTGGAATATTCGGGGGGGGGGGGGGGTGAGAGCTGAGGGTGGCGACCGTGAGGGTGAAGCTGGGCTGTATGGCAACATAGTAAAAACTGAAAAACGTTTCACGACTGTTTTATTAGATTTAACTCATGTTTTAAAATAAAAAATTAAAGTTGGCTACTGAAGCCTATTATGAAGCACGACATCTACATCCTTCTTGGTTTCTTGTTGTAATTTTGCACTCTTCTTGTGTGTCCATTACTTCCAGTCCTTCATGATATGCTCATGATCAGTCAGAAGGTGACTTCTTTCAGAACACAAAATTCTATTCAATGAGGAAAAAGAATGCTCAACTGTAGCTGTTGTGACTGGGAGTAGCAAGAGATGAATTCCTACTTCTTTCATCCCAGGAAACATAGCATAAAAATTGGGTTGAACTACCAGTGATGATGAAGAAGTTGAAGTTAAATCTTCATTCGTTTGTTGTATGATATTCCACTCTGTGTTCAAAATTCTCTATTCTGTCCTGATCACATAGCAGTCCTATTGCTGGAAGTCCACTCAACTGTAGGTGTTTTATAAGACAGGCATCTGTAAAAACTACGTGGAGGTTGAGTAGAATCCAGAAATCGCTATTGTAGATTTGTAAGAATCAAATCTGTGTACTTTTTCAGCTGGCTTAACAAACACTTCTTGTCCTCTTCACTTAAGGAGTCAATATAAGTACTTTCATTAGTCAACTTCTGGACTGAAGTCTTTGCTTCTTCCAGTACATTTTCAATGGATATCTCTGATTGATCCAAGGGTAGACAAAGATCTACTACTGTTGTAGCAGATGCCTGGATGACATTGTTTAATGATTCAAGTGGTTTCAATAGTAGACTTACAAGAGGGAGAATGGTGATAGTCTTCTCTGAAATTAGTAACAAAAGTAGTCCACCAGCCTCACTACTTAGATCTGTCCTATCTTGGTAGATACTTTCCAAAGCCAGTAATAACAGCTAGAGTAATTTTAAGACAACAGCCAAGAATCGCTCTTGAGAAAGCCAGCAGGTTTTCCCACGTTGGACTAATTTGAACTTCAATCCCAGTGTTTGGGATAAATAAATATTTTATTTGTTTCCAAGGCATTCAATCCTTTTTGACTCTTGCTGAAAAAGAGTATAAAAAGCTGTTTATGAGAGTATAAAAGAGTATAAAAAAGCCTCTGCAGTGTGTATAGGAGAGATTAGGGTTGCACTTTTCTCAGAGCAAAGCTTGTGCTCCACTATGTCTTCCAGAGAAGTTTGTAGCTCCATCAAATGCATAAGCAGCCATCTGTTTATGGTTCAATTTACAAGCATTTAACTCTTCTAAGGCCTGGTCTACACTAGGCGTTTATGTCGAAGTTAGCACCGTTACATCGAATTAACCCTGCACCCGTCCACACTGCGAAGCTATTTAGTTCGACATGGAGGTCTCTTAAATTCGACTTCTGTACTCCTCCCCAACAAGGGGAGTAGCGCTAAATTCGACATGGCCATGTCGAATTAGGCTAGGTGTGGATGGAAATCGACGCTAATAGCTCCGGGAGCTATCCCACAGTGCACCACTCTGTTGACGCTCTGGACAGCAGTCCGAGCTCGGATGCTCTGACCAGCCACACAGGAAAAGCCCCGGGAAAATTTGAATTCCTTTTCCTGTCTGGCCAGTTTGAATCTCATTTCCTGTTTGGACATCGTGGCGAGCTCAGCAGCACTGGCAACGATGCAGAGCTCTCCAGCAGAGATGGCCGTGCAATCTCAGAATAGAAAGAGGGCCCCAGCATGGACTGATCGGGAAGTCTTGGATCTGATCGCTGTGTGGGGCGATGAGTCCGTGCTTTCCGAGCTGCGCTCCAAAAGACGGAATGCAAAGATCTACGAGAAGATCTCTAAAGCCATGGCAGAGAGAGGATACAGCCGGGATGCAACGCAGTGCCGCGTGAAAATCAAGGAGCTGAGACAAGGCTACCAGAAGACCAAAGAGGCAAACGGACGCTCCGGATCCCAGCCCCAGACATCCCGTTTCTACGAGGCACTGCATTCCATCCTAGGTGCGGCCGCCACCACTACCCCACCACTGACCGTGGACTCTAAGGATGGGATATTGTCCACGGCCGGTTCCTCGGACATGTTAGCGGACGGGGAAGATGAGGAAGGAGATGAGGAGGACGAGGCAGTCGACAGCGCTTACAACGCTGATTTCCCCGACAGCCAGGATCTCTTCATCACCCTTACAGAGATCCCCTACCAACCGTCCCCAGCCGTTAACCCGGACACAGAATCTGGGGAAGGATCAGCCAGTAAGTGTTTTAAACATCTAAACATTTATTTTTAACAGAACAGGAATATTAAGAATAACAACAATGGGTTTCTCATGATTAGTTTGCCCTAGGCGCTTAACGTTTCAGTCCTGGGCAGTGCAACTATTGAAAAAAAATCTAACAATGTCCGGTTTAGCATGATTGTTCTGCCCAAGCCGCTCTACTGTTTAGTCCCTGCCAGTGCAGCTACAGTAAAATGCGGTCTATATGTCCGGGGATAGAGCAGAAATCCTCCTGGGACATCTCGATGAAGCTCTCCTGGAGGTAATTGCAAAGCCTTTGCATCAGGTTCCTGGGGAGAGCGGCCTTATTGGGTCCTCCGTGGTATGAAACGTTTCCGCGCCAGGAGACAATCAAGTACTCTGGGATCATTGCCCTGCAGAGCATGGCGGCATACGGCCCTGGTCTTTGGAGGCTTTCCCGAAGCATTCTTTCTTTATCAGTGTCTGAGATCCTCATCAGGGTGATGTCACTCATGGTGACCTGCTTTGAATTAGGTAGGGGAATGTTAGTACTGGGACTGCTTGCCCGTTCCTTTACAGAACTGTAACCGCCAGTTTGCAGCCACGCGGTGGAGGCGGGAGAGGGGCAGCATACAGGGATCTTTCCCTGGGACAGCCGCAAGGGGGTGGGACAGGGGCAGAGTTCCTGCTTGCCGGATTGCTGGCAGCAGGGACTGGCATTGCTTTCAATGTGAAAGGAGGCCAGTGCTACTATTAAAGTTTTAAGCAGCCACAAGTCAACGGCTTACCATGTCTGCCTGCTACACAAATTCCGGTGTCCTGCCCCGCTTCTCAGATCTGCAGTGCAAGACCCCAGGCACTGAATGCGAAGGCCGAGAATTCGACCTTGTCCTGAGTGCGCATGTGATAGGTGCTGTGCATGGTCTTGTTCACAGAGAAAGACTATGTTCTTTGTTCACAACTACATTTATCTTTCTGAGGAATTTACTCCCTTTTTCCCATTCCCACAGCCACATCTGCGACTGTCTCACAACCTAGCCTGGCATCACACTCCCAGAGGCTAGCGCAGATTAGGCGTAGGAAGAAGAGGACACGGGAGGACATGTTCTCGGAACTTATGGGCTGCTCCCGAGCCCAGGCAGCACAGCAGACCCAGTGGAGGGAGAACTTGTCCCAAATGCACCGATCACACATGGAACGGGAGGAGAGGTGGCGGCAGGAAGACCAGCAGGCGACTCAAACGCTGCTTGGACTAATGAGGGAGCAAACGGACACGCTCCGGCGCCTTGTGGATGTTCTGCAGGAACGGAGGCAGGAGGACAGAGCCCCGCTGCAGTCTGTAACCGCCCTCCCCCGCCACCAAGTCCCATACCCCCCTCACCCAAAGTCCAAAGAAGGAGGGGCGGCAGAGTCCGTGCAAACTCTCACTCCACCCCTGCAGACTGCTCTAGTAGTAGAAGGCTCTCATTCCCCAAAATTTGACAAGTCCTTTCCTTCCCGCCTCACACAAGCCCCCGTCCAAGTTTCACCCCCCAGTTTCATGTGTAGTTGCTAATAAAAAATATGTTTCTGTTAATTACTGTTTCCATCATGTTCTTTTGGAGGAGAGTCTGTCTGAAGGGGGGGAAGGGGGTTGGTAATTGGACAGGACAGTCACCTTTAGCAGGGTACATAGGCAGGGGCAGGTCCAGCAGCAGGGCACATACACAGTGCAGTCACTAGTTACCCTGGTCAGTCTGGGAGGTGGTTTTCATGTTCTGTGGTGGGGGGTGGGTTGCTCTGTGACTTTGTGGCGGGGGAGGGCAGTTACAGATCTTATGCAGCGGTCCTTATCCTGGATCACAGAGCCACGCAGCAGGGGATCTGTAACCGTCCTCCCCCTGCCACAAAGTCACATAGCCCCCCCATACACACAGTCCCGATCAGGAGGGGTAACAGGCTCCGTTGAAACAACCAGTCCACCACTGCGGAGCCTGTCATTCCTGGAGTTTAGAAGCGTCATTTGCGTCACTACACTATACCCGCTCCCCACCACAGTCTGCGTCCCAGGTTTAAAACATTCCCGCGAAAACAGTAATAAAGAAAATGGTGTTCATTAACAAAGTAGAAGTGATTTTATTTCTAAACGTGTGTTGGAAGGGGGTGAAGGGGGTATGTAACTGGAGAGGATAGTCAACATTAACTGGGTAAAGAAACGGGGGCAGGTTCAGCTTCTCTGTACACAAACTTTAAAGTCACAGGTTACCCTGCTCACTCAGGAACCTAGCTTTCAAAGCCTCCCGGATGCACAGCGCATCCCGCTGGGCTCTTCTAATCACCCGGCTGTCTGGCTGGGCGTAATCAGAAGCCAGGCTATTTGCCTCAACCTCCCACCCCGCCATAAAGGTCTCCCCCTTGCTCTCACAGAGATTGTGGAGCACACAGCAAGCTGCTATAACAATGGGGATATTGGTTTCGCTGAGATCACAGCGAGTCAGTAAGCTTCTCCATCTCCCCTTGAGATGGCCAAAAGCACACTTCACCACCATTCTGCACTTGCTCAGCCGGTAGTTGAAGAGTTCTTTTTCAGTGTCCAGGGCGCCAGTATAGGGCTTCATGAGCCAGGGCATTAGCGGGTAGGCTGGGTCCCCGAGGATGACTATAGGCATCTCCACATCCCCAAGAGTTATTTTGTGGTCCGGGAAGTAAATACCTTCCTGCAGCCGTCTAAACAGACCAGAGTTCCTGAAAACGCGAGCGTCATGAACCTTGCCCGGCCATCCGACGTTGATGTTTGTAAAACGTCCCCTATGGTCCACCAGTGCTTGCAGCACCATTGAAAAGTAGCCCTTTCGGTTGATGTACTGGCTGGCCTGGTGGTCCGGTCCCAGGATAGGGATGTGAGTTCCATCTATAGCCCCACCGCAGTTTGGGAATCCCATCGCGGCGAAGCCATCTATGATCACCTCCATGTTTCCCAGGGTCACTACCTTTGACAGCAGTACATCAACGATTGCCTTGGCTACTTGCATCACAGCAACCCCCACGGTAGATTTGCCCACGCCAAAGTGGTTCGCGACTGACCGGTAGCTGTCTGGTGTTGCAAGCTTCCAGAGGGCTATGGCCACTCGCTTCTGGACAGTCAGGGCTGCTCGCATCCGGGTGTCATTGCGCTTCAGGGCAGGGGACAGCAACTCACAAAGTTCAAGGAAAGTCCCCTTCCGCATGCGAAAGTTTCGCAGCCACTGGGATTCATCCCAGACCTGCAGCACTATGCAGTCCCACCAGTCCGTGCTTGTTTCCCGGGCCCAGAATCGCCGTTCCACAACATCCACATGACCCATTGCCACCGTGATGTCCTCGGCGCTGGGTCCCGTGCTTTCTGACAGGTCTGTGCTACTCTCAGACTTCAGGCCCTCACCGCGGTGCCGTAGCCTCCTCGCCTGATTTATCTGCATCTGCCTCTGGGAAAGGTGGATGATAAGCTGCGAGGCGTTGACAAAGGCCACAACTGCAGCGATGGTCGCAGCGGGCTCCATGCTCGCAGTGCTGTGGCGTCCGCGCTGTCACTGACTAGAAAAGTGCGCGAACTGATTTCCTGCCGGCGCTTTCAGGGAGGGAGGGCGGGAGTGATGGACAGATGACGACAGTTACCCAAAAGCACCCTCGACACATTTTTTTACCCAGAAGGCATTGGCGGCTCGACCCAGAATTCCAATGGGCAGCGGGGACTGCGGGAACTGTGGGATAGCTGCCCACAGTGCACCGCTTCCAATGTCGACGCTTTCCCCGTTAGTGTGGACTCACAAAGTCGAATTACTGTCCTTAGTGTGGACACACACGTTCGACTTTGCAATATCGATTCCAAAAATTCGATTTAAGTAAAATCGAACTACTCTCGTAGTGTAGACATACCCTAAGATGTCACAGATGCAGCTGACGTGTCTTCTATAACCTGAACATCTAGAATGAATCTATTGACCTACCACGGACATCAAGATAACATACGCAATGACTTAATACTTGATGCCTATTTGCATTGGTGCATTCATCAGCCATGTATGCACATATTTTGAATATGATGAGAGAGTTCTTCACTTTTTCAACTGCTGAGTCTTTCACTGTTGCACCGCATGCTTCTAGAGAGTCAGCTGAGTTTTTTCAGAAAGATAGCGAGTATTTGCCAGTCTTGTTCGAAACCAGTGTCCAACTTCAGGATTAACAAGTGACAATGCACTTAACATTGGCTTCCAATTTGTAGTATGTGGTATCTCTTGCTTAAATAGAAAGTATGATGCAACAGCCATGTTGGTTCACATAAACTGAGTTGTGTTTCCAGCATTCTTAACAGCCTCATTAAGTTCTTCTAAAATTGGCTTTGACAGTAACTGGCTTATAAGGCTTTCTGTATGTTGATGCAGTCCAGAGGCATGGTGTTTTGCAGCCTTTTCATATAGGTTGTCAGTATTGGCTTATCTGATCAGTCTGGCACACCAAACTCCTCCACTTTTACTATATAAATCCATGATACGCCCACATCTTGAATACTGCACACAGTTCTGGTCACCCCATCTCAAAAAAGATATATTGGAATTGGAAAAGGTACAGAGAAGGGCAACAAAAATGATTAGGGATATGGAACAGATTCCATATGAGGAGAGATTAAAAAGACTGGGACTTTTCAACTTGAAAAACAGACTACTAAGAGGGGACATGATAGAGGCTTATAAAATCTTGACTGGTGTGGAGAAAATGAATAAGGAAATGTTATTTACCCCTTCACTTAACACAAGAACCAGGGGTCACCCAATGAAATTAATAGGCAGCAAGTTTAAAACAAACAAAAAGAAGTATTTCTTCACACAACACGCAGTCACCCGTGGAACTTTTTGCCAGGGATGTTGTGAAGGCCAAAATTATAACAGAGTTAAAAAAATAACTGGATACATTCATGGAGGTTAGGTCCATCAATGGCTATTAGATGCAACACCATGCTCTGAGTGTCACTAGCCTCTGTTTGCCAGAAGCTGGGAGTGGATGACATGGGATGGATCACTTGATGATTCCCTGTTCTGTTCATTCCCTCTGAAGCACCTGGAATGGTCACTATCAGAAGAGAGGATACTGGGATAGATGGACCATTGGTCTGACCCAATATTGCCATTCTTACATAAAAAATAATTATAATAAAAATGTTTAGTACAGAAACTCCCCAAGATAATAACCTCTTGAGATAGCGATGATGTGAGATAATGACATTGGCTAATAATACATTTTAAAAATCTTGGCCTACTAGGAAATGTATATTTATATAAGTTTCCCAGCACAAATCTAGCATTCTGGAGCGAAGTCACTAAAACATAGTCCAATGCCCTGGCCACTGTTGTTTGTCATGCCTCCGTTTACTCTACCGCTCCATTCCCAATGGCCCTGCACTGTCACCTTCTGCTGCCACCTGCCACTGTGACCTCTGCAAGTCAGTCTCTCGAGGTTCCACCCAACTCTCAATGATTTCAGCTCTCAGTGGGGGAACCTCGCTGCTAGTGCAGGCTGGGCTGTCTCTTCCATAGCAGGTCTAAGCATTTAGACCTGATTATCAGTGATTTCAGCTCTAGTGGTCACTTAACAAACCAAAAGACTGTCTATGAAGCCTAATAAGCTCTATCTCTAAACAGGAGAGAGGGGCAGGTCAAATAGTATCTGTGACTCTTACGCAGAGCCCACACCACCAAGCAAAACACCTGTGCCCTACTCTCTCTCTCTCTCTCTCTCTCTCTCTCTCTGCACTAGGATATGGCATCCAAACCTCCTGCTTAGGGAGTGCAGTTCAGTTGAGGGTGACCAGTGCTTAATTTGTAATGAAAGAGTTGCCGGGGCTCAAGCAAGTTTGTTATATTCATAACTCATGTGACAAGCCCAGAGGTCCCAAGGCTACGAACTGCAAAGCCTAGAGGTACCGGGGCTCAGCCCTGGCAAGCCCTAGCTCAAATTAAGCACGGAGGGAGATCCCCTCATCAGGCAAAGCACAGTTCTGCTGCCCTTTACTCATACAATAAGGATAACATTTCATGACCCCCACATTTAATACTTAGGTGATTTGTAACCAACACCAGCCAAAACTGATCACTTGGGCAACACAGCTCTGTCTGCCAGATACCTAGGCAGAGTAGGTGAGTTCATGTAAATACAGTCTGGTCCTGAAGCCTTTCCACCAGGGCCGGTGCAAGGAAGTTTCACACCCTAGGCAAAACTTCCACCTTGAGCCCCCCCCTCCCGCCAGCCCTGTGGCAGCTCCCCGCCCCCCCTCTGCCCTGAAGCACCCCCCCGCGGCAGCTCCCCCCCCCTGCCCTGAGGCACCCCCCACCGCGGCAGCTCCCCACCCCAGCTCACCTCTGCTCCGCCTCCTCCCCGAGCACGCCGCCCCTGCTCTAACTCTCCTCCCCTCCCAGGCTTGCGGCGCCAAACAGCTGATTCGCGCTGCAAGCCTGGGAGGCGGGAGAAGTGGAGTGGCTGCTGCGCTGGGAGAGGGAGTCTGAGCCGCACGTGTCAGCGTGCTGCCGGCAGCCCAGCCCAGGAACGCTGTAAAAAAAATTGGGGGCCCCACTTTTTGGCGCCCCCAAATCTTGGCGCCCTAGGCAACCGCCTAGTTTGCCTTAATGGTAGCACCGGCCCTGCTTTCCACCCACCCTGGCTCATCACTAGCTCAGGGCCGCCCAGAGGATTCAGGGGGTCAGGGGCAAAGCAATTTCAGGGCCCCCTTCCATACAAAAAAGTTGCAATACTATAGAATACTATATTCTCATGGGGCCCGGGGCCTGGGGCAAATTGCCCCACTTGTCCCCCCCTCTGGGTGGCCCTGCACTAGCTGTCAGGGGAGAACTCATTCAGACCTTGCTTATAAATAATAATTTGAAATCATTAGGTAGACCAATATAGCCGAAACGAATGCACCAACATTGTCATAAATAACAGCTGTGTGAGGAAGCTAGTCTTTGTTCAGCCTTTTCATATCCATTATGCTTTCTCAGCTACAAGTATTGTCTCATATACTGTGTATGCTTTTAACGGGTGTATTAATGTTTCATTTTCATTTCAAATGTCCAACCAAGGCCTAAATTGGCAGCACCGCATGTAACTGGGGGAGGGGTCTAGGGAAATCCCTGGCCTGGAGCCATTGGGGCGTGGATAGCGGCGGGAGGGGAGCTCTGCGCAGCGTTGGAACGGGGAGGTGGCGGGCTGCGGGAAGAGCGGCGGTTGGCACGCGGCCCAGCGTGGGGAGGTGGCGATGCGGCGGTTGGGACGCCGGGGGAGGTGGCGGCGCTGCGCGAAGAGCGGCGGTTCCGACGCGGCGGGAGGTGGGTACCCGGCGGGAAGAGCCAAGCGCGGCAGCGGATCGCTTCCTGGATGCCGCCGCCGCCGCCGCTGCTGGACAAAGCCGAAGCGGCGCCGCGGGCCGAGGCCGGCGGGTTCTCGGCCTGTGCCGGCGTCAGGCCCCCTCCCCTCGGCGGGGCTCGCGCCGCTCGGCGGCCCGCTGTCTCCCCGCCCGGCCCATGAGGCCGCTGTGGCTCTGGCCGGCGCTGGGCTGCCGCTCGCTGCCGGGGGCGGCGGCTCCCCTAGAGCGCGGCCCGGGAGCCGGGCGGATGCCCCAGCGGGGAGCGGCTCCCGGCGGGAGGGCGGGGGCTGAGGGGCCCGATGCTGCTGCTGTCGCCGCCGCCGCCTGCGGGAGACGAGGCCCGTGCACCCCAGGTGAGCGGCGGGGCCCCGGGGAGCGTGACGGGGCCCGCGGGTGGCGCCGAGCCTCGCCCCCCGCCCGCCGGCCCCTGTCCCCGCCAGGCGCTGCGGGATCGGGGCCGGGCGCCGCCGCTGTCTCCCTGTTTGCGGCCCAGGAGGCCGGCTCGCAGCTGAGGCCCCTGGAGCCTGCAGGTGTCAGTTTCTTGGGCCCCGTCCCGCTGCGGTGCGAAAGCCCCCGGCAGCTCGGGCGCCCGGCGGTGGAAATCCCGGACAGAATCGAGGCATTGAAAGTCTCCCGTAAAACTCGCAGTTGAGCTGCACCCTGGTTTGTAGCTCGCTCGGAGCTAGAGCTCAGCCCTGCCCTGGTGTCTGCGCCTGGTGCTGGCTGCTGGGCGAGCCTCCCCTTCGGGGGCTTTCCGCTTTCCGCAGCCGCTTGAGCTGCGGGGGAGGGGATGGAGGGGCAGGATCTCCCAGGATGGGAGCATCCCTGGGCAGACTTCCTCAAAGCAAGAAAAGAGCCCTGGTCCGTGGAAGTCAGTGGGAAGTATAAGCACATGCATACGTTTGGTCAGGATCAGCACTTGAATCCCCAAACTGAAATTTTGGTCATGGGTGCGTGTAGATTTGAACCTTAAATGAAAAGGAAAATGTGTGTTAACCTACTTGGATTTGAAATTTTGTTGGCTACTTCTGCAAAATATTTTTCCTTCTAATTTTCTATGCGAATTAAATGCTGGTGATAGGTGCTGGAGTGAAAGTCTTGGGCTGGGGTTATCAACATAAATAGGTAAAATAGGCAGACACAATCCGAATTGCTGCCTTCAATCCTGCCAAGTATGTGTCTTCTCTGTTTTGGAAGGGCCCCCTTAATGGTTTAGTTTAGGATCCATGTTTGAACCAGTCCTTGACTTCTGAGACTGTCAACTAGTGTGTAGTGCAGCGGTGGGCAAACTTTTTGGCCCGAGGACCACATCGGGGTTGGGAAACTGCATGGAGGGCTGGGTAAACAGCCAGGCCCCCGCCCCCTATCCGCTCCCACTTCCCGCCCCCGACTGCCCCCCTCAGAACTCCCGATCCAGCCAACCCCCCTGCTCCTTGTCCTCTGATTGCCCCCTGCTGGGACCTCCCACACCTAACCCCCCCCCGTGGGATCCCACCCCCATCCCAGTGGCTCTCAAACTTTTTTACTGGTGACCCCTTTCACACAGCAAGTCTCTGAGTGCAACCCCCCTTATAAATTGTAAACACTTTTAAATATATCTAACACCGTTACAAATGCTGGAGGCAAAGCGGGGTTTGGGGTGGAGGTTGACAGCTCACGACTCCCCATGTAATAACCTCGTGACCCCCTGAGGGGTCCTGATCCCCATTTGAGATCCCCATTTGAGAACCCCACCCCCATCCAATCCCCTCTGTTCCCCGTCCCCTGACCGCCCCCCTGAACCTCCGCCCCATCCAATCCCCCTCCCGTCTCCTGACTGCCCCAACCCCTGTCCACACCCCTGTCCCCTGACAGGCCCTCCGGGACTCCCATGCCTATCCAACCCCCCTGTCCCCTGACTGTCGTTCCCCCCCCCCCCCCCCGAAGCCTCCGCCCCATCCAACCGCTTCCTGTCCCCCGGGACCCTCTGCCCTTTATCCAACCCCTACCATGCCACTCAGAACGGCAGGACTGGCTTATTGGAAAGCCTGGGAGGTGGGTGGGTGCAAGCCGTGCTGCCCAGCAGGAGCGGTAGGCCAGAGCGCTAGCGGCGTGGCTGCGGGAGAGGGGGAATAGCGGGGGAGGGGCCGGGGACTAGCCTCCCCTACTGGGAGCTCAAGAGCCTGGCAGGATGGTCCCGTGGGCCAGATGTAGCCTGTGGGCTGTAGTTTGCCCACCTCTGGTGTAGTGTGATTGTGGCTTTTTCATGTATGATGTGTACACATGTCCATCAAGGGTACTGGCTTGAATACCAATTAATTACCCGCAGAACAGCCATCCTGTGGAAGTGAGTTTGTCACTACTTTCCAGGGCCATAATGGACTAAGGGCTTGTCTACACTGGCACTTTACAGCGCTGCAACTTTCTCACTGAGGGGTGTGAGCTGTAAAGCACCAATGTAGACAGTCCTACAGTGCTGGGAGCTGTGCCCCTCATGGAGGTGGGTTTTTTGTGTAGCTGTGCCGCGACTACACAAGCGGCAGCGCTTTAACGTTGACAGTGTAGACTAGTCCTTAGTGAGTTGAAGGTTCTGTACCTAGTTGAGAGACAAGGTTGGTGAAGTAATATCATTTATTGGACCAGCTTCTGTTGGTGAAAGAGCCAAGCTTTCAAACTACACAGAGCTCTTCTTTAGGACCCAAGGAAGACCTCTGTGTAGCTCCAAAGCTTGTCACTTTCACCAATGATCCAATAAAAGATATTACCTCACCCAGCTTGTCTCTCTAATAACCTGGGACCAATACAGCTATAACAACAGTGCAAACAACTATTACCAGTTGAGTCATCTGTTCCACCCAAGAAAGATTTAGTTTGATTCTGCCTTTAAAAAATGAGTTTAAATCCATAAACCTTAAAAATGCCTATGTGCTGTTGTTCAACTTCTAATATAAATAATCCAGCTACTGACAGTATAGAAGGAACTAGTACAGTTATTTGTAATTATGGTGACAGTCTTGTAAAGATATATTTACAGAATCTAGATCACAGTAAAGTATTTTGATACTTGAGAGCTCTTTTCTAGTTTGTCGTTTATTTAAAAAATAAAATAAAAAATGAAATTAAATAGCTTCCCTCAAAAGATAAATCTGACAAATCCTTAAAATGGAGACTTAAAGCAGATCTCCTTTCTTTTGTACTATAGGGACTGGATATTTCAGCATAAGAGTATGTACAATTACTTTTCATTCAGCAACATAGTTCAATATTTGGGCAGGAAGGAATTAAGATCTGATTTTTGTCTTACTGTTTATTTTTGTTTTATCTAATTTGATTAACATTAGATATGTTATCTACAAAAATTATGTATGCCATTTGATAATGGGCGGGAAACTATATTGTCTGCTTAGATTAGTAAGGTGGACATATGTTGTATACAAATCTTATTTTTCTAGAACTGAACAAACTAATGATCTATTTGTTTGTTTTTTTTGTAGGATGAATGAAATGAACCTGAGTTCGGTAGGGATGGACCAGCTGACCTCATCCTCTGTGAGCAATGCCCTGCCTGTCTCAGGAAGTCACTTGGGACTGACTGCATCACCCACTCACAATGCCATACCAGCATCAGGTAACTTGGAGAGTTGCAGGAAGGGCTGATACTTGTCACTTGCTGTGTATTTGCATTTTGCATGACAGTTGAAAACCAAAGTAATATAAGTGTGAAGTGCTCACAGCTGGATAGAGGCATCTGGGTTTGTCCTCTGAAGGCTGGAGTCCTCAGGGGGTGATATGATCACACACTTGAGCAGACCTGACATTTGATCTAGTGGTCAGAAACCACACTGTGGGTGGAAGAGACACCTGAAAGTTGCTGCTTGTGTAGACAAGGCAAAAGCAATGCTTTCTGTGGTAAGAATGGATGTGTCCCACACAGTTCAGTTTTGTTTTAATAGGGTATTAATGAGCTACCTGTCTCTCTCTCTCCTTTTGTGCTGCATTCATCATTGTGGTGTTTGAGTCCCTTGAAATATGAGCTGTTGCTGAGAAATCTGCCCCAGACTATGTAAAAAAGACGCTCAGATTATATTAAATGATAAAACACACCTCTTTTCTTGACAAGGTTTTCAGGAAGTTGCACATAAGTGTCCATTACAAGTGAAAACGTAATTGAGAATGAGACAGTATATAAAAATGCAGCTATAGGGCAGGAGGCCCAGCTAGATCTTAGCAGAACCCCAGATTCTAGAAGGGGTGATCTTTCTTCTGGGGATACTCTACCTGCCTCAGCCACTTGGGAAATGGAGCATGACCTCTCAGGGTAGAACCAGCCCCTGGGAGCAGCAGCAAGGCAAGGTGGGCCCAGCTAGGACTCCATGACCTCAATATCTGGATAGTCCCTTGACCCCAGCAGTGTCAGTGGACTGCTTTTTACAACTTGAACCCTGGACAGTTTCTGTCTTCTGATCAGTTGTTTGCTCCAGCATCCTCACAGTCCTTCCAGTGTCAGGCTTATCTCCCATGCCTTCCATAGTCTTGTACATCCTTCTTTCTCTCTTCTCCCCTTCTGTCTTTTTTACCTTCTCCTTTTGCTGTTTGTTCCATTCATTAACCCCTTTTGCCCCATCCCAGCCCCATAATAAAATTAATAAACAAAGTTTTGTACTAAAGAAAATGATACACAATTTAAAGAAACTTGAAATGAAAAAGTTAGTATTTTAACATTTTCTTAATTAACCAAAAACTTTCAAAAATGTTAAACAGAAAAGCTCTAACTGCTAACAATAAATACAACTGTAATACTTGCATGTACTTGTATCTTAATAAATCAGTAAAAATACATGTTGGGAGTTCACAAGAATAAAAATCAGCAGTTACAGGGAAAAGGCAGATGTAGAACATGCTTTAGGAAACTGGGTTCTGTTTATCCCTCAGATTGCTCCTGGCAGCATTCTAAATATGCACATGAAAGCTGAGACCTTTCATTATACTAACTAGGGGAAACCCCTATAATAGATAACATGTAAATTCACATAGCTAAGTCCATTGTGTGTGGTTTTGGCTGCATAACTCGGGGATTCCAAGGACAGAAGGGACCATTGTGATAATCTAGTGTGGCCTAACTCAGGTGATAGAACTTCCCAAAATAAATCCTAGAGCATATCTTTTAGAAAAACATCCAGTCTTGATTTTAAAATTGCCAGTGATGTCACCAATATCCTTGGTAAATTGTTCCAATGGTTAATTACCCTCACACTTAAAAATGTATGACTTCTTTCCACTCTGAATGTGTCCTGCTTCAGCTTCTAGCCATTGGCTCAGGTTATACCTTTATCAGCTAGATTGAAGAGCCCATTATGAAATATTTGTTCCCCAATTAACGGTAATGGGAATTTTGACTATATTCCTACACTGTACTAAACCTGTAAGACTTTAGTAAACATTTGTCTTGGTTACATGTTCATTAAACTTACATAGTTCCACTGAATTTTAATGGGCATTTTCTTCTTGCAGGCTTGCCTGTTGCAATTCCAAACTTGGGCCCCTCCTTGAGTTCCTTGCCCTCTGCCCTATCTCTGATGCTCCCAATGGGTATTGGAGATCGAGGAGTGATGTGTGGTATACCAGAGAGAAACTACACCCTACCTCCACCACCTTATCCTCACCTGGAGAGCAGCTACTTCAGACACATTCTACCTGGTAAGTAGTATAGCTTTGAAGATTGAAGTTGAGATAGGTGCTGTTAGAGAACACCTGAAGAGCTACATATCTTTTTTTTTTTTTCCCGTCTGTGCCTACTTAAGACTGTGAAAGAATACTCTGCACGGTATTCCTTATGAAAAATGCCCTGGGTTCTTCCTCAAGTCTAATAAATCTATTCTACATCTATATTAAGTGCAGAGAATTATCATATCATTTAATGCAATTGCCCTTCCATTGGAGAGGTGGTGGGGTTCTGGAGGTTGCCTGGGCCATTTTCTGCCCTATTTTCTGCACAGCCTGTGGGGAGGGCATGGGGCAAAGGGCCGCTGCCCCCTTCCTGAAAGCTGTGCTCCACCTCCTTCCCCTTAACAGAGTGCTGAAGGGCTGTGCTCCCGCTGTTTTGCTGAGGCTTCCCAGCTTTTCACAGGCCTCAGCATGGTGACCATATACTCCACATAAGGCTGGCTTGCCCTGAACAGCCAGCACAGGTGCTGGCCTCCTGTCCCTAAAGTGCACCATTGGCAACTCTCCTGAGACTGTCTGCGAGGGTGCTGGGTGGCTGGTGCTGATGGGCAGGTCTAGGATTCAGGTTCTTATATCGGGCTGTCAGTCCCTAGCACAAAAAGGTTTAGGATTGCTGAAGAAGAGGTGGTGACTTAGCCCTTAGAGAAAAGAGCAAATGCCTTCATGTTACTTTTGAATGATGCTCTCCCAGCTGATCCAGGAGTTGAATTGATGGGTTCTGGAGGAAGAACTGCAGCCAGACATATTGACTGATACAGATGATTGAAACAAGTGTATAAAATACATATTTTAAAATAAATGGGTAAATCCTGAAGGAGTTCCTCCAGTTTCTTTAATCCTAACAGAAAGATATGGGTGTCATCACATGGTATGAAATGTTCAGTTCCACTAGCAGTCTTTTGAAGACTTTGTTGAGATGTTCTTATTTATAAGAAAGCAAAGCATACTTATACCCAAACTGCCATGTAAACTCTTTCTGACTCCTTGTACTATGAAGTCTGGGTCAGGTGTTGCCAGAGGCTTAGCCATCCTGAGTTTATCAGATTAATGGAACATTTGCATTGGTGGATGGAAACTAGCGGAGGTGACTCATCATAATTTTACAAATTTAAACTGCACCTATATTGCAACTGGTAAAGGTGTGTATGGTGGTCACATATTTCTTTGTGATTGGGATGTTTCAGCATTGCCAAGAGTTTGTGTTTGCAAGACTTACCTGAGTCTTGTCTTAACTTAATTGAAAACAAATGGGCATGTTTAAAGGAAACTGCAGACTCATAAGGTATCCAGACCTTAATAAAGTGTGTTGAAATGGATTGCAGTGGTGGATTGTTTATTACTGTTTGAAAATTGATATTGTAAACTCACCCTCTCTTCCTTTTTTCCTTTTCTCCACCTCTTCCCTTTCATCAGGTATTTTATCTTATTTAGCTGACAGACCTCCACCTCAGTACATCCATCCCAACACTATAAATGTCGATAGCAATTCAGCTTTATCTGTCTCCAATAATCCTTCAGCCCTAGATCCCTTCCAGCCCAGTGGAACTGTGGGACTGGAACCAGGGATTGTCTCCATGGACTCTCGTGCAGTGAACACACACGGTACTCAAAGCCTGCACCCTAGTGACAGCCATGATGTAGCACTGGATACCACAATCGCTATGGAGAGTGTTTCAAGGGTAACCAGTCCAATATCTACTGATGGGATGACTGAGGAGCTTACGATGGATGATGTAGCTGGGGATCATTCACAAATCCCAAATGGCTCCCGGAATCATGAACCATTAGCTGTGGACACGGTAGGCAGTAACTTGGCTTCAGATGCAGTGGGTCATAGTGGTGTCATACCCATTCATGGTAGCACTTTGGAGCTTCCTGTTGTGATGGAGCCTGACCACATTGCAGGCCGGGTAAGCGGTATATCGGACAGCACACTAAATGACTCCATACATACCGTGGCCATGAGCACCAACTCTGTGAGCGTGGCGCTCTCTACCTCACACAACTTAACTTCCCTGGAATCTGTCTCCTTGCATGAAGTGGGCCTCAGTCTCGAGCCTGTGGCTGTCTCTTCCATAAACCAGGAAGTAGCCATGGGGCCAGGCCATGTGGATGTGTCTTCAGACAATCTTGCCTTTGTACCATCATCTCTGCAAATGGAAGACTCCAATTCAAACAAGGAGAATATGGCTACCTTGTTTACCATATGTGAGTGTGCAGGTGTGCTTGCTTCTGCCTCTGGGTAGCATTTATCATGTAACTGTTATAAGGGGTGAGAATATCAAGACTATTTCAGCGAACCTAATGGACATCTTTTGGTGGGGGGAACCTGTTAAGACCATTAAGCAAACCCACAAAAGCTGGAAAATGTGCAGTTGAGGATTAAAGCTCCCAACAACTAGGCATAGTGGGTCACGATTTTAACATCATTCTGTTGTGTGTGTCTTTTCACTTTGCCTGGAGGTTGGAACCTTAATCATTACCCTGTGAACTTTTTGGCTTTTGTGGATTTCTTGACCTTTAAGAAATTTATTGCAATTTTTTAATTTGACAAGTTTTAATTACATCACATGTATATATCCATGATTATAACATAGAATGACTTGTAAAGAGCCATGAGAAATGAGGCACTCAACAGAAAATCCAGAAGGGAGGGGAAGAGACATTCTTCTAACTTTTTTCCAATGACCCCTATAAAAGGGTTTTTGTGTTTTGAGGCTAACTGATCTTTCAAGAGGAGGAGTTCGGGACTTGCTGTAGAGCCTGCCATCTCTCCTGGACTGCCTGAAGGGTAGTGCTTGAGATGATCACAAAGTTCATGTCCTGTGGTGGAGATCTGTGTCTGTCTTGTACTTCTACCACCTGTCTGGCTGGCTTTCTGCCACTTAACTGTGAGGCTGGATTTTAATATGAAGGCCTTTAAATTTCAGTATCATGGTCATAATCTGGTATTCATCTTTCTCTGTCCTACTACACCCCATCAGAGTCCCCAATCGACTAGTCATGCATTTGAAGAAGAAACACATTTAGTTTAAAAATCTCCACATTTTGCATGATTTTATGTGCATGTAAAGATTTTTTTTAATTGGATCTCTCTGATATCAAATGATGGTAAGGATTTGACAAAGCATAAATTGATGGCATTGCTGAATGCTACTCTTGTTTGTCTACACTGCCCAAGAAAGGTATGTGCTTATTTCGGGTTAGCTAACCTGGGGTTGAAACAGTGGTGTAGACACAGCAACTGTTTTTAACTGGGGTTAGCAGCTTGGTATGGGCTTTAACTTGAGCTGCTAACCTCAGTTAAAAGCAGAGTTGCTATGTCTAAACCGCTGTTTCAACCCCAATTAGGTAATGCAGGTTAGCTAACCCAGATTAAGAGCACACCTTTTTTTGGCAGTGTAGACATCTTACATTTTATTGTAAAGAATAACTTTCCATCTGAAAGCTTTATTTTAGCTTTTCATTTTACTTCTGAATAAAATGAGTTTGTGGCCAGATACATGAAAGTAAGGAGGGAAGAGATTTTTTTCTACTTACTTTAAGCGTGATTTCTTTTCAGTGGTTACTGTGGGAGATTGGTGCCTCTTTTCAGTACCTCCATTTTACAAATGGGGGAAATACAAAGCACACACCAAGGCTAATAACTACTGACATCTCTTGAGGCTAAAATTATTATTTGTAAAATACTTTGAGATTCTCTAGATAGGAGTACTAATGTTCAGATAAAATATGGGCAATGAATTTTCTCATCCATTCCACTACGAGACGTAGATGTCCAGTTTTTTTTTTAAGTTAATGTTGCCATTCTAAGTGTTCTACTTTGTATTTTCATTCATTTCCATGCTGTCTTTCGGTTGTTGAACAAGGGGCTGTTTCACATTATCAACCTGTTACTGCAGTTGCTCTAAACATGAGTGTCATACTTACGCATTAATCCATTCTAATGTCAGCCCTATGCACTCATCCATCCAGCAATGGATATGGATGTGATTATATAGTCATTCAATATGTATTTCATATAGGGCCACGGTTATGATACCATTATTCATTTTGGGGGCAGACCATCAGCTGGTATAAATTGTCATAGCTCTGTTGACTTTATGGGAGCTGTGACAGTTTATACCAGCTGACCACCTGCCACACTGAATATACCTAATACCACAATTAGTCCTACTGGAGTTGGTGAGACCACTTGGGGAGGTACTACTCACTCTGAGTAAGGCTATTGCAGTTTGACCCATAACACATTCATTCCAGGATGCACACACAAATCTGCCATTGTTTAATTTGTATGTAGCATTTTTCCAGGTGAAGAGATGAGGTATTATGGAGGAGTGAAGATTGTCAGCTCTGTTCATAGTGAAGTAGAGCAGCAAGCTCTTTATGTGACAATCAGTCATAGTGTAAAATACTTCTCCCAATTGTATTTAAAATGGATGGAAATAATTTTCAGTAGTGTTCTATAGAGATTTATGTTTAGTGACAGCTATTGGAAATTACTCCACTGAGAGCTCTTGGGAAAAAATTTCCATTCCTTTCACTGGCATTCCATAAATTCAATTTTAGTGATAGACTTCACACAGTATAAATATATACCAATATGTCCCTCTACAGGAGTTTCAGTTTCTGCTGGAGGGAAGGTGTTCGTGTGACAAAATCATAGACAGGAAGCTTAAAAAACTCCCTCTAAGATGGTGGTGAAATGGAAGAATCCTGAAGTCTTCGCCTCCCTTCACTAAAAAATTCTACACACATGAGCAGTCTACCTGTTACTTGTCAGATGTGCTGGATATGCAAGTCAGAAAGATGGCTAACTGCCGGTATTTTCTAACTGCCAGAAAATCTTACTCCACCTGTGATTTCAAATGAAGCTGCTTTTTCTACCACTTGGATCAGTACCAGTAAAAAGGATGCTGCAATAAGAACTCTGCTCCAGTTTTCTTGCTGATGCATAAGGAAGAATAGACTTCCTTTTCCATTAGTATACTGGATATGCAGGGATAAGATTCGAAAAACTTGTTAAAGTCAGTAAAGTAGGCAGAGGCATCGCGAAGCAATCTATGTGGAGTAAGAAGGGTCCATTTTTACATAGTAGCTCTTCTGACTAAAACTACATATTAATCTTAATGAGGTTAAAATCCAATGAAGCTGATGAGTTACCAGTCAGAATAAACCTATAGTCTGATCCTGGTAGGATTTCTCCATTCCCAGCTCTGTCATAGGTTTATAATATATAACATATAATCACATCTGACTTTGGACAAGGCCCTAATTTCTCTTGCTTCCATTCACCACCTATAAAAGGGGTATAACAGTACTTCCTCCCACCCTATGTCTGTCTTGTCTAATTGGATTGTAAGCTCTTTGGCAGGGACTGTCTCTTAGTGTGTGTTTCTAGAGGGCTGATCACAGTGAGGCCTTGTTTTCATTGGGGCCTTCTTGGTGTTACTGTAATACAAATAATAAATAATACCTCACTGATCTGTGTTGTCCTTTTTCTACACCCACAGGGTGCACGCTGTGTGACAAGGCCTACCCATCAGACTGCCCAGATCATGGGCCTGTAACTTTCATTCCTGACACCCCAATAGAGAGCCGAGCCAGACTTTCTCTCCCAAAACAGCTTGTTCTCCGGCAGTCTATCATGGGACCTGAAGTAGGTAAGGAAGATCTATTTATCATATATCTCTACACATCAGTAAAACACACCCCAGTGGTATTAACATAGTTATGGGACACAATAGGAAAGGGTCTACACATTAAGAAGGTGACTCCAGAGGTGTTCCCCTCAGACAGTCACCATGATTACTTATAGTGTGCAAAAGAGTTTTGGTTTGTGGCCATGTTTTTGGGCTTTGCCTAGACTAGGGTTTTAGGGTGGCTTATTAAATGTGTTAGCTAACACATTGGATAGTCTTGTATAGACAAGGCAATGTGTATTTTACAATGTGCTAAATGGTCGAATGGAAGGCTGGAGCAAAGCCTAAGCTTCAACTCACCCTGCTTAGCACATGTTAAAGTATATATTGCCTTGTCTGCACTAGACTTTTCAGACGTGTTTGCTAGTGTGTTGTAACATACTTTTAATGTCGAGTCTAGCCAAAACATTAGCGCAGGAGATTTGTTTCTCTTTAGTAACCATTCAGCAACAAATAGGTCCTGCAGTATTCCTGTCTAAGCAAAATATATTCTGTTTTCAATGCTGGAAATGTTGCACAGCCACAATAAGTAAAATACAACTTTAGACTTACATATTTCATTCAAGGAGGTATTTAGTCTCTTTTGGAAGAGATTGTTGATGTGTGGAAGAGTAAGGAGCCAGCATTTCTGAAAGAAGGCTCCATTCAGATCAAACAAGATCCAGGTGGTGTAAATCTCCATAGCTCCATTAAAGTCAAAGAAACTAGACCGACTTACACCAGCTGAAGAACTGACATGTTCTCTCTTGTCATGGTCAGTACTGCCAGTCCTTCCCTATCTTGTCTTCTTTTTTTGAGGAAGATTATCAAAGAGATTGTCTGCGACGAGGCAGCTCTAGCAATAATGAGTCCTAACTTTCCTAATACCAGTCAGTTTGGTTTTAGACCTGAATATGGTATAGAGGTTGTACTAATTGTGTTGGAAGATTATCTCCTGGCAATGGATAAAGATCAGGTTTCCAATATGCTGCTATGGTGCTAGACCTACTAGCAACTTTAGTACTGTTGATGTGCCGCAGACCCTAGCTGGGTTGATTGACTTGCTTTTGAGTCTGTGCAATCCATTTTTATTTTTGGGGAAGCCACCTGGGGTATGTGGGGAGATAGTATTGGATGATTGCTCATCTGCTTTACAAATTCTCTTTTACTGGGTTTTATTAAGTCATCCTTCCTGGTTATTAGGTAGTTAAGGGAGTCAGTGAAGCAGACTGGCTCTGTTACCTTCAGTATGTGGATTACACCCAGATTTAGGACTCCATGTCATCAAATGCAGACACTGCAGTTAAGTAACTTTCCCAGTGTCTGGCTGAAATTGGAGCTTGACAAGAGCTAGCTGCTTGAGGTTTAACTTAGACAAGACAGAGATACCAATTGTAGTTTGGGGAAAACAACCAGAAGAAACAGTGGAGTTGATACCTGACCACTATTCATCAGTTAGGGCTGCCCTACACTGGGAATTTATATCGGCATAGCTATGTCTCAGAGGTGTGAAAAATCCATACCCCTGAGAGACATAGCTATGTCGACCTAACTTCTGGTGTAGACAGTACAAGGGCGACAGAATTCTTCCATTGACATAGCTACCGCCTTTTGGGGAGGTGGGTTACCTGTGCTGATGAGAGAACCTCTCCTGTTGTTGTAAGTAGTGTCTACAAAGACGTGCTAGAGGCACAGCTGCAGTTGTTTAGTGTGGACATACCTTCAGGTTTGCAGTCTGGGGGTCTTGCTGAATCCCTAGCTGCTGCTGGGTGTTCTGGTAGTAGAATTGCTCAAGTGCCGCCTTTTCCATCTGCACTTGGCAGGTTGATTGTGACCTTCCCTTTAGATGTGGATCTCGTTATTATAATCCATGTTTTTGTCACTTTAAGATTGGATTATTGCACTGCACTCTCCAAGGGTCTGAAGACTAGTTGGAAACTTCAGCTAGAGAAGCTGGTTTGCTTAGTGATGCTTCTTGTTGGGAACAGATTACCCTTGTGCTCTGTGAGCTTTCCGCTTTGTTCCTGGAAGCCATCAAATGTATTGGTGTGGGGCTATAAATATAAATATTTTATAATAATAATATGGATACAAGAATTTCTCTGCTCATCACAGAAATAAATTTGCCTCTGATGAGAAATGCAGAAGCTACTTAACAGTGCCCAGCAAAAATTCTGGCAATTTGGTAGGCTAAATTCATGGGAATTAGGTAGGTACTGAAATGATAATTTTCTGGTTCTGCAGAAAATGCCATAAATCTTTAATAGGCATAAATGGTCAGGACCTTAGTTTTACAGCTCATCTGAAAGTAATGAGTTGCTTTAGAAAACAAAAATAAATATTGTAATTAGAACAAAATGGCTCCCAGGGGTGTTGTCTGATGGTGGTGGCTCTTGTTTCTATAATAAAAACACAAGGTTTTATGGTCTGATGCCCAGGTATAACCCTCAGAACATTATCTCACAAACATTGCATCTTTTAGTTGTGTTTGACTTGTTGTTTAACTAATTGATTCTGCAGTCAGTGCCTTTCTGCTGATAGGTGTGTGGACTCGGGAGACCATTCCTGTGAGGACTTGCTTTGGACCTCTGATTGGGCAACAGAGTCACTCTTTGGAAGTAGCAGATTGGACAGACAAGGCAACCAATCACATTTGGAAGGTCAGCGTATGTCATGTCTCCCTAAATCTTACGTCAGTGTCAAAATTGCCAGTGTGGTAGTTTTAACTGTGACTTGAATGCTCTCTTCTCTTTACCCCATCCCCAAATCAAGGCTGTTTTTGTGGGGGGGGTATATGTATATGATACCAGCTCTGAAATATGGCCTTTGTCAGGTGACTAGTGACAGCTGATATAATACAATGCACTGACAGTTAAACTTGTAACATAATGGAACATTCTGTAGTCTAGGGCTAGGTCCTGGAGTGGGTTACTTGTGATGACCAATATTCCATAGTATTGCACACTGAGTTCTCATTTGTATTCCTGGAATCAGTACTGTTTTATTTGGTTACATTGCAGACTGTGTGGAGTCCCCACCAAAGCGATAGGTCATTTGCTGTAGGAAAGCACTTAAAACCTTTAGTTTTCCTTTCTGGGCCATCCATAAGTGTCACCAAGGTTTCCTGATCTCTCAAAGTCAACTGATTCTGACACCCTTGATTTTCTAGCACCAGCTCTGTCACTTTTGACTTTCTAATACCATCAGCTCTACACGTGGCAGTCAAGTGTTGAGGATCCAGCAGTGCAGGTCCAGGAGAAACGCATGCAGTGGGATTCAGTGCCTAGTTTAAATGGCTCAGAGGTCTGCAGATCTATCTAGAATGACCAAGTCTGATGCTGAAATCCTAGCACTACTGATTGTGTGTTTATAGGTGATACTGAGTCATCACTCCCAAATCTGGGTCTCTGGTCCCAGAAATGTGTTTTCCCTCCAGTGTCAGATACTTAGTCTTATATAAATAGTACCCAGAGGTGATGTCTGCTGATGGTTTACTTGCAGGAGGGTCTGCAAGATAGTTGAATGAGGATATAGGTATTCCTTTTGTGGGAGTCCCTCTAAACAAAATCAGTAGAACTGTTTCTGTAACCAGGTCAGGGTTCTTAGTAGGAACTGCCATGAGCTTTCTTTGCTCTGAAACCCTAGCTGAGATGACCTTGTGCCAAGATACCCTCAGCACTGAAACCTTGGAAACTATTCCCTGGCCCAGACTGAGGTGGCTCCCGTACCGACTGAGGTGGCTCCAGTACCTACTGAGTCTCATTCAGTGCTGAAACTCTGGGAATGAATACAATTGCTAATCCACTGCTAATGTCCTGACTTTGAAACCATCCAAGGCCATTGGTACCCAGAGACAGTTAGGTTCCAAACACCAGTATCAATGTTTGGTCTGAAGACAGGCCACAAAAAGCTTTCCTGGAGTCCATACCCCTATCATCTGCTGATGCTGGATAACTGGTTCTGCATGCTTCTCCTGTTTATGTTCAGTCAACTGCATATTGACAGCTCAGAGATTCCAAGCAGCAATGCTTTATTATTTAAAGAAAAAAAAGTGGCAGCCTCTCCAGGACCATGCTGCCTTTGCACCAGAAGTCTCAGTTCTGATTAGATTGAGCCATCTGGTGCCATGTCTTTGGAATCTATTCTACTGCATTGCCAGGTGCAGGTCCTTTAAAAGTGTTTTCATATTGTTTTAAACTTCTCTCCAGTCTCAGTGCCCAGTGGGAAAGCACTTAACTTGTAAAATTGGGATTCTCAGCTGACATTAAGAATAATTCCTTGGGATCGTTGATGTGTTTTCTATTCCTTGGCTAGTCAGCACATGGCAATTGCTACCAATAAGGTGACATGTCTATGACCGCCATAAAACTGATTGGTTACAAAGGCACCACTCTTTCTTGACAGTACTCTCACCTGAGACGCTTATGCCTCAGGTTATTTAAGGTGCAAAAGACAAAGGTACCACATGGGTTTTTTTTGTGTTGTTGGAAGGAGTAAATAACTCTTCCTTATTTACTTTCTCCACACCAGTCATGATTTCACAGAGTCCTAATGCCCAGATTCCAGTCTGAGCCCGGAAGTCTACACTGTGACCCAGAGCCCGAGCCAGCTGGTATGGGCCAGCCCTGGGTGTCTAACTGCAGTGTAGACATTCTCATAGTGATCTCACGAGTGTTCTCTCCAGTCCATATATCTTTTTTGCTTTGGGGTTGGAGTCTTGTTTCACAAAGTCCTTGGGACCTTTGGTTTGTTATTGGTCAGAGTATCATTTGTACCGTGCACCGGTGACGACAGCATTACTCATAGCCATAGCTACATCCCACAGATTTAGTGAGGTAGAGGTCAGATGGCCTATAAACTGTAGTCCATATGGGAAAAATTATTTGATTAGTATCCTTAGCTCAATTTCCAGTCTCAAGTCATCTCTATTTTCATCTCATACTGGCGGCTAACTTGTCTGTATTTCCCCAAATATCCCTTATGCCCTAGTGAGGACTTGCACATGTTCGTTCATCTGGTAACATCTAACATATTCAGCTGATCCAAAGGCAGCATCCATTGCATGTCTTATTGTTTTGTTTTGTTTTTTTCATAGAATTTGCAAAGCTGTTACTCAAAACTCTGTAGGTGTCTGCATCAAAAAAAATTCTCTTACTGAGGTCTGATCTGTAAGAGTGAAATGCTGTAACTTCTTTTGACCTGCCACATAGTTTTACCAATTTTGTATTCCTTGTTCACCTAGAACTCCTCAGCCTGTCTTTCTAGAGTATTTGTACTGTTTGCTAATCTCCACAAGCAGTAGTATGCAGAGGCCACTCAAAGAAGAGAGAGGTTACTTACCAGCCATTGTTCTTCAAGAGTCTCAAATCTGCATATTCACTCTCCATCCCTCCACTACTTCAAATTCTCAGATCAAGAATTCCAAACTTAGGGAAGCAGCTGAGGGATAGATGGGGCCACTCCCATTTTTATACCCTTGGAACCCTCCATGATGGGGAGGGAGGGTGAATGGCCCAAATCAACATTACTGTAAAAATTTCCAACAGCTTGATGCCAGGAGGCACCAGTCCGACAAGGGTGACTATGCAGAGGTAACACTCTTGAAGACTATCAGTTAATTCAGGCCAACAAATCATTTTAACCTTCATTCTGGTGTACACACTTATACCCTCGCTTACCTCCCTGCAATCTTTTTTCACATTTTAATGTTATTAGATGTGATGAAAAATGAATCACATTCATTCATTAATGTCTATCACAGGTCGGCAACCTACGCACGTGTGCCAAACACAGCACGCGAGCCGATTTTGAGTGGCACGCAGCTCCCTGGCGCGGTCCCGGCCCCCAGCCCACTCAGCCCCCCTGCCCATCACTCTCCCCTGCGGGGGCAGGAGGCAGAAGTTTGGTTCTGCAGCAGCCAAGCTTCCCCCCTCCCCCTCTTTTTCCCCCAGCGTGGTGCTTTCCTACCCCTCCTCCTCTCCGTCCCTGCGCCAATCAGCTGATGGCCCTAGCGAGGGGGAGGGGGAAGAGCAGCAGCATGCACACAGCTCCGTAAAGCAGGCAGAGAGAGGTAGGGACGGAGCCTGGGGAAAGGGGGTGGAACAGGGCATATCCCTTTGACTCTTTCCTCTCTACACCAAGGATGTGGGATTGTTGCAAGGCCCGTTAGATGGAGGGATCAGGGAACTTCTGTGCAAGGTACAGTGTTGCCCTCTGAGGTTGAAGACCAGCTCGGAGAAGAAATGCCATTAAATGACTTCCTGTAGCTTAGGTGCCCCTATATTGTTATGGCTTGGTTCACCATTGGGGGTAGCATGGGCAAGATACAGTGAAGTCAGATGGCAGTTGTGTGGGAGGTGTCTTGCTGGAACGGGCGTCTTGCTCAGTCTGGGTAAGCAATTCCTCTCCTAAAGAAAGGGATGAGCTCTGACCAAAGTCATTGCCACATATTATCCTGACACTGTTTGTTTTGTTTTTTTCTGTCAGATGTACCACAATGGCGTCCTGGAGTTCTACATCATTACAACTGATGAAAATGAGTGTAACTGGATGATGTTTGTACGCAGAGCCCGGTGAGAGCTGTTTACCCAGCTTGAGCAGATTTGGACCCTATGGTGTCTTTTTTTTTTTTTTTTTAAATAAAGACTATGTATTATTTGTACTACCATAGTGCATAGGAGCCCCATGCACCTATGAACCAGTATTCCATTGTGCTAGTCACAGTACAAACACAGAACAAAAAAACAGTCCCTTGCCCCAAAGAGCTTATGATCTATGATAAGGCAAGAGACAACAGATGGATATAGACAGATGCGGGGTGGGGGAAAGAGGCGGGGTTTGAAAATAGACCAGTCAGACACAGGGTGAGGGTGGGGTAGAACACAAGTAGTGTGAATGTGTTGGTGGCAAATGTCATGTTCATTCCATTATTTGTTTGTTTGGAAGGGATTATTTACAAAGGGGTCAACTAAATGGAAGGAAAAGGGAAGGTGAGGGGTAGGGGTACAGGGCAGGGGAGTAGGGGCAGGTGTGGAGTGAAGCTGGGGTGAAAGAACTGTGAGGGAGGGGAAGGGTTGGCACAAACAGCCAGTCCCCTTGACTCCATGTGACTCTAAAGTCTGCCCATGGCCTAGAGAAATTTTGAAGAATGAATGTGCAGCCCACTGCAGTGGCTGCCCTATGTAATAATTAAAGAGTGGTGCTGAGTGAGCCTTTGAGGGATTTCTAGGAAGCTGGGATTGTTGATAGGAGAAAATCAGTAAAGCGGCAAGCAAGAGGCTGGGCAGGGTATTATGGGGGGTGAACTAATTATATGGTAAAGCATCACTCCGAACCTGTGAATTGAATCTAGCCATTTGTCCTTTCAAGCCTTATGCCAGCTGCTTCTTTTGTGAATATGGTGATCTATTGTTCTCTTCCCTTCCTCACACTTTTTAAAATAGATCTGTTAAGATGGCATTTGCTTGCTTTTTTGCTTTACTGATCAGATGCTCCCAGGTACTGCAATGTGGGCCAAGACCATCCTTTTGTTCTGGGGTTCACTGCCTTTCTCCTAATCCCTACTGATAGCTGTGCCTTTTTCTCTGCCCGGGAGTCTGCAAGGAGAGCTGTGCAAACTGATGTTAATATTGCCCCATGAGTGGGTCAGTAGGAAGGATATAATAATTTCCCTATTACTGCATGAGACAGAGCGGGTCTCCTCTGTAATTCATTTCATCAGGCTAGTGAGCAGGCATCAAGAAGTTGCTCCTGGCCTTGGGTCTTCTAGCAAAGTGGTGCAGTGCTGCTTGCATGTTCTACCGTTGATCTGCAAGGCCAGCAAGACACTATTGCCTCCTGGAAATCTTTGCAAGTGCTTTAAATTCAGCTATTTCTGCTTATTAGGGCAGGTCTTCACTACCTGCCGGATCAGTGGATAGGGATCGATCTATCGGGGATTGATTTATCGTGTCTCGTCTAGACACGAATAAATCGATCCCCGAACGTGCTCCCCGTCGACTCCGGAACTCCAGCTCACAAGAGGCGGAAGCGGAGTCAACGGGGGAGCGGCAGTGGTCGACTCGCCGCCGTCCTCACGGCCAGGTAAGTCAACCTAAGATATGTAGCTGAAGTTGCGTATCTTAGGTCGACACCCCCCCAGTGTAGACCAGGGCTCAGACTCATTTTGTATTTCTCTTTCCTTGCCTTTTTTATTAGGGGTATTAGCATGAGAAAGGATCTTAGTTCTCTTAAGAGGTCATCTGCTCGTTTCCCACAGTTTGCTCTCTGTGATGTCAGTTATTTTCACAGCAACCAATTGTGATGTCACAAATGCTTGATGACTTTATAGGGGACTAAACAATAGGAATAAATGAGCTTCATGTCATCATCCCTAGTAATAAAGAATGAGGGAAGTGATAGAATGGCAGTTGAGAAGAAGTGTTTCTGAAATGAAAATTCCCCGCAGGATACTGAGAGTTCTTTAAGGAGATTCCATTGTCTTTTAGTACTACTGATAGCTTTGCTTTTTGTTCCCAAGCTGACAATTTTGAAAGGTGTTTAAAGGCTCTTTTGTTGGTGTAGGAATCGGGAAGAGCAGAATCTGGTAGCTTATCCCCATGATGGAAAAATGTACTTCTGCACCTCGCGGGACATCCCTCCTGAACAAGAGCTTCTCTTTTATTACAGTCGGGATTATGCTAGACAGATTGGTAAGAAGACTGGCGCATTTATTTGCTTTTACAGACAAAGTCGAACTTGAGCTCCCTTTTATGTGCTGCCTCTGGGCTGTAAATTGGGATTTCCTTAAGTTTTTTTTGTCAGTGCTTGATAGTGAGTGGTATTGTACTCCTATAAATTCCAGTTCACTATGTGTAAATAACAGGTTCTTCACCATTGCTATAGCAGCCCTTTAATTTCTCTTCAATCAGAATGAAAAGATTTCATATTCCAATGGGACAAAGAGTTGTTTCTCTGTCATCCATAACTTGGGAGAGGCAATAATATGATGCGTTAGAGTCTCCAGATTTTGAGTGGTCATAACCGGTATTGGTGTAATGCTCTTCATAGTTTAAATTTCCACATAACAAATTATGGTGAACTTAGCGCTTACAGAAGGATCAGGGCACTGAACTAAACTATTTGTATAGTACCAAATGCAGTGCAAGCTTCCCTTCATCTGCATGGCTTAGCTGAGAGCCATATAGGTGCCAACACTGATTGAAAAGAAGGGAACTCTAGGTCGACCTTTAGTTTTCAAGCAGGAGGAACCAGGCACAAAGGAGGAGAGACTGTTACTTGTTCATTGGACTTCAAGGGTTGGAGGATGCTGCTCCTGTCCATAATTCTGTTAGATCAAAATCTGAAGTCCTTACCCAGGTGTATTTAATCTTTATTGAGGAAAACTCCCATTGAAATTAAGTTAAGAACTGAATAAGATCTACCAGAATTTGGCTCAGTACTATTACTGCTATTAATATATTGCATTTATATAATGCCTTTCACCCAAGGATCCCGAACACATTACAAAGGTGAATAAGAATCAGTATCACCCTTTTACAGATGGGGAAACTGAGGCACGGAAACTTGTTCAAGGTAGCACAGCGAGTGACTGAGTCAGTGAAAGAATTCTGATTTCCCAGACCTTTATCCTTTGAGCTTATTACTTCACTTGAAGTGCAGTTCATCCATCCTGTAGCATATGAATAACTTTAGTTGGTGTTCCCAAGGTTCTTGGGTAGAACAGGTACCATAACCCTCTGTAGTCTGTTGATACCCTTTGAAGCAAGCGTAAGGCTCAATTTAACAAGCTGTAGAAAAACCACGCCACTTGATTTTAAATTGGGGAAGGTATGCAGCCATGTTATGCAGTCGGCCAGCAAATGTTTTGAGTGTGTGAAGGAATGGTGTCTCTAATCAAAAGAAATGCTTTTGGGTTATAGGTGTCCCTGAACACCCAGATGTGCATATCTGTCACTGTGGAAAGGAATGCACTTCCTACACAGAGTTTAAGGCCCATCTGAGCAGCCACATCCATAACCACCTTCCCAGCCAGGGGCACAGCAGCAGCCATGGATCGGGCCACAGTAAGGAAAGGAAGTGGAAGTGCTCCATGTGCCCCCAAGCTTTCATTTCTCCTTCCAAACTTCATGTCCATTTCATGGGACACATGGGCATGAAGCCACACAAGTGCGATTTCTGTAGCAAAGCTTTCAGCGATCCCAGCAATCTCCGGACTCACCTCAAGATACACACAGGTAAGGCAGATGGCCTGAGTCACACTTTAAGATGCCATTTCACAAAGAGTGTTGTTTGAATTGAAGTAAACTTACTGCTGGCAAAAGGTGCCCGATTATCAGCCCCAGAGACTGAAATCCTTTGTTCATTCACAAAATAGGCCCTATACATACAGCAGCAATGCAGACTTACCCCAGCTACTGCCTCTACATGCTTCGGCCTTGACCTGGAAGGACTGTCTCTCTCTCCAGGTACTTAGAAGGCCTCCAGCACCTTAGTATCCAGGAACTGCCTATGGAGTGAGAGAGTAACAGTCCAGGTCCATTCAGTTCTTGACCCAATGAGTTGAGACTGCTAACATGAGTGCCAGTTATGTTGGGGGTTTTGTGATGTGGACACCTATTCACTAGGAACTGGACTAAGACCCACCATCTCATTTCCATGTACACTGCTGAACACTTGTCGGGTGGTAACTGACAGTAATCCACCTGTGCCAGCTGTAACTCCTCAGTCACTGGTTTAATCACATTGAGGCACATAACCAAGCCTTTATCCAGACTCTTCAGTCCTCAGAGGTTAAATCTAAATAAGCTGTCAGCCTGTGGATGGCACCAATTATATTGATTGAGGTTTATGGCTTCAGCCCTAAATCCCAGGATAAATTACTTTGCTGTACATGATAGGACTATAGGAGCCACAAAGTAGGCTTGTTTACTACATACACTTTTTTTTAAGGCAGGAAATTAAAAGGTAAATATCTTTGCAGACTGCCTTAGTTAAATGGGTACCTGGTGGTGGTAATAATTCCCAATTCCTATATAGCACTTTTCATCGATATAGCTCAGAGTTTTTGAAGTAAGCATCATTATCCCCATTTTACAGATGGGGAAACGGGAACAGAGTGGTAAAGGGATGTAAGAACATAAGAATGGCTATATGGCGCAGACCAATGGTCCATGTAGCCCAGTATCCTGTCTCCTGACCGTGGCCAATTCCAGATGCTATGAACAGAACAGGGCAATTATTAACTGATCCATCTGCTGTTGTCTAGTCCCAGCATCTGGCAGTCAGCTATCTTGGCTAATAGCCATTAGTGGACTTGCCAAGGTCACCCAGAAGGCCAGTGTCCAAACCAGGAATAGGACCCAGGCACTGTTTGAGTGTTCAGTGTCCCAATTCTTAACCCTGAAATACCAGTCTTAAGATCCAGTACTGAACTCTTAATGACAGCACTCTTACAGTTAGAGGACTTTCCATTCAGATGTACCCAACGTGCTTAAAATATTTGATTATACAAATTGTTCATTAGATTTACTTTATTTATGTTGCAATTGCAAAGACCTTTTGGCTGAACACAGCATCTGGGTGTCCTGCCTCTTTATAAAGCTCCCAGCTCTGGAGTGATTGAATTGAGCTCAGGTGTCAAATTTTGATTTCTTGCATGGCTAGCCCAGACTGTTGTTTTAATAGGTCATCATGCTGAGATTGGAACAGAGCTGCAGGAATAGACAGGTGAATTCTTAATCTGTTTCAGGGAAAGATTTTTCTGTAGTGAATGATGGGTTTTTTTTTGCAGACGTCATTGTCACTGTGTGTGTGCAATTCTAGGTCAGAAAAATTATCGCTGTGCCCTCTGTGACAAGTCATTCACCCAAAAGGCTCACCTGGAATCGCACATGGTCATCCACACCGGGGAGAAGAACCTGAAGTGCGATTACTGTGACAAGCTGTTCATGCGGAGGCAGGACCTCAAACAGCATGTACTCACCCACACACAGTAAGTGATCTTAAGTATGGCAGCTAACCAACAGGAAGTCTAGACCAGGCCTATGGAGTAAATAACAGATCTGGACAATATAGAATACTCTGTGAACTCACTCAGAAATCTGGATTCAAGAGAAAATAAATATCACTCTAGGTTATGGGGAAGTGCATCTTGATCGACTCTAGGATGGCTGTGGTGTTGGCCATCTGTTGAGGATGGAATATTCTGACAGGAAAGCTACCATTGAACCTTCTAAGGCTTCTGCAAAATTTGCTTTTCTTACTACAGAGAAAACCCAAATCATCCTGCTTGCATAGTGTAATAGCATTCTCAACCCTCAGTTTTGGGAAGGAAGGTAATCCACTGATTTTCGTCCCTAATTCTCAGCTGAAAACTGTCCAAGTTCCAATGTGACCATGCAGAATCAGAAATCATGCCACAGCCTCACTGGCATTCTCACATATCAACTCCTTGTCCCAGTCTTTGTCCAACCAGTCCCAGTCTCCACCCTGGGATTCTCATCCAATCTCTCTTCCCCTGCCCCCTGAGCTCATCTGAATCTAATTCCTCCACCCATCCCCCTCCCAGTTCTTGTCCTTTGTGCATTTGTCAGGCCGATTTATTCTCCAGTGTCTGAGATAGCAGGGGAGTACTGGATAGCACAGGGCAGGCAGTCTCCCTGCTCCCAGTTCTGGTATATCAGCAGCTGGCCATGAGCACCAATGCTCAGCCCCCAGCAGCCCTGGTGTGGAGCAGTGCAGACAGAATCTATAGAGCATTTAGCTGCCAAACTCTTAATGTGTCTACTGAACAGAGATTTTTCAAAGAAATAATGTGGCCAAATTTGGTCAGTTCCTGGGAACAACAGGCCGATCCCTGGTACCAGGGTAACCATACTGCCAAATTTCAAGTTCCTGCTCCAGCATCGAGTTTTGGTTAACAAAACTGTTCTGGTCAATGAATTCTATCCCAGAAGAACTTTATCCTGATTTATAAAGAGGCTGTACCGTTGTTGGCCCTAGTGGATTTATTGCCACTGTGACAAAGCAACCTACACAAAGGCTATGTAGCCTTTATATGCACACAGTTGCTTGTAAACCCTGTGCAGTTGTCTCACCCCATATGTGAACTCATTTTCAAACTGGTTCCTTTAAACTAAGAAGCACATTGTAACAGTGATTAAAGTAACCCCATTTCCCCATACTCCTCTAATCACTTAAACAAGTCTTGTCAATTATAGTTGCTGTGTATCATGAGGAAAATCTGACTTTTTTTTCAATCCCTTGTAGAGAACGGCAGATCAAGTGTCCAAGGTGTGACAAGCTGTTCCTGAGGACAAATCACCTGAAGAAACATCTCAACTCCCATGAAGGAAAGAGGGACTATGTGTGTGAAAAATGCTCCAAGGCTTATCTAACCAAATACCACCTCACTCGCCACCTAAAAATCTGTAAAGGCCCCACATCCAGTCTCTCAGCCCAGGAAGAGGAGGATTCAGAGGAGGAAGAACTAATAGAGTCAGTGAGGACTGAAGACTGTAGGATTAACAGTGGAGTGTATGCAACAGATGACTCACTCTCTGGACATAAGTGACAAAAGATGGAGGAAAACTTTAGATGTAAAATTGGGGAGGAAAAGTCACTCCCCTTTCCCCAAGCATCATGTTTTTATCAATGAAACATTATATCCCTATTTAATAAGCCCTCTTGCTAAAACTCTGAATGAGAATGGATGACGCACTTATCTGTTGACAAGGAACAGTTTCCAGTAAGGAGATCATAAAAATACACTGTGCACAGACTGACTCTTGTCTTTCATATATTTTGCTCATAAACACTGACAAAGTTACCTTGCTCCATTCTTTGGATGGAAGAATCATGAAACAAAAATGTGATTTAGTTACCATAGGAACCTGTGAGCCAACCGTCTTGAATTGCCAAAGCCATGAAAGTATGTTGGGGATTTAAAAGAAAAATGATTGTGTATTTTGACACTTTAATTCAAAGGGTTTTGTGTTCTCTCTCTGAGCCACAGAGCATAGTACAGAGCATTCAAATTCTCAGCTTTCCTTCTAGAAGTACAAATTAAATGCTTTGGTTAAAAAATAGTGAAATCAGTACTCAATGTGGATAAAGCAATTACCTGACCACAAAAATTGTAAAGGAGACCAACATTTGGCTTTCAGCTAAGTGTTGCCTTTTAAGTTCCAGTTCAATAGGAGATGAGGCATGTAGTGATCCTACTTAATTCCATATGTTAAGTTTTGATGGGTTTACTTGCCTTTCAGACCACCAGAGGCTTGAAATTGTCCAGATAGTATATATTACTCATTACTAAGCTGTAAATCTTAGCCACCTGAAGTGCTGGTGATGATTGGAGGGTTTGCTGCTAATGTATTTATGGAATGAAAATTTGTTTTCCTTTTGGAAAAATTAAAATGTGGCTCTTTTCTAATGTGCTTTTCCAGTAGAATGATGGAAAAATGTAGATCCTCAGTGTGTGTGTCAACATTGCCACGTTCCTAACCCAATTCTGCCTTTGTAGGGCTTGCTGGTAGGAGTATTCCCCATCAGATGGGGTACTCTCCCTAATGCAGTTAAAGAGCATACACAAACGTTATTTTGAAAAACTGTCCTTTCATAGCCAGTTTAAAAAAATGGCTGCTGAGAGCCTGTGAAGTAGGTTGAATTTAACATAGAGCATGGCAAAGGAAGCACTTTGCAAGTAATGGAGAAGAATCATAGTAGAACCCCCTGCTCAAAGCAGGACCAATCTCCAACTAACTCATCCCAGCCAGGGCTTTGTCAAGCCTGACCTTAAAAACCTCTAACAACCTCCATAGCTAACCCATTTCAGTGCTTCACCAAATCTAAACCTCCCCCATTGCAACTTGAGACCTTTACTCCTTGTTCTGGCATTTGCTACCACTGAGAACAATCTCGATCCATCCTCTTTGGAACCCCCTTTCAGTTATCAAATCCCCCCTCATTCAGCTCTTTTGCAAACTAAATAATTCCAATTCCCTCAGCCTCTCCTCATAAGTCATGTGCTCCAGCCCCCTAATCATTTTTGTTGCCCTCCACTGGACTCTTTCCAATTTTTCCAAATCCTTCTTGTAGTGTGGGGCCCAAAACTGGACACAGTATTCCAGATGAGGCCTCACCAATGTTGAATAGAGGGGAATGATCACGTCCCTCGATCTGCTGGCCGTGCCCCTACTTATACAGCCCAAAACATGGTTAGCCACCTTGGTGACAAGGGCACACTGTCGACTCATATCCAGCTTCTTGTCCACTATAACCCCTAGGTCCTTTTCTGCAAAACTGCTGCCTAGCCACTCGGTCCCTAGTCTGTAGCAGTGCATAGGAGTCTTCCGTCCTAAGTGCAGGACTCTGCACGTGTCCTTATTGAACCTTAACAGAAGACTTAAGAATAACCAAACCGTAGAGCTTCCTCTGGCAAAGAAGAGTTTGATGGTATAAACGATCAGAGATACCACAGTTGAGGAACAGAGTGACTTGCACTATGAATAGGGACTTTGCTGATATGCCTCCAGCCCAAATTGATTTTGTTAAGTCCCAGCCCTTGCCTGAATCCCTTTTAGGCCCCTTACGTTGTACAGATCCTGGTGAAAATGCAAAGAGTAGCCACTGAACTGATCACAGTTAGGTAGGGGTGTGTGTGTGTGGGGGGGAAACAGACTGACTATATATATTCAGGCTGTGGTACACAGCAGGAGGGGCCAGGGCAGAGGGTACATGTAAGGAGCATGAGAGTGGGAAAAGGATGTACTGTGTGAATGCATGTAGTAGGCATGACCCAGACAAACAGGCACCATGGCAGCAAATCTGTGTAAATTAGTATCTACTGGGTTTTTGTTTACAAAAGTTGGCAAGTAAGGAAGACTGAGGGGTCAGACTGCAATCCCCCATTCACCTTCCATCTAAACTAGTGTGGCACCTAAAGTTTTACTGTCAAGTTTCTGACTCTGGGCAGGCAGCTGGATGTCTTTTATACCTCAGCCCCAGCATGATTATCAAACCAGGGGAAATCAGATCTTCCTGTCTCTCACAGCTGGATGGGTGTACTCTGGGCAGGCTTAGCTCCATCCAGAGGGTTCCAGGAGGGTGAGGAAGGAGACTTTCTTATGACCTGCAGGCCAGGGGGTTAGGATACACATTCAGGATGTGGGAGAGCCCCTGCCCCCCACCACCAACTGAGAGAGGAGGTGAGCAGGAATCTGCCCCCTCACAGCTGAGTGGCCTATGCACTAGGCTATAGAGGCACTTGCTCTCTCTAGCCTAAGTAATATTTATTTAGTGATTTAAAGTAGAAAGTTTTCAACAAGCAAGAGAGCCCTCGGCCAGGAGGTACAGAACCCCCCTTGAAATCCATCTCATCAGACAGGGGTGGGGATAGAACCAGGATCTCCCACATCCATTCTGAGTACCCTAACCCTTGAGTTATAAGGGAGCAGAGCCACTCCAGGACTGGTTTGGGGGGAGGTAGGTAGGCACTTAACATTTTTGCAAGAAAGGGCTTAGGTGCTGAAGCTGCCTGGCTCTAGGAGAGGAAGTCCCATCTGCAGATCACAAGTAGAGCAAGGCATTTCCCTGCAGCCCGGACAGAGCACTGCTCTTCTCACTGAGCTAGTCACCTGTCATGCTGCCAGTAGGGCTTATGTTTACATGGCAAAAGCAACTGGAAAATAAATTAAAACAAAGCTGGACGCGCAGCACACCCTTCGCTTCTGAAAAAAGTCACGGTGTTTTTTTTACAGTAAGCACAGCAGGCGCAACTGCTTTAGAGAAATAACATAATTTGCATCTCCGCCACTAAAGGAGCACACAATTAGCAAGAACTCCATTACGTGAAAGACAGACCATGCATAAGCATAAAGATTTTGAAAACAGCCACTTAGCAATTACTTCTACATGTCATACCTTGAAAAGCAGAATGTAAAGTTTACTTGTACAAAAGGAGATCCCTTGTTAACTGAATCTGGGGGCACAAAAGCAGATTCTACATAGTGATTGATTCCCCCCCATTTCCAAAAGTTTCAAGAAAATTAGCTAAAAACATGATAGTATTAATTGACAATACAGTACTTTCACAGCTCCTGGGGGCTCAAATATACATTATCAATTTAAAAAAAAAGGCACCAGCCCAAGGAATATGGAATTTAATAACAGTTTTCTAGTTTGTTTTTTTAAAATAATTTATCTATACTGATAAAGCTAAAGTAATACAACTGCCCTAGTATGTACAAAATTATTCTCATATGGGAAGGGGAAATAAGCAGCGTGTCACCTTTGTGTAATTACAACCACACTAGGGCGTATACTAGTATAACTCAGTATATTGGTAAAAAACAAACAAAATACCGCACAGTCTAGCCTCATTTTAAAAAGGAACTAGAAACGGAATTTCTCACAGATCATCATTCTAGGAGCTGAAACTTTACTGTGAGATATTGGCAACTAAACCTAACTGACAGAAGGATATTTTAAGAAGGCGGCTGGAGTCAAGATTATAGGTTAGGGATAGATTACTTGGGGGAAAAAACCCAGTGATCTGCACTCCTCTGCAGTGCACAAGAAGAACTACTAAAGCACGTAGGTTGAAGGCAAGAGAGGAAGCTATGGCAAGAACAGACAAACCTGAAATGTTTTCAGAGTTCCTGCTTTAATCAGCAAGCTAGAGTTTGGGACAGGACAGCAAGTCCTCCACCACAGGCAACCAGCACTGGGCTAAGTACAACCCCTCCCCCCCTTTTATCTTTATCCTGGCAGGACTTACTTTGTTGTGTCTTTCTTATTTTAAAATAGGACACACTGAAACAGTGTTGTTTAAAAATTAAGTACACGCCAGGTACAGCTTTCCATTATGCACACTTCATATCCATTAGCTACTGCTATCCTAACCCATTCCATAATTAGGTAAACCTAATTAGACTGTTTAAAAGACCTCTCTGTGTTCCCTCCAGTTTAATAAGAATGGGTGATAGCTGCATGTGTTTAAATCTCTTAGTAGACTAAGATACTGTATTTAAAGAATATCCCAAACTTTGTGTAATGGCCATGGCCTGTGGCTGGTTTAAGATGCATCTCTGGCCTATTTCATATTCTAAGACTATTTCAGGTTGGTGACCTATTATTCACAGCCAAAGATTTCTACAACCCCCTTCCATTTACTAGGAAAGAGGGGGGAAAATGTATCAATATCACAACAATAAACCTGTGTCATTTGTGTGTATTGAGAAGCTTACAGAACAGTTGACGTTGAAGGGTAAAGGTGTACAGGGAGTGAGATTTTCTTTGCTTTAGATTGTATGGTAGTTTTATAATGCTTAACAGCCCCCAATTGCCTTTCACCTCCCTCCCCCTAGTGGTTGCCATCCACCAGTTGAAAAACACTGTTCTAAGAGATTTAAAGTAAGATGTTAATCTTTCAAAAGCGATACTGGACATTTGTTAAACAGTCAATCCTCAGCTTACTCTGGGGGAACTTAAGCATTGTTTGACTACTTACACTAAAAGAGTTTTTGTTCAGCCCTTGACTTAAGTACTATGGCAATTTTCAGTTGAAGTAGTTTTCATTTGCAACTAAAAAGAAATCCATTCATTCCAATCCTTTATATACACTCTACAGCAGCACAGTGCTTTCCTGCCAAAGATACATCACTTTACAAGTGAAGTTTACAAACAAAATGTGATGTGCTATCCCCATTTCAGTGCAAGGTAAAGCAAGGTGCAGGCATGTCACTTAACTTTTCCAAGTCAGTGAGAGGCAGGAACCATAACTTCTGACTCCTGTGCCTTAACCACAAGACCATGTTTTCCTCCCACAAGATGAAAAAAAGCTGCAGATTGCAGTAAACTTGATACACTTCCATAAACATTTCCAAACCAGTGGGTGCAGAGTACACATTAACTGTAGTCCCAAAGTATACTCTGGATTGATGTTTTGCATTTATATACCATCTATGTGAGGTTTGATCCGTCATGATTCCATTTTTGCTTATGGACTTTTGCTGCTACTGCTGGCAAAGGAGCTGCTAGTTGCAGAGTTTGTATTGGCAGGTACCAACCTCTCTCTGCTTCCAAAAACTTCATTCACTGCAACACAAGAGATTACATAAGTGCTAGTATCCTGGAGAGAAGATCACTACAGTAGCTAAAGCATGGTTTACAGTAATGAAATGGGAATCTTAAACTTAGTCGAACAGAGTCTTGAAAGCTTTTTTTCCCAAACCAGGAGGGTTTAAGTTTTATGTTTCAAAACAAAGGAATTATCCTAACTAAATACATTAAGAGGAAGGCATGGTACTTCTCCCCCACAGAGACGCTGGCTGCTGTTCTGTGGTCATGTTGCAAATGGTCTGTGATTGTTCTGTCTGAAGATAAGTGTGAGAAAGGCAGGTTGTTTCCTATGTACTTAAGTGGTATCCATCTATTCACACTTGGAGATAGGCTAAGTTTTGCATAAGGTGTTATGCTTAAAATTTAATTCTGGTTTTAGGGTTTAGATTTACATTTGATTTCTGCATGGCTTTAAAAAGGTAGATCCAACATCACTACCGTTTATTACACTTGATAAAAATACAATTGGGCATGCGGCCAAAGCCAGTTCCCACTGTTGCAAACCACAGCCAAAAGTTTTTTTTGCATATTAGAAGCCGGTGGTTCTAGAGACAAAATATAAAAAGTAACTGTGAAGATCCTCAACCTCAGCCATGCAGCCAGCATTTAAAAAAAAAAAGTACATCAGACTGAAACGAAAAGAATAAGCTATACCAATGTCACCTTTGTATACACATTGAAAGAAAATACGTCATTTTTAACAAACACTGGAGGCTTCACTTCAAAAAAGTTGATTTTTGTTAAGAATTTGAAGATACCCTTTTTTATTTTTTTTAAAAGAAGCAGGATTCCACCACTTTCATTGTGAGAGTGCAATGCCATATTTCAAAGCATGAGATCAAGGCATCTATTCCACTTAGACTGAAACCTCACGAGGGCAGAGACTAATCTACCCAAAGTGCGTGGCACACAGTTAGCAGCAGAACAACGTAACAGGATGCTGGACACACTTCATTACCTGCAGTTCTCTCACAACTGCCTTGTTGCTTCATTTGATGTATTACTGGACATGCAGTATATTAGGGAGAAAAAATAGAATCCTGAAACTCTGAATAATGAGATGATGTTACCTGCAGAAATACTGCTTATATCCCAGACTCGAAGCCCTTCTCTCTCCCCTCCAAAGGCATAGACAAATGGCAAATCAGGGCAACAAGCTGCACAGAAGAGAACACCCTAGAGGAAAAAATATTGTTTTAATGTAAAAAAAAACAGTCACCTTCACACACCTTGACGGAACAAGTTAAACAAATGTAAGGCCCTGCTATGCCTCTTGAAAACTGATTTTGAATGATTTTGTAAAAATTGGATATTTTTAAAGCAGAGGCTTCCAGTCGTGTGTTGAATTGTGTGATGTACTAACAGTACCCAGGACAAGATGCCCAATTCATCTGAAGTGTTAAGGAGAACAAGACAATGAAGCCTGGTTAAAATCAGAAGTGAGCTCTATTAATCATGGTTTATAAGTAAACTTTCTTAGAAGTGACCTATAAGTTACCTACCATTTTCATATCCCTGGAATGGATCAGACTTGGTTTGTCCCCCAGTATATCCCAAATTTTTACATATTTGTCAGCAGATGATGTCACAAGGCACCCTTTGATCTGACTGCTTAATTGGAGTCCTGAAAAGTTAGAATAGATCAGTTTAAAATCACCATTTAATTGTTACATATTTTTCTTCCCTGTGTAACATTTTAAAGGGAAGTCGAAAGAACTTCAGTCTCCATGTGCCTTAAAGGAAGCAGTGTGGAGACTAATAGAAACATTGCGCCCCCGCCCCGCACTTAGTGGGAGAAGCAGGGATCCTTCTGGGTGTGAAAAAACCTTCAGTGTCCCTGTCTCCTCTGGCAGTAACCAGGACCTCTTGGACTTCAAATCATGGCTCAATCCTCTCCTTCCAATTGCTAATTCCTTACTTCATGGCTTCTCTGAAAACTGTTCAACCTCATGGCCTCCTCTTTCAACTATGAGTGCGAGACCTCTTTTTGTTATCCCAGACTATGTGCTCATTTTTGAGGCAGTTGCAGCGTGTGTACGTATTAGTATTAATAATCATTGATCCAGAGTGTGAGAGAGATTATTAATCTAAAAAACTAAAATATAAAAAAGATCAATGGTGTTTTGGGTTTTTTTGTTTTTGCAGAATCCTCTTCATGCAGGAATAATTTTGTGCAAACTACTTCATTCAAGAATGTGAACCAAACCAGTGAGATCTGCTTTGCCATTTTTATTCATGTAATTCTAGGAGAAAAATGCATTATGGTCAAAACATGCATCCCTTAAAATACAACTCGACCAAGAGGCCATTTAAATGGCCAGCTACCATGATTAGTACTAAAGGTTTTTGCTAAACAAAAGGCTGCCTCTCTCAAACAAGTTCATATTCACTTAACTATTTAAAAGACTTATTCCAACTACACATTAATGGGCACATTTTAAATATAAAAGGAAGATATAAAATTTACCAGATACTTCCTCATTATGAGCCTTCAGAGTAAAAAGTGGCTTATCGGAACGAGCATCTAGACAGTACACAAAGCCATCTTCTGTGCTAGCCTGGGGAAAACATTACTTTGTCAAAAGAAATTGCCATATCAATTCACGAGAAACAGCCTAAGAATTAAGCATCCAATCTAAAGTTTGTAAAATCCAATAAAATTCAGATTTTATATTATAGTATCCTGAACAAGATGAACACTAATTTCTTAAACAAGAAATTACGCTTGATTAAGCTTGCACTTAGATAGCTTGCACACCTGACATGCTGTATGACTCAAACACTAGGTAATGGGGTATGTGATGGAAAACACCCCTGAGTTCACACCCTATGCACTATTATAATAACCTTTGTATAAGGTATGCCTTGTGATGTATCATTTGAAAACTCAACTTGCTGATCAGTAATATCAAGGTAAAGTGCACATAGCAACATTATATGTAAAGTTATGAACATAAGCTAAAATCATGACTGAAGTACATTTCCCAGACAAGTCTTTGACAAGGAAGGGAGGCAAGGACCAAGAGATCTGCATCTCAACAAAGAAACAACATTGAGTCTCCTTCTTTCAGCAGACTACCTATCTCCTGGTTCTTAGCTGGAAATGCTTTTCAAAGAGGAACTATAAAAAAGGAGGGGCAAATACCCCAAGACGCCATTCTCTTTTTCCCTGCCCACCTTATTCTCTACACCTGAGAATACACAGGAAACAGCCATGGAACTGTGGGGGAGAGGTTCTGATCTGAAGATTTTGGTCAGTAATGCTACTAGAAGCATGTGGTGAGATATTTTGCTTGAATCTAATATAGTCTGTGAAGTTAGTTACAAGAAAAATAAAACATTTTCTAGCGCCTATTTCTGACTTTTATGCCTCATTACTTGTACTCACAATAAAACAAATTCATTAACTACAAAGAAATAGATTTTCAAATCTATCCCCGGTCAATAGTAACTGAAAAGTTATCTGATGTCCGGTCTATGCAAAATGAGTTGGTGGTCTTAGCAAAAAGGTGATTACTTCACAAATGTAATGAAATGCAAGTCACTTTTGGTGATTGTAAGTGAAGAAGTGAATGAGATGTGGAGACTGAATTCCTGTCTAACCCTGTTTTTTCATTAAAATTTCAGTATTTTTTGCTCAGCTACACTTGTGAGACAGTGCCTTCTAGTGCTTAAGTAAGGAATTAAAGTTGTCTCATCTACACTTAAAATCTTTGAAATAAAAATCCTGAGCAAGTAACATATCAGTACAGGGTAACAGTGAGACGTAACAGGGCTGGCAGCAGAGGAAAATCTGCTTCAACCACCAGAAATTAATGAAACATGGCTAAGAAATAAGTCTCCAGGGTGATAAGGAAACAGCACAAATTGGCTTAGTGATGGTGTAACTGCATTCATGTGAAAAAAGATACCAAATTCATAAGTAATCAGTATTCTTAATTGTTAGTGGGTTATCAATCAAGGTGGAAAATGCTGGTAGCTCAACTCAGTCCATGAAATAGCAGTGACAACAGCTGACTAGCTACACATTTATCTTTGATTAACAGGTAAAGTGCAACAACGATAGCCAAAAGTGTATGGTGAAAGAATATACAATATATACTCACTAAGAAGTTACAAGGTGAAAAATGATTCCAAGTCACTCTCTCAACCTGTCCACTAAACCGCCAGATTCGATGATTATCCTGTGGACTTCTACAGTCATACAGAACAGCAGACCTAGAAGAAATCACATCTGAACATTTCATGAAATTTGTTTGATCATCATCACCTAGCAATGTTTTCACTAATTTATTCATGAATTTTAATGGAAGCAGCTTCAAAACACAGGAAATATTTAGGTTTTCAGATTCACTTTTGAAAAAGCAAATAAAAGATGATGCTAAAGGGGTAGAAAGGATTTATATTATGCACCAAGGTGTTTCTTGTGGGTACAAGTGCCATTCTGTTGAGACTAAATGAGGCAGATGAATTCCAATACAATCACTACACTACATAGGAAATACTATCGCATAGGGGCCAGGATTATACACGAATGTATCACTTCAATATGAACATACATCATTTCATTTTACTAGTTTCAAATAACCAGTTTGTTAGAAAATAAAATATTAGTTAGGAAATCAATTTATGAAAAATGCATCTTGTGTGTATTTTCAAATATGCTTTAAACAGGAAATTAAGCTTTAGAAGTGGCTGGGGAGATCCTATATTTAAAACGAGCGAGAGCAGATGAGAATGAGCGGCTCATGTGGGACTCTGATAATTCTTGTGTTGAGCCCAATGGGGCAGAAACTCTTCAAGTGGCAGCAAGCATGCCGAAGTTGTTTGATGTTAATGAAAGGAGGCAGGGATGAAAGTAAAGCCGAAGACTTACCAGTACGGGGGCTGGCTCCGGCCTCCAAAAGGGGTGGGGCCTTGGGCAGAAGGGGCGGGGCTTGGGGTCAGCATCCCCCAGCCAGCCCTTCCACACTGCCTGGCCCATGCTGCCCAGGGCTCCAGCAGTGATTTAAAGAGCCCGGGACTCCAGCTGCTGCCGCAACACCCGGAGCCCCAGGCCCTTTTAAATTGGCAGCCCCAGGGCAGCTGCTCCTTCCCCCCGCCCCCACGCAATTGGCGGCTGGAGGGGCGCAGCAGCAAAAGGGGCAGCGCTTTAAGCAGGGTCCTTTGCCGCGGCAGTGCTTTAAGGGACTCCGCAGGACCACCGACGGGGGACGCAAAAGGGCCAGCGACGTTAAAGCACTGCTGCGGCAAAGGACCCTGCTTTAAAGCCAGCGGGGTACGGGCCGGTATTGGCGAATACTTTTTACCGTCCCGTACCGGCTTACTTTCACCCCTGGAAGGAGGAAAGAGACACCATAGCTTTAGAAACCTCTTCAACTAAGTTAATACCCACAATGTAACCTGTTCCCACACTATCTTGTAGTTTAAAAACAAAAACATAAAAAAGCCCAAACAAACATTCTTCTGAAAGCCTCACGTCTTCCATCACACAGTAGAAAAGCACAATTTTAGCTATAGCATAGCTTTTAATAGATTTCCTTGACTTTTATGTCAAGAAAGCACATTTCAACAAACACCCTCTAGAAGCCTTCAACTACTTCTAGGTCACAGGATACTTTAAGGAAATCAGTACAATGCTTTACAGGTGTTTATGGCATTGGAGGACTGTCTGCAGATGACTTGGTGAAGTCTGCCCCAGCAAAAAAAGGGAGACTGGACATAGGAGTAGACTCAAAACCATCCCAGAGGCCAGCTAAATATTTTAAGAGAATGTACAAGATTTCTAAGATAAGCTAAATGCAGCAAATGAAAAGGGGTGACTGCCTTGGATACATTTTTAAATGTGGTAATGTAAAGGGAAAGCATTAAAAACTAGAACAGAAATTTGACAGGAAAAAGCAGTTACGGTGAACAAATGAAATTACAGTGGGTACCATAAATCAGATAAAATTACTCCCCTCTCAGACAAATATGAGAACAGGTCCTTCTGAAGTAGTCAAATGCAAGCTTTGGAAACAAAGACCTGCTAAGAGATACCTAAATAAATTAATAACTGAAACAGGATGACTGGTATTTTAGCAGAAAACATACACGCAGGAAGTATAGCTAAGAAACAGCGAAGTGACTATACACCAAAGCGGGAACCTCTGTATTCCCCTATAAACACTTTATGTCCCTTTATATATTACAAACAAAAAACTACATTAAAAGAACATTAGTAAGGTCACAAAGTCAAGCACTCAAAAGTTAGGAAATGGCAGAATGCCTGTGCAACCTTAATTCAGCCCTCTTGTGAGCACACAGCAGGAGAGAGTCTTTAAAGACATGATCACATCTGATTTTTTCCACAGGCCCCCTGCGCCTTATGCAGTGCACTAAATGGACGAGCAGCTACTCAATATTTTATCTTCTCACGGTGCAGCAGGTGGCCTCACGCCTTATTTACTACACAGTGTTCAACCCCTGCTCCAAAGAGAGAATCTGCTCATTGACTTTTCTATAGTGCTCATCACTATAGTATTTGAGTACCTCACAAACATTAATTTATCTTCACAACATCTCTGTGAGGAGGTATTATCCCAATTTTACAGATGGAGATGTGAGGAACAGAGAAATGAATATCAAAAGTATCTACTCATTCTGGGTGCTCTATTTGAGACATATAGAACCAGATTTTTCAGAGTAGTTAACATGATATAGCACTTAATATGTTCAAAGCACAGCTCCGACTGACTATAATTGCAGCTATGAGTGCTCAGCACTTCTGCAAATCAGACCCCAGGGTCTCTAGTTTGGCATCCAGGAAATGAGGAATATACAATTAGTGGCAATCTGTGAAATATTTGGCTTAAGTGACTTGCCCAAGATCACACAGGAACTCACACAGGGATAGAATTCCTATTACCCAGGGATAGAATCCCATTTTCCAGGGCAGCATTCAACCTGAGACCATCTTTGCTCTTCATGCAGTTCCCTGCTTCATTTACTACACAGCTCTCAATTTCTGCAAGAAATGAAACCGGCATCCTACAGACAAAAGTCTCTTTCACTACAAAACCCCAATTCACTCCCAGATCGGGTCCATCCCATGTAACAAGTCAGGCAGGCATCCTGTGGAAAAAAATAGTATGTGATCATATAATTGAAGACTGTACCATAATGCAGACACACAGGGGAGCCAAACTCAGGCTGCACAGGCAACCTTCATTCTAGCATTTCTGAACGCTTTACTTTTCAACTTTAATAAAGGCCTTTTTATGCAGTTCTGTGCAACTTCCTACATTTAAAAAAAAAGCAAACTAAAAACACCCAATTTCCATCATGTGGTATCGCACTGACAGACATGGCTCATCCATCGTCAGGGTTGGAACCCTTAGCTCCACTGTAGAGACATCCGCCACTTGAGCTAACAGTAACTGCTAATAGTAGGTTATCATCCTCTGTGTGGACCAACATTGGAGTGGGATGGGACACTTTGCCAGTGTATTTGCTGACAGATGAGGAATGTTGACACTCAGGAATCTTGGGTTCCATTCCAAGCTCTGGGGAAAAAAGTCTGGTCTGGGGCACAGACTTCTGCCTATTCCCCTCAAACATGATCCCTTGTGCCCCATCCTCTCCAACCTGTCCCTATTCCAATTCTGTCTCTGTCCCAGTCCCTATCTCCATTCCTCAGGCTTCTCATCCTAGTCCCAGTCACCTTGGCCGCAAGTCCTATCCTCACCATTCCATATAGCCCATTCCAGCTACTGTCCACACCCATTCCCAATTCCACTCCTCCTGACTCCTTAGCCAATCTGTCACTCTCATGCCTCCTGTCACCTCCCCCAACCCACATTCCTCATCCCCACGGCCCCCTATATCCCTCTCCTGGCTACTTGTCCCAGGCCCTTTATCCAGCCATTCCCAGTTCTCCTTTTGCACTCCAGCTCCCCATCAGATCTGTTCTCCCCTCGCCACATCTTCTTCCCTCCAATCCACTAGCTCCAAGTTTGCTTGCCCAGACAGTCCCCCGACTCAGTCCTCTCCCCCCAATCTCCCATAGGTCTCATGAACCTAATCTACACCTCCCATAGGTCTGGTTTGTGTCCCTTCTTCATTCAAATCAGCTTACTTCCTCATGTGTGCTATCTAGGCCCAATGGAGAGAGGAACAACAAGAGCACAGAAGTCTCTACTGAGCATAAGTGAACTGCAATTGTTCAAAGGCGTATAAATTGACCAGATTTAGGCTGTTTTTCATGGGAATGAAGAAATGCACCTTCCTGGGACAAAGGCCACCCCCTACTGCCAAACTTCAAGTACCTGATCCAAAGCATGGGATCGCTAGAGCTTTACAAAGAAAATGTAGCCAGGATTTTTACTTATTTATTTATTTGACAAGGGAAAATATTTTCCCCTAACCTCGTTTTTGGAAGCAGCCAAAACATTCTGGCTGAATTAATTAATTAAGAATTAGCATGAGGCAGACACCTGGCATGGAAAACTTCATCCCAAACAGTTAAAAATTGGCAAAGTTATAAGCTACAGAAAATGAGGTTTTAGAATAGGAAGTATCCAGCAACCTGAATAAAATGTGGTGCTACCACACCCACCTACAATAGTGCAAAAAGCAAATATTTCCCCACTTACTTATCGTAAGATCCAGAAACAAGGGTCTGTGTTTCAAATGGATGAAATTGTAGTGTCTGGACCTAATAAGGACATTGAAAGTTTTAGAAACACACATTGGGATTTAAAATACATACAGGACATCTGTTTCAGTCAGTGTCATGCAGGATAAGGTATAGCACTATTCCATATAACTCTGTTATACTTGTTGGTACTCAAGACCTTTTCACAAAGCAGAGTATGCATCTAGCAATACAGAAGATGTATATTTTAGATTTCCAAGAGGACCTCACCATAGGTGAAACTAGAAATACATGATTTGCCAAAAATCTTCAAAAAATAAGCTGGGGCGGGTAAAAAAAATCTGCTTCCAGTTGGACAAAAACAACTGTATAGCTATGCGTGCAGTAGCAAAAAAAAAAAAAAAGACATGAGAAGTTTTCCAAGAGCAGTGACCTACTGATCTACGTTGACTAGATGATTGGGATTATATTAATAATTTTCACATTTTAATTACAAAAAGAGCTAAGTATTTCTAAAGCACCTGTCATCATAATATCTAGGTGCCATATATTAAAACTAGGGTTGTCAAGCGATTAAAAAGATTAATCGCGCTGTTAAACAATAATAGAATACCATTTATTTAAATATTTTGGGATGTTTTCTACATTTTCAACTGTATTGATTTCAATTACAACACAGAATACAAAGTGTACAGTGCTCATTTTATATTTATTTTTATTACAAGTATTTGCACTGTAAAAAACAAAAGAAATAGTATTTTTCATTTCACCTAATACAAGTAGTGTAGTGGTTTTCAAACTTTTTTTCTGGCGACCCAGCTGAAGAAAATTGTTGATGCTCGCGACCAAATGAAGCTGGGGATGAAGGGTTCGGGATGTGGGAGGGGGCTCAGGGCTGGGGCAGGGGGTGAGGGCTGCGGGGTGGGGCCAGGAATGAGGGGTTCAGGATGTGGGAGGGGGCTCAGGGCTGGGGCAGAGGGTAGGGGTGCAGGGAGGAGGTCAGGGCTCTGGGCTGGGGATACAGGCTCTGGGGTGGGGCCGGGAATGAGGGGTTTGGGGTGCAGGAAGGGGCTCTGGATTTGGGAGGGGGCTCAGGTCTGGGGCAGAGGGTAGGGGTGCAGGGAGGAGGTCAGGGCTCTGGGCTGGGGATACAGGCTCTGGGGTGGGGCCGGGAATGAGGGGTTTGGGGTGCAGGAAGGGGCTCTGGATTTGGGAGGGGGCTCAGGTCTGGGGCAGAGGATTGGGGCACGGGGTTGGGGCATGGGCTTACCTCAGGCGACTCCCAGTCAGCAGCGCAGTGAGGGTGCTAAGGCAGGCTTCCTGCCTGTCCTGGCACCACAGACTGCACTGCACCCCGGAAGCGGCCAGCAGCAGGTCTGGCTCCTAGGCGGAGGCATGCAAGTGGCTCCATGCAGCTCTCGCCTGCAGGCACCGCCCCACTCCCAGCTCCCATTGGCCAGGAGCTGGTGCTCTGGGTGCAGGTAGCGTGTGGAGCTCTGTGGCTCCCCCGCCTAGGATCCGGACCTGCTGCTGGCTGCTTCCGGGGTGCAGTGTGGTGTCAGGTAGGGACTAGCCTGCCTTAGCCGGGCAGCACTGCCGATGGGACTTTTAACGGCCCAGTCGGTGGTGCTGACCAGAGCAGCTGCGACCCAGTGCCTGACATTCTGCGACCCAGTACTGGGTTGCGACCCATAGTTTGAAAACCACTGTTGTAGTGCAATCTCTTTATCATGAAAGTTGAACTTACAAACACAAATTTGTACAAAAAAACTGCATTCAAAACAATGTAAATCTTTAGAGCCTAGAAGTCCACTAAGTCCTACTTCAGCCAATCGCTCAGCCAAACAAGTTTGGTTACCATTTGCAGGAGATAACGCTGCCTGCTTCTTGTTTACAATGTCACCTGAAAGTCAGAACAGGCGTTCACATGGCACTGTCGTAGCTGGTGTTGCAAGATATTTACGTGCCAGAGGCGCTAAAGATTCATGTCTCCCTTCAGGCTTCAACCACCATTCCAGAGGATGTGGTTCCATGCTGATGACAGATTCTGCTCAATAACAATCTGAAGCAGAGTGGACCAACACACGTTCATTTTCATCATCTGAGTCAGATGCCACCAGCAGAAGGTCGATTTTCTTTTTTGGTGGTTCGGGTTCTGTAGTTTCTGCATCGGAGTGTTGCTCTTTTAAGACTTCTGAAAGCATGCTCCACACCTCATCCCTCTCAGATTTTGGAAGGCACTTCAGATTCTTAAACCTTGGGTCGAATGCTGTAGCTATCTTTAGAAATCTCACATTGGTACCTTCTTTGCATTTTGTCAAATCTGCTGTGAAAGTGTTCTTAAAATGAACAACATGTGCTGGGTCATCATCCGAGACTGCTATAATATGAAATATATGGCAGAATGCAGGTAAAATAGAACAGGAGACATATAATTCTCCCCCAAGGAGTTCAGTCACAAATTTAATTAAAGCATTATTTTTTTAAACAAGAGTCATCAGCACAGAAGTGTGTCCTCTGGAATGGTGGCCGAAGCATGAAGGGGCATACAAATGTTTAGCATATCTGGTGCGCAAATACCTTGTGACGCCGGCTACCACAGTGCCATGCGAACGTCTGTTCTCACTTTCAGGTGACATTGTAAGTAAGAAGCAGGCAGCATTATCTCCCATAAACGTAAACATTTGTTTGTCCTAGCGATTAGCTGAACAAGAAGTAGGACTGAGTGGACTTGTAAGCTCTAAAGTTTTACACTGTTTTGTTTTTAAGTGCAGTTATCTAACCAAATAAATAAATAAAATCTACATTTGTAAATTACACTTTCACAATAAAGAGCTTGCACTACAGTACTTGTATGAGGTGAACTGAAAAATACTATTTCTTTTATCATTTTTACAGTGCAAATATTTGTAATAAAAATATAAAGTGAGCACTGTATACTTTGTATTGTGTTGCAACAGAAATCAATGTATTAAAAATGTCGAAAAACATGCAAAATATTTAATAAATTTCAATTGATATTCTATTGTTTAACGATGCGATTAATTGCGATTAATTTATTTGAGTTAATCGCGTGAGTTAACAGCGATTAATTGACAGCCCTAATTAAAACGTACCTGTGCTAGAAACATTGTTACCATTACTCATTGTCCTATAAAGGAACTACTGACAATCTAGCCCATTCTTGCGGGTCGATTCTTCTGTCACTTATGACAGCACTTTTAGGCTTCTCATTGTCTTAAAACAGTCATGGGGTTACATTTAGATGAAAAGTATTTTAAGACGCCCTAAAAAGCTGAGTCAAATATTCCCTCAAACTTTCCAAAGGATAAAATAAAACAGATTTTGACAGAGACCAAATAGTGTAATCCACAAAAGTGATTCACTCAGAAAATTATGAACGTTTGACATGGTGGTTATAACCAAAGCAGTTTTGCAACATTAGTGTTTGCCGCTAAGCTTTCAATGTAATAAGTTGCAGTTTGGTTTTTTTCTATATTTTACAACAGAAGAAATATAACAATATCCACATACCTTGTCCATATGTAAAGTAAGGTTCGCTGCCGGTTTACCCACAGACATATCCCACAGAATTACAGTGTTGTCAGCTGAAGCACTTGCTAACACATTTCTAACATACAAAAGCAAAAGCTTTAGACATTTACATATATGTGAACAAATAGTGGCCCTAAGTCATAAATACACAGCCTGATTCTGATTTCAAGTAAGCCCAGGTCTTCAGCCTACAACCTTCAAGCATAAAAGATAATCTGGGAGAAGAATATAACATTCAGTATTTAATAGCAATGCGTTACAATTTTCTGAACAGAAAATCCACTATTGTACTGAAGGGATATACCATTAGTGTACTGTTCATACAGTTGTGTGTTTCTCCCCCCTCTTCTCCCCCAAAAAATATTCTCCCGTCAATTATATGGTACCAGTGATATAACTAAGAAATTTGAGGACTTATTCCTTTCTGTACATTTTAAGATGGGGTTTTTAAATATGAGCTACACAGTATAGATTTGAATATTGTATTGACATAGCTAAGAGACAAACAAACCCATTTTTGGCAAGTACTTTCCTCTTCAGACTCTCCACTAACTAACTTAACAGCCCGAACCTGCAACTCTCCTCATAGAGTATCTTAGGCCTGGTCCACACTAACTCCCCACTTCGGACTAAGGTTAATAACGTAGCTGAATTTGAAGTACCTTAGTCCGAACTTACCGCGGGTCCAGACGCGGCAGGGAGGCTCCCCCGTCGATGCCGCGTACTCCTCTCGCCGAGCTGGAGTACCGGCGTCGACGGCAAGCACTTCCGGGATCGATCCGGGATCGATTTATCGCGTCTAGACCAGACGCGATAAATCGATCCCAGAACATCGATTGCCTGCTGCTGGACCGGGAGGTAAGTGTAGATGTACCCTTACTCTAACAAGTCATCCTACTGAAGTCAAAGGAGCTACTTGCAAGGTTTTTACATTTGGGCCCTCGTTTCATATTTAAAAATTAATGGTGGTAAGGGCTGTAAATACAGAGATAAGAACTTGAATCAGACAAAGCCCAAGCAGCAGTGTCAGAGATTTATTAAATGCACAACAAAAATCACCCTTGTTTGTCTAAAGGTGTTAAATTATAAAATCTAACACACAGTTTGAAGCCTTCCCCCCCACTTTCCATATTAAAATGAAGTTCTTGACTGAAAGACATCTAACATTCCTCCAAAATACTGTTCCCCCAAAGCGACGCCACAGAGGGGAAATTTACAGAAGGCACAGTACAGATTACAAGGACATTTTACAAATAATGCCAGTGAGGCCCTTCAGCCAGAAAGCGATTTGTAGACAGCTGTCATAGCTTGTCTTACTTTTTAAAATGCAATTTAAAATGCTGCACTAAGATTGCTCTTTGCGTTCTTGACTTGCACCCAACCTTTGCATTTCAGGATTCATTTTTCCTACAACTTCCATTGGTGTCAACAAGGTTATATTACTCAGTACATTATAGAACCAGGAATGCCAATCACTTATTCAGCTTCGTACAGGGGCTTAATATTATACAAGGTCACTCAAATTACTCCTACAAAGATCAGCTGCTTTTAGTCATCATGAAAGTGACTTTCTAGTTACACGCTGCTGGTGTTAGCCATGATAAAGGCTGAACGATTGCAGACAAACTGAGTACCATTGACTGAGCCATCACTAAATCATTTCTTACATTCACCATAGTCATTTGACTCATTCTTTTTTTTTCAGTAGACAACACATGGCCAATTAACATCTAATAATTTCTTGTATGTTCAGTGAATATCTACAGGAGAATCTTTTCATCTGTAATATTCGGATAAAACCAGGAGTTTTCAGAGGAGATTGCTGACAGCTGCTGAAAATGAGTATGCAGAACTGACAAGTGTATCCTCAGAGAGAGTTAGCAGCAGGAGGAAAAGATCATACTGTATCTAATTGGAAAAGCCATTTACAAGACCCTGGCTGAGGATCCTGTACTAATTGTGTTACTGAAAGACAACCTAGGTGATAGGAAGAAGGGGTTAATCACCTTGTCCAGTAACTGCGGTTCTTTGAGATGTGGGTGCCTATGGGTGCTCCACTTCAGGTGCGCATGTACTTCTTGAGCCCTTGATCAGAGATTTTCAGTTAGCAGTGCCCGTTCGGCCTGTGCACATACCCTATGTGCTCCTCATGCTGGATACCAAGGCTATATAGAGTGTATGGGCAAAGTGCCCTCAGTTCCTTCTCCACCCAAACGCCCCCTAAGGAACAGTCTAAAGCAGATGGGTAAGAGGGCGGGTAGTGTAGCACCCATAGGGATAGACATCTTGAAGAACCGCTGTTACTGCACAAAGTGAGCACTCATCTTCTCCTTCTCCTTCTTCTAGTACTGTCCTGATGGTTGCTCCACTTCTGGTGGCTTCCAAACAGTTTCCCCTGATGGAGGAGGGAGCTTCAGAATAGAATCCCGTGCTGCCAACAGTACTGCAGAACCAAATGCTGCATTGAATCTGACAGCTTGGACCAGGGCGTAATGTTTTGAAAACATATGCACCTAAGCCCATGTAGCAGCCCTAAATATTTCAGATACTGGTACATACTTCGGTAATGCCACAGATATTGCCTGTGATCTAGTTGAATATGCTATCACCCTTTTTTGGGGGGGGGTGGGGGTGGAAGAGGCGGGGAAGGAGGGGATGAATGCTTGCAGTATCGTAACAAGTAATAATAATACATCCAGATAGCCACCTCAACAGTCTCTGAGTAGAAATCGAGAACCCTGTGAATCTATTCATGAAAGAAATGAAGAGCTTAGGTGACTTCCTATATTGCTGGGTCCTATCTAAGTAGAAGATTAATGCCCTTCTAACATCTAGAATGTGTAAACAGGATTCCTGTAGAGAACCACGTGGCTTCAGCAAAAATACTGGTAGATGAATGGACTGATTAAGGCAGAGCTCCGAAAGAATCTTAGGTAAGAATTTAGGGTATGGATGTACAGAGACCTTGTCCTTAAAGAAGACCGTACGGGGTGGGGATGGGGGGCGATCTGCCATTAGGGCTCCAATATCCACGACGCTACGGGCTGACATGATAGCTACTAAAAAGTCCATCTTTATAGATAAATGTAACAGACAACAGGTTGCCATTGGTTCGAATGGAGGTCTCATAAGGTAACTGAGTATCAGGTTGAGGTCCCAAGTTGGGATAGGGTTTCTAATTTGTCGATAGAGTCTCCCCAAACCCTTACTAAACCTAAACAATACTGGATGAGCAAATATGGAGAATCCTTCTACTGGAGGAAGAAGGTTGATATTGCAGCCAAATGGAACTTAAATCAAACTAATTGATAATCCCAATTTCTTTAGATCCAACATGTAAACCACGATGACAAAGTGGCACCAAATCAGGCTGGAGGCAGCAATGCCAATAGAAGAATCTCTTCCATTTCTGCAGGTAAGTAATGTGGGTTGATCTTTCAGTAAGACCTGCTGTGCTTCTATAGAGCAGGAGGATTCTAACCCCGTAAATCATCTGGAAGCCACACCATCAGGCGGAGAACCACTAGAGTGGGATGAAGCACACAACCCACATCCTGTGACAGGAAATGTAGAACGGTCAGGAGCTTGAATGACGGTTGGACACACATATGAAGCAGGTAAGGGTACAAAGCTTGTCTCAGCCAGGTTGCCACTATCAGGATAAATTGGGCTCTGTCCTGTCTTATCTTGTTCATCACCCTTAGTATCAGTAGTGCTGGAGGAAACACAAGATAGAAGAATGGCGTCTCCCAAGGAGTGGTTGCCCAAACCCACTTGCGCAGAAACGAGGACACTTCCTGTTCCTGGAACTTTGGCAGCCCCCATCTTCGGAATATACTATGCAGAACTTCGGTGTTTAGCTCCCATTCGTAATCCTGTGAGAAGTGTCTGCTGAAAATATCGGGTGTGGTGTTCTGAATACCTGTGAGGTAGACTGCTGAAATTTGCATCTGATGAGCTATGCACAAATCCCATAGTTCCATAGCTTCAGTGCTCAGAGAGGAGGATCTCGCTCCTCCCTGCCTGTTGATAAAAACTGAGGCAGTCTCAATTTTCGCTTGTGTAGAATTCAAGTACTTTTCAGCTGGAATAACTTCTGCACTATGTTAAGTTGATCTTTAAGCAATAAAGTTATAGGTATGTATAAATATTTCATACAAAACCATGTACACTAATTTATAGTTATCTGTATGTAATCATTCAAGTGTTCTTTTACCTGTTTTGCTTATTCCATGAAAGGTCAAGAACTGCATCAGTATGCCCATCCTGATTCCCTTCTGTAGATGAATTCTGTAGACAGATACATTTTAAAGAGGTGTAAAAAAGTTATAGCTTCCAGGAAAAATCATGTATTTATTATTCATTAACGTACTGTTATATGCGCAGATTATGAACAATGTGATAATTCAACGTATTCCCACCTGCTGAAAGGCTCTCTGTACAGAGCTGCCTCTGCAGCACCTCCTCTCAGCTTGCCTCTTCTCCCCTTTCTTCCCTTATCTGGCCAGCATGCAGCAATAGCTACTCCCTTTCACCAGCTGGCACAGATTCAAATATTCACCAGTGGGCATGGAGAATCCCCACATTCTCTCTGCTCACTCCCATTGTTCTGGTTCCCACTCTGCCCCCTTCTCCTCAATCAACATTGATTCACTACCTCCTAATGCTTACCCCCCCCCCTTTTTTTTAAATTAAGAAATGAAAGAGTTAAGCTACATAGAACATTGTTCTGAGTAAACGGGAGTCCTCCAGGATCCTTCCTCCTCCTATTTTTCCCTCCACAACCCAGTAACCTGTAAGTGAGAGAGATCCTCTAGGTTTTTAAATTAATGAAATGCTACTGCAAACATCAGTCGTATATATCCAAACTCTTCAGCAGCAAGTTATATAGAATCATTACTCTTCTCCATTGGGCCTTCTACGATCTAAAGGTCTGAGGGGGTAAAAAAGCAAATCCTTTTCTCAATTACTCAGAAGAGTGGGGTCTTGAGCTGAATGATATATTAATTAGCAGCTATTTGGATAGAGCCATGTTTATAGTTTCTGTGAACTGCCCAAATAGTATCTTTCAGATGCAGTGTCTCTGGCAAAGGTAACTAAACCAGACCTTATACATTAATTAAAAAAAAAAAAAAGATGCAAGTATCTGTGTGCATTACTGGGCTCATAACTTTACAAGACAGAGACATGGTCCCTGCCTGCAGCTTTTACAATCTAAACAGATCAGCAGACACGCATTATTTACCTTCTTTCCCTTTTTCTTCTTCTTCTTCTTTTCTTTTTTACTTCCAAGGGAAAAGACTGGCTCTAGAGAATCCACTATATCAAGGTCCCAGATCTCAATAACAGGGGTCATGTTACCCACTGCAACATAATTTCCTGCAGAAAGAAAACCAAATGCCAGCTATAGTGTTTATTTAGATTAACATACGCAAAGAGTGCTGGGTGATACAACCAAGCTGTCTATTTCATTACTTATTTTAAATTAATACCTATGTGTCCAGTCTTTCAATGGCATATTTTTACCAGTTGTACATGGTTAAGTGTCCATTACTTATAATCAGCAGAAATACATCAGCAGAAATTGCCTGCAAAAAGGTATGTCAGAGTTCTAGAGTTTAAGGCCAGAAGGGACCATTAGATCATTTTGTATGACCTCCCGTATAGCACACGCCGCTGCCACCACCCTACCCAGCACCCACACACCAAACCCAACATCCAAAACGAGACCAAAGTATTACTTTCCAGGGAGATCAGACTATTTTGTGCCACAGGCACAGAATAGGAGGGACCAAGGTGTACCAGTGTGCAATGCCCCTGCAGTGGCAGGGAAACAATTAAGTGAGATGTACCAGATAATCCTGCACTAAGGCACTGCAAAGGAAGGTGAAAATCCCCCAACATTACTGCCAATCTGACTTGAGGGGAAATTCCTTCCCGACCCCATATATGGTGATCTACTAGACCAGGGGTGCGCAAACTTTTTGGGCCAAGGGCCACATCTGGGTGGGGAAATTGTATGCAGGGCAGGGGCAGGGGGTTGGGGTGCGGGAGGGAGTGTGGGGTGTGGGAGGGGGTGCTGTGTGCAGGAAGGGGCTCAGGGCAAGGGATTGGGCAGAGGAGGGGTGTGGGGTGTATGAGGGGGCTCAGGGAAGGGGGCTGGCATGCAGGAGGGGTGCAGGGTGCGGCAGGGGTGCAGCAGGGGGCTCAGGGCAGGGGGTTGGGGTGCAGGATGTACAAAGGGGCTCAGGGCAGGGGACTGGGGTGCAGGAGGGGTGTGAGGTGGAGGCAGGGGGCTTAGGGCAGGGAGCTGGGGGGCAGGGTGCAGGAGGGCTTCGGGCTCCAGGGTGACAGCGGCACGCACCAGGGCCAGGGCAGGATCTCTGCCTGCCTGCCCTGTCCCCGGCCCCGCACAAGGGAGGGTGGAGGGCTCCGCGTGTGCTGCCCTTGCTGCGCCTCCAGGTACCTTCCCCGAAGCTCCCATTGACCGCGGTTCCCTGTTCCCGGCCAATGGAAGCTGAGGGGGGCGGTGCCTGGAGGCAAGAGCAACGCACACAGCCCTCTGCCCCCCCGCTTGGGGGCCTCAGGGAAGTGGTGCCGGCCGCTTCTGGAGAGCATCGCGGGGCCCGCGGGCCGTAGTTTGCCCACCCCTGTACTAGAGCTTGTCGGCAAGAACTGGCCAGCCAAGCACCTCTGAGAGAGAGAGAGAGAGAGAGAATGCTCAGTGCCACCTCAGAGCCCTAGCCCAGACCATGCAGTGTCCCTTCTCTAACCATGGTCATCCGAGGCTTCAGAGGAAAAAGATTAAAAAAAACCCCAACCTTCCAGAACACATTGGGGGCGAAAAATCCCTTCACAACCCTGCCATGAGCAGTGGCTGGCTGAAACCCTGAAGCATGAGCTTTAAGAACATAGAACATAAACCAGAAGTGAGCCCCAGGGCCGTTGAGCCCTGCCCCTTACCATCACAAGTAATCCTGTCATACAATTACACTCAGAGCCAACTTTTTTATGTACGTACCGTCCCTTTAGTAGAATTAATGATAAAAATGCAAACAAAAATATGTACAGCACCCCAAATTATAAAATATAATTTTTAGTGTGTTATTTTAAAATAAATTTGATTGACTCTGTTGGCCATGTCTTCTCTGAACAAAACCAAACACATTTACAAACAAGAAGTCTAAAGAAAAGTTTTCCGTTAGTCTGCCTAGTACAGGGGTCGGCAACGTTCGGCACACGGCTTGCCAAGGTAAGCACCCTGGCGGGCCGGGCCAGTTTTATTTACCTGCTGACGCGGCAGGTTCGGCCGATCGCGGCCCCCACTGGCCGCGGTTCGCCGTCCCGAACCAATGGGGGCGGCGAGAAGCTGCGGCCAGCACATCACTCGCCCGCGCCGCTTCTCGCTGCCCCCATTGGCCCGGGACGGCGAACCGCGGCCAGTGGGGGCCGCGATCGACCGAACCTGCCGCGTCAGCAGGTAAATAAAACTGGCCCAGCCCGCCAGGGTGCTTACCCTGGTGAGCCGCGTGCCGAACGTTGCCGACCCCTGGCCTAGTAGATTTGGTTTGCTATTGGTATTGGTGTTTTAGTTTAGTCATCTGGTACAATGACATTACTAAAAGAACCCTGCAGATATATACGTAAGCATTTACAGTGCTAAAAAAAAATTGATCACTGTGATGGGGTGTACCCGGCCCTTTGTGGCCCCCTGCTGGAGGCACTGAGGTCCTATTACACCCTGCCCCAGGAAGGAGCAATGAAGGTGGGTCCTCCAGGCCGCCCTAGAAAAACCAGAAGGAAGCAGCCAATCAAGAGCCCAGCAGGCTCAGATAAAAGGAGATGCAGGACCTTAGCAGGTCAGTTCCTGGCTGGGACCAGAGAGATGAGGAAGGGTGCTCCTCTTTGGAGAAAAGAGCTTGATGGGCTGCATTTACTGGACCTGGGAGAGAGAAAATATCTGAGAACTTTAACCCTAAGGTAATGGGCAAAAGTAAAGGGACCAGGTAGGAAGAGTCCCAGGGAATGCAGCAACAACTAAGTGAAGGAAGCAGTATGTGACTGCTGTTTATAGGACTCCTGGGCTGGAACCTGGAGTAGAGGGCAGGCCAAGGTTCCCCCACTGGCAAAGGGGCCTAAGCCCAAGAGGGAGACAAGGCTCCTTCAGAAGCCCGAGCAGAGGGCCAGATTTAAAGGGCCCAGAAACAGGGCTGAAGACCCTGGTGAGAGGAGAGTTTGGTGAACTACACCTCTACTCCAATATAACGCTGTCCTCGGGAGCCAAAAAAATCTTACCGCGATATAGGTGAAATCGCGTTATATCGAACTTGCTTTGATTGGCCGGAGCGTGCAGCCCCACCCCCCCGGAGCGCTGCTTTACTGCGTTATATCCGAATTCGTGTTCTATCGGGTCACGTTATATCGGGGTAGAGGTGTATTTGCTACCCCAGAAGGGGTTCATTTTTCAACTGTGTGATTTGGCTGGAAGGCTGAGCCACTGAAGACCTGTCTTACAAGGTCAGCAACCTACAGGGGGTGCCATGAGTGGGACAAAGATTGCAGTATCACACCCTGCCACTAGGAGGCACTCAGGAGATGAGCACCCCATTACATTCACCACCATGTTTAATTTTTCCTCCCATGTCTTGGCTTTGCTTCTGTGTTAATGTTGCTGCAGGAGACCATGATTTAGTCACAGCATTTTAAGTTAATTATGCAGTTCATATTCAAACACTGCTATTGTTAGACAGCTATGATCTCTTTTGGCACCCCAAAGACATTTATTACCTGGAGATTCATCAGGATTAGGATCAAAATTAAGCCACTCCACACTTAGAGGGTATGCAGGTAAGAGGATATCATGGTGTACATAAAATGAGTCCTCTTCATGATTATAAACTGAAAGAGAGAGAATTTGAAAAAAAACTTGTCAGTGGAGAGAAAAATAAGCCACTCTACATAGTACATTCCCACACAGTCAGATGGAGCAAATATTAATATTCCCAGCGTAGAGATAATGTCTGGAAGCTATATTTGTGATATTGTCAGTTTCTAGCATAGAGCTACAGCCTCTCTATAGAACGATAGGCACCACAGAACATTTACTTTAGGTGACAAATTCAACAGACCGAAGAATAACGTACTTATCTACATCAAGTACAGACTGATTCAGTTTATGCCTTGCACACCCTATATCATCTTCATTTGTTTTTGAGAGACTATTTTAAAACATCTGGTATATAAGAGGCACCTGCTGCTTATGTGTATTCATAAAATAAGAATGATAAGAGTATTATTGTCTGGCTGATGTTTCACTGTACAGGTTCTCGGTATATTTATATAGGTCAGGGTTCATTAGCGTTTGTTATACAGTTATTTTACAGAGGTAAGAGCACAAGAAATGTAGTTGTGCCAGATGCCACCATCTATTCAAAAGCCAGGATAAACGGAGAACAGAGGGAGCAGTCCTGCAAAGCCAGAGGGATCAGACTGGATAAGCAGAGTATTTTCTAGGCCTGCTTTTATGACCAAATATTGTTTACTCACGGTGAACCTCTAGACTGCAGTGGTCCTTATCAACTCTTCCACAAATGATCAGATTGTCACTGGGCTTAATCAAAAAATCTTCCTGTTCATATTGCTCCTAAGGGTCAAGGGAGGGAGAAAACTTAAGGAGTTAAAAAAAAAATAGAAGTTTTCTGAAGCACAGAATATTAATTCTTACCACTAACTGAAAAAGGTCAGGTAGCCAAGCCCTTGAGGCCATCCTACAAGGTAAACGGGAGAGGGGAAATGTCACAGCAGTGAGACTAGACAATCAAATGAGTTGAGGGAACATTTGTGGGCTAGATGGATTCAGTAGAGAGTGTCAGTATTGAAAATGAAACCTTCTCCTGAGAAGTACCCCTAACACAATACAACCTGCTGCCCAAAATCTTTCCAGACCCCCAGACCCCAAATCACCAGCTCTTCAGTTCCTATTCCCTCACACATCGGTATCATTCCCACATGGCCTATACACTCTGAACTTCTTTATAATTTAACAAGCCCTCTTTAAATTATTAGCCTACTCGAACTGCTTTTCCAGAATTTTTGAAACTACTTTGACTGGATTAAAGTGTACATTCGCCATTATTTGTAACAATGACGGCGAAGAAATGTTCAGATATTTGATTTCTAAGGGGGCATGCCTACACAGAATACTCAGAAGAAAGTTAAGTTGAATTAATTAAAGGTGTGAAATGAAAGCACTTTAGTTAAATCCCTTTGGGATTCAGCTACAGAAAACTATGGCCACTTTACTTCTGAATGAGAGTATCCGCACAGGGGTTTAATGACCTTTAATGTGTTTTTACTTCACACCTTTAATTAATCCGACTTAACTTTCCTGAGTGTCCCTATGTAGAAAAGCCCTAAATCAGCCATGTTCCTTTCAGTGTTATGTTAAAAAAAATTAAGTAGTGTGCATATTTTCAAACTAAATGACTTCCCAAAATTTTGCTGTTACAACTAGTAAACTATGGAGGAAAATAAATTAACAGGCCAGCAATAAGAGTGATCAAACTGATCACAGACACAACAACCTAAGTTCCCTCTGAGCTCTGCGGCCGCGCAGCTGCCTATTCCACGCAGACACTCAGGGCTGCGGCAGAAAGAGATGCTCCCTGAGCCCAGCCTAGCCCTGCCCAGGTGCTGCTGTGGGGAGAGACAGCTGAGGGAGGCAGGGGAAGTCCTCTTTCCCCACTGCACCCCCAGGGAGCCCCACTGCACCCCAAACATCTCATCCCCAGCCCCACCCTAGAGCCTGCACCTCCAGCGTAGACTTCACCACCCTGCAACCCAACCCTCTGGCCCCCTCCCCACACTCCAAACCCCTCAGCCTGACCCCGCCACATGAATTTTGTTATGTGCACCAATATGGAGGTGATGTGTGACACATCATCTCCATATTGGTGCACATAACAAAATTCATTCCACACATGGGTGGGAAAAATTAGAGGGAACACTGACCACAACTGGTAAAATTTTCAAAAGTGCCTAAGTGACTCAGGAGTTTAAGTCCTATTTTCAAATGTAACTCAAGACCCGGTCTACACTACAAAGTTAGGTCAATGTAAGTCGCCTTGTGTCAACCTATTTGTGTGTACGTCTACACTTAAATTTGTCTCCAGGTGACATAAGCGCCCCGTTAAGGTGATGCAGTAGAACCACTTCCCTGGATGGCGTTGAGCTGCAGAGGTCGACGCAGAGCAAGTGCAGATGCTGTGTGACCGAGCCTAACAGATCTCCAGCAGCTGTCCCACAATGCCAGACAATGACTGCTCTGGTCACAATTGTTAACTCCACTCTACAGAGACCAGAAGCCAACTCCCTTCTTAAAACACCATATTTTTTAAATGCCTTTAAATGCTCTGGCTGGGTGGCGGAGCTGTGAACTCCTGCTGCTCTGAGCGGCATGGTAAGGGAGCGGGGGAGTTGGATAAGGGGCAGGAGGTCCCAAAGGGCAGTCAGGGGATGGGGGACAGAGGGGGTTGGATAGGCATGGGAGTCCCGGGGGGGTGGTTAGGGGTGGGGGGTTCTGGGAGGGGGCGGTCAGGGGACAAGGAGCAGCGGGGATTGGATAGGTCAGAGGTTCGGGGGGGGGCAGTCAGGGGATGGAGGATAGAGGGGGTTGGATAGGCATGGGAGTCCCAGAGGGCCTGTTGGGAGGGTAGAGTGTGGATAGAGGTTGGGGCAGTGAGGGGACAGGAGGGTTGGATAGGGGGTGGGGTCCCGAGGGGTAGTTAGGGGCGGGAGGTCCCTAGAGGAGGCAATCAGGGGACAAGGAGCAGGGGGGATTGGACGGGTTCGGGATTCTGAGGGGGGCAGTCGGGGCGGGAAGTGGGAGGGGGTGGAGGCCAGGCTGTTTGGGGAGGCACAGCCTTCCCTATCCAGCCCTCCATACAGTTTCACCACCCGATGTGACCCTCGGGCCAAAAAGTTCGCCCACCCCTGCTCTAGACACACGCCTGTCTGGAGTAGACAGGAAGTACTGGATCTCCTGGGCCTGTGTGAGATGTTGTTGTGCAAACACAGCTATGGACCAGCAGTAGAAACATGGACATCCACGAAGAGATTGCACAGGGTTTTAGGTGAAGAAGTATGACAGGGATCAGCGGCAGTGCCATGTGAAAGCGAAGGAACTGCAGCAGGCATACCCCACAAGGAGAGGGAGGCCATCAATCAATCTGGTGCTGAGCTACAGACCTGCAGCTTTTACAAGCTGCATGCCATACTTTGCAGAGACACCCCCTCCCCCAGGTACCATACAGACCAAGACCCTGCTGTGAACAGAGAGAAGGAGAAGAACATGGAGGGGCAGGAGGGGAGTCCAGCTAGTCACGTCAACCAAGGATGGATGAGCCCGATGAAGGGGAAGGAACCTTGCTTAAGTGCATTCATGTATTTTCCTTTAGTGTTTAAATGTGAAGATGACACTCATCCCATCCCCAAGTTAACAAGAAATAGGTTTAGACTTTTCATTGTTTTACTCAAGTAGAGGTAGTAGTAAAACTGAGGTAGAGCTGCTATCAGCTTTTCATTGCCTTGTAGGATTTGGTGAGGGGAGGATGTGGAGCAGGTTGTTTGTCTACAGGGATGTCACTTGTATCCTCCTGAGAAATCTCAATGAAACTTTTATGGAGATTCTCTGCAATCCACTTCTGAAGGTTTCTAGAGCAGCAGCCTTATTTCTTCCTCTGCGGGTGGACGCTTTCCCATGCCATTCCGTGATGAGCTCGCCTGGCACCATTGCAGTCAACAAGCTAGTGGCATATAAGCCCAGGCAGCTTCAGAATGCCAGCAGCAGCTGACTTTGTGCCTTTGTTACCCTCAGGAGTGAGATATCAGCTAAAATCACCACTGCCTGGGGAAAATAGTGCCAATCTTCAATGCCACTGCCCTATACTCATGGAAATAAGGACCGAAATATTGTTTCATGCAACCAAAAAATCTTAATGCCCTCCTCCATTCCCATCCTGGCCCCTGGCAGGCAATACACACTATGGCTGGGGCTGAAGAGCAGTGCTGTGTAGAGGCACTCCAAAGCTGAAGTGTCAATAAGCATGTCTTATTAAAAAGATTTATGAAAATAAGGGAAGTAAGTTTTGAAACTTATCCCGCACTTTCCACTGTGGCTGTAAATCCAAAGATACATCTGTCTGTTTTCTTGGTAGCTGCTGCTGTTGCGGCCTTGAAGGGTGCCCCCACTACATCCATGGAATGCCTGACCCTGATGAAGAGGAGATAGAAGAGTACTAGGGAAGATATCCAGGACACAGCAGGCAGCTATAACCATTGAGAGAATTTTCTCACTAAGATCCAGTCTTGTGAGTAAACACTGCCAGCATCTCTTCAATCTACCACAAGCACAGTCAATTGTCATTCTGCACCTGCTGAGGTGGTAGCTGAATCTTTCCTCGATGCTGTTGAGTTAGCCAGTGTACGGCCTCATAAGCCAGGGGTAGGCTGGGTCCCTCAGGATCTCTACAGCATTTCAACATCACCAATGATCATCCATTGTTGGAAAAGAATATTCCTGCTTGCAGCTTTCTGAACAGTCCTGTGTTCTTAAAGATACGAGCCTCATGCACCTTCCCTGACCAGCCCACATTGATACTGGTGAAGCATCCTATTGCCCCACGGCAATTAAAGAACTCCATTACTGCAGAGCTATCCACTATGTATTGCATATTGCCAAGAATCACAGTCCGGAATAGAAGCAGACGATTAATGGTCCTACACTCTTGCATGACAATGGCCCCTACCATGGATTTTCCAATTCCAAAATGATTTCCCACTGACTGGTAGCAATCTGGGATTGCAAGCTTCAAGAGTGTGATCAACACTTGTTTCTCAACTATCGGTGCAGTTCTCATTTTGGTGTCCATGTGCTGGAGGGCTGGGCTGAGCATCGGATGCAGATCGGGAACGTCACCTTTCATGTCCAAAAGTTCTGCAGACATCGCTCATCATCCCAAACCTGCATTATGATGTGTTCCCACCAGTCAGTGCTTGTTTCCCAGGCCCAGAAGCGGGGCTCTGGGGTCTGCAGCTGCTCTGTGAACACCATGAACAATCCTGAGTTGTTTTTTTGCTATGTCCTTAACAATAGGTCCTCAAAGAAATAGACATATCCCTCATTGCTGTGGTTCTGCCTATGGGTCTGTAAATATTGGAGGATCATGCATCCTGTATTTGCAATGTTCATGAGACCAGTGCAGAGCTGTGCAGGCTTATTGCTTCTGCCAGAAATGACAGACAGCAAAAAGTGCTATACAGTTTTGTGGAATTTTTAAAAAGATGCAAAAATTATGACATATGGATGAAGGAAGTTGCATATTGGCATAAGCCCATTCAGGTTATTATATTGCTCGTATGCATGACCCCTAGTTTCCAGAGATCTCTGGGCAAGTCATTTTATCTCACTACACACTGCAAAAACTTCCCAGAAGGCACTGCATCGGACAGCAGTACATTGGGATTGCAAAGCGTGGTGCACCACGCTTCGCATCGACACAAGCACTCCTGTTGAGTATGCACAGCCCTGATGCAAGCAGCCAAGTATACACGCACACAAGCATTATCGTAATTTGGGGGCTTTGTGAAAATGTAATTTGTGTCAACCAAAATCTGTAGTGTAGGCATGGCCTTAGGCATCTAGGAGCCTAAGTCCCATAGGCACTTTTGAAAATTGTATGTAATATTTAGTTTAAGCTATTTAAGATGCCTAAACCTTGAAAGACCGCACAAGATTTAAAAAATATATATATACTTACAGTATTTTTAATAGTGACATAAGGATCACGTTCGTTACTCCCATACACTGTAAGACCGGCTAAGGTGTCTCCAAGGCTCACAGCATCTATGAGAATTTCAGTATATCACAATTAACAACAATTATGGGGCACTAATTATCAACAAAAAAATCAAATAAAAAAAACGGCACAGTAGTGAACTTTTGGCAAGTGACAGAGGAGAAGGAGAATTTATATTACACATGCACATAAATATTTCTTCTTCTGTGTGTATTTTATACATAAAAAAATAAAATGATGGCCCAGTTAGTGGCAGCCACTTTCCTCAAGCCAATAAGGCAACAAAAATATTTGGACCAAACATACCATTTATTAGTTAAAGCACAACAGTGGCTTTTTTCAGGGGAAGGGGAGAAAAGATTTTTTTTTTTTAAAGGAATAAATCAGGAGTGGCCAACCTGTGGCTCTGGAGCCACATGCGGCTCTTCAGAAGTTAATATGTGGCTCCTTGTATAGGCACCAACTCCAGGTGCCAACTTTCCAATGTGCAGGGGGGTGCTCACTGCTCAACCCCTGGCTCTGCTACAAGCCCTGCCCCCACTCCACCCCTTCCCCCCAGAGACCTCCTACATGCCACGAAACAGCTGATTGAGAGGTGCAGGGAGGGAGGGGAAAGTGCTGATCGTCAGGGCTACTAGTGGGTGGGAGGCGCTGGGAGCAGGGGGGTGAGATGAGCTGATGGGGGGGTCTGCTGATATTACTGTGGGTCTTTGGCGATGTACATTGGTAAATTCTGGCTCCTTTTCAGGCTCAGGTTGGCCACCGCTGGATAAATGGAGTTGTGATCACTGAATATATGAGACAACACAACTCTTTTTTCCATGCTTGTGATAGAGGTATCAGACTAGAAACTCCTGTGCCTGTAGCTATAATGAAGCCTTCCTTTCAATATAAGAGCAGCACATTGTTTCAAAAACGTAAGAATGAACTAGATAGAAGTAGAGGTTCCAAACCTAAACAGAAACTCCTAGTAAACCTGCACTGTTGGAAGAAACACACTCAAAGACACTGCAGCTGCTCTGCATCGGAACTGCAGTAAGGGGAGCTGCTGTTTCAAATCATGTATGTTTACATAGCCTGCAGCAGCCAGCTTCTCAGCCTGGGTCAACAGACTTGGGGTAGCAGGGCTCACACTAGCACTCTAAAAATAGTTGTATAGAGAGTGCTTTGAAGTTGTGGCTTGGGCTCTGAAACCCACCCCGCTCCCTAGGCATCAGAGCCTGAGCTCCGGCCAGAGCCACAATTTCAAAGCACTGTCTACACACTATTTTTAAAGCAAAAGCATGAGCCTTGCCAGACTGAGTCTGTTGACCCAGACTGGGAGGCTTGCTGCCATGGGCTGTGTAGACATATCTTAAGAGAGCTACAGTCTTACCAACACAGCTCTCTGCCTTGTTCCCTTCCCTCATGGAAAGGGCCAATAGCTCCAGCTACTCCATTCCTTAGCCCCACTCAGCTTACTCCAAACTTGTACTTGAATCTGGGCTAGTAGGCCTTTCAAACCTTGAATTTAAAAGCACTTGTTGAGGAAACCTGTAAAGTTATATAACAGTTTCACGATAAGTGCATTAACCTAACCTAAAAGAGAAACACATGGTTCTTCATTTACGCTGCACTTTTGACAGGAGAAATAGACTGACATTACCTGTATTCTCCTCTTCATCATATTTATCCAAACCATACTCTGCCAGCTCATCATCATTCAGCTTTTCAGTGTCTTCTTCCTGGTCCCCATCTTCTTGAGGAGGCTCAACTGTCTCACCACTAGCAACATCCATGTCGTCTTCTGCAGCCTGTCCATGTTCTTCTTCATCACTACCATCTGCTTCTTCTCTGTATAAGGAAAAAACACTCACTGAATTATCAGTGTGAGTCAGTTAAGAGTTTGGGACATTTTCACTAAATTGCTTGGGGGACTGGTAATGAGGTATTGGAATATTAACGTACCTGCTCACATGATTTCAACTTTTGTTTCTATGCCAATGACTCTCAAATCTATTTTTCCACTCCTTCGCTGTCTCTTCCTAGCCAGACCTGCATTTCAGCCTACCAATGACATTTTCTCTAGTATGCCTTCTTGGCAGAATACGACAATTTTAAATGGCTAAAACTGAGTGTCCCAACCCCTCTTCATTTACCCTTTCCATTACTGTGACACCACTATCATCCTCCCTCTTACACACAGGTGTGTTTGATCTTTGATTCCTCCTCTTTCTTCTCCACACAACCCTAGACTATATCCAAATCTTGCTCTTTCTTCCACCACATTTGAAGATCTGATCTTCCCTCTATATCCCATAAGCTGAAATTCTCATTTATGCCTTCATTATCGCCCATTTTCTTTACAGTAACCTATCCAGTATCCCCAACACCAAAATCACATCCCCTCATTCATCCACCCAAAATGCAGCTGCTAAAAATGTCTTCCTACCTAATGTGACCACCCCCACCCACTCTTTCAAAGACTCCAATGGTTCCAACAATTCTTTTTGCTTCCTTCCAAAAGAAGCACATGCTTCATTAGTTAAGTATCTGTAGCAGATTTACCAGCATCACACCACATTCGTCACAGGAAAAAAAACCTATCCCAGATACCCTAAACTTTCACAAAGCTTCCTTCCCTAAGGCAATGATTCAGATTCTACCAACATATAAAATGCAAAGGTCTGAACAGCAGCAGGTTGAGCAATGAAACAATTCTTGAATTTTTATTTTTATTACATCACTTTGCAGGAGGACACCCAACTGCTAACACTGGAGAGAACTCCACAAGAGACTGCTCCCAAGTGGGCATATTTACTATGCCTGCATTCAAAACTTCCACTGACATCAATGCACAAAGATCAAGGATAGAACACAATCTTGGGTCTATAAGAGAACTATATCTAATGCAAAGGTCTTTCAGTTTTGAAAGAGCTTGCTGAAGAGCTATTCTTGTCACTTATTTTATAAAACAACACTTGCCCTTCATATGACATTTAACCCATAAGAAGAGTAAAAATTGGTAGCAGGATCATTAAATATTCTAAATTTAAATCTGACTTGTGATCTTTGTACAGAAATAAAATGACTGGAGTACTAATGAATGCTACAAAGTACAAGATGTTATGAAGAGATCGTAACATTTGTAGTTGTTAGATGTGATTCTCTAAGCTTCCACACTGAATTTTAACAAAATGCATAATTACCAACAAAAGGCTCCTCAAACCTTGCATTGCATACTTTTGAAATGGGGATGGGGGAGAGAATCCATAAGAAAAGGTTGCATACAGTTTACAGTTATCTGTGCAAAGCTACTGGTAACAGCAGTAGAATTATAAAGTTAATGACAAAAAAATAGTTAAAGGTTAAGCTTCTAAAAAACCAGAAATTCAGAAATAACATTTGCGATTTTTAGGGACAGCCATTAGAACTTACTTAATATTTTGGTATGGTAATTGCTTAATATTTTGAAAGCTCTCTTAGTAAAGAAAAGGGTAAACTTTTAAAAAATGAAAGCTGAGATCAGATGGAGGGGAGCTGACAATATTCACCAGAATGCACATGGAATTCAGGGTACTCAGGCCCTGACACCGCAATCAGATCTGTCCTGGCCAACCACTGCACCAATGCAGAGCCCCAGTGGAATTGGGGACCAGAAGATCATTTCTAGCAAATAAACACTTACCTTCCACCTAGGTAAAATGAGTCTTGCGCTATTTCTCAGTGAATGTATATAGGTATTCTTTATTTAACATCAACTGTTTTTCAGGTCTGCAGTATTGGCAATTCCATTACAAGATGGGTTTAAAAATCATGTCATTTAAAAAAAAAAATGAGATTCCTTGTATTTGTCTTCTGTTTTTTGAGCCTTTAGGGGGGGGTCACATTTTCAAGCTTTGTTCCACAATCAGCAGGGCTAGAAACTCACTCTTTTTTAACATGAAAGTTGAGAGACTTGTGTAATTGCGAGAGCTGACAACACTCCTTACCAGTGGGCAAGTACAGATGAGTAATCTCCTCATTTCCCAGTCTCATAACTCACACAACACACAGCCTGTTCAAGGCCATGCCTACACTACACAGTTAAACTGGGGGACTGACACCCAGATCTCATCCATGTATGTCTGGCGGGCTGGGCCCGTGCTGCTGCCCGTACCCCGGGCACCCTGATCCGCCACTGCCTGGTAGGGCAGGCCCTGCCCCGGGGCACACGGAGGGATTTGCGTGTTCGGAGGGGGACACTCACCGCAGCGTCTCTGCGGCCTCCCCGATGAGCCGCTTCAGCTCCTCCGCGCTGAGCCGCACCTAGAAGGGGAAACGCGCTGAGATCGAGCGGCCGGCGAGCGCAGGGCCCCGCTGCCCCCCTCAGCCCCGGACGGGCCCGCACAGCCCGACGCATCGCGGCGACGGACCGTGGCCCAGCACCGAGGCGGCCGCCGGCCCGCGCGGGGGGGTGGGGGGGGGCGCTAGGGAAGAGGCGCGTTCCCGGCTCGGGGGTTCTCACCTTGTCGGGCGTTCCCCTGGCGACCCCCCTGCGCACCCAGGCGGCGCAAGTCACGGGGCAGCTCATGGCTCCGGCCGCGGCACGTGCGGACAACTCTGACACGCGCCGCGCTCCTACTACCACCGCCCCACAAACTGTCGCGTTCCTGATGACGTAACCTCATACTGACAACTCCTCGGCAGGGAGAGGGCGAGAAGGCCTGCGTGAGGTCATCACCAAGCGTCGGGGGGGCTGGAAGCCAGTGACGCGTCGGAGGCAGAGACCCCGCCCCAATGGAAGGAGGAGCGAACTCAGCCACTGGCAGGGAGAGATATGGGCGGGGCCAGAGGGAAGGGAAGGGGCTGGGAGTAAGTAGGAGGGGCCAAGGGGTGTGCCAGGGACCAGGGGTGGGGGCGGGACTAAGGGGATGGGAAGTGACAGGGGTGGGCTGGTGGAGGAGCCAGGGAGATGGGCTGGGGGATAGTGCCAGGGGTGGGGGCGGAACCAAGGGGATGGGAAGTGACAGGGGTGGGCTGGTGGAGGAGCCAGGGAGATGGGCTGGGGGACGGGGAGGGGATGGAGCGGGACTGTGGAAGTAGAGGCCGGGAGCTGTATTAGTTCTTACTGCTGGGGGTCGGGGGGTTTCAGTGTGGAGGGCGGCATCACTTAAACTTTTGTTTCAGAGGTTAACTGGGAACTACAAGTATCGGAAAATGGTTAAGGTAAGGAATAGTTCACATAATAAAACAAGTGTTGGACAGCAAAATTTAAACTTGGCAGACAGCATGACTACAGTACTTTAACCATATGTCAAACAAACAGTGCTGTGGGGCATTTTCCATTTTTTATTGTGAGCCTTCTGTGATGCTGGAGTGACAAGGAAGTACAGTAATATCTATCAAAATACAGTATTTGTAATTAGCTTCTGGCATCTCCCATGCCTTGTTTGCTGCATCCATTTGTTGTGTCTTGTTTTGTATTTGTAAAGTGCTAGCACAATGAGGCCCAACCTAACTGGGGCCTCTGGGTAATTGCAGTGTAAGTAATTTCCATCCTGGTGTTCTGTTGTACTTTATATTACTAGTCACTTTACTGAACCTCCTCCCTCCCTACTGCAAAAAGTATTTCTCCCCTATACCACTTGGTCACATGATGCTCCCCTGCTGGGACACAGGAAAGATCTATGTAAACACAGAGCCTCCAGGACATCATTTAAGCCCCACATGATGGGGAGAGGGTAGTGGGACGTGGGACTGAGCCAGGAAGAAGAATGGTGGGTTGGGTGGTTATCTGAGGGCTGCACAACTGCCTGAGGGGCGTCCTCTACTCATCAAAGCAATTGTAGGGCCTCAACTCTGGCTGCTCTTCACCATGGAAACTGATAGGGTCAGGGTTTGCTCAACAGCAGTTATCTCCATCGTTTTCGTGTATTGTTCAATACTAGTTCCTTTAAATGTTCAGTATTTCAGGAATAGACTCCAGTTCTTTGATGCATAGAACATTATCATTTATGCAGTACCCCCGGCACTTTACAGTAGGCCTCGGACACAGCCAATACAGTACATACTCATACACCACACCGGCACTTCTTGGAAGTTACTATCTTGTTCTCCAGAATCTTAGCTTTCATTAAAAAATAAAGTAAGCCTTGTCTACATGGGAAAGTTTTACCAGTACTGTAATACCAGTATAATTATACCAGCATAAGTCCTTAAGTGGACACTGTTAGCCCTGCTCTATACTACAGAGTTAGGTCAATATAAGGCAGCTGACATCAGCCTAAATCTGTAAGTGTCTATGCTAAAATGAAGCTCCTACCGATGTAACTCACCCACTACGCCAACTTCATAACTTCTGCGAGAGGTGTAGCGCTTAAGTCGATGCAGTGCCAGTGTAAACACTGTGTTACTTATATTGACTGTTGCTGCCTTTCAGAAGTCGTCCCACAATGCTCCCCACTGACAATTAAATCGGTAGCGTGGACATGCAAAAGTAGTTTAATTACTGCAATGGCTGTAAGTTGATGCAACTTAGGTCGATTTAATTTTGTAGTGTAGACTTGCCCTTATTCTGGTCTATGTTTTTTTGCAGTTTAGCCTAAACCCTTTCTCCATAAACTAAACTGGAAAAGAGCACTTATAAGAGTGACTACACTAGGGGCAAGTCTACACTTAAAATGCTGCATTGGCGTGCCACTGTACAGCTTTAATGAAGATGCTTTATGTTGACGGAAGTGTCAAAGAGATGAACAATTTGATGTCTCACTGTGGCGCCAGACGGTAGGTGGTGTGTGTGTGGGGGGAAACATGGTGGTATCTCTCAGTCACAAAGGAGCCAATTCCAAGGTGCTTAGCAGAGCCCATAGGCACATTCAAGCACCTCTAAGGGGGAAATTAGCTCAAGGAGCCCCCCGGAGCCTAACAGCACACATGATCATATTTTAAATATCTGCACAGTCTACTGTGAGCAGCATCTCATTGGGATGATTCACACATGCAGATCTTATTTTGCGGGCAGAGCATGAAAAAGTCCTACCACCTTTTTTCCTCCACGCGGCTCTATAATAAACAAAATGCAGATGAAGGGAACAGTCCTGCCATCACATATCCATATGGCTATTGTTGAAATCAAGGGAGTTTTAAGCAAGAATATCAGGGCAGTATTTGGCTCTAAATCTCCCAAATCATACAAGATTTGAAATAGTTAAAAGTAGTATAAAATCAATAATAAAATCAACATGCTGATTGAAAAAACCTGAAATCAAAGGTTTTTTAACCCCTGCTTTGATTTCCATGGTGATGCTCTCATCCTTTTGAATATCTCTTCCCAAAGCATACTTCTTTTGTGATACCTATTAGTATTTAACTGCCACCTAGTTTATACCCTTGCTGCAGCATTATATGATAACTCCAACTACTGATCACCCAGGTCTTTATGTATCCAAATTGTCTAGTTATGCCCAGATCCTACAAAGACTTATTATGCACATGCTGAGTTTTAAGCACGAGTAGTCTCACTGAAGTCAAATTGAATGTGCCGGATCAGGGCTGTAGACTGAATGCTTCTTGGAGCAGGGACCATGTCTTTTCCATGTTCTGTACAATGACAATCATATTATAAGTGCTGAACTAGAAACCGTCAGAATTTCCAGCTGTAATATCCATAGAATCATAAGATTCCTGGGACCCTGTTACTGGAAGAATCTCAACATTATTGGTGTTTGAATTATACAGAGAAATATCTGAACTGGAGAAGGAAAAACAAAAAACACTCACAGCACCATTTCCTAAGCTAGAAAAACTGAAATTTTTATTGAACAGGGATGGTTCATAAACACACTCAAAAGAGCTCCACCTGCTGTTCCGGAGTATTCATTGCAATCTGATAAACCTTTGGAGGGAGCGGTATAAAATAGGATTAGAATATGAATCTGCTATATTTATTAATAACTTTGCCTCTCAAATACAGAACTGTCAGCTATTATTTAAAGTCTGAAAATATACTACAATTGTTATAATTTAAATCAAACCTTTGAAATAACAAATGTACAAAAAAGGCAGTCAATGTATTAACTTTAAACATTTTAAATCAATAGAACACATTTCCCAGAAGTAAACATAGAGCAAACAGCTATTTATGGTGTTTACAAGCCACCCAAAAGTTATAAACGTCAAGTGCCAAATGACTAGATAGTTGCTGTAGCTCTCATAAAGCCATATTAATATTTCACTTTAAACAGGTCCCTAAACTGAAAAATGTGCTGCATGAAAAGCTGAAAATAAAGCATTTACTATCCAAAGGCAAGAGAAAACTACATTTTTTAGCGCCTGATCCAGCAAAGCATTTAAGCAGATGCTTAACTTTAAGCATGTGAGTGGTCTCACTGAGGTTAAGGGGCCTACTCGTGTGTTTTAAGTTAAGCACATGCTTTTCTGGATTGGGGCATTGGTTCCATTTTTTAAAAAGGGGCTAACAGCATGACCTTTTCAAAGATGAAGTCAAGCATTGCTATAGCGAGCCTAAAAAAGTATAGGCCTGTCAATTGGCATGAATAAATAAGTTTGTAAATTGCATAAAAATGAATGTCATTTGCATGCCTGCTTGTTTAGTGAAAGTTGGTGATATTTTCACTGCACTGAAAATGGCCCTTTCGGTAGTTGTGCTCACATCTGAATATGAAAGCCCATGCTACATACACCCAAAAATAATATGACAAATTTACTATCAATAAAAACATATTTTAATGCCAACAACTAATAAAAGTTCATATTCCAATATTGCTCACAACAATAATATACAATTTGCACAAAACATGGCTGTCCAACAAGAATATTTTGCAGGCTATTATATATATATATATAAATTTTTTCCCCCCCTTAAAGAATTATATGCCAGAGTTCATGCAAAGAAATTAAAAGCAGTAACACAACATGAGCAATCAGTTGTTTTTTTTTTACAAATGATCAAACCCATTCAATACAGAGACGTTAGGAAATAGATAGGTATATACACACTGTTTTGTTGTGGTCTTTTCTGTGTTACATTAAATCATGGGTTCCTTCTTACCACACCAGGTCCCTATTAAAGACTGATTCAAATAGGATTTTGAGTTCTCCACCCACGTGGACCACCAGAAACTCAATAACTTCCCTTCTACTTTACATGACTATGAAGGAGGCTCTTATCCACTGGCCAGGAGTGTGGGCAAGCAACCTTCTCCAAAGCCAACCTCTGTCCTGATCCATAGTCATAACCACTTTTGTAGTGGGTGGCTATCACTCCATCCCTCCTATTTTTGACTGGCCCCAAGGATGATGTGCTTGGCCTCCAGCAACCTTTAGAGTTGGAAACCCAAGACTAGAGAACCTGGAGCTCCTAAACAGCAGTGCACAGCACTGCCACCTAAGTAACCAGATACGTACAGTGAACGACATGTATTCTCTGGTTTGAAATTTACATATAATATACACTAATAAAGCTATCCTAGCAAGGTGCAAGTTTATTATTCTCTGGTGTGTTCCCATGAAGTTTGATTTTGTTTTGTTTTGTTTGGCCTTCACACAAAGCTACCAACAGCATTTACACAAGAATGGTCTGTCTGTCTGATAAATATAGTTCATCATGTGGCCCCAATTATGCAGTCCCTACAAAGGAAAACACCTATTGACTTCACTGGGAGTTTTGCTTACATACTGGACTGCTCCCAGCGAGCTAAATTCATCTCTGCTATAACTCCTTTGACTTCAGTTCATTTACAACCAGGGTGAATTGGCAGGATGTGTTTTTATCCAGGAAGTAATCAGTCTTACTGAACTGAATTGGGACCTGTGTTCACACATCAGTAAATTTGTACAGTCCATGGGCCAAATCTTGCTCTCCATAATTTTGATGGGACTACTTCTGTTTGGGCAAGTTAGCAGGGTTTGGCGATATGGGCAAGTATTTAAAGTCTTTTGGCATTATTTCATACTTGCTGGACTCAGGTGCTGCCTCAAAGAGAGAGTTTTTAAAAAAAAAAAAAGATGAAATGTAATTATAGTAAATATTACATATTAACCCTCCCAGCTAAACGGATGTTCATGGAATGTCACTCTCCTGAAATTAAAATTGCCATTGTTTTCTCAGGCTAGTCCAATTCATAATAATGCTTCACACCCACACTTGAGCCTGATTCTGCAGCCTGTAAATGTGTGATGCTTCCAGCGAAATCACTGGAAGTTTGAAGGCCCTGAATCACCAGAACACTTAAGTACATGAATAATCCCATCTCTGTTCAGCAAAACTCTTAAGTATGTGCTTAACTTTAATTTTAAACACATGCTTAAGTACCATTGAAACCAATGGATCTTAAGCACATGCTTAAGTATTTTGCTGGAAAGGGATGCTTAAAGTCACACACGTTAAGCATATGCGTAATTAAGCGCCTTTGCTGAATTAAGGCCAATATGCACAAGGATGATAGGATTGGGCCTTCAGGGCATATTCTCCCTTCAGTCCTTATGGGAGCCTCTCATTGATACCAACCACAGTTCTGCATATGGGGAGAGGGGAGAGTATATCCTTTAGCACACTGTTTCTCAACGACAAGTCCATGGGCCGGCGCCGGTCCCTGGGATCTCCCTGACACAGTTTAGGAAGGCAGCAAGCCGGTCCTTGCTATCAAAAAGGCTAAGACACATTGCTTTAGCACAATTTTAAATATTATAGGCCTGATCCAACTCCCACTGAAGTCAGTGGAAGGATTCCCATTGCTGTGATTGGGAGTTAGCTCAGGCCCTAAAATAAGTGTACCTTTTGCACTACTGCAGTTAAATTTCTCTCTAAACCCAGTTTCCCCCATTTCTTAACTTGGTTATAACAATTCACTCAGAAGCTTTGCATACATAGTCTCAAACTAAAAGCAAGTTATTTTACCCTTGAAAAGAAGATCTGGCTAATCAGATTAAAGAAAAAAAAATCCTTGCTGGTTTCAAACGCTCGTTTGTATTTGTACAATGTTAACACTAGATTTACAAAATGACATTTGGCAAGGCATGAATCCTAATCTCACTGGAGATTTTAAAAGACTTAACATCGGAGATTGGGGGTTAAAATATTCTAAAGTGCACTCAGTGAACATGTTTTCAGAAATTTTCCTAAGACATTTTAGCATTTATAATGTGCTAAGGATCTCATTATATGATTGAACACGTAAAGATCCAACAGACTGAATACATTATGCGGAAAGAAAAACCTTCTTTTTAAACTTAAAAAAAGAAAAGAAAACAAGGAAATGAAATAAAAATATTTTAAAGCAGAATTTAGGTTGTGACACAGTTAGACAAAAGCTGCTACATTTAAAATTAAGGCTGGTATCTCATATTAAATAAGGCGTGAGTTAAAAGTAGATTATTCTCCTTAACTTTGAATTTCCTGGGAGTAGACAGCTTGCTCCATAACATTAAGATCTGAACAGTTTTGATATTGGGGAAGATTTTTCAAAAGTGCCTAAGTCCCAATGTCTTTCAATAAGATGTAGACTCCTAAGTCTCTTTTGAAAAAGGGCCTTCAGCTCCTAAATCACCCTTTCAAAAATTGTACCCATTGAGCTAAACTATTGCTTAATCTTTTAAATCATCCATATTTCCCCTATTTTCTGTGCAGTGGCTTTTACTATTGTGCAGTTTGTACAAGCTTAAATGGACAATGAGAAGGGCAAACAAATGTTCCAGATATATTGTTCATTTTAAAATAACTAGAACACTTATATAAACCCAAAAGCCAGTACTTAAATGATGGTTGCATAAAGTAGGACGTCACCTCCTTGTGCTCTGGATAGTATTATCTGGTTGTGCAATTTTTGTTTCCCAATAAAGTAACCTTTTCCATAGAAACCTCATTGAGAGATGGCATATGAGAGCTTCCTGTGCTAGATACAGAAATAATACTAATACTAATAAAAAAGCTCCAACAAGTAATCAAACCATCATTAGTTTTACAAGATGACAGCGAAAAACTGTCTTTTTTCTGCAGGAAGGGTTTGCTGCAGATTTTGTAATCTGAAGTCTTCATGCTACAGTTCTGTTTTATTCTCGGAAAGAATTTTTTCCATCATGGCTTTCTCTCTGGTTTTCGTTTTTCCCTAATAACTTTATAAATATAACTTTTACTGAAATCTGAAAGAGGTAACTGATAGACTTGGACAAGGATGAAGGCAGCAAGCAAGCGTGTCTCATTTACAGTGTTAGCTCTTCTGTGTCACCCAAGCATTGGCGTTGGGATTCTTTCATCTTTTATTTTCTGAAGTAAACGTAAGAACATGCCAGGTCTTCAGAGATGGAGATGGGGAGGTATCTTTCCCTACTTAAGCACATAGACGCTGGTACCCAATTACATACATGCATTTTGCTTTTCTGCTTAGGTTCAACATGATCTACACTTCAGATTCACATGTAGCAGATTCATGGCAAATTGTTTAATGTCTGAATAAGAACTAAAAAATGGGGCCCAATCTACTGGACTTCAACGGGTGTTGCACCAAGCCTTTTGGTTTGTTTTATGAATGGCCCCCACCCTATAATTTGAATTGATTTTTTTTCTAGAATGCCCATTTCTCCCTCATCTAAATTACAAATTACTTTCAATGATCTTATATCAAACATTAAAAAATGTTAACCTATGTACAAAGGTAAGCCCTTTTGGGCAAGTGGAGCTGGAGGTTTAGCTATTCAATTCAATAATGCATATTGCCAAACCCTTAGCATCAGGGAAGGCTGACTGACATTAGCAAGAGATCTCATTACAGACATGATTTCACATCTCATAAGATATACAGTACATTTATTTACTGTCCATCTCTCTCTCACTCACTCACACAAATAAAAAAACAAAAACATTTCACATGTAAAAAACAGAAGACGCAGAACATGAACTGTTCAGATACAGAATATCTGATTTTATAAAGCATCTTTTGTCCCAGACGGTCTTAAAATGCTTTACAGATTCAAAATCTTGCTCTGAGTAGACTCATTCTGTGCAGGTGGTATTACAAGGGGAAGGCTTGCAGATGAGCTGGACTGAAGTATAGTCCAGTAGCCATCTCATTAGTGCAAAGAGGCTGAGGGAACTCTTTTCAGAGTACCATAATGCTGCTCTAAAACGAGCAAGATCCAGACCTCTCTATTGTGTGATGCAGGACACAGTATAGAGGGGTGCATGGGTCCTGACCACATCACCTTGGGGCCATAAAGTACCAGGAGACACATTAGCCAGGCCCTCCACACAGTGCTGAAAAGAGCACTAGGAAAGTATCATACTTTGCTGTGTAGTTGCACCCATGCAATGTAGGATGGGAGTTTGACTTATTATATGCATAATTCTCTCTCACACACAAATGTCTTCATCTACCACTGATATACAAGCAAATGCTAGAGTGAAAGGCAGGTGCTTACAACAGTACATTGCAACGGTACACAGACATTTAGGACAAGAAGTGAATAACATACCCACTTGAAATACACAAGAGGAATTTTGGTAGGCACCATATAATTTCTAAATTGGAGTTTGGCCAAGACCCTGAGGTTGACAGCTCTAACCTACTCTTGTGTAATGTGCCATCAGTTCTTTAATGACCACAAGGGGTCAGGACCTCAGCTTTATGACTCATCTGAAAGATGTCACCACCCATAGCACAGTGCTCTCAAACACCAGGCTAGGGCATTGGTTCAGGGACTGAAAGGGGAAAAGCCACCTTCTGACCCACCAACACTGCCTTCTGAAGCACATGTTTTATTGGAGGTCTAGCCAGCCTTGACCCTACTTAGTTTGGGCTCTCTGATAAGATGAATTATTTTACTTTTATGTAGCACCGTTCATTCTGAAGACTCTCAGGTGCTTCATGATTTAGAGACCTACAGCACCATTGAAATCCAGCCACCACTGGGGCATAGGGCGCCATCCAACTGGCACACAGCTCACTGCACAACAACAGGAGAAAGGGGAACTTTCAGTTAAGGATAATGGGACAAATCCCTGCACTTGAAGCGCTACGTATGTGCTGTTTAAAGGTCTTGTAGAGCGGAGAGGACCAGACTTGATAACATCTCACCTGAACGATACCCCTCCCCCCAACAGTAAACTAGATGGTATTGAATTTATCGATCACAGAGTGATGAAAGGGTCAGTCAATGCTGCTGGGATTGATTATGTGGCTTGAAGGACTCTAGTTAATTTGAACCTTAGATCACTAAGCCATCCTTGCCAGCATGGCTGAGGTGTTATGATTAAGGCCCATTTAAAGAACGAGCTGTTTTCTAATGTGACTGTTTTATAAAGGTCACATCCTTGTATGGCTGAGTGTCCCTGTTTTCTAACTTGCCCTATTTTTAAACATAATTTGTTTCTGCTTGGATATTTCAGGTTGTTTTCTTTGTTTGCTTCAGAAATGTGATAAGAAAAAATAATCTATAACCGCAGTGAGTGGGAAAGGTAATAGAAGTTTTAATGAAAACATAGCAGCGGAAATGATGGAAAGTTGACTGGCCGACGTCAGCCACCAGCCAAAGGTGTTCAGACAAATTCACTCTCTCAGATGCAATGCAGACATTTATACTGACATAGAAAAGTTAACATTTGTTAGAGCTCAACTATCTAGTCAATGGGAGGAGTGCATGCATATTAGAAATGAGAATACAGCGCACTCCATCCTTCGACCTATTAATTTCAATGGGACTATTTCTGGGATAAGGTATTAAGCAGGAGTAAGAGCAGCAATATCAAGCTGGTAATGTTTGTAAAGCATTTTGAGATTCTCAGATTAAAGACACCATGGGCCAAATCCCAAAGTCCTTATTCAGCTTTTACTCCACCCTTATTCACGCAGAACACCGATTGACTTCAGTGCCAGTTTTAACACATACCGACTTCAGGATCTGGTCCTATGTACGAATTATTATTAATATAGAGCTGACTCCTGAGGAAGTCTTGAGTATCTGCAACTTGCATTGATTTGGCCTGTAGTCAATAATATAGGGAAATGGCTTTTTTGTCTAGTATGGCTTGAGCCCTATCTGGAATCTCAATACTGTATAGAAATTTAGGTGTGTTCAATTTAATGACAGCTGTACATATGTCAATAACACACTGACAAGACAGGTCCCAATTGACTTCACTTGGTTTTGTGTGCAGGACTGGGCCCTTAATTTGGTTTTTGTTTTTGAAGAAAAGGCCAGCTCTCTCTCTCACTACTGCACCATTGAAATGTAGCTCATTTCAGTGGGAGCTGAAATCACTGAAAAAAAAAAAATCTTCAAACATCAAACCACAGTACATTTTGGCACAGAACTGGAGGGTCCAGAAAGACTCCCTATTACACCGCATACTGTAATGCATCCAAAAGGGACTAGTACAGTTTTTGGTATGAAGACAACTATAAGTGGATCTTCAACATGAACAGTGTCAGTTTAAAAAGTGGCAGGTGGAAACTTACCAGAGCAGCTCCTGGTAGTGCCAGTGAGAGGCTTTCCACTAATTCCCCATGCACAACTTGGAATATATACATTTATATACTTTGCACAATCAATTCAGTTCTGAGCCAAGAACGTGCATGCAAAGTTTTAGCCTGGAGAAAGGCTCCCTTAGGAAACTGGCCATTTTCTAGAGTAGAAAATATTTGGAAGCCATCTGTTTCTAAGAGATGGAAGGTCTCCAATCTGTGGAGCAGGGAGGATTTGAGTAACTGGGAGATGGTTCTGGAGTTTTCACAGAAAAGAGTACTAACCTTGCTCCCTGATGCACCCAAACTTTCCTATCATATGTTTCCACCCAGCCCACCTCCTCTGCCAGTTTTCAAGCTGATTATGGGGCAATGAACCAAAGGGGAGAGCTGGGTTAGTTGAGATAACATCTGCCAGGGTCAGGGAGGGAACCAGCATGGTTCTAGAACAGGGAGGGAGCTGGCAACAGATTAGGCAAGTGGGTGCGTTCTGGTGACTGCGGGGCAATTAAGGGAGCTAAGAGGAGATTGGGTCTCTTCTAGAGAAGGAAAGGCAGGACTTGCAACTGAGAAGGGTCAAAGTGCCTGTAGATGCCCAGATACCACAGTGATGGGTGACCTTATAAAAACCTAGATGGAAAAAAAAAGCCCTAGATCGTTGTGCAGAGGGAAGGGGAGTGCGAGTTATGATTGAAAAAATTAATACACTTTTTCTAAGGGTTTTAAAAAGAATTTCCAGTTCACCCAACCATCTGAAATTCCTTGGGGGGAGGATAGAGGGAATTCTTCCCCAGAATGGATGAATTATTGCAATCGGTACAGAGATTAATGAACAAAGGCTTTTGTTTCCTGAAATAACAGCACTTTCTAAAGGACACTGATATGTACCACTACGATAATGATTGCTGTATGGAAAGGCCATGTCTTATAGGGATCATGGTCACATTCTAAGTGTTTTTTTGAATGAAATTCACCACAGAGGCTTCTACTGAAATGGAACGATAGCAGTTCCGGTTCGATTGGGTGTGGATCAGGCACCCAGAGGGACTCCAGAATCTGTGCATTGTGGAGCTCAATGGGACCCCAGGTCTGTACCCCCCTGCTTAGCTGAGTCTGGGAATTCTGCCCCCCATTGAAGAACAGGGAGGAAACTCTGTGAGGGAAACCATGCAGTTTTTGCTGCCCTAATAAGCCCTCCCATGAGCTTTTCCACCAGTGTTTGCAAACCAATAACGGTGCAATGTACTCGAATGTATCCATTAATAATAGCTTTAATAGCAATAGACACTGCCACACCAATCAATAGCCAGAATCCTCTTTCAGGAGCATGTTTGATTCCATAGACTTCTATAATCTTGTTCTCCTGTTCATGTTTAGTTGAGAGCAAAGCAAATCCCATGGTAGCAGTAACTTAAATCTGAAGGCTTATGCACTGGAACCCCGAGCATTAGATCGTGCGCAATGTTCCAGATTAATGAGCCCCTGAAGAAGCAAAGGGAATGCACAAATCTATGGGTTGACACAGTCCTGCTGAAGGAGATTTGTGGTGTTTGTTTAGAGGCAGGTACGCTTTGCTGCTACTAGTTTTGGGTCTAATTTTGCCTTGCATGCTCACACAATTCCCTTTTAGTCCATAGTAACCCCTGTGCACAGAGTGAAGGGAGAATTTGTCCCTTTGTTCCTAACAGAATACTTCTAGTGAATGTAATGCTCATGAAAGATGTACTAGAGATAGAGCAAGTGAAGTCCTCTGTTTAGCAGCAGAACAAATACCACAAAGTCAGTGACACTTCAAGCTTACCACAGCTCATCCTATGCGTCTCAGTCCTAACCTAGAGGAGCCAGTTCTCAGGGTGAGACAGGAGAGAAGTCTCCCTTCCCCATCCAGTCTTTGATTTTTTTTGCTGACACTGCCAAAGAAAGTTACACCTATTGTGGTGGATTTCTGTGCTGGTGACATCAGTCTACATCAACATTCCAATGAGTAACCCAGGGATATAGGCTCTATATCCCATTACCAATGTCCTGGACCGCTATTAATGTATGCCCTGAAGTCATTGCTACATAAGCAGTGGTTATCATCCTGTTAAGATACCAGATTGCCTAGCTGAATTTATACCTGTGGTTTTACTTCCCACCGAGAAAAATTCTGCTTGTGGATACATGTCTGCAATGCCTGATTACTTTAGTGGGAGCTCTGTGTGTACCTGAGGGTAGAATTTGGCCTACTTGATTACTGGGTAAAAATCTGGAGCATTATAATTTTATATTTAGAGAAGTTAACATTAAGCTGCTGGGTGAGATTTGTTTTTATTATGTAGATTGTTACCAATATGGAAGAATGGGTTTCAGTGAGTGAGGAAGCACACCAAACTATAATATAAGCACCCCCAAGAGTTGCAATTGCATTTATCAGGTTCTTGCTTCTCTAGCATTGCAACATTCACAGAAAAGTAAGTCGCCGGTAGCTAAATGATCTAGACAACATCTTATATGGCATATCATATGCAGAAACAAATTGTCTGATAATTCATTGTTAGGCTGACATGCTGTGTCTCTGAGACATTAATGGTAGTTTAGACAATTTTGTAATTTGTTGCAGATACTGTATAGGCTTTAAAATGATCAAGCATACGGGAGGATTTACAGATCAGAACAATAAAACAGTTTCCTATCATGTTGGTAACTAATGCAAAGACTGTGTTTTCTGAGCATTCCAAAAGCTATAAACATGAAATAGCACCGGACATAAATACTCTAACAAAAGACCAAGAAGTTACCATGCACTGTCAAATTAAAGCTTCTAAAAATCTGTGAACCAGGCACAGTTTCAAAAAGCATGCTAGAAAAGAAATACATGTAATTTTGCCACTGAAAAGATAGCGCCTTTCTCCTACTCTTTACTGAGGTCTTCCCTATGTTTTAAATCAACCGATTCGTGAAAGGTATCATCAAGTACAAGATGTCCAGAAAATTGTGGCACTTAACAGATCTCTCTTGCTAACAGTATGCTGCAAAATAAATTGAGCCCTGACATTGAACACCTCCATTGTAGATAACCTATACATTCAGAGGATACAGTAAGAAATTATTCTATAGTACATATTTAATAATAATTTAAAAAAGTCTAACTTAGTCACAATCTCTGGCCAGTAGCGAAATATTGACATGTTACTAGAATAAAGGCTGATCTTAACTCTTCCATGTAACAAACAGAAATCAGCATCTTCCAACAAGTCTCTGTGGGAATCATCTCACTACCATTTGCACCAAGAAAAAAAAGTAAATATGCTAATTTCACAAATGGAGTTTGACAAGCAGTCTTGGCAAAACAAAGCACAAACATAACATTTCACAGGTACAGTTACCATGCAAATGCATGTTGAGTTTGTTATTGTTTTTAACCCCAAATCACAATTAGCATGCAGATTTTTATTCCCCAACTACTGTATTAGATATTGTCTTGGTAATGTACCTCTTTGGTGTAACCATAACCATTTAGGCAAGATTATACCACCTTAGGAAAGAATACAAGCAAAACCTGCTCATATGTATACAGTATTTACACAGTGTGCCTTTAAAAAACAAAACATGTTACATAGATTCGCAAACACAACTCTGTCAAAAATGAATTTTTAAGCTTAAGAAATAGATTTTAAACTACAAGGCCACCCCATTTGTTATGAACAATTTTAAAAAGTTCCCACCCCTAAAAATTTGCCAGTATATTTCCTCATTTATAACAGTCTTACCAACTCTCTAACACAGTTGACCCTTATGAAACAGCAACTAACAAATCTTACGTTTCTTAAATGCACAATAGAATGGACTCTGGGATAGGTACAGTACAGTTCTTAAATGTATAACATGGTGGAGCAGAATAACCTTAAATAACCCATTTGTCATTTTAAGTGGTCCATGGCATCTTTGTTCAGGCAGAGGCTTCTGCTGTTCATTGGTGAGTTCTGGCTTTTGTTGGCATTAGCTCCAAGACCACACTTTTGCATTCAGAACTGAACATAACAGTAATTCACAGAATAGTGCTATATCCTTGTTTCTCAAAAATGGGTAGGAGCCATATGTACAGTATTCCCTCATCTAAGTGAGGCTGCAGCCTAAAAGCAGCACCTTTGGCCAACAAAAAAAAAATATTCCAATGTGAAGCAGAATTTTGTATGTTCATTTAAGCAACTGCAACGGGAGCCTGAACTCGCAGTGTCTTTTCTGAGCGCGATCTCCTTCCTGACCTTTATACAACGGAGCCCTTCGAAGAAGACAAATGAATTGACTGAATCCGTGTCGCCAACGTCCTCTGTAAGTCTTGTAGTACATTCTGACCAGACGTGTCTCCATTCTTGTCATACAACAGCTGTTTGAAAGCTTCATTTTCAATGAGGACCATCATATTTTTTAGAAAGTAGCCTTCACAATAGGAGGATAGTTCTGTGACTCCGAGAAACTACAAAAAGTGGGGATTAAAGAAAGGTAACCACTCTGATAGGTATGGGTCAATAAATACTGTTCATGAGAAGTAAAGATTACAAACTGCACACAAACTATACAAGCTACCTTTTTCAGATGGGAACATTGACACCCACATATATGTGTGTGTCAAGTGATATGTCACGTTGTTTGCTTCGAATGACAAATTCCAGACTTAAGACTATGTCAAAAAATTAAGGTCACCTTGGAGGCAAAATTCCAAGTTCAGGCCCCATACAAATCAATGGGATTTTTGTCATGGATCTCATTGGGGCCAGGATTTGGCCCCATAGTTTCCACCACCAAAACCAGTAGATTTGGGGAGATCTACCAGAGGCCAGGTCTATCAAGACTGTCTTCCAGCATTCCTGCCAAGCATGATACACCTGACTGGCACCACCATCAGAAGTAACTGCATAAAGATATGTACTCTTGGCCTGGGGTGAAATAACTCCAGTTGGAAAATGGCTGCTATGTGTACAGCATGTGAAGTATGTTGTTTTTGGGACCACTAGATTCCTTTACACTCAATGTATCCCATCTTGCTTGCGAGTAAGCAAGCGCTAAATGATCCACTAGAGCACAGGAAGTAGCAGTTGCCTCATAAGAAGTAGTGAGCAAACGGCCTGATCCTGATTTTATGCAAGTAGTAGCCCTGAGCATTCCAGTCAACGACTAGGCCCTAAGCGTGTTCTGCGAAGTATACAGAAAAATGCTCCATGGAGCCACCAGCCTGGGCAAACTCCTGGTGTGTTTGAGCTCTGAGAACAAATGGAAAGCTTTGGACTTGCTAGTGGATGGAGGCCTATGCAACCCATAACTGTAGATGGCTTTTCCTATCTTTAGCCTTGGGATCTTTACTCTGTTTGCAGAGTCTAGAAAGTAGGGTCAATAGTACAGGCCCACCACTAAATTAACATAATCTGTGGATGACACAAATGTTGTCTACAAAAAAATGGGACAGTTCACGGCAGGTTAGGAGCTTTCTAGAGGAGAGCATTATTTTGGATTCGGAAGGTCAGATGCTCAGCTGGTGTAAACTGAAGTAGCTCCATTGAAGTCAGGGAGTTGTGTTAATTTACACCATCTGAGGATCTGGATCAGAGATTGGATTACTTTTCTTTGGTGGATTTATACTGTTCTCTTAAGATTTCACTCCATTCTTCTTTACTCCTCCTTCCATTCTCTTTACTCACTATTTCAATATGCAGTACATTGCAGTGAGGAAATAATATATTTTTCTTTTCTTTCTTATTGTTCATCTGATCCCCAGCCGGCATGTTGGGGAAGTGCTGAGTATTATGTGTACTCTCAAAACTCCTATTGACCTCACTGGAAGTTTGGGATATGCATGGAAAGCATGACTGTTACCTTGTAGAAACTAATCAACCAGTGTCACCAATGCAATTTGCCAAATCACATGGCTTTTCTCTGGAGAGAACACACAGTAAAGAGAACCTTGAGTAAAAATGAAAACTTGAAAGCTATGCTAATCAAATGACCATTTCTTCCTAGGGTCCTTTACAATCACAGGAATGGAAAGTCCTCAGCAACCATCCAAATGAACTGAATATTCAGAATATAACACTATCCCATGCCACAGAGTTAACTAATGCACTGTGATATGGGGACATTGTATGCCAGCAGAAGACAAGAAATGGAGGCTGCTTGTAAAACCTGCATTCTGAGTAGGGTGAGAAGAATTGAATAGAATGAAATGTGAACGATTTAACAATTTACAGATCATCAAGTCTGAAGTGAAGGGTCTTGGTCTCACAAGTCTATCATGTAGACACACCTTCAACTGCCAGAATTCAGCGACAGCTCCATGCATTGAGCACTTGCTGGATCTGGCCCACAGAAGTGAACTAGGGCCCAGATTCAGCATGTGCCTAACCTTGCCTTCAATAGGGTTACTCACATGCTTAAGTGCACTGCTGAATTGGGGCCTAGAGAGACAAAAAATCCAGTGTAGCTTATCTCACTTTAGAAGAAAAGGCCCAAGAGCTGAAATCAAAATTGAAATGATTCTTTTTATCTAGGATTAAAACCCCCTGCTAAATCCAGAAGTTGTCTCTCTCGCAAGCTGGGAAATAAATCAGGTGCCTTTCAAAGTGGAGGATGCTTCTGTTCCTTCATTTGTTTCTATCACAAAAGACAGGCCTCTAGATACACTTCATATATAACTCATTTTCAGGAATGAAATGTTTTCCTATTTCAAAAGCTGATGGCACACCAGTGCATAGCATTATCTATAGGGAATACATGATTGTGAGAAATGAAGATTTGATCAGCAGGAGTTGGGAATGGCCTGTGTTGTGGAGCACCTCAAATGAGTGCTGATCAAATCCCCAGGTCACACCACACCATTACATCTTTTGTATGTGCCACATCTTACAGAAAAATAATTTTAGGTATACTTGTAACATATTTTTATTGGGACTATTTTTGTATCCCTCCACCTTCCAAGCCTTAGTTAATGTGAGTTCCACTATAAAATGCACAAAAGGAGAGGAAAAAATAAAACCGAGAAATGTAAAACACTCCCCCAAATGACTTAAAGTTGTTTTTCTAAGGCTTGGTCTACACTAAACCCCCAAATCGAAGTAAGGTACGCAACTTCAGCTACGTGAATAACGTAGCTGAAGTCGACGTACCTTACTTCGAACTTACCGCGGTCCACACCCGGCAGGCAGGCTCCCCCGTCGACTCCGCGTACTCCTCGCGGCGAGCAGGATTACCGGAGTGGACGGGGAGCACTTCTGAGTTCGATTTATCGCGTCCAGACAAGACGCGATAAATCGAACCCAGAAGTTCGATTGCCTGCCCCCGAACCAGCGCGGTAAGTATAGACAAGCCCTAAGTCTAAAAATGTCATGCTTTAATGTCCTATAATTCAGGACCCCTGGGAGGACTATGGAATACTGGATTCCATTGGGAAGCTGGGCATTTTCCCTCTCCAATGATATAAAAGTCTCACTACTATCCCTGCAGGACATTAGGCTTTGACAATGTGTCATTTTTAGATACAGAAAAGCTGTCAGCTACTAAGGCCGAGAATCACTCATCCTGAACTTCCAGTGAGGGTAATGTTAGTGGGAATATCCCCATTTGCGAGAGGAAGGAAGACAAGTTTACTTTTTTTTAAAGGCAACTGTTTGAAATGGCTTAGGGCAGGGGTGGCCAACCTGTGGCTCTGGACCCACACGTGGCTCTTCAGAAGTTAATATGCGGCTCCTTGTATAGGCACTGACTCCGGGGCTGGAGCTACAGACGCCAGCTTTCCAATGTGCCGGGGGGTGCTCACTGCTCAACCCCTGGCTCTGTCGCAGGCCTGCCCCCACTCCACCCCTTCCCGTGCCCTCCCCTGAGCCTGCCATGCCCTCGCTCCTTTCCCTCCCCCACCCAGAGCCTCCTGCATGCCACGAAACAGCTGATCGGGAGGTGCGGGGAAGGTACTGATCGGCGGGGCTGCCGGTGGGTGGGAGGCACTGGGAGTGGGGGGCTGATGGGGGGCTGCTGACGTATTACTGTGGCTCTTTGGCAATGTACATTGGTAAATTCTGGCTCCTTCTCAGGCTCAGGTTGGCCACTCCTGGCTTAGGGGTATGGAATGTTAAAATAAGTCCCAGTGAGATGGCCTATTGGGACAGATGATGAGGTCATAGCTTTGTGACAAATTGCACAAGCACACTGGGGGTGTAGAGAGACATGCATGTGCACACATACAGGTGTCTTACCTTGGCATGATTATAAATATCCACACAACTTTCTGTGTTTATACTTTTTGCACAGATGATCTCACAGTGTCGTTGCAAAGCTTCAAGCTGGAAGAATTTAGCAGCAGAGAGAAGCTAAACAGCAGAGAAAAAAAAGTGTTAGAAGTGCTGAACAGGGCAGTATTAAACAGTATCATTTCCTTGCTACTTTATTACATTTATACACAGACTTATAATTAATTAAGTTTCATTTAATTTATCAGTCATTTCACTGCCATAATAAGAAAAAGTTCTTTTGCTGATTTTACCCTTTTCAGTGTTACAAAGGGAAATAACATAACAGCTCAGACTATGATGAGCAGCTGTCGGTAAGTGATGAGTGGCAAACAGAGCACTCAGATCCAGATGCTGCCATTTTTGGGGTGCGGGGACAGAAGTGTATAAGTTCCCCTGACCTCAGGGCACTATCGAGGAAGCAGCATAACCATGAAAGCCTACAGCCCTTCCAAAAATGTGACTCTGAATGGAAGAATCTGCACAGCTACACATTAGAAACAAATAGCCAGGGTTCAACCCTGCTTTTTGCAATAGCACAAACAGAAGTTATGGGCTTGATGCAGGAATTACAGGTTGAAAACCTATGGCAGGTGTTATGCAGGTGGTCAGATTAGACCATTGCAATAGTCCCTTCTGGCCTTAAAATCTACAAAACCAAGTGGGTTCAAACCTCTTCTCTCAGCCGGTGGAAGAGGGTAGTGCAGGCAGAGCTCCACTCAATCCCTCTTCTGGCTGGGGGGAGACAACAAGCTCTGCTGGGTGAAATCCTGGTTCCACAGAAATCCACAAGAGTTTTGCCACTGACTTTTATGGGGTCAGGATTTCACCTGCTGCCTCTTTTCCTTGCTGTCTGGCTTGTGAAAGAGCTCCTGCTCTACTTTTTCTCCTTCCAAATGTGGTCCCATTGCCCCTCCTTTCTTGCTTAGAAGGTAAGCAGGGGTTCTTCAGCGCTACGCAGTTTGCTCTGATCAATACACATATATCAGGTTGAGCTGGGAGCTCTATCTTTAGGCATTTACATAGCACTTATCACTGGGAATACCCAACAAAGTGCTGCTCAGTGGAACCCAACAGTGCCCTCACACTGCAAGCCAGGGCTGTTAGGAAAAAACTGTTAGAAAGTTGTTCTGGCCCTGTCCATCCACTCACCTCCAGCTCTAGTCTAATCCCCTAAATAAATCCCAAATCTGGAAAATCTGCAATGCTGATGTGACAGCAGCCAGCTGGCCCCAATTATGAATCGCAGCAAAGATTTCAGTATTTCCTGTGCTTCTTGTTACCACATTTATAATAAAGCAAGTTGCTAAATATAACTTTAGAAAACTAGGGCTGTATCCAGGCTCCAGCTGCCACCGTGGCTCAAGGAGTCAGACCTGTGGTCCACAAGGGCTCTTAAACCACAGGAAACAAAGGGAATCCTGAGGGATTAGGAGCCTTCTCTTAGGCAGCTGCATAGTCTTTACAAGGCTGTTCAACAGCGCCCCCCCCCCCCCTTTTGTCCAACACAGCTGCCATATTTGACAGTCAAGCCCATGGGAATGCCCTCAGAGGAGACCATGTGCCGGACTTGGACACCCATATAAGTCAACTGTTGGGGAAGTCTCTCTCTCTCTCTCTATATATATATATACACACAGAGAGGGCCATATGCCGGACTTGGACACCCATATAAGTCAACTGTTGGGGAGGTATATATATGTGTATATATATATATATATATATATATATACACACACACAGAGAGAGAGAGTCTTGATTCAGAAAGAGGTATGGGGCGTTACCTAGTTGATTATGTGTATAGATCTATATCTGTAAAGCTGTTGTCCTATCTAGTTTGAGAACACTTTTTGCAGGAAGCGTTAGGGTTTATAGGCCTCTTTGCAAAGTTGTGGGAATGAATTTGAAAAATAGCTGGTTTTAGTAAGAGAAAGGAAGTTAATTCAAGTGAGCTTAGTTAAAACTGCACCGAACTGGAGAGGACTAATTCCAGTTTTGTCTACTTATACAAATACTTCCCCCTCCAAAACTTCCTCAGCGGGATTATTATAAGGGTTACGATACCCACCAAAATAGACTCTCATTGGCCAATCATACCCAATTGCTGCTAGTTTCTAGTAGCGCTATCTCTGTCAAAACTCACCTTTGCTTGGGTGTCTCACACTGCACAATAACATAGTGGCAGATTCTATATAATCTGTGCACTATGATTTTTACCAGCTGTATAAATATCAGTGATTTTAATATTTAGTGTCCTATATTAGTTTTACCTGATATAACCTGAATGCTGTGGATATGAACGCTTCCAGCTCCGACTGGCGAGGAATTTGCCCAAACATGCCTTTATTTGTGTTTTATTGGGAGCCACTTGGTTGAACAATGGTTGATAATAACAATGCACAGAATTTTGGAAGGAGGTCACTTAAAATCCATACAGTTATGCACATTTGATTGGTGTGAGGATGAGGGGGAAGATGACAACGTGTAACTGGACTCCTTGGACAGGAGGATAAGCTTTTGAGATAAAAAAAGATTCCTCCTTCCCTCCATCTCAGGAGGCAGTTTAAGGTCCAATTCAGCAACACAGTTAAGCATATGGCTACTTGAAGCTGAACTTTGACTTCAATGGAACTACTCACATGCTTAAAGTTAGGCATATGCTTTCATATCTTCCTGAATGAGGAACTACACATGAGATTATTCTGATTTTCTGGACATCTGACTCCTAGCTAACAACCCCAGAGACACAGCTTGGAAAGGGGAATAGACTGATTTAGCGGCAAGAGACATCCTATTAAGACTAAAGGAATGAGGCTGTTGTACCATGGTGAGGGGAATATTTCCATATTTTGTAACACAAGCTTTTTGCTCTACTAGAAGAGTTTCTCAGAGTGTCTGGCCAGATGTTTTAGTTCAAATTATCTTTTGCTTTGGGATTTTTCTTTCTCTTTTCTGTCCTATGTCCAATAAAACCTACTTTTATTTACGTTAACTGGAATTGGGGGTGGAGGCCACAAGCTGGGTATTCACAGTGGTGGCACCTCAGTGAGGATCGACTATGAACTCAGGGAAGCAGGAAGAAGTGGTGGAGAGAGAGTCTGAGACTGGAGTAAGAAATGAAAGCAGGTTTTCATTCCTTTCCTCAAAAAGTGCAGACACATGCCACTCAAGACATGGGGAAAACTAAACCACCTGGTGAAGAGTTCTTTGCTGTTTGCCAACACTTGATAGAGACCATTTCCATGTGCAGCTATGTGAACACTGGAGAGATCACTTATTGTAACTCCCATCGGAATGAAGTAAAATATTTCTTACCTCCATTATTTCATTATTCTTAATTAGGAGTGATTCTGCACCGCCATAGTAAAGATACTGCATAACCAGCTGAAACAAAACAAAGAGACTGTTTGCTTATGAAAAGCAATCCCAGACAACAAATGTTCACTACATACAGTAACTCCTCACTTAGGGTATGTCTACACTACGGGATTAATCCGAATTTAGATAATTCGGATTTGAGAAACAGGTTGTATAAAGTCGAAATGAATGCGGCCACACTAGCACATTAATTCGGTGGTGTGCGTCCAAGTACTGGGGCTAGCGTCGATTTCTGCACCGTTGCACTGTGGGTAGCAATTCCATAGCTATCCCATAGTTCCCGCAGTCTCCCGCGCCCATTGGGATTGTGGGTTAAGATCCCAGTGCCTGATGGGACAAAAAACATCGTCGCAGGTGGTTCTGGGTACAGCCTCACTTCCTCCCTCCCTCCCTCCCTCCCTGCATGAAAGCAACGGACGGCAGACAACCATTTTCGCGCCTTTTTTCCTGGGTGGGTGAACACTGCAGACTCCATACCACGGCAAGCATGGAGCCCGCTGAGGTCAAGACAGCACTCATGAATATTGTAAACACCTCGCGCGTTCTCGTGGAGTTTATGCTGAGCCAGGACCAGAAAAACGAGGAGAGGAGGCAGCGGCAGCGGCAGCGCAGCGACAAGCATGATGAGGACATGGACACGGACACGGATACAGAATTCAGTGAAACCACAGGCCCCGGTGCTTTGGAGATCATGTTGTTAATGGGGCAGATTCTAAACATGGAACGCCGATTCTGGGCAAGGGAAACAAGCACAGACTGGTGGGACCGCATAGTGTTGCAGGTCTGGGACGATTCCCAGTGGCTGCGGAACTTTCGCATGCGTAAGGGCACTTTCATGGAACTTTGTGACTTGCTGTCCCCTGCCTTGAAACGCCAGAATACCAAGATGAGAGCAGCCCTCACAGTTGAGAAGCGCGTGGCGATAGCCCTGTGGAAGCTTGCAACGCCAGACAGCTACCGGTCAGTCGGGAATCAATTTGGAGTGGGAAAATCTACTGTGGGGGCTGCTGTGATGCAAGTAGCCAAAGCAATCACTCAGGTGCTGCTACGAAAGTTTGTGACTCTGGGAAATGTGCAGGCCATAGTGGATGGCTTTGCTGCAATGGGATTCCCTAACTGTGGTGGGGCGATAGACGGAACCCATATCCCTATCTTGGCACCGGAGCACCAAGCCACCGAGTACATAAACCGCAAGGGGTACTTTTCAATGGTGCTGCAAGCACTTGTGGATCACAAGGGACGTTTCACCAACATCAATGCGGGCTGGGCGGGAAGGGTTCATGACGCTCGCGTCTTCAGGAACACAACTCTGTTTAAAGGGCTGCAGCAAGGGACTTACTTTCCGGACCAGAAAATAACCGTTGGGGATGTTGAAATGCCCATAGTTATTCTTGGGGACCCAGCCTACCCCTTAATGCCATGGCTCATGAAGCCATACACAGGCAGCCTGGACAGGAGTCAGGAGCTGTTTAACTACAGGCTAAGCAAGTGCAGAATGGTGGTAGAATGTGCATTTGGCCGTTTAAAAGGCCGCTGGAGATCATTATTGACTCGCTCTGACCTCAGCCAAAGAAATCTCCCCATTGTTATTTCTGCTTGCTGTGTGCTCCACAATCTCTGTGAAAGTAAGGGGGAGACCTTTATGGCAGGGTGGGAGGCTGAGGCAAATCGCCTGGCTGCTGATTACGCGCAGCCAGACACCAGGGCGATTAGAAGAGCACACCATGAAGCGGTGTGCATCAGAGAAGCTTTAAAAACCAGTTTCATGGCTGGCCAGGCTACAGTGTGAAATATCTGTTTGTTTCTCCTTCATGAAAACCCGCCCCCTTTATTGACTGATTTTCTGTAAGGAACCCACCCTCCCCCTTCCCCCAGCTTTCTTTCAAACCAAATAAAGTCACTATCATTTAAAAATCATTTATTCTTTATTAATAGATTAGAAAAAGAGGGAGGGAACCCGGGTGGTATTTGGGAGGAGGATTACTGGGAAGGAAAAAGCCACAAAGAAAAGGTTAAAAAAATGACAGCCTTTTGCTTGGGCTGTCTACTGGGGTGGAATGGGAAGGTGTACGGAGCCTCCCCCCCCGCGTTCTTACACGTCTGGGTGAGGAGGATACGGAACATGGGGAGGGGGGAGGGTGGAACAGGGGCTGAAGCGGCAGTCTGTTTTCCAGCAGCCGTTCCTGAACCTCCACCAGACGCTGGAGCAGCCCCAGCGTTGCTTCCTTCATCCTCTGGTCTTCCTGACGCCACCTCTCATCTCGAGCGTCTCTCCTCTCCTCACGTTGGTCTCTCCTCTCCTCACGTTGGTCCCTCATGTCCTCACGTTGGTCCCTCCTCTCCTCACGTTCACTGACTTCTTTCCTATACTTTGAAACTGTTTCCTTCCACTCATTCAGATGAGCTCTGTCACTCCTGCTGGATTGCATAATTTCAGAAAACATCTCTTCTCGCGTCTTTTTTTTACGACGCCTTATCTGTGATAACCTTCGGGATGGAGGAGGGAGGCTTGAGGAATTTGCAGCTGCTGTAGGGAGGGGAAAAAAGAGAGAATTGTTTTAAAAGCTACATTTTGCAGAACAATGCTTATACTCTTTCACGGTGACCAACACTGTTCACATTACATAGCACATGTGATTTCTGTGCAAGGTCGCATTTTGCCTCTTAATGCTGAGTGCCTGTGGCTTTGCTGCTAGAGATCACAGGTCTGGGCAACAGAATTCTGCTTGCATGCGGCCATGGTAAGCCATTCTCTTACAGCTTCTGCGCCCTACTTTCCCACATACCAAGCATAGCTTGTAGAGTGCTGCAGAAGCCTGGCCAATCTCAGCCAGTTGGGGGGGGGGGGGGGGAGTGTGGTGGGGCTTGTCTGGGCAAGTAGAGTGCTGCGGTTTTTCTGTTAACATTCAGCAGCACCAGAAAACAAACTAACCACGGTACCCCTCCCCCCCACCGCGTGGCTGGTATCAGGGAAGATCCCTACAGGCACCAAACTAATCCCCCCCCCACCGCCGCCCCCCCCCCCTCGCCATGAATTCTCTGGGATGATCACAGTACCCCTCCCCCCACCGCGTGGCTGGTAACAGGGAAGATCCCTGCTAGCCAAACGCGAAAAACTCAGGGCCAATTTCCCATCTGCGCTTGGCTAACTGCAGGGAAGGATTTATTTTCCGCCACAGGCAAACAGCCCAGTAGGAACGGCCACCTCTGTCCCCTTAATTAAGTTCCCGTATTTCAACCAGGTTACCAGGAGTGATATCACTCTCCTGAGGATTACACAAGAAGATAAAGAACGGATGTTGCTTGAATGCCAGCAAACACCGGGACCATACGCTGCCAGGCTTTGTCAGGCAATGATACCAGATTACTTGCTGCAAGCATGGCGTGGTCAAGTGTCCTACCATGGAGGAGGGAATAAAGATGCACTGCCCAGAAACCTTCTGGCAAGGCTTTCGGAGTACCTCCAGGAGAGCTTCATTGAGATGTCCCTGGAGGATTTCCGCTCCATCCCCAGACACGTTAACAGACTTTTCCAATAGCTACAGACTTTTCCAGTAGCTGAACTGACCGCGAATGCAAAGTCAGGCAAAGTAATCATTAAAAACCGTTTGCTTTTAAAACAAGTTTTATATTTTAAAAGGTAAACTCACCTGAGGTGCCTTCCATGGGGTCAGAGTCTTGGGTACTGGCTTGGGAGGCTTGGGAGGCTTGGGAGGGTACTTCAGTCAGGGTGATAAAAAGATCCTGGCTGTTGGGGAGAATGGAGTGCTGTGTGCTCTCTGCAAGCTCATCCTCCTCCTCCTCCTCCTCCTCTACCCCATCGGCAGAATCCTCAGGCGTCGAGACTATCCCCGACCCAGAATCCACGAACACAGGTGGGTTAGTGGTGGCAGCCCCCCCTAGAATTGCATGCAGCTCGGCGTAGTAGCGGCATGTCCGCGGCTCTGACCCGGAGCGACCGTTTGCCTCCTTTGTTTTCTGATAGGCTTGTCTGAGTTCCTTGACTTTCACGCGGCACTGATCTGAGTCCCTATTGTGGCCTCTCTCCATCATGCCCTTGGAGATTTTTTCAAAAATTTTTGCATTTCGTCTTTTAGAACGAAGTTCTGCAAGCACTGAATCCTCTCCCCATACAGCGATCAGATCCAGTACCTCCCTCACGGTCCATGCTGGTGCTCTTTTTCGATTATCAGCCTGCATGGTTACCTGTGCTGATGAGGTATCTGTGGTCACCTGTGCTCTCCACGCTGTGCAAACAGGAAATGGAATTCAAATGTTCGCGGGGCTTTTCCTGTCTACCTGGCCAGTGCATCCGAGTTTAGATTGCTGTCCAGAGCGGTCACAATGATGCACTGTGGGATAGCTCCCGGAGGCCAATACCATCGAATTGCGGCCACACTAACCCTAATTCGAATTGTTAAAATCGATTTTGGCACTACTCCGCTCGTTGGGGTGGAGTACAGAAATCGATTTAAAGGGCCCTTTACATCGAATTAACTAGCGTCGTTGTGTGGACGGTTACAGGGTTAATTCGAATTAAAGCTGATAAATCCGAATTAAAGTCGTAGTGTAGACCAGGCCTTAAAGTCATCCCAGTTAATGTTGTTTTGTTGTTACATTGCTGATCAATTAGAGAACATGCATGTTTAAAGTTGTGCAATACTCCCTTATAACAGTGTTTGGCAGCCGCCTGCTTTGTCCACTGCTTGCAGAAAGAGCAGCCCATTGCAGCTAGCTGATGGGGGCTTGGAACCAGGGTGGACCAGCAGCCCCCCTATCAGCTCCCCGCTCCCCTAAGTTCCCTGTGCAGCAGCTGCCCAACAGGGTATCAATTGCCGGCAGTTCAGCTGCCCCTCCCCCCATTGCCATGTGCTGCTCCTGCCCTCTGCTGGGGAGCTGCTCCCAGGAGCCTCCGTCTTGCTGTGTGGGGAAGTGGGGGGCTAATGTCAGGGTGTCTCCCTCCCCCCTGCTCCTGCCCCCCCGCTTACCCCACCTCTATAGAGCAGGAGGGGACACGACAGAGCTCAGGACGGAGAGAGCTTGTTGGCAGCAGCTGCTGTCTCAACTTGCTGATCTACTTAAAAAGGCAATGTACTTAGAATGGGGTCAGCTTACTTAAAGGGGCAATGCGCATCTCTCTCTCTCTCACACACGGTGTGTCTCTGTCTGCCATGCTGTCTCCCCTCCCGCCATTTGTGCTGCCTTGTAGAGTGTGAGGTAGGGTTACCATACGTCCGGGTTTCCCCGGACATGTCCGGCTTTTGGGTCTTTAAATAGCCATCCGGGGGGAATTTTTAAAAAGCTAAAAATGTCTGGGATTTCCCCCTGGATGGCTATTTAAAGACCCAAAAGTGGCTGACAGGGCAGCCGAGCTGGCGGAAAGCGGTACCAGGAGCAGCATGGAGCGGCCGCGAGAGGTGGGTGTGCCTGGGGCTCCCCTTGCCCGCCGAGGGGCGCGGGGTCCTCTGCAGCGCTGCCCGCCGTGGTGCTAGGGCTCTCCCGGGGCTCTGCCCTGCATGCGCCCAGCACCCCCGGGGCTGCTCCTGCCTCCCCGGGCTGGCCCCAGATCCCCTCCCCCGGGGGTTTGGGGTCCTGCTGCGGCTTGTGCCCCTCTGCCTTCTCCGTGGGGCAGGCAGCCCCAGGGGGTTGAGGCCATGCCACCCCTTCCCCAGCTTCCCCCTCCAGCAGCCCCCGCACTGCCCTGCCGGGCCAGTTCAGCCCTCGGCGCCACCGGGTCCTGCCCTGCCTCAAGCAACCCGCCCCTACCATGGGGCAGCCCGGCCCTGGGGGCTGGGGGAGCCGCAGCAAAGCCCTGCCCGGAGCTGGTGCAGGAGACAAGCGGGGCTCTCAGCCCAGGCTCCGGCATCAGCCTGCAGCGGGGAGCGGAGGCTCCGGCATCAGCCTGCAGCGGGGAGCGGAGCCACCCCCTGCCAGCTTGGCTCAGCCCAGCCCCACTCTTAAAGGGACCCGGACCCGGGCTCGGCCCGGCCCGGGGCATGTGGAGGTGTCACCTCACCCCCCGCCTGGGGGGCCCGGCGAGGGGGGTGCTCGGCACCCTAGCTCTCCTCCGCAACCTCCATAGTCAGCTTCTCTGCAGGCAAAGCTTGCCGCTCCCGCCGCCCCAGCTTACCTGCTGCCTGCCTGTCTGTTTCAGGCTTCCCGCAAACATTTGATTCGCGGGAAGCAGGGGAGGGGGAGGAGCAGGGGGCGGAGCGTTCAGGGGAGGGGGCGGAGTTGGGGTGGGAACTTTGGGGAAGGGGCGGACTACAATATGGTAACCCTAGTGTGAGGCTACATTAACAACAATGTTTTAACCCTTGAAGGATCAGCTAGTTTATCATTTAGCAGTAAGGCATTCCCTGGGAAATATCCCACCCTCGTCCACCCTCTAACTTCACCACCTCAACCAACCTTCACAATCATCATTGCTGTGTATAGTATTAAATTGTTTGTTTAAAACATATACTGTGTGTGTGTGTGTGTATCCATCTATCTATCTATATATAGTCTTTTGTCTGGTGAAAATTTCCCCCCTGGAACCTAACCCCTCCTATTTACATTAATTCTTATGGGGAAATTGGATTCACTTAACATCATTTTGCTTAAAGTTGCATTTTTCAGGAACATAACTACAATGTTAAGTGAGGAGTTAGTGTATATTACTGCCTTTCACTATCCTGCCTCCCTTTGCTTCAGCGGTCATTGTCATTAGTGTAACATGGTGAGGCTCATAGAACCATGTCATTTCCGCTTGAGTAAAACACATGAAAGGGAAGAGGTTACTATGAAAAATAAGCCACTTTGGAAAAGCTACTCGCGAGCAGCATTTTTAACTTTGCATCATGAGAATGGTGTGGTGGGAGAAGGCGGGTGTGGCTACCAAACAATGTGCAGGGCTATGGATTTGTCAGTCAAACCGGTCAAAAACCTGCAGGTGTCAGGCCGTACATGGACATCTCTGTCTCTGCACAGTTCTTGGCTTCTCTTCACGGGTAGCATGGCTTCTCTCCCAATCCCTATTAGCCACAGTGCTGTAACTCTCCAAAGAGGTTCAGGTAGCTCACAGGACAAGTTGATCCTGGCTCATTCATTTTCTGATACTGTTTTTACACCACTTAGTCAAGAGAACATGCCACATATAGTGGCTGTTCCCTGATTCCTTCCCTTTCTGGGAAACCACACTCCCTCCTTTCCACACTTCTGTAGGCAAGCATGGTTGGTGAGAAGGTTTGTGCTGGGGTTTTGCATTGTAACATGGGCCAAATAATATTTCTTTTCAGGAAACTTAGATTAAGTTTAAATGTTATTGCAGGCAGCTGTAAGTGACACTGAAAAATATCTGCAGCTCTAACAATCAGTAAATGGAACTGTTATTGCTCTGGTTAAAATAAACTTTTCTTAGGCATGCAAGTTTTTGAATAAACTGCATCTAGCCCAATAGGCGAGACAGATAAGTTTGGCTTTACATTTTCACAGAAGGAATTACAAAATTTGAGCAAACAAATATTGCTAGGAAAAGAAAGGCTTCTACATCCTCCAAGCTTGTGTGTGCACATGCAGGAATATCAAACATGAGAAAAAAAAACCCAAAAGTTTATGCAAATGTTCCACTGAAATGCCCTGCTCTGTCTTCAAAGACTACAGAAGTGAAATGTACATAGTTAAATCTAGTCACTCACATGCTATTTGACTACAATCAGCACTATAATGCAGGTTACTATATAAAGGGAATTGAGGCCTTTGCTTATGAAACCACTACTCTAAGGTATGATATGATTAATGTACTAAATGTAATTGCATTAATTTGTGCAGAGTACATACAACTGTTGATGTCACACATGCCATTCGGATGGTTTGTGGGCACAGACTTTACCTGAAATATGGGGTACTTCACATAGCTGATCTCAATACAAGTGTTCTCAGCTGAGGGTTTGCTAGATAGCAGCGCTTTAAACCTAAATAAAAATGAGCAAGATTGAAATACCATACTACAATTCCACTTTGCTATATTTCAGCAGAAAGGTAAGGGAGGTGACCATCAATTACGGTGAAAATAGGACGTTAGAATGCAGAGAAGTTTAGCGGGATTTATAACCTGAAATATATGATGGTTTATATACTGTAGAGGGTATGTCTACACCGTAATTGGAAGCATGATTGCAGCTCAGCATACAGCACTGCAGCACGGATTACCCATGCTAGCTTTAATCTAGTTAGCACAACTCTCAAAATAGCAGTGAAGACACGGCAGCGTGGACCCCCATGCAGGCTAGCAATGCAAGTTCATACCCAGCTTGTGGGCAGGCATGTACAGCCCATGCTGCTCCACCTTCATTGCTGTTTTTAGCCGAGCTAGCTAGATGCAAGTGAGCACGGGTATGCCTGCTTGAACTACAATCATATCTTTGATTGCAGTGCAGACACCCCCTTAAAGGTATGTCATCAAATTCAAAGTGAAATTAGGAAACCTCTTTTATTAGGACATTTCATTCTGAGTTTCTGGAAAATGTATCTAATTTTGTGAAAAAACCTACCTAGAAAATATAGATGCTGTACCCACTTGGAACTTATTACAGGATCAGGACTGACTGTTTCTTCGCTTGAAGATAGGGCCATTTTTGAGTAAAACCTGCAACTTTTAAAAATTCAAAATTTCTTTTTGGATTGATAAAAAGCAACGGAAGGTCCTGTGGCACCTTTAAGACTAACAGAAGTATTGGGAGCATAAGCTTTCGTGGGTAAGAACCTCACTTCTTGCATCTGAAGAAGTGAGGTTCTTACCCACGAAAGCTTATGCTCCCAATACTTCTGTTAGTCTTAAAAGTGCCACAGGACCCTCTGTTGCTTTTTACAGATTCAGACTAACACGGCTACCCTTCTGATTTTTGGATTGATATCAGCTTGCATTTTAAATATTTGCAGCTTTTTTTTCCCTTCTCACATCTCCATTGTGCTGGCTTGCAAGATGGCCAGGGCAAAATGTTGACGATTCTACACAAATAAGTTTAATACTTTAATGCAGGTTTAATACAATTGTTTGGAGATGGGGAGAGAAAGAGCTGGATATATCGCTGTTCTCAGAATGTTAAAATTCTCATTTCAACCATAGATTTGGACATAAAAGCAGAGTAGAAGTCATTTAAGTTAATTGTAATTGTATGTGATATTTATACAGCTATGTAGATATTTACCTATAAATCTAGGATTTTAGCTTTTAAAAATATTTAAATTACTAGATTGGGATTGACATCCTTAGAAACTGAAGACCTCTTTTTGGCCCTGATTCAGGAAAACATTTCTACTCAGGACAACACATAAGCATTGGCCTAGACAAGGGACAGACTTAAGCAAGGGTCTAAATGCTTTCCTGAATCAGGGCCTGAATGCACACCTTCATGCACAGGACAGCTAAGCAAGGACAGCAAATGTGCAATGTTCCCAATGAGTCATACCTTTGTTTTCGAAGGACTGCCTTTTCAACGTACCTCTGCTAAGTCTGGCAGCTTGTGCTGGTGCTTTTTGTTATCAGGGACATATCTCCACTTAAAACTAGTCTGAGACCACCACTCAAATCACAACCAGCCAACAGATAATAAATGCTTTCATTCACAATCAGCACTGGCTATATTCAAGCCCGTACCTTAGAGCTGAAAGGCCCTGCATTACCAGTTCTCTGTGTCACTGAGTCCTCTTGTTTACTACGTTTTTTGCCTTTGTTGCATCTCACAATATTCAGGATATCCTTTTTACTCTTGACATTGTATTTCATGACTCACAGCATTCTCTTATATGCCTATTTTCCTTCTCAACGCTAATCCATGGCAGACAATGTAATTTCGTGATTGATTGCTGTATTAGGGCTGAAACAGTGTGTGTGTGTGTGTGTGTGTGTGTGTGTGTGTGTGTGTGTGTGTGTGTGTGTGTGTGTGTGTGTGTGTGTAGTATTTTAATTAGGCGTTGACAGTCAAATAATTATCTCCTCCACATACAGGAAAAGAAAGCTGAGAATCATGAAATGGCAGTCTACAACATTTTATCTGAGAAGGGTGATATACACAGAAACCCTCTCAATTATATTTTCTTTGTAAATCCAGCTCCAGGTAAGTGTACCAGGTTCCTTATACTTGTTTTTAGGTATCTGCATTTAAAGGTGTGTTTTCTAGATAGCAGGAAATTGTGTCCTAGGTTAATACACCGCTACCTCGATATAACGTGACCCGATATAACATGAATTCTGATATAACGCGGTAAAGCAGTGCTGCGGGGGGGAAGGGGGCGCGGGGCTGTGCACTCCGGTGGATCAAAGCAAGTTCGATATAACACGGTTTCACCTATAACGCGGTAAGATTTTTTGGCTCCCGAGGACAGCGTATACCGAGGTAGAGGTGTAATTCAATTTTGGGGGGAGGGAGGGGTTGAGGAGTACCTTACCCCAGCTCCTCCTTGCTCTCCAAGGGATACTTGCATGTTTGGACTTCAAGTGCCACAATTTTTCTCTCAAGAGTTGGAAAGTATAATAGACAAGCAAAAGATTTTCCCACTCTCCGAAGCTGTAACCCAAACCTTCCACCCAATGCGTGGTTAAGACAATGGGCTGGATTCATCATAGATACTAGCGATGAAATCCTGCCTCACTGAAGCCAATGGGAGTTTTACCATTGTCGTTAACAGGACCAGAATTTCATCCCCAACCTTTTCCAAAAGTTAACCCGTAGAACCTCCTTCCCTTTTCTCAAAAGAGACCTTCTCCCACTTAGCTCTTCCTTGTTCCGTTCCCCCAATTTCCATGCAAGAACCCCAACCCTCTGCAAGTGGGTGCTGAGTCTCCTGATACCCACATGACTTATCTCCCTGCTGGACAGCCTTTCAGCATGGAACTGCTACAGGCTCCATGTCAGTTTTTCTTATGTGTGAAGCAAGGGGAGGGATCTGGCAAGGCAAGCCACCTATGTAGGCTGTGGAAGAAGGGGAGATTTCCAGAAGTGGGGCACATATGATGGGAATGGCTCCACCCAGGAATTCCAACCTGGAACTTCCTCCTCTTCCCAGAGATCCTCCCTCCATCCACAGGTTCCCCCAAACCTTAAAAAAATGGACATTCCTGAAAGTTTAAAACGTGTGTTTGTCGACGCATTTTGAATGTGTCCACCACAATACCGTCTACCGTAGGTGCCTCTGGAATGCCCAGCATCCTAAGGGTTAATGAACAAATGGCATTTCTAGTTGTTACATCCTTAACATAGATCAACAGCACTCAGTTCTGGGGGTAATTACAGAATTTCCACGTTCACAGAAAAGTCTGAGGCCCATTACCTGAATCATTAGTGCCAACAAATCTCAACAGAAAAGATCAAATTATTTGCATTTATTAAAAAAATACACCTGTACATTTACCTTGGGGATGCAGTAAATAGTAACACTCGATGCGCATAAAATGGTCTTCCTTCCACCAGAAATGTAACATCTGACATCTCTTTATTGTTAAGAAAATGGGGATCTGGAATCACAAAAGGAAAAGAAAAACTTTAGTCGGGAACAGGTGAAAGGTATAGAAAGCATTTTCCTGTTTTTGTGAGAAAAGACAATGGCTTAAGGGGATATGTTTTTAAATGAGAAAAGCCTGTGAAGCTGGTTTGAATAGTCTGAGGTGGAAGATATGTACATATTCTAACAGAATCTATACAAAGGCAATTCAAAAACTCTGACAGTCATTTTTATCTCATATAAGATAACAGCCATCCATCACATGCAGGTCATTCTAGACTTTGGATGAACTTTGAACAGCTCCCTAGTCCTGTTCTCCCTCTGCACCTAGTGACATCTGTACCTAAGCAGACACAAGGGCCCCGATTCTCATGTACATTAAGGCCCTTTGACACCACTCTGGCTGTGTGGCCTGAGTGTAAAGGAATCAGACCCCAAAGTAACTTGCAAAACTACAGGCCCAATCCTGGGCATCCAAGACACCTGTCGATTTCAATGGAAATTTGAAGTGAATAAGAAATGCAGGATTGAGCCCCTAGACTAGTTTTTCCAATTCTGCATTTTACAGTTAGGTGTGCTCTGTCTTCTGGCCATAACGACTGCCTAGTACATAGAAGAATGCAGCGGCTCCAAAGCATTCAAACTGAAATCACATTTCTGATGCCAGAGGTCTTGCAGCAATGCTTAGAAACCCAAAGACTGACTTTATTTCAATCATTTTCATTAACGTTTGCCCTCTTTCCTTTCTTTTGCTCTCTCCAAATCCTAGGACAGCTCTCTGTGAACATTGTGATCTGCACCTCACCTCAGACTTACCTAAACGAGAGGTCTGCTTTCGTTTGATTTCAACAAGTTTTGGAATAGGATAAGGTCCATAGCAATGAGTGAAAATGACAGACAGTTGCTGACTTATCACTTCATTCTAAACAAAAGAAATAAATACAAAGTATAAGCTTGTGGATTAACAGGTACAAGCTCCAATAATTCCCGAGAGTTCCCTCAATAGCGCACAATTCTAAGGCAAACAAATTGTGGTCACCAAAAGCTCTATCAAAAGATTTGATTTACAATTATTAATTCTTCTTAGCCAATCCCCCATTATCCACTTTTTTATTGTTGCTCCCTCCCAATATGCATCACTTAAATGAAAAACTCCTCTACCAGAAGCCTTTTTTTATCCAGATAAATTTCATATCAATTGCTCCCTTCAGATATACAGAGTTCTACTGAAATATGGATTTAATTTCATTATTAAAATTCATTCTTACTGTCAAATGAATAAGCTGGCTTTTTAAAATGGTTTCTTTCTTTTTTTTTTTTTTAGGAGAACAAAAGTTACTAAATAAATACATTTGCAATGTGAGAATGCTCCTGAAAACAGACCCTGCTTTGTATGTTGATAGCTGTTTTATAGCTTGTAATATAATCTCTTAATTTAATTCTAGTTATGTCTTTGATGTAATTTTGTATCCTTTTCACTGGTATTTACCCTATTGGTGTTACTCTAGCTTCTGTAAACAAGGAAGGATTGTCTAATGATTCAGCCACTAACCTGAGTCTTGCAGTTGGATTCAGTTCTTGGCTCTGCCACAAGTTTCCTGTGTGATCTCAGGCAAGTAATTTACAGGTAAATTTTCAAAAAGGTCTAAGTGCCTTAGAAGTTTAAGTCCTATTTTCAAAGGTTTTTAGGTGCTTAAAGATGCAAATAGGCACCTAGTGGGATTTTCAAAAGTGCCTAGGTGACTAACAACCACCGGTTTCAATAGGAGTTAAGTGCTTTGGAAAATCCCACTAGGCATCTTTAGGCACTTAAATACCTTCAGCCTTTAGAAGCCTAAATCTCACTGAAAGTCAATGGGACTTTGGCTCCTAAGTGCATAAATTGCTTTTGAAAATGGGACTGTATGCTTCTGAAAATGCCAGTTTCTGCTGGTGAAAACAGGGGCAGCTTCACTGAAGTTAATGGGCTACTAGCCAATTAACATAAACAGAGACTATGGCCCTTAATCCCTCTGGGTCTCAGTTCCTACCTGTAAAATGGGGATAACTGTACTTCCTTGCCTCACAGGGATGCTGCAAGAATAAATGCATTAAAGATTGTGAGGAGCTCAGATACTACAGTGATGGAGGCCACAGAAATAGCCAGGTAGATATAAAATAAACATAACATTAAAAATGTGAGTTGTTCAAATTCTATATTTAAAATATCTGCATGGTGCATAGAACAGAAAGTGAAGCTTTAATTCCTAAGCACATTTTATTGAGCTCTGGAAATAGTCGCTCATTCCTTAACTTACATAAAATATTAGGTGATGTGGCAAAGATATTGGAACAACTGTTCTAAAGTATCGATTAATATAAGAAAAATACATAGGGTCAAACTGTGCCCTCAGATGTGTGCATGCACCTCCCCATGACTTCGAAGGAAATTGCACACAAGCACCCAAGTACAGAACGTGTCTCCTGTTACTTCAGACTTAATGCTAAGAGAAACACGCAGAAGTAGATTGCAGTGGTACCAAGCAGCTCAGATTGTCAAAAAGGGTGAAATGTGTTTTTCACTGAAAACCTGAGCAGGGAGTCTGGCAATACAGCTCAAGAGACAGGAAAAACACTGCTGTTTTGCTTAAAAAAATTGGTGACAAGGACATCATTATACACTAGCATATCTGTATTTAGTATTTTTCATACAGAGTTTAGCAAAGCACTTTACAAAGAGTGTGAATCAGACGCCTAAGAGAAAAGGAAGGTTTAAAGCCAGATTTAAAGAGGAAAGCGACTGGGTGCCCTGCCTATGCTACTGATACAACCATGGTTCTGTAACTGGTTCATGACATTCATCTGACCCAATTACAACACACAAGACTGAGCTGCATCCACAGAGCAGGTTGTTTGTTTGTTTTTTGCAGCACTCCCATGTGTCAACCAAGATTAAGAATCCACATCTACCAGGCTGTTGAAGGTTGTTTGTATCAGTGCTACATGGGGAAATCTGGGCAGCTATCCCCATGTCCCTCAACAGGGGATAGAGTGTTTGGAGGACATGCACAGCAGTGGCACCAGCAGCACGTGGAGCACTGCACTCTGGGATGTGCTACCACACAGAGAACTGAAAAGGAGGCGGGATGGCCAACCTGGTTACACAGGCATTTAGGGGGTCCCATTTATACTGCAGAACATGGTGTGATAAATTGGTTACAGGAAGACTGTAACCAGCTTAGGACACTGACCCGGGCAAAGCACTGTCAGCTACCACAACTTATTAACCATACGGTATACAGACACAAACCACATCATGATGCTGTTGTGTCACTGACTACAAACTCGGTTAAAAGCTGTAGTGTAGACTGGGCCTAAGTTACACTACCTGGCTGTGCAAGTGGAGCAGGGCGGGGGGCAAAAAGAGAGAGGGAACAGAGGTAGGAGCAAACGAGTTCTGACTCGTGGAGTTGTGCAGGCCAGGCTGGTGTGATGAAGAACGGCTCGTAGATGATATAGGTCACACAAGTAAGTCACACAGCTCCTCAAATAAATGACATGGGATGCACATATGAAAACAAATCACACAGGTGCTTATGTGCCTGATTTTGGAGTTTCTGATCTTTCCTGGGAACGCAGATTTATAGGAAAGAGATCTTACAGTTGGAAACTCCATCCCATCCTGACGGACGAAGACCTGGCCTCAGTTATTCCTGCCTTCACCACCTCTCGGCTGGACTGCAGCCATGTGATATACCTAGGCATGAAGCAGTTAGCACTTAGGAAACTCCAACCACTTCAGAATGCTGCAGAGAGCCTCCTCAGCAACACCGGCTACCGTGAGCACCTGGCTTCTGCTCTCTATTCTGGCCTCCCATAGAATACTGAATTAAGTTCAAGGTCTCGGTCCTTAACTTCAAAGCTCTCCATGTCTTCCTGGGCCCAAGGTCTCTAAAAGATCGTCTAAGCTCTGGGATGAAGACCACGGTCGACAGCTTCATTTCTTTGGCACAATGGAGCTTGCAACAATAAGAATAAAGCTTGTCTGTGCAGGAGACACAGATTTCTCCGGGGGTGTTCCGAGACTATGGAATGAACTCCCCAGGGAAATAAGGACCTCCGCAAACCTCACCACTTTCCACGCCAAGTGCCAGGTGCATTTTTTTGACCTTGCCTTCTCTTACATAAACTCAGAGTAACAGGTGTGTATATATATAAACCCATACGCTACCAAAACAAGACACTCCACTGCACCCGTTTCTCCCTCTAGGAGAGGCTGAGAGAACAAACAACACATGACAGATGCATAGTCACATGGCTTAATGCATTGCTGGAAGGCATTCAGATACTACACTGATGAATGCACCATAAAATTCTATATAAAGAGTAGAATATAAGAGAAAGCAAAAACCAAACAAATCATTCTATTTTACACAGTGTGGAACTTCATATTTGTAGTACTGTCAGTCGTTTTCATTTTGGGGGAAGTCCAGACATATGGTTGGTGTTGACAAAGTCAGTAGTTCACAAGATCAACAGACAGTTGAAAGGCCAAAAAATTGCTAAGCTGAAAAGACGACAGGAGGGTAAGTCACTGCTAGTTCAGATTCATGGTTCCCAAACAATAAGTTTTCACCAAGGACGTGGAGGGGAAAGGGGAAAGTCATTATAACAGGGTAGCTCAGACTCCTACACACATGCTGGCCTTTGAGGGATGGGGATACTGGATATGATCTCTGAAGCCTGCAGATTTTAACAATAAACCAGGCAGGAAGAAGCAGCAGAGAGGGTAGATAAAAGGGAGCCTTTGTCAGAGATGGAAGTCTATGATCCTGGGCTGCTGAGTAATAAATAGCTTTCACAGAGGAACTTAAGGCCAAATTCTGCTCTTGGATGTGTGTGGGGGGCTCCCATTGAACTAACTGGGAGCCAAGCACAAGCAACGAAGAACAGCGCTTGGCCCATTAAAATTGCCATACTGGAAGAGAGAAACAATCCATTAAGTCCAGCATTCCTTCAGACAGTCACCTTAACTGGATAGTTCAGTGTCTGCCATGGTTACTAAGCCCACCCCGTGAAACACCTGCACAGTCATGCAACACTATGGGAGGAAATTCTTCTTTACCCCATCGGATCAGCTTATCTCCGTCACCCCACCACTTGATAAGAAAGTAAAGGCTGCAGGAGCTTCTTTTGTCTAGGATGACATTGAAATTGAAGGATCAAACAATTTGTCTTTTTTTTCTGCAGTCTGATGTTGGAAAGATTTTGCTGCCAGCATGTGTGATGCTGAGAACTGGACCGAGGCCAACCTCCTTTCATACATGGGTATTCGGTTGCTGGCGAGGCGAGTTGGGTGTGTTTCTATATGGTATGAGAGGGAATACAGTTTGACATTGGATATAATGAGGATATTACCCAACCGAAAGGCAAGAGGGAACACCAGCTCATCCACTTAATGGAGATGGTATTTCTGGTAGGGAAGCAGTAAGAAACTTTGCTTTGTAGGGACAGAGGCAGTTTTCTGCCTTAACAGCATTCTTCAGAGGAGATCGAAAGCAATTTGCAATATTTTGTGAATATATTGCATTGAATTGGTTGGAGGGAAGAATGAGTCTCTCTGTCTAGGCAAAGCTGAAGCCTTTCAAGCTCCCTGAGCAGAGACCCTTTGCTCACTGTTCTGGAGCAGAAGAGGAAAGATAGAACCAGCCAGTGGGCTGTATGTATCGATGGTCTTTCATAACCCCCTTTGCTGAAGGTCTGTGGCAGTGCTCAGCAAAGGCTACTCCACACAGTTTGCTCCTTAGAGTTCCCTGCCTCAACCCATCCCATTTAATGGCCCGATCGTGCAAGGTGCTGAACTCCCTTCACTCACATTTACTTCTGAGAGCTATTGAGGGCACTCAGCCCTTCTTAGGATCACAAACCCAAGAGAGAATCATAATAGGGGAAAAATTGGTTTATTGTGTCCAGTTAGGTTAAAATTCAACTCTTCTCTTTCTTTCTGACTTCTAAGAAACTTGTCCATGCCCTGAGCTTCTCCTATAGCTTCTTCCATTCCCATGTTGCTTTTCTCCAGTCTGTCCAAAACGCAGCTGCTAAGATGGTAGATTAGACCATATCACTCCTATAACTCCCTCCACTGGCTTTGTAACAAATTATGTTTCTTGTCCTTTCCTTTGAAGCCCTGCACATCTCTGCCCCAGACTATGTTTTGGATCTGGTTTCTAATCACATCCCCTTCCCCCAAGCCCCATCTATGCCAGTCTCCCCATCACATTGGCTCCTTCTCCTGCTATTGGTTCCTGCTAAACCCAATGTGCTAGGCCCTCAAATCCCTCCCAAAGACTCACTTTGCCACCAGGCCCCCAAACACTAATTTACAGTAGTCACATACCTTATAAACAGAAAAGTAATGTTCTAAGGTAACAATTATTCAGGGTCTCTCAGTCTCTTCCTTTTAGCAGAGACATGGCGCAGCTCAGGGGAATATGGATGTATGCAAAGGTGCCTTTAAGCCACTTTTGCTTTCTTGGATTTTGGGGCTGCTGGGAGCCTGACTACACCTGGCAAAACATACAGCAGCCTGAAGGCTGCTCTACACTATGCTGTTTCTCCATAGCCCCAGTGGATAATTCCAGCAGTGGGCGCTCACCAGGGTGTACCAATCCATTGAAAAACCAGTCAATGCCAGGCAGAGGTGCCCCTGAATAATTACGCTACCCAACACCCCTCACCACCATAAAAGGATAATATGGAGTTAAGTGGTGCAGAGGCTGTTGTGTGGGCCTCCAATGTCTGAATGAACATCCCCACTTTAGTAAGAGATTTTCTTTGCCATATCTCTATGAACCTTTTCATCCTTCCCTAGGTATTTCTGGTCAGGTTCTGCAATAGAATTCACTTTTATTAGCTGCATCAAAACTGGTTAAATGTCACTTTAGAGGCCTGCTCCTAGATGATTAAGTAGCATACACATTATTACTATTAGTCAACAACTGTAATGTAGGGAAGCCCTAGAAGTTGGCTGTACAGTTAGAGGCAATGAACTGCATAACAAAATAGGTTTTATTAGCACTGGATGCAAGCCCTTGCATGGCAAAATGGAATTAATCACAGGTGATGCTCGGAAAACTGCCAAGATTCTGTTTCAAAAGGTTCTTTATATCACAGCCATGCATTGTGTACAGACACCTCAGCTCCAGGAGCTGAGTCTAATCCCTGGGTGATAAACCAGAAGAGGGCAGACATATCATAGAAACAGTGCATCCAGACTCTGACAACGCAGGTGTCACATACACAGCATTTTTTTAAAACTGTGAAACTTCTGCTCAAATATCCTGTGGGTGAAGTACAGCTAAGAATGTGAACAGAAGGCAGTAAAATCAAACCCGGGTTAGTATGAATATGAATCTATGCTACAAAAACATGACGACACTGAGTTAATAATCTGTTATTAACATGCCACTCTGTACCTGATGTTCACGTCTCACATGGAGAATGCAAGATGTACATGTGTGGAGGACTTGGGTCCTGGTTATTCTGAACTGTTTAGACACAGAAGTACTGAAAATGATGATAGGCAACACTACAGAACAATTACCAGAGTGTGGTGAAACCTGTTCTAAGAGACCATCCAAGGGCCCAGAAAAAAGATCCATCACCTACTTATCTGAAGTTCAGACAACATTGCACTAGTCATCTTGGGGATTCTTTAAAATGGTCACTGTTGATGACCATGGATCACTTAGAGGTGATCCTTAGAGCAGGTTACACTGTATTTTTCTTCTTGATGAACATTACATAATTTTACAATACAAAAAATAAAATGAAAATTGTGATCTCCTCCAGTCCCTACCTCCTGCCAGAAAGAGCTTGTCATTCTGTATGTGATTGATCCTAGAATACAACAGCATGCATCCGGGCACTGCTAAGAGATGAAGGGCCCTTGGGTGGGTGCACAGGGACACTGGGGATGAAAAGAGTATTCCTGCCCCACCCCATTATTTAGGATCAATCACAAGCTGGAGTCCTTGGACTGTCCCTAGCACAAAGACAGCTTTGGGCTAGTGCCCCCATTGGACCTAACCTCTACAAAGAAGGGAAAGGAGGGGCAGTGAGAAGATGGGGACCATGGCTTAGAGCTGGTTAGAAAATGTTGGCTTTTTTTCCCCCTCCCACAGAAAACTTTCATTTTTCAGAGTAAATTTGAAAACCTAAATATTTTGACTTGGAACTACTGCTGTGGTGCCTCATGTTCCCATTCTCCTCTACAGGGTGGGCTCCCATGGTTGGACTACAACTCCCATGATGCACCATAATCTCCTCTCTTGGACATGGGAGGTAGTGCATCATGGGAGTCTGTGACCATAAGGAACATACTTCCAGCCAGGGAGCCCAACCCATAGAGGAGAATGGGCACATGAAGTAACCAAACTACAATTCCTACAAGGCACAGTGGCAGCATTTCCAAATTAGAATATTATGGTTATCAGTCAAAATACATTCATTTTCAAGAGCTTGATGTTTTGAAAGAATTTCAAAATATTCTGTGGAAAGCAGAAACTTTTTGTGAAAAATTTTGTTTTTGTCAAAAACCCAAGTTTCTGTTGAAACACAGTTTCAATGGGAAAATTTCAACCAGCCCTACATGGACCTTTCCTTCCTTCCTATCCAGCAGAGTACTACAGCCTTGTAAGGCATGGCCCCTAGGACCTCAGGGAGATACACTGCCTCCTGGATCTTCCCCTAGGGCACTGGGGTTAACTCATCTTCACAAGCTGTGTTCTTCGGTTAGTCAATTTCAGCCCCTCACACTGAGGAAATTTTTCTAAAGGAGACCCACTTGATTATACTCTGTTCAGTGCAACATACAGTACATCCGGCTTCCTCATCCTCCAACCCAACATCTTGGATTGTCCATGGCCAACTGGGGAACTTTAAGATTTCCAGAAGCTGTGACTGGCCCTTCACTTTAACTGAAATGGGAAGAGGAGAGGGGAGTGGAAGAAAAGAGATCAATAGCACCTGCTGAATTGGCCAGAATGTTGGAATACTCTGAGCGACCTCCCCCAGAAATTTGTTTTAAAATAGATGAAACTTGGCAGCACAGTAATAGGACACCCATCTCCTCCTCTTCCTCTCTTTGTTAAGTTTCAATTTATAATTATTCTCCTACTTGATGTCAGATATTTCAGGGCTTTCCTATTGTGACTGTTGCTTCCAGACACATGAAAATTGTTTTCCCAATAGTTAATGCTTCTTGCCAGAAGCTCATAAGTGCTGTTATTTCTGAAGGGATTATAGATATTATAGAAATGTAGAGCTGGAAGGGACCTCCAAAATTCAAGTCCAGCTCCCTGTGCTGAGGCAGGACTAAATAAATCTAGACTATCTTTCGACAAAAGTTTTAAAAGCACATAAGTAACTGAAGAGCCTAAGTCCCATTGACTCTCAGTGAGATGTAAGCTCCTGAGTCACTATTGAAAATGGGATGTAGGCACCTAAATCACTTAGACATTTTTGAAAATGTTGTCCTTCATCTCCCATTTCTGTTTGTTGCCTGTTTTCTCTTTTCTCCTCCACTCCTTCATCTTTGATCTCAACTTCTATTCTTTTTTTACATGTTTCCACACCCACACCTCTCTTTGTCTATCTTCTATTTTATCCATTGTCCTTGACATCTCCCTCCTCCCGTTATCTTGTTCCTCCACCTAGCTGTAATTGTTCAGGCTTAAGTGTCCAGATTCTGATCCAGGGATGGATGGAATTAACTGTGATTCCTAAAAATCCATTTATGTGCTTAAAATAAAGCTGATTATTGTTCAAAAATTGATTGTTACCTACTGTGTACAGAATAGAGCTGGTCAAGTGTTTTTTCAAATTTTCATCAAAATTCATTGCAAATTTGTACAAACCTTTTTTTGCTATTTTTTGACCAGCTTAGAAAGTTGTTGAAATTTTTTGGAAATCTGAAATTTTGAGGAAACGGTTTTGTAAAACAAATCTGTATTTTTTAGCCAGCTCTACTACAAAGCCTGGTTAATAACCCACTTAATGGACTATGTCCTGGATAGATCTTGAACATCACCAGTAGGAACAACAGGGAAGTTACAAAATGCTACCAGGTTAGGTGAATGGGTGAAGGCCCTCCCAGAATGTTTCAAATAGTTTTTGTCTGGTCAATGCACCACCAGGAAACTGGACATATGGAGAGTTCTCTAGTGTCAGGCCCTGATTCAGTAAAGTGTCTCTATTCATGACAGTTATTAAGTACAGGCAATGGGGTGTAAACATGTGCTTAGGTGCTGTTCTGAATTTGGGCTTCAGATAGGATCCAATAGAGTGGCATATACCAGCCCCATGCCCACACTATGGAAGAGGTCAGGTGTAGGGGGCAGTGAGAAGGTGGCAGGGGCCAATATTTGGAATTTTTTAAGATTCATATCTGAAAACTATCCCAAGACATCTAAAGACAATATGATATTAACATCCATGAACAAAATATGCACTAGTTGATGTCAGTTCTTTCTTTGGTACTGCTGACAACTTCTCTTGCTGTACTGCATGGAACTCTGGTGATTTTAATTTCAATCTTAGTTCAGAGCAAGCAGCATATTTGAGATCTGAGACCAAACATTCTCAAAAGTTTGGGAATGTTTAGATCTGGGGTTTTAGTTCAGGCTCATCTTTAGTTTAGGCTCTAGGCTGTAGCTTTCTTCTCTGCTCATTACTAATAGCCATTACAGTCAAACTCTGCTGGAACATCTCAGAGAGTTCACTTTTGTAAACAAGAAACAAAGAAAAGTCTCTTCATGGAGACATTTTTAGCACAGACTGGAGGAATGCACATATTCTGTAACAGGGCAGAATAATAATCCAAAGCCAGTTTTGCGTTACATAAACACCCATTTCTATTGGACAATAGAAGTTTCAATGAGAAGTTTTGTGAATTTTCTTTGGGTCTTGAAACACACAGCACAGAAGTCGACATACAATAATTCAATGGCATCTCCTTCTCTCTTCTTCTACTTCTGCAATAACAAGTTCTCCAATACCTTGAGAGGGGTCAAAACTCTGCTTTCTGCTCTATATAGCATCTAAAGCTTATCTCAGGGCTGATAGCTTCTTATTGGAGTTATCTCCTTACCGTCTCCTTCTTCTGTCTGTAAACCACTCCAGTGGCTGGACATGAATTTGCCTAGTTAAGAGCCTCATTTTTCCCAAAAATGGCAACATTTTTCCTCATCCGAAGGACCAAGTCCTCTGGCAGACCACTACTTTACTGATAGGGTTAGTGTCGCAAGCTTTCCTGGTTATAGTGGCTCTCTTACAAATTGTCCTTTAAACCGTGGTTGTTCTCTCCGAGTTCTCCTCGTCCTTTTTAGTGATACTGCCTTCTCTAGTACATCTTGTTCCTGGCCTGGGGAAGGGTTCATGCTGACTGCCAGCATTCCCCCTCAGGGCTGGACACATGAATGATCTGTGCATTCTGATATTTCTGTCTCAGACGCATGGAAATATCACTGGATTATGCATTTGCTAAAAGGGGGAGATACTTAGAACCATAAAGGGAAATTAGGAGGTCAACTCCCATTGAAAGTCAATGGGAGCTGGGTGCCTAACTTCCATTTGTGCCTTGGAAATCTTCCCCCAATTGTCTCAGTACATTTGCTAAAAATGTACTGACTGTTCTTCCCATGATTTCACTTTCTGAGAGGTAATGTTATCTAGGACTTCTGCTCATCCGCACACCCCATCTTGCCTGATTTACTAGTTTTTGTTTGCATACTTTGTTCCAAAGTTGGAGTTTCCAAAAATATGTTTTTCTGTCTGCGTTCAGCAGCAGCATTTCAGCATTGAAAGGGGAGCAGAGAATACCAACTGCAACCAGTCAGCCAGCCAAACCCTGACAGCAGTTCTGCCTTGCTGCAAACTTTCCATAGGAATGTTTGCATCTGGTTCCTAAAATCTGGATCCTGCTAGGGAGTGGGCCAGAGTCCCGAGGGACGCAGGTCCAAGTTCTGACATTCTGCAGTGTGGCTGCAAGTCAAGCCGTAGACCCAGTCTGCCTAGTGCAGTATGGATGTGTTAGCACAGCTGTGAGACCTGGGTCCAGCAATTGCAAACCCAGATTTACAATGCAGTGTGGACACTTAAGGACAGGCTTTAAACACCAAGTTCACAAGCCCAGTTCCCACTGTCCTGGGCTTACTGTGCAGTGTAGACAAACTCTAGGCGGCTTGGGAACTTCTAGGAATGTTTCCTCATGCAGCAGCTCAATTTGTGTGAAGGCAAGGAAGGTCTTGTGGCCAAAGTACAAGAATGGGAGTAACCAAACCCATTTATTTTCATGGCTCTGTCCCCGTGATTCTGGGAAAGTCACTTAGACCTCATTTTTAATAAATGGCCACTGATCTTGGGTGCTTCAACTTCTAGGTGCCCAATTTTAGACAGCCTGGGCCTGACCTTCAGAGGTGTAGAGCACCTTGCAGCTCCCCATGGTGAACATTTGGCTGCATGCCTCTCTGTGCCTCAGTTTCTCCATTTGTAAAACAAGGATAAGATTGTCCTATTTCGCAGGGGGATAATGAGGCTCAATTCATTAATGACTGAAATTACTGGATGGATGGAACTATTAATAGAAGTGCAGAGTGTTGCTACACTTAAATATAAATTGTCACTCAAGTACAATACACCAGGAATCATGATATGCATCATATGGGACGTAATATTTTATATCGACCAAGAAATTTTTAGTGACTTCTGTCTGCTGGTTACTTATTTTACCTTTATTTTTCCCCACCACACTTGTTAAGGAAATGTTTGGGGCCAGCCTGTGGTATTTAGCAAAAGAGGCATAATCCCTCCCTGAGCTCACAGCACACAGGGGAGGGCATGTCCCTTTGGATAAATCATACTCCCCTCTCTGCAGCTGCCTGACTCTACAAATTGGGGGGCAGGATCTGAACCATGGGCCTGCTCCTTCCCCACCCCTCTAGGTATGGATTTCCATCCTTGGGTGTGCATGGAGGGAACAGTCTCAAGCCCTGGCCCTTGTATGGAGTATGCAAGTGGGGTGGGAGGCTCCTTGAACCAATACCTTTCCCCACAGCTCTCCCACGCCATGACCAGGGACAACTTAGCTCTTTTTGTAGGATTTTTCTCCTGGAAAACTTCTAAAGGTTCCTTGTTTCCTTCCAATATTCTTAAGTCCCTTTATTTTCTGTTTTACCAAAACTTTCCTGGGTTTTACAAAAGCCATTATTCAGTTTTTACTGATCTTCACCCACATTCTGGAAATGCCAGAACTCTCCAGACCCAGCTCCCTGCTCCAGAAGGAGAGATGGTGGCTCAGCAGCCTGGACCACCCATCTCTCCTCTGGAGTTGGAAGCCAGGGCAGAACTGCCGGAATGAGTTGCTGGTGTACATTCCGTTGTCCGTCCCATGCCCACCACATACACGTTACTAGCTTTACAGACAGCACAGATAGTTGTCAGCATTCAAAGCAAATAAAAGTTAGAGAACTACTTTTCTTGCTAAAATGGATTGAAAACGAAAAGCTGTATCTGACTACATTTCAGAACAAAAGGGGCTTTCCTGAAAGTTTAAAAAGACACAAAAGCAGAAGAGAGTGATATCTACCCTATCTGATATTTATTCTGGAAAACTCCTAAGATTTTGTTTTTGCACCGATTTTCATTGATTTTTTAACTTTTGTAATAAACACTAATAAATTCCCAAGAAATTGTAAACAAAATGAACACTGAAAACAAAGGTCCTTAGACATACTGTATATGTTCTAGCCTTTTTTCTGCAAAGGAGCTGTTCACAAGAGCCCATTTGGACAAGGCCATGGCGATAATTCTTGCCATTGGCAGACATCTTGTAAGTCTTTACAGTGCAACAGAATGATTCACTGTACAGTTAAGAATATGAAATGATGTGTGTGTATATATCACACAATCATAGAATATCAGGGTCGGAAGGGACCTCAGGAGGTCATCTAGTCCAACCCCCTACTCACAGCAGGACCAATCCCCAACATATAGTGTGGAGGCAAGTTGGATAGCATGGAATTTCTATCTTACTGGCTTTTTCTGCTATTTCAGTTGTCGTCCCCCCCCCCGCGCCCCCGCAGCAGTTTGGCTTTAAAGTGAACCCAAAACAGAACAAGCTGGTTCTGCTTTGCTACAATGCCTCCTACAAGATAGAGACTCCTGAAGACCTATTCTGATATATCAGAGGGGTATAATTCTGTCTAAATAAATTATTTTAAAGCTGCCCACGTGAAAATCACTGGCTTTGGCTGTTGTCACTCAAGAAAACAACAATTTATCGTATCCCTCATCCCAGATTAAAGTTCCTAAATAATCTCTGTAAAGGTTACAGTCAAATTAGTTTTATTTCATCTTTCAAACTGAATAGCAACTTGCTGTCCAGTGTTGGATAAATATGCATTAGGCCCGTTGAGGGGTCCACACGTTCCAGGATTTAAAATTATTTCCTCAAAGTTATTTCCAGAATCCTCCACAGATACCTATCCAGCATAAACTAATTCCAAAGTTGAAATTCATAGGAGCTAGGGGCAGGATGATTTCAATAACAGGCCCTCGCCCCTGGAATTCATTCCTATTGGAGCCCAAGTCCGGGACACTTTTGGAGTGGAATGTAAGAAACATCTGTGTCTAGGTCTCCGACTAACTGCTAGTTCCACAATCTTTTCGTATTCAGTGAGTAAGTCAAAACCTTTGCCTTTTAACAGTAACTAAATTGCTGCTGCAGATTATATGCTGCCTACATTGGTGTTCAGGAGGTAGGTGGGAAATGTTATTCACTCTCATGCTAAACAAGCAACGGGGCCTTATTAATGTGTATCATAATACAGCATTAAAATAATAAGCAAATAGTTTTGATATCAGACTCCTGCTGCTTCTCAATTTGGCCACTAAAATACTTGCTTCTTGTCAGTAATAGATTACGCTTGATTGGGGCTTTCTGGGAGAGGACTTGGTTGTGTTTTGAAGTCAATGGGAGCAGCAGGGAAGCTAATTTTGGCTGAATCAAGTTGGAAAAGAAAATATCCAGCCTTCATTGGGGGAAGATATTTCCACTTTCCCTGGACACCTGCCCCAGCTCTATTTTAGCTGAATACTTGTATGTACCTCACTAAAAGCTCGGCTGTCTGAGTCAGAAAAAGTCAGATTGAAGGAATGATATTGGAGGGAGGCAGCATTAGACATTAGGCCACCAAGATAGTGGAAGGTTTTTTCCACTGGGTTTTCAAAGGGAAAGAAATAGATATTCTCTGACCTAAATAGGTTGTGGGGTTGTGCAAGTCCCCACAAAGCTTCCACATGGGGGGCAAAAAGGCTTGTGAGAGGATAATATTTGGATTTGAAAACTGGCTCAAGAAATCCAAAGGAAATATGAATATTAGCCTTGCTGTATGGCCCTAGAAAGCAAACTAGAGAGAAATACTAACTTTGGTTGACTCAGCTATCAACATCTCTTGCTGTAGTACACTGACCCTTGTGACTTTAATTTTACCACTAGGCTTTAGCTTCTGTTGTCTCTCCAGCTCACTGTTAGTGTCAGTATTAAGCTGTCCTAGCAATAGATGTATATAGCTGTCTTTTTTTTTTTTTAACCCACACATCTGCACTTGCAAACCAGGAAACAAATATAGAAAATCTCACACAGTGTAATGAGTTTCAGGAGAGCTGTGTAATATTGTAGGGATTTTGGTGTGTGTGTGGAGGTTGTGTTAATTTCTTCAAAATCCACAATTTCTCATACCTTACTTGCTTTCAGTATCTCAAACATCAAAGGCAACCCATGTGTGATGAGCTCCTCAGTGTACTCTTCCTCCTGAATGGATTTAAATTCCTTTAACAAGCATTGGATGAGAGGCCTTCTGTGCTGCTGAAAGGAAGTTCGCAAAGACTCCAACCATGTATGTAGCGTCCATGGAACTCCTGTACAAAAAGATGAATTTTAAAGGTGGGTGTATATTCCAGACCATCACAGAATGAGGCGTAGTTAATTTATTCTTTAATTGTGTGACTTTAGGGCTTGTGAACGGTGCCAAATTGAAAGCCCTAGAAATTGACCTCCTATTTACCCTACAAGTGCTGCCCATCAATATGCCTCAATCCTTATCTGCAGGGACACACCTCCAAGTATAAGAAGGTAGTTCAGCCAGGTTCAATTCCCTGCTCTGCCACAAATTTCCTGTGTGACCTCAGGCAAGTCACTTAGTCTCAGTATGCCTCAGTTCCCCATCTATCAAATGGGGATAATAGCACTTCCCCATCTCACAGCGGGTGTTGGAAGGATACATTTATTACAGCGTGTGAAGTACTTTGAGACCTACTAATCATAGGTGCTGACTTTTGGTTTTGCCAGTGGGTGCTTTGTGCCTTCTGGTTTCACTGTACACCATGTAAGTACTCCTGCCACCGACTGGTGGCTCATGGGTGCTGAGCACCCCCTATTTTTTTCAGTGGGTGCTTGAACCCCGGAGCACCCACGGAGTCAGCACCTATGCTACTGATGAAAAGTGCTATATAAGAGCTAAGTAATATTATTTAGCCTCGCTGCTGAGCCAATTAGTGTACACTGCAGTGGTGATTTCTGATGTGGACCTCATCTGGGAACTAGATTTATGCCACTGCACTCATTTGCAGTGGGCTACCAAAGAGCCATCAGATAGTAAAAACATTTAGTCACTGCCAACTTTGGCTGGATTTAAACCAGTGACCTGGAAAGGAAAATGTTTATATCCCCCTCATCACTCCTCCAAGCCATGCATCCTCACCTATGTTGATACAACATCAGGTGGGTAAGAAGGTCCCGTTTTTACACAGTTACTTGTCAGAGCAGAAGTGCACTTTAAGAATGTAAAAGAAATTGCTACCACACACTAAAGAATAAAATATGCAGTAGTAGAAGAAAGATAAATTAGTCCAAGTCATAGTCATCAAGGAATGGATTGTAGACCAGCCTATGTGCCTGCGTGATGGCCATTATCTTGGCTGACACCAGGATTAAACTGATGACTTCCTGAATTAAAAGCATAAACTGCTACAGCTTGAACTAAACAGTCAAGCCTCTTTAACTAAGGAGCTGTAACAACTCATATCCTCTGGGGATCGGCACAGTGCGGGACCTGTAACACACACTCACCAATGGGTTACATTTGCAAAAGAGTGTGAGAGGAAATATACCCCTCCTCTCTCCTGTCCACACCCCGGACCTTGGGTCCTCATAGGTGCTGCATAACCACTACTCCCCTCCACCCCAACAAGAGGACAGGATCTCGAGTCCAACTCTCCCACTGCCATGAGATCCTTTCACATTCACTTAGTAGGAGGTGCTTTGCTAGACCAGTTGCACAACCATTCCATCCCTTTGTGTTTATGCAAACCTGTTATAGGTTGTAACTCAGAGTGGAAATCACGATCCATGTGACAGGATTCCAAGACTCAGTGTTCTTGGATATGGTGCTCAGAAGCATGTTTGGCAGCAGAAGTCTTTTGGCCTCTTACTGAGCACTGATTAACACAGGTGGTAAAACAGTCAACAACCGGAACAAAATGGTTTCCTTGAGCATTGACTGACTGGCCTGGAGAGGGTGTTGGAAAGGGCCGTAGAGCTATGTGATTAGTGTGCTGAGCAAATTCACTGCCTTTCTCCCCCAGGAGGGTCGCAAACAGTAAAAGGGGGAAGGTTCTGTGACAGTTGGGAGGTTGGTGCTGGGAGGAGCGTGGTGTTTGGAAGCAGATGGGTGGTTGTGAGAGCTGGTGCATGAAGAGCTGGAACGGCTGCCCCAGAGCTGATGTTTTAGATGGACACCTAGCTAAGCAGAGGTGAAGAAGCCTGCTGGTGTGAGCCCTCCCTAGCAAATCATCCTTTCTTTTGAGTCAGGCATCAGAGTGCTTATTGGGAACCATCACGTGCCAGAGCCTACAAAGCCGAGCAACGGAAGCATTTTTAACGAATGAGTCATAGTGTGCCTGGCATTCTACCAAGAACTGGGGCTGAAAGGGCCTGGTCTATCAGTTCTCCAGCACCTCCGTGTGAGGGGGTGACTACAGCTGCAAGTAGGTCCTGCTCTGTGACTTACACCCAACTGCCTGATGTGCATCTGAAAAATGTTGTTTGAGTACGTCAAATTGGAGTAGGTGGCTGACACTCCGATTCCATTCATGATGGAACATAACAGAAAGAAACCTGTCTAAATGTATACGAGATTTGCCACATTTTGTGATGTGTGGCATACATGATTGTGAAGAAAAAAGCAACACACATGCCATGCAGGGAAGATTATCTTAGTCAGTCGTGGCTCGTCGGCATTAAAACAAAACTGACTCAATGGACCCTCCAAGAGTCACAGCTTTACACCCAGTTTGCACTGACTTACTCACCTCCCGCATTCTTCATTCCCACACACATGTGAAAGTCCCCCAATTATTGCTTTCATAAAAAACTCAGGAACATTCAAATGTGGTCAGTGGAAATGACAGGCATCGCTCCCACCAAAACATACATGACAGTTGTCTCTCATGGGAGGTAAAGTGCAGATGACATCAAGACTGACCTATGCTCCTTATGTCAATAGTGACATCCACATATCCATGCTCGGCGCTGTGATACATGGCTTCTTTCAGTGCTTTCAGTTTGGCCTTGCTGTTGCGGCTGGCGCACAAAGGAGCTGGTGCAGCATCTGCCAAGTCAGTTCCCTCAGCCAGTATTTCCTCCAGGGACAGAATATCACTCTTCTCTTTCTCTGGCTGAGCAAGCAGCTTACGAAACACATTCCTGTCAGCCACAATGCAAGAGAGAGAGAAAATCAGAGTTAGCTACTGTTTTTGCCTTTTGCCTGGGATATTTTCTGTAACATGGCAGGTTTAAACCTATTCAGAAGGCCAATCAGGAATTATTTTAAGAAATGTTAATTCACATAGTGCTCAGTTCCTGCAGCCCTCATGCAGGCAATACTCCTATCAGTTCAGGAGTTATGCCTGTATCACAGCTGCAGGACTGGTTCCATTGTTCTAACGAATGGCAGGAGCACCGTACAAATGTCATGTGTACAGCAGAAACTTAAAACAGAAACTTATGATCAAGCAGTGACTGTTAAATGATTAAAAGCCTGTGTGGAAAATCTTGGCAGAATCTATCCCACACTACAGGGAAATAGAGTTGTCTTTAGAAACACTTTAGTGCCTTTCACAAAGGATGCATTTAGTAGCAAATAATTGATAGAGATGAAACTTGGAAAGGGAGCTGTCTAAAACCACTGAAAACACCATCACTCTCAAGTAACAGTCAAAGCAGTCTTGGTAAAGCTGGAGCTACTAATCATTCAACTACATCTGGCAGGGCAGGTTCAAGCAAAGCTGGGACCCCAGCTGCAAAGCCATTTATTTGGGCCCTGAGCTGCAAGGCGCCAAACTCAGCAGTAGGCATGATACACCACTCCCACCAGGTTTAGAGCAGTGTAACTCCATTGACTTCAGCGGAGCTACTCCTGGTTTACGGTGTTGTGAGAGGAGATTCAGGCCCAGCGTGCAATTTCTCCCCAACCTCCCACCTGCCTCATGCACTTATGATTGGGTAGTGGCATACATTCAGTTCTAGGGGTAGGGGCAGTGCTTAATTTGTAATGATAGAGGTGCCGGGGCTCAAACCATTTTTTTACTTTCGTAACTGATGCGGCAAGTCCAGAGGTGCCAGGGCGGTGAACCGCAAGTCCTGGCACAAATTAAGCACTGAGTAAGGGTAGGTGGCAATGTGTGCGTGTGGGAGAGAATAAGCAGGGTGTCCTGGATAACAGGGATGTCTAGCATGGGCGGCGGGTATCGAAGGCCAGGAGAGGCTAAGCCTCCCCTAACCCAGGCCATGGCCCTGCCCATGATCCGCCCTGAGGCCCCACCCTTATTCCCCCTCTCCCCTGAAGCCGGCAGGGACTCAGCCCCATCTGGCGGCCTTGAGTTCAGGGCTCAGGCTGGTGGCCAGGGGCAGCTCAGGCTGGTGCTTGGGCCAGCTGGTGGCCTGGGGCAGCTTGGGCCAGCCTGGAGGTCTGGCCAGCCGGCGCAGCTGGGGCAGCTCAGGCTAGCTGGCATGGCTGGGGCGGGCCAGCCAAGGCTCTTCTGGCCACAGAGTGGGAGGGCGCTCGGGGCTCCGTCAGGCGGGGGGCTAGCCTCCCCGAATGGGGGGTTCACCTGCCGCCCATGATGTCTAGAGGTGTGTATGGGTAGAGGAATAGTGGAGGGAGCTTTCCTGTAAAACTAGTTCGGGGAGTGGGGAGAGTGTGAATCTGTGATGTGCCTCAGCTGGTGCTAATAAAGGGGAAAAAGCCTTGATTTCCACAAGGGACGCTGCACTGCGGCGCTCTCTGACAGCACGACATATCTCCCACTCCACACCATTAGGCACTGCATGAGCATTTTAACAAACTCCTCCCTTCTCACCCCACCCCTGCAGGGGGCCGCTCTTTGGCTGCAGATGGGCAGCATTGTCTGAACCAACCCTGACAGCTACATAGCATATCATTAGGCTGTTAGCTCTTTTCTCTAAGCAAACATAATGTAGATACTGTCTCTAACCTGCATCTACGTTCCTCTGGAAGGCTACAAGTAGAAAAGTATGAATGTGAAGGTCCTAATACTAATCCATAATATTGTAATTAGTATCTGGATTTTGTACAAATAACTGTTCATACATATCAGTTGTTCATTTAAGTTATTTTTTAAACTGTAACATGCCCCCAACACGCTGTCTCTGGACACATACATAACATTAACACAAACAAAAATATCAGCACTTACAAAAAAACCACCTTTGTTTAATGACAGTTATGGCTGCTGCAGGAAACACACACCACACCCAAAACCTTTAGAAATATGTAAAGACATTTAGGGACGTCTCCAGCACTCACTGGCACTTCAGCATTGACAACAACTTTGTAAACAACAAACTGCAACACTTTAGAAGGCATTCACTTCCATTTCCACATACTGAAAAATCAATGTGCACCTCAAACTGATCAAACTCACATGCTAACAGAAATCCCTAAATCCAATCTCAAATCTCCTATACCAAAAAAGGAGCACATCTGACTGTCACACAGTCTACACGTGTGCAGCAAGACTCTACTTTAACACTGAGGATCATACATCAGTCCACCCACATCAGCCTCCCAGGCAAACCATAATCACTTGACCCATGCAACTAGACCCATTCCCACTCTACCTGTGTCCATGTGCAGCAGCCTGACTGAAAGAGTTCATGTCACCTTGTGGAGTCATGGAAATTCCATTTCTGTACATTGTTCCTATCATGGGGTCAGCACCTCGCTCCAACAGCAAAGTCACCAGTTCAAAATTTCCTGTACGCCAAGAGAGATTTAAATTTTTTTAAAGTCCTCAATATTTTTGCCACTAAGTCACATTTCCCAATTGAAGAGTTTATTCCAGCAGGAGGAGAGTCCTTACCAGCAGCTGCTGCCAGTTGCAAAGGAGTTTCCGAGTAATTTTCCTCTCCTTGCTCTAAAGAACCTTCTACCTTTGCTCCAGCATCCAGCAATAGCTATAAAGAAAATTGACCATTTAGAGTTGTTGGTGACATCGCAGAATTCAGAGTTTATGAATAGCAAGGAACTGGAGTCTAATATTTCTCATTATCCACACATCAGATGCAGTGAAGACAAGTGACATACACATTTTGCTTCTATTATTCAATTAGTTCTTTTTCACTCATGATACACTGTCAGACTCTTAGAGCATTAGTGAATATTCCAAAGCCAAACAAGTATTATCCAATGTTCCTGACCTGGGCATAAGATCAGTGGTGTGAAGTAATGCACTAGTTGAGACACTCAAACTTGGCCCAACCGACAGCCTCACTGACAACTTGCCTGGAGCCCCACAGAGACACGCACTTTTACTAAAATGGATGAGATTTCAGTTGTCTCCATCTTTAATAGAGAGATGTTTCCAGAAGAGACAAGAGGGTTTCAGGAACAAGTTGTAGCAATGCATGCTGGAACCTGCAGTCTCCTGGGGTACATTTCTATTTCATTATTATTATTAAAGATGACGGTGGACGTCGACAGCACTACAGAATCTGAGGGGACACATTCAACCTGCCTTTGGCCATCCCTACCCTAGATCTCCTTTGTCTGGTGATTCATTAATTGTGCCATGTCGACACAATTACTTTGAAAAATAATCTATCTCAACGCTTGATATGCCATACCACAGAGCCAACATATTCACGTTTTTTCATGGCTGGATAAAGTGACTGAGCACTTCTCTGACTATGGAACAGATCAGAGGTTTTTTTTTCCAGAAATAACAATATTTGCATTTATTAGAGTATTATAATACACGTGATAAGAAAGTGTAATGAATGAATAAACAAACACATACAACGAATGGTCAGAAAGGAGCACAAGGAGTTGACAGACTTTCTTTGATGCAACTGTACTTTAAAATTGTCCTATTTAAACCTCATATTGGTTCAGATTTGGCTGCAGAGATCACTATATCGTATCAGTAAATGATAGAAGAAGTAACCAATATGAATATGAGAGGGGTACCAGTCTTGAGATGGATGCAGATTATAACCCAACTGGATAAATAAAAAGTGAGATGCAGGTAGGGAAATACAGTAATACCTGAACTACAGGAATATGTCCATGCAACACAGCAAATGTCAGAGCTGTCCAATGGCGGGTCTCGGGGTGGACGGATGGATATTTATGAGCAGTACTGACAACCTATAAACAAATTAAAGTTATTTTCTTTTAAAATGGCCTTCAAAGAGCTTTAAATAATAAAACTCAACCTGCCTTAAAACTGGGCACATGGGTATAAGTGATAGAGAAAAAAAAATCAGAAAGAGCACTTTATAAAATGGTTGGTTCTATATATTTTTTCCAGCAGAGTTTTTACTTATGAAGAATTTACTTCCACTAGAATTTTTAATGCTTTTTACTGAGAGCTTGATTAAAGCTCATTGCAAATAAAGTCTCTTTTCCAACTGCTGTTGCTCCCTCTAAATCACTGCCCCCCAGCAACTTTTACAGAGTCAAAAATTGCACTCGTGCTTATACCAACGTTCACTGAGGAGCTGGAGATGGGAGGGGGGGCTCTGTCAGGATGGTTACATTTCGGGACATTTCCTATTGACTTCAGCGGGCTTTGTATTATGCCCATTCATTCTTCCCTGCTCCTGGGATTGCTTCACAGCATTCTGAGTTTCTCAAAAATCCTGTAGTGAAAACCTGACTCCACTGAAATCAATAAGAGTTTTGCCACTGACTTCAATAGGGCCAGGATTTCAACCCTGGTCTCAAGTTTAAAGACATGTAACCCATGTTGCTGCTCCTTGACTGGAAGCAGAAGACTGTTTAAAATGGATGGAGCCTAGCACCATTTAGAAGATATTTTAAAAAATCCGTTTACTACTTTCTCCCCTTCTAGTTAAATCTAAAGGTGTGCTGGGCCCAAAATAACTAAAAACTATTTTCTTTAAACAAAAAACCTTTCATTTTCACACCAGTCCTTCCTCCCACTAACCATCAATATCTAAAGCCTCTAATCTTGATCTCGGGCAACCGATGTAATCGCTCCGTGCCTCAGTTTCCCCATCTTTAATATGATGTAACTCACAGGGATAGTAACATTTAATGAAAGGTTATAAAGCACTTTGAGATCCTTGGATGGAGCATGATACTGAAGTGCAAAGTATTAATTAATTATTATTATTATTCGTCCATGGGAAGATAGCACTGGTAGAAGAACTGAAGCTGGACTGAACGAAGCATTGGCCAGCCACCCGGTGAAAGGCAGGGAGTTTTACATTCACCATCTTATGTCCATAGGATAGCAGGGCCCATTAGCTCAGCGTCAGATGCTTGGCTGCATTAGCAGCCAACATGGTCAAGCTTCTGACATAATGCCCTGCTAGCCATCCCCAGGGTTAACATCAGGGGCGAGGGCAGAGAGGGAGTAGCTGGTGTGTCAATCCTGGAGTGCCAGTTGAGGAGGGCTGCATGAGACAGTTGGCTGTGTATTCCACCCCTGCCAAAGAGAAACCTTCAGTTCCTGAAATCACTTTGCTCTGCTCTGCACACACAGAGCTCTAACACCAGAAGAAATGTGCTGAAGTCTAAACTTAGGCCTGTGACTTCTCAGAACCTGGGAGCACTGTGTAATGAATGGGGTCAAGCAGCTCCAGCCCACCAGTGGAGGGAGTGAATGAATAGGCTTGATTCAGGATAAACTAGTCCCCAAATGTAACTATGTACCCGCTAATTACGTCCCATCTCACGTGGATTGGTACTGGCACAGGAAAGCTCAGGGAACTCCCAGTGGCATACACTGAGGAAATGCAAGTATTAACATTTTATTTTATTTCATTTTTAAAATTTTAATTCTTTTTAGTGAATTTAGTGCTTGTGAATAGAGTGGGATTGACAACCCTGGAGACTAAAGTCCTCTAATTTTCTATAAAACAAGTACAGCACAGGCAAGCACCCCTCTAGGGATTAGAGCAGGGAAGTCAAATTCATTCTGTGGACAGAGCCAAATTAAATCTTCAATTATGATCCGTGAGCCCTGTCTACAAATTTAGACTCATGTGCTACCCTCAATCTACAGCAGAGTTCTCACTGAAAAATAAGACTAAAATATGCCCTTATGTAGACACTAAGGCCAAGATTTACTAGAACATCCTCTACATTTGGGTGCCTTTATTTTTTTTTAAGATACCTAGGTTGGGCTTTTCAAAAGCACTTACCATTGGGTTAACTCTGCTCCCATTGACTTCAGTGAGAGTTTTACCACTGACTTTAACGGGAGTAGAGTTAGGTCAACACTGAGTGGCTGTCTAAGGCCTGACATTGACATTTGGTAAATACAACCATGCCTCTTACTGACTTCAATGTGAGTTTTAGGTATTCAGCATATCAGGAATAAGTCCCTGGAGTCTAAACTTGGGGGGCATTTGAGCGTGGAAACATCCTGAATTAGAGGTCACTTTTGGAAATTTGGGCCAAAACTTTTATTTAGCAAAGTAAAGCGGGGAAACATTTATTTCACCCTTTGTTTATTTGGCCTATCTTCATGTAATCACCCAATTTGCACACACTACTGTGGTAATTGTATATACAAATTAGCTGTATAACTGCACACCTTAATTATTTGAATATCCTGCCATAGAAGTGTCATGATTTGATTTTAGTGAGAACTTTCCTTTGAGATCAACCAGGGAGGTTCACATCCCTCTGAAAGCTATTGGTTCAGGTTGTCTTCAGAATCAGGAACACAATACTGCTTAAATTTACATCTAGTCCAAGTTTAGAAGGTTATTTACACAGCCACAAGAACTGAACTCCCCTTTTATTTGTAATGAAAGCTTGCATTCTGCAGAATCTGAATTTGTTAACAGGGGTCAGAAAATAAGAGATCAACTCAGAAGGCCAGTGTTTGACACCCTTGGTTGCAGGACAGGTCAGTCTCCATGCCTGTCAAATCTTTGGCCTCTTTACTGTGACTGCTATGAAGGGGGATAATTTTTGCCTACTGATGGTTGATTTTTTTGTTCTTTGGTTGTTGTTTTTTTTGTTCCACTAGGAACTAAACTGAGCTGAAATCAACAATTGATTTCACATAAGCCACCGAACAGCAATCAGATAGTAACGACTGTCAGTCACTATTGACCTGAGTGGATTCAAAGTGGTGACTTACAGGTGAAAAATTGTGTCCTGCCCCTAAGTCCCCAAACCATCCATTGTCCTTTTTCCAATTACATTAAAACAAACAAACAAACAAAAAGTAAAATGTCTCATTGAAAGTCGCAATTACACTTTAATGACAGCTTTCCTAAATCCAAACAGAACGGATGGAACACAGATAAGTGAATCAGACAGTTTAATTTATTCATGACCTCAACAAACTGAAATGATAAGTATTTGCAAACATAACAAATAATTCTTCATGTATTTTAAATGGCTCTTTAAAAACTTACATACCCGTGTTGCATGGAGTGGCATAACAATCTGTTTGGTGGACAGATTGTATGTTTGTTACATACATTCACCAAGAGATATTTACATGTTGGAAGCCCCCTTCGTCCACCAGCTTTCATCAAAGCCATTTGATAAAACACAACAATGTACCTTATACCACTCGTGTGCTGTTGGGCAGTAGATGGACATCTCAATGTATAAAAGTTCTCAAACTTGGGCAGGGGCATTTGAACAGTGTGCCGCCTCGACCGATTAACTCATCTGTGATTCAGGAAGTTCAATCCTTTTCATTAAAATTGTGACTCCTGAACCAGCAGCTTACATTTAAAGTTCCGGGGCTACATTCTATGCTAAATTACACTGTGCAATTCCAGTGAAATCAATACTATTACATTGGGTTTAAATCACTGACAAACTGACCCTTTAAGTGCAAATGGATCCCAATACTGAGCTGCCCTGATAAGTGCCGTGATCATTTCAATATTCATTTCAAATGTTAATGCCTTTGGTAACAGAATTTTATTTTTAAATGCCTTGGGGTTTTCCTCCTCTGCTATAATTGTAATGGGCTGTGTGAGATATAAACAAATAAAGAAATCAAAGTTGTAATCATAATAAAATGTCCTCACCTCAACATTCAAATCTGCTCCAGCATCTAGTAGCATCTGCACCATAGCCTCATCACCCCTGACACAAGCATACATCAGTGGAGTCATGCCCTATTCATTGTTTGGAATTTAAAAAAACAAAAACAAAAAAACAAAGGAATTGACAAATTTACAATGGAATCTTTTAAAAAAAGAGTTAGTGCTTTAAATGTATATTGTCAAGATAAACACTAAATATTTAACAAAACCTTACCTCTGTTACAAACAACCCTTTAATATTATTAACAGCTGAACATTTAAAAAATCTATGTCACTGTCATCATGTACGTTTTTCCTTTCTGCATTTTACTCAGCATAATGAAATCAGATTTGTCAGTTTCTTTTCCTAGTTCTCCTATACTAAATAAAGAACAATGTTGTCCTTGGTATCCAAATAGTAGGGGAATGTTTAAATCCAAAGCAATAAGATTTCCAATGCAGTTAAAAAATAACAAATGAAAACATTTCCATTCCTATTAAGGTTTTTGTAACTCTTGTTTTATAAAACCTAAAAGTTGAGTCTATACTTCTTGACAATATCCCTTTAACAACATAATGAACTCCCTTTAGATAAGTTAGACTCGAGCTCTGTCTATTCACTGTCAGCATTGTTAGCGGTTGGAAACCTAGAAGCTTTGTACATAGTCCTAAACAATGACTTAATTTTAAATGAAATGCCAGACAGCATTGTTTAAAGTTGCTAGCTCTAGGGATATGCTGCCCTATGTTGATGAAAACTAGATTAGCTGACCCTTCACTACAGAAACTCCAGACTGCAATTTGTATTAGTCTGGAATACCCACTGCAGCTGATCAACATTTCCCTTAAGGTTAGTGTTATTTTGGCAATGGAAATAAGTCTAGATGAAATCATGATGGTATAATTAAATCTACCAAAATTACAACACAAAAAGCTCTTTATTAAATAAAAGCGGGGGAGGGTCAATCAAGAGTGTGTTTGTTCCATGGGAAGTTTACCACTGGACCATGGTATCTCTACTACATGTCTATTGTCTGTCTTATGATCCCATGTACACTTCCTGTCACATGATCACACACTTTCTGCTTAACCTGTCGCTTGCTGTAGAGCAAAATTATTAACAGAGACAAAGGAGGTGGACAGAATGGGCAGAAACTGAGCCACTGCACTGTTCTCTCTAGCAAGAGCTGAGCACCGGCATTTTTGCTGAATTAAACGTTATTCACATTTTCCTTGAGGGGAAAAAGTCTCTTTTTCCAGGCTAAGGTTTGGTGGGTTTTGGGGGCAGGTGTCTTTTAGTAAAAATAAAAATAAAATGTCGGGCCTGATGCTGTGCGGTGATGAGCATCTTCAGTGCCCACCGTAATCAGTGGGCATTAGGCAGGATCAAGTCCCTGATTTGCTGTTGAGAAAGGTGTGCTTTTTATATATATATATTATATTTTAGATAGATAGATAGATAGATAGATAGATAGATAGATAGATAGATAGATAGATAGATAATTATTAATAAGTGTAGAAATGGGGGTCCTGATCCCATTACTCATATGAATAATCCTGATTCTGTCTGGCAGCTGCACTAAAGCCAACAAGAGTACTTGGTGAATACAGCTCACACTCAAATGGGACTTGATCTTGCTCCTATTGCTGACAACAGTAAAAGTCCCCTTGGACATCAGGGGTCTATACTCAGGCCAATAGTAAGCTGTATGGGATCAGGCCCTATGTCTCACAAAAACTGTATGTAAGCATTGAATGTTGGTAACTGGGGATAATTTTTAGAACATAAGTTAAAAAAACATAATTTAAAAGAATAAATACTTAACACAAGGAGCAAATCAAATGTAAAGTTAAAATTTTACAGAAAAGGATTAACAAATGTGGACCCGATCCTGCAAGACATAGTACATACACAGACTGCTGCACCAGCTGCTGACTTGAATCGGGCTCTGTCTGAGCACAGCAGTCTGCCTGCACACTACAAGTGAAATCTGGACCCATTGAAGACAACTGGAGTTTTGCCACTGATTAAAATGGGACCAACGTTTCACCCTATACATTGCAGGATGGTGCCCTAAAAGTTAATTTGAGATTCTGCTCAGCCCCGTTCTGCAGTTCTTCTCACTGATGTTTTTACATATGCTCAGTCTGGAGGTTTGCTCTGTAGCTCAGGCTTGCTCTGTATCATTGCATGAGACCTCTCACTTCGTATGTGGGAGGAATGGATTTTTAATGAGCACATAATTAGTGCTCAACAAATAATAAATAACATATGCAATTAGCACACAGGGAATTTGGTTTTTGGCAACATGAAAAAGTTGTTCTTTCAATAGTCAAATCATTGGCAGCTCAGTCCTGCAAGATGCAGACTCATTTGGCCTGATCTGGCAAAGCATTGAAGCACATGTTTAAGTCAAATGGGACATAAGCATCGCTTTAAAGTTAAGCACGTGATTAAGTGCTTTGATGGATCAGGCCATACGGAGCAGCACTTTGCAGGACTGGAGCATAGCAATTTTTCTATGAAAAGTTTCAAGGCGTAGAATTATTTAAAAGAATAATCATTTAAAAGTACTATAACATACTAACCATGGAATGAACTCCATGATATAAAAATAACAGTAATACCTAGTACTTACAGAGTACTTCACACTTACAAAGCACTTTATCAACATTAACTAATTAATGTTATAGGTCAGTGTTCTATCAAACTAAAGCTATTAGAACTGTCACCCATCAGGGATCTTCTAGGTGTACCTAATCCTGCATAAGGGTGGGGTGGTGGGCTAGATCATCTCTTGAGGTCCCTTCTAGCTTTATAAGTTTCTGATTCTAACATTTTACATTTCTATAGCGCCTCTCATCCCAAAGCACTTTACAATTATATTCATACAGCACTGGTCAAATGCAGCCATCTGTGGGATGGAAGCTGGCTGCCTCCTGCCAAACAGTGTACTGCAGAACTGGAAACAAAATGGGAACTTTTGGCTAAGGACACCAGAATCTTTAATATTTTTGCAGAGCAGATGGGAACCTCAATTTTTAAGGTCTTATAATAAAGATCCACCCACAATAAACTATATGGAACTCTACTTCAAAAGGATGAAGCATTGTCCATGGCTGCTAAAGTGTCAACATTTCCTGTTTGGGAATTGGGAACAACTTCATGAGCTGCACAATCCAAAGTTTCCACTGGTGGGCAGTCATGGAGGCAAATTTACTTCTGGATAAAGCTGTACACTTTACAGAGACTTCCCTTTTGTTGTAGTAATCCTTAGTATTTCCCATGTTATCTGTAAGTCACCACCCAAAAGATAAGATGACTAAACAGTAATGAAATATGGAAATTTCTGTCTCCAAATCACCAGTTCAAATTCGGGCCTATTTCAATATGCACATGAACATTATTAACACTCACTTGACAGGGGTTTGGTGGTCTATGTGAAATGCATTGCGAACCTCAGACCAGTTTGTATTGGAAAGATGTCCACATCACAAAAAACAGCATCCTAATTGCCACTATTATGCCCAAGCCAGGGTCAACTCTGTATTCAGATCAACTCCAGGCACTCCTATGACCTTTTGATAGTTTCTCCTGAATCAATGTAATTTAAAAAGTTTATGCCAACTCATGTGCTATATCTACCTCAACATTAAAGAAAATAATCCATAATTCCTAAGGGCCCAAGCTTAGCCTGAATGTACACCTGATGGAATCTTAGTTCAATATCAAGTAACAGAGAAAAAAGATTAAGTTAAGAGCCACCTGTTTATGAAGTTAGAGTGTTGGAAGGTTGTTTTCTTTAATAAACAGTCACAACTCCTGGCTTCTAAAGTTAAATTTTGTACCTGTTCACTCATGCTGTTAATTCCATCTGGCCCCAGCAAAGATATGGCCTGTTTAACTAGATCCGTTCGGCCGCAGTTCAGCATTCGGAATCCCAGATCCTGCTTGAATTTAGCTTCTGTGGCTACTGCGTCCAGTTTTCGAGAAGCACAGAAGCAGTCGTCGATTCTGCAAATTGTGAGAAATAGCTACATCAGAGGACAATCAGAGGACAGACATCATCATTTATGGCATCACTGTTTCACTTTACCGTTGAATGATGCAGGTCTCCCCTTCCCCCCACACCACCACTCTCACACTGTCACCCTCTTGCCCTCTTGATATTCCTTTGAACCAGCTGCAGCACTGAAGCGCTGGATGTGAAATGCTAATGCAAGTTAATGCCTTTTATTGTTCATGTTGTTTACTTTAAGTCAACGGTGAAAGGTAGCTTTTAGTCCATCTTTTCTATTTTCTCCTACTTATGTGTGTTAGGAGAAACCAGGTATATTGTTCTCACTGCACATTAGTTCTCCTCATCGGGAGAACAGTCCAAACCTTGTGATCCCTGCAAAATTCCCATCGACTTCAGTGGGCTTTGAGTCTGGCCCGGGGGGAGATGGCCTTTAATCATAGATGCTTAAACAAAAAGAATAAAGTATCATTCCAAAGGCTTGACAAATGATATGAATTCAGCTCTGCTAAAAGATAACCCCTTCCAGGGCAGAAGGTGGCAGCTCGAGGACAACCAGTGCTCAGCACACTGCACACCAGAAGAGGAGGACAGCAATTTTGGCCACGTAACCGGGACAAACTTCCCATCCTTACAAGCAGTGCCATGGAATCTTCAATGTTCACACCGAGTAGTTAAGACATCAGTTTCTACGGTCTTATTCTAAAGATCCTCAAGCAGCAAACTGTGGGGAGCTCAGTGTATCTACTTCAGAAGGATGAAGGCCTGGGTCTATCCAGTCAGGATTTGAAGTTGCAGATCCAGAGAGGACAGCCATTTCAAATCTGATTCTTACACAACTCAGCCTCATCTTGTTAAGGAACAGACACATTTTTCTTTCATGCTGATACGTGTTTGGGAAGGGGTGGGGTGTGGAGTCCAATTTCTCAGCACTCTGGCCTGTATTCTGCTGTATAGTTGTAAGGGACAGCACCACTTGAGTTCTAAAGCCTTCCACTAACAGCAAGTCAGTAAGGAATGGAGTAATTGGGAACGGAGAGTCTAAATAAGGATCAAAAGGGAAAATGCCAAATGTAGGTCTAGGAGTATTTTTATTCTAATAAATTACTTAATAAATATCAAATAAAAGTGAGAATAAATCTTTGGCATCTATATAACAATTTTCATCATATAGATTATAGAATAATGTAATAGAGAATGTATACCTCTACATAATATATGATTAGGGTTTTTGATTTTAGGTTTTAATTGATAAACACCTACACCCATCCCCCTTCCCCCCAAAAAAATTAAATCAGTGTTTTTACAAAAAAAACCCACCAAAAACAACAGAAATGGTTACTTGTATCTAAGGACTCATCTACACAGAGCAGTAATGCTGACTATGGGAATGTGATTTCTAAAGCACACTAACGTGTTGCTCATTAATTGGTCTGTGTAGACCCTGCTGGTGCACACTAAAGGTTCCCTAATGTGTTTTAATGTAGTGCTGTTTGAAACTGTACAACAGTAAAACACCCTAGAAAACATTACAAAGAGATTACTCATTAAGGTATGTACAAAGAGAAAGCCCCATAAAACCCCCGATTTTAGGACATCTACATAGAACTAAAAAATGGATGCAGACAAAATAAGCACTGGACAGTTCCATCATTACTCAATGGCACAAGGATGAAACTTTATCACATTAATTAATTCGTAAGATTACTTAAGATTACTGCACAGCACACAATCACAGAAAATATCAAGTAATGGCAATAACAGATTCTCCCGGAATAATATGCCTACAACACAGGTTAAAAAGCAAATCCATAATAATACTGTCTTTGCACAATAGTTGAAGCCAATTTTAAAAAGCACAAACATGCAGGACTCAGGTCAATGACACTGAGAGACCTGGGAGCAATCACTGCTTTACTAGTTCACACAGTATGCCACATGTTTGGCACCTAAACTGCAGCTGCATTTGTTACTCCTAACAAGAGCCCTACCAAATTCACGGTCCATTTTGGTCAATTTCACGGTCAGGATTTTAAAAATTGTAAATGTCATGATTTCAGCTATTTAAATCTGAAATTTCACAATGTTGTAATTGTAGGGGTCCTGACCCAAAAAGGAGTTGTAGGGTGGTCACAAGGTTACTGTGGGGGGTGGTGGTGGTACTGTTACCCTTACTTCTGCGCTGCTGCTGGCGGTGGCACTGCCTTCAGAGCTGGGCAGCTGGAGAGCGGTGGCTGCTGGCTGGGAGTCCAGTTCTGAAGGCAGAGCCGCCACCAGCAGCAACGCAGAAGTAAGGATGGCGTGATATGGTATTGCCACCCTTACTTCTGTGCTGCTGCCTTCAGAGCTGGGCCCTCAATCAGCAGCCGCCATTCTCCGGCCACCCATCTCCGAAGGCAGATGCGCAGAAGTAAGAGTTGCATGGTATGGTATTGACACCCTTACTTCTGTGTTGCTGATGGTGGAGTGTTGCCTTCAAAGCTAGGCACCTGGCCAACAGCTACCGCTCTCTGACTGTCCAGCTCTGAAGGCAGTACAGAAGTAAAATAACCTTGCGACCCCCCCTGCAACTCCCTTTTGGATCAGGACCCCCAGTTTGAGAAACGCTGGTCTCCCCCGTGAAATCTGTATAGTATAGGGTAATAGCACACAAAAGACCAGATTTCACGGTGGGAGATCACATTTCATGGTCTGTGACGCGTTTTTCATGGCCGTGAATTTGATAGGGCCCTACTCTTAACATCATAGCATAAAATGCTAGAGATTGCATGTGTAATAAATATAAACATAATATAATATTTATTATGAAGATACTATAGGAGTTTGGGTGTTCAACATATTTGTCGGAGATTCTGAACTTCTGAATTTTAGTTGAACTTTTCCAGATTTCTCAGGCCTAACGGAATATGGTCCAAATGGCTGACAAACAGCCACAGAAAGATTTAGAAAATATCTGAAAACTGCAAAAGCATCTGCCACCAGGAATGACTGCTTACATTCAACCATTTCTTCACTATTTACACATATATGCATATAATAAGCAAACTAAATATATAACAGGCCAAATTCAAGGCTGGTATATGCAGGCACAGCACCACTGAAGTCAATTTAGTTTGCTGCATGCAAAGTATTACTAAATGGGCTTCTTCATAAAAGAATTAGGTATGAATTGCACAATACACTCACGCAAGGCAATAAGGAGGAGTACACACTTCTCTTACATCCTTATGTGGGTTACAAGACCTGGAGTCTGGGGGAGTAGGAGTTAGTTATTCCTCCCCAGAATAGAAGATTGGAACCTGGGGTCCATCTCCCTAACAGCTGGCCAGTGCACTGGAGCCAGCACAAAGGTGGAGGTCATAATTTACTCTTGATATAGGCCATCAGCAAATTTTCACTGCTCTATAACAAGGAGGCAGACAGGAAAGAATGCGGTGTCTGTCCATGACTAGGGCTCTTTGGTACTACAGTAATATAAATAAAATAAATAACAACAATAATAATAATAGTGACTCTGAGGTGTGTTTCTGAGTCATACTGACTCCGGGGGCTACTCCTGGGTGGTGCATGTTATACACCATTCTTTGCTTGGGGCTGTCGCCCAAATCTAAAGGTCTATTGTTTCCTGTGACACAGTGACAAAATATTCCTGAAGGAAAACTGAAGAAATGTGAACTGGCAGAACTACCACAAGGTGAGTACAAAACTGATTAGAAAAAAACAAGCTCAGTGTGATTATTGATGGTTCAATGCCTTGTGGTATCCTACAGAGGATCCATCACTGGTGCATTGCTGCATCCATGGCTAGTGGGGATTCTGGTTCCAGCTGTGGTAGCAGAGAGAAATATCTGCTAGAATCCCACAGACAGTATTTAATATTTTGACTCATGGCCTGGATGAAAGAGTAAATAAATGGTCAAATTGGGGAGTGATTTTTTAAAAAGCAGGATGTGGGGAAGGGTAAATGCTTCTGGAGAGAAAATGCAACAAGATCTTGAATAGTGAGAGTGATGAGTAGGTTGGGAAAAAAATGAAATTCAATGAGGATAAATACAAAGTAGTCTTAGAGACAGAGCAAAAATTAGGAAACACAAGTACAGAATAGGAGAACATTGGTTCATTGGTAATACTGCAGAAAAATGACACCTGGGTGGTACAGTAGCTGGAAAATGGAAAGGGAAGTGTAATATTTTACAAAAAAGAAACAAACCCCCAAACCCCACACGAACAAAAGCAAATGGAACAAACCCCAAGCAAACACAGTATTGAGACCAATCTTGCAGTTCTCACTCATACAAGTAGCTGTATAGTCCCATTGAAACCAGTGGGACTATTCACATGAATAAATGCAGAAGGACTGAGGTCAATATTATGTTATATAAACAGAAGTTTAACAGAGAAAGACACTACAGTAATGGACACAGCATAGGAACCAAATAGAAGAGAATGTAAAATTAAGGTGGTAAGTGAGCCTGTACATGGCACATGACACAAGGTTTGCACACTGCTACAGGAAATATAGTGATGATTCAGAGAGGTCAGGAAAGGATGGCTAAAATACTAAAAATCTTGCAAAATACAACTTACAAGGAATGGTTAAGAGAGCTAAACATATAGGGCTATATTTTCAAGAGTGCTTTTAAGGGTAATGACATGTGAAATTGTGTGTTCATAGAAACAGAAGTCTTTCCCTAAGTGTGATTGAAATGCCAATGCAAATAGAACTAAACAGCCCAACTGCATGGCCAATTTATGGCTCTTTCCCCCAAGAAGTATTTATAGTCTTCCAAACGGCACAGGACACAGATGTTAGCTGCATGGCAGGACATCCTACTGAAAGGCAAGGCCAGTCTGTTGCAACGAACTAGCCGCCTCCAAACAAACCTACAGCTGCTTACACATAAAGGAGTTGCAAAACCCTACCCACTTCTCTATCTTTCATCTGCCTCTTGTTCCTGCCCATCTCCTTCTGGGGCTGTGGAGACCATAGGAGCAGGTGCCAGGGACAGAGTAACCTCCCTGTGTTGTTCTAGCCCTGATAAGTGACAAGTTCCTATGATTTTTCTTTTAATTAAAAGAAAATCCTTTTGTTTATTTGAATCATAGAATATCAGGGTTGGAAGGGATCTCAGGAGGTCATCTAGTCCAAGCCCCTGCTCAAAGCAGGACCAGTCCCCAGACAGATTTTTGCCCCAGATCCCTAAATGGCCCCCTTAAGGATTGAACTCACAACCCTGGGTTTAGCAGGCCAATGCTCAAACTACTGAGCTATCCATGAGGGCTGGTGAAGTGCTCATGCCACCACTCATGAATGAAAACGAGGGTGTGGGGGGACTCCTGCCTTAAGTCACCACCCATGATATAAAAGCCCCATTGCTGTTTTACAGTGGCACTGTGGATTTGGGAGGAGGTGGGAACCTTGGGCTGACCAGCAGATTCCAGCTACGTATTCACTACCCACCTGAATCAGCGGGTAGAAATCGATCTCTCGGGGATTGAATTATCGCATCTCGTCGGGACGTGACAATCGATCCCTGAATCGACGCTTGTACTCCACCAGCGCAGGCAGGAGTAAGCGCTGTCGACGGGGGAGCCGCGGAGGTCGATTTGCTGCCATCCTCACAGCGGGGTAAGTCGGCTCGGATACGTCGAATGCAGCTACGCTATTTGCATTGCTGAATTTGCGTATCTTAAATTGACACACACACACCCCCGCCCCGTAGTGAGGATGTAGCCTCCTTCTTGTTTCCCTTGCTGATAGCTCTGTAATGGCTGCAATTCTGCAGCCCACCTGACACCTTTAGAATTTCTTCCTTGGCTGGCTGATTACTTACTAGCCAGGGAAGGACTCGTCACAGGTGTTAGGATGTCACTCTTTGTACAACAACTATGTCAGACAGATTCTAAGAGTCTATTCCTTGGAAGGAAGCAGGCTCAGAAGGCTGCCCAATGACAGTTAGCCCGACACAGAACCTTCCCAGTGGAGCGTACTCCCTCTGCATAAAATGCCACCTCCATATCTATAATGTAAGTGGTGGTGATCACCAATTTCCTATGGGTCAGCAGCCTCAAAGGATGTCTAGGCTGCTTGGAGCCCCCAATCTACCTTCACACCCAGCACCAGGTTTTCTACAAATTTACACATATGTGGGCTCTAAATTGCACTGACTCAACACGTTCCAACAGTTCCTTGCCCTCTCTTGGATCAAACTTACAATGGCCACTGTAAGGAAGGAGAAAATTAGGAGCAGGTGAAACCTTATCTTTTAAAAGCTGCAGAGACCATATTATTCAACTTAAAATGCAGTATGACACATTTCTCTCCAAATCCCTTTTTAATTCCTCACAGATATTTCTTCTGCGGAGGTCACCATCAAAATCATTACAATGGTGTCACTCCAAGTAATTAACATTGTTGTGGCTCTATATTGCAAGTACCATGGTAACATTAATTATTTGCAAGTGGCCATTGTCAAGGTGGTTTTTTTTGGTCATCATGGTAGTTTGTCATCCTCTGGAATATTCAAACTTCTGGAAGGGTTCAAAAGCTAACAGTCTGTCTGCATAATGTGCCCTTATTTGCAGGGTAAACTCTTTCTCTTGTCCTATTTTTCCCCAAATTCAGATATAAGCAGGGTATGAAGAGCTTTTTCCTGACAGCTAGCTGGGAGGGGGAGAGACTTCAGGAGCAAACTGTATTTATATGAAGATACCTACTCTGCCTATGTATCCAGCAGACAGGAGCTGTGTTGCTCAAAAGTGATCAACTTTGGCTGGTGTTGGGTTACAAAACACTAAAATGAGCTGGAGTGCCGATGAGAAGCAAAATCGGAAAATAACTGAAATACTTCTATGATGGATTACATCTACTAAGGAACAACCTATCCCAAATGCTCAGTTACTAAGGGACAATCTACACTCATTCCTATATTTACTTTCTACAACCAACTTTATGTATAATTTTTCATGAGTGATGTACCCGAGTATTCAGATTCTAATATCTAAACTGTATTGTTAAATTTATTCACCTAAATTTGGGTTATTGCAGATTATGTACTATAGGTATTTTATGAGGTTTAAACCAGATTTTGTACTTTTGAATAATCTAAGCACTACACCCAGATGTACAGACACTATTTCATTAACCTGTCTATTATATAATTTTAACATTAGCTTTAATAGGCGTTGTAAATTCGGAGGAGGACAGGGATATCCTGCAGGGAGACTTGAATGAGCTTGTGAATTGGAGTATCAGAAATAAGATGAAATTTAATAGTGAAAAGTGTAAGGTGATGCATTTGGGGATGACTAATAACAATTTTAGTTACAAGATGGGGATGCATTGGTTAGAAGTAACGGAAGAGGAGAAGGACCTAGGGGTTCTTGTAGACCGCAGGATGACTATGAGTCGACAATGTGACGTGGCGGTGAAAAAAGCCAATGCGGTCTTGGGATGCATTAGGCGAGGTATATCTAGTAGGGATAAGGAGGTCCTGCTTCCGTTGTACAAGGCGCTGGTGAGACCTCATTTGGAGTACTGTGTGCAGTTCTGGTCTCCCATGTTTAAAAAAGATGAACTCAAACTGGAACGGGTGCAGAGAAGGGCCACTAGGATGATCAGAGGAATGGAAAAGCTGTCGTACGAAAGGAGACTAGAGGAGCTTGGGTTGTTTAGTCTGACAAAGCGAAGGCTGAGAGGGGATATGATTGCTATCTTTAAATATATTAGAGGGATTAATACAAGGGAGGGAGAAGAATTATTCCAGCTTAGTACTAACGTGGATACCAGAACGAATGGATACAAACTGGCCGTGGGGAAGTTCAGACTTGAAATTAGACGAAGGTTTCTGACCGTCAGAGGGGTGAAATATTGGAACAGCCTACCGAGGGAAACGGTGGGGGCGACGGACCTGTCTGGTTTTAAGATAAAGTTAGATAAGTTTATGGAGGGAATGGTTTAATGGTAAAACATAGTAGTCAAGGAAAGCCAAGCAATGGCGGGTAAATAGTATAATGGCTAACGGGGTCGGGCTGGAGACTCTTGCCTATATGCTCGGGGTCTTACTGATCGCCACATTTGGGGTCGGGAAGGAATTTTCCTCCAGGGCAGATTGGCTGAGCCTCTGGAGGTTTTTCGCCTTCCTCCGCAGCATGGGGCAGGGATCTCTAGCAGGAGGGTCTCTGCCGATTGCAGTCACTAAAAACAGGATTGGGGACTTCAACAGCAGAGTCCAGGGAAGGGGTAGGGACGGTTTTATGGCCTGCAGCATGCAGGGGGTCAGACCAGATGATCATAATGGTCCCTTCTGACCTTAAAGTCTATGAGTCTATGAATAAAATTTGTAAATCTGAATTCAGGGGTAGTGAAATGTTGTTATCTTTATTGCATGAGTAAAGGGGAACAGAACTGTGCTGAGCCCGTCCTACCTAATTGAGGGGTCACCCTCAGTTGAAAGGAACTCGCTAAGGCAGGGGCTCGAATGCCACACCCCTGTGAAAGTAAAAGGGGTGGGGACAGTTAACTCTCCCTAAGGGTCCCCGGTCTGGTTTAACCTGTTCCTCCCTGCTGTTCAAGGATAGAGCTAAATAGGCTTCACTAGGAGCCTTTTGTTATTTTTAAGTACTCAATAAGAGCTGAAATCACTTGTGGTGGGGCAATGTTTCTGCCCTGCCTGCTGACATAAAAAATCACTAAGAGACTGACCTACAGAGGTCACAGTAGAGGCGCAGGTGGCAGCAGAAGATAACTGACAGGCAGCTGGTGGGAGTGGCTGACGAAAGTGGCAAGCAGTTGGCTGGTGGGAGCAGCTAGCAGGGTGGCCAGGAACAGTGGTGGGGGGGGCGGCCAGGCAGCGAGGAACAGCGGCTGGCAGGGCAGCCAGCCAGAGCAAGTGCTCAGATGATGGAGCTAGCCAGATGTCTTCTTCCCCAGGTGGGAGGTGAACTCACACAGATGCACTTCTGAACCCAGGGTCCTGACTGACCAAGGACAACCACTGTGAGTGGGGTATGGTGAGGGAGCAGAGGGGGGCACTGTAAAGGAACTTTTGGTTGTAGAACTCAAGAACATGAGGCAGAAGACTCTGCCCCACGCACTCTGGGTTGCGCGTCCTGCTCACAGTTTTATGGTTATGAATCCTGTTTGTGGCACTTTCCCTAAGTAATGCTGGGTCACTTCCCTCCTTTCATTAAAAGTTTCTTTTCTACACTCAGACTCTGTACTTGCGAGAGGGGAAGTATTGGCTCTCCGAAGCACCCCGGGGTGGTGTGTGGCTGGGGGCTCGAGCCAGTTCTGTGTTGCATTGTTGAAAAGGAACTCCTAGATATTGAACCCGGCCCTGGTTGCCGCTGGCTCCACTTGGCAGAAAGATTATACATATTATGAAAACATAACGGTCAGGTTTTATATTGGCAGCTAAGACTTGGAAATTATTTTCATATTTACTTGGAGTGTGTGATTTAGAGAGAGTTTGGGTGTCTCTCTAAAAATAAAGTTATTTGTTGTCTGAGTAAGTTTGGGTTAATGGATGATGAATGGGCAAGGTGCTTCTATTTAAACAGTAGCATCTGAAGAAGTGAGATTCTTACCCACGAAAGCTTATGCTCCCAATACTTCTGTTAGTCTTAAAGGTGCCACAGGACCCTCTGTTGCTTTTTACAGATTCAGACTAACACGGCTACCCCTCTGATACTATTTTAACAGTGTTAGGCATGGTTTATGTTACTCTTGTGATGAACTGGGACTGTTCTTACTGTGGTCTTTGAATGCTGACAGGGGAGCGTGGCTAGGATAGTCTGCATTGGGGGATGGAAGACTGACCGACGGAGAATACCTGAGCATGTAACATGAGAACCCAGGAATGGGTTAGAGGCCAGGTGACACCATTGCCCGGGAAACTGAACAAAAGGCTGTGGGAGGGGTCGCTGAGGGGAGAGTTTTCAAAAGCTGGCTGGTGAGATGGCTGGGAGGCAGACGGGGCTCTGACTTCCCAAGGGGGCTGGGCGCCCTGGGAGCCCAAGATGGATCTAACCGAGGGGGTTCCTGTTGTCTGTGCCTGCAAGACCTGTCTTGGACTGTGTTCCTGTCGTCTAAATAAACCTTCTGCTTTACTGGCTGGCTGAGAGTCATGGTGAATCGCAGGAAGCCGGGGGTGCAGGGCCTTGTGTCCCCCCGCACTCCGTGACAACTCTATATTGTAGAGGTTTTTTTAATTACTTGGTTTTGGGTTTATCATCACAGTTGGTTGTGGGCTGTCATGGTCAAATTTTTTAAACTTTGTAATGCTTTGGAAATGTAAAAAACCCATTGAAAACATATTCTCAATATGTTCTCATTTTATATATATATATATATATATTATATTATATAATATATTATAGATATATATGTGTGTGTGTATATATATATATATGTAATTTTTTTTCAAGCACAACTGATTTGTAAGAAATGGAGAGCAGAATATTATGTTGCTGTCAATTGAAGTCAATAATGTTGCATTGGTGTAACTAAGGCCAGAGACTTCTATCTAGGCTTTTTCTTTCCCCCCCATGATCTTCATCATGGTATCTGAGCACCTAAAACCTTACTGCTCAAACTGAGATGTAGCCTCAAACCCTTCTCTATCAATTAAGTTATCTGGGTGTTTTGGCTCTTTGAGACTGCTCACCATGACCTTTGTGTAAAATGCAAAATGAGGGTAATGAGTCTGTAGATGTTATTTGCTTGATTATAACTTTGTAAAGTTGTGGTAGATTCCACAATGATTTGCATCTTAATATTTTAATTCATTATAATGATTCATTTGGAATGTTTACGCTCTTTGGGGAAAAAAACATCTTTCTTGTTCTCTGTACAGCACCTAGTGCACTGGGGGTCCTGGTCCATGACTGGGGTTCATAGATGCTATCACAAAACAAATAATACTAATAATTAACTTGATTTAACTTTGTCACCACTCCTTTTCTCAGGTGTTTCCTGAGTGGAAATATTATATTGATAACGGTAAGGAGAGCACAATGTAAATGCTATCCAGAAACTATTGTGTTTTCACTAACAGGGATGGCAAAATTAGTCCAGTCACAACCACTTCACAAAGACTGAGATTAATTATTGCCAAAGGTGGAGGAGGGGTCTCTTTTTAAAATTTGAAAATAAAAATCTTTTAAATTATTTTAATCAGGATCCATATTAAACAAACAGTGAAATAAAAACATTCTGGATATATGTCAATATACATGTCATTCTTGTCAAGGAGACAATGAGGATAATGGGTTACAGATACTGACAAACCTATTAAAGATGCGCTGAAACTACAAAATTTGGATCCAGATTCAAATTACTTTTAATATACTAGCCTCTTTATAAAGGCAACAGTCATTTGTAAAATTTGGATAAGGCTTCTGATTTTGAATAATCCCAAAGTTTATGGGCAGGAGTTTGTTTCTGGCTCAGCTCTAACCAGAATAATTAATTCAAACCCCTCATAACCACTATAATACTGTACTATATGTTGTCTGTATTGTAACAACTATTTCATTACAGAACTCAAGCATATGGAATATTACATCAAGTAAAATCATCGTGTGTTCTGGCCCCCACACTGAAAAGGGCCTGGACTTAAATAATTCCTTATTATTATTGGCCTCAGATATCAAGTAGGCAAAATAGGTTGAGATTCACATCAGGAAACCTGCATGCTGCCTTTTAAGTATTCACATTCCCTTCATCTTCTGGCATAATCTGCACCAAGGGACTGCTGGATTTTGTCAAGGAGTTTGTTTGCAGCCACATACTGGGTTGGCATTTTTGTGCCTAATTATTGCAGCAGCCACCGCTGGTGTTAAAGGATTAGTCAACATTTGTGGGAAGAACAAGGACACTCAAGGAGAGAGACATATAAACCAACTACCCCTATTTAAGGGAGACTTGTCCTAATTAGATAGAAAAATATCTTATTTTTCTACTCTGTCCCTCGCAAAGAGCTCCCCCTGTCCAATGGTATATTAAGAGAGTTAAAACCAGTGGCAATATTTTTCTCCCCCACAGTCTCTATTTATTCTAATCTATTCAGATTCTTATGCTGCGCCATCACCATGGGATCTGAGTGGCTTCCAGAATTAGAAAATTAAATAAGGAGACTAATGTCTATCAAACACAGTTGCTCTTCATTCGTCTCCAGGGGGAAATTGTGTGTGCACGCATGTGCGTATGTGGGGTGTGGAGTAAATTAACATGCTACACTATATTAGAGAGACAAGGCGGGTGAGGTAATATCTTTTACCAGACTAACTTCTGTTGGTGAGAAAGCCAAGCTATGCTATATGTTGTTTTTAAGGAAAGCAAGATCAAAGCAGCACCCCTTGCGTTTGGACTGGCATATAGGTTTATGCTGGTGCTTATTTTCCACAAGAGAGAGTTACACAGTGTGGGACTAGCCCCAAAGAAGGCCCTCATGTCTTCTGTCCAGATGAGCTTGAACCCTGAGGTAGACAATTCTATTACTCCTGAGGAATAGAGCCATCAATGACAACGATGGTCCCAGAGGACAAGAGGTCTCTTAGGTATTCTGAGCCTAGGCCACTTTGAAAATAAAGACTGAGATCTTTAAACTTAACTCATTATTGTGGGTGGGACAGTGTAATCAGCAGAGCACAGAGGTGAGGTGCTCTTGGTCATCTGTGGTGCTGATGAGGTATGCGGCTGCCTTCTGCACTAGTTGCAGTCTTCTCAGGGTTGATGCTTTGACCCGCAAATTGAATTCATTGCTGCAATCCAGATAGGAGGTGATACGCCATTTTCATGGCCAATTCATCATCAGCAAAGTTGGGACCTGATCTCCCAGCTGGTCATAGATTGTAGATGTTTTGTGTGGCTGTTGCTATAAGTGAGCATAGCGTCAGCAAGAAATCCAGACAAACTCCCAACGACTGACTGTCTCGATGATCTGTAGGTATGCATCCTCAATTGGTGGGGGCTGTACCGTGGTGGCCAACTCTCTGAATCATTCCCCTCTGCTCACAGGTATAATAATTTCCGTCTTGCTAGGATTCAGCTTTTGCCAACTCTTCTGCGTGTGTATGCTGATCTCAGCCCTGTGTTGGGATGACTGAATCATCCTGGAGTTATCATCCATGGCAAAAGTAGATTAAAACAGGAGGGAGAACTCTCACCACATCCATCCAGGAAAAGAAGCAGTTATTGGGAAGTTCTGCTCTCTCAAGCCAGGGAGAGGGGAGATAGTTGAGCTATTGAGCACTCCCCACTGCTTTAACTGTTAGAGCATGGCTACACTTGCAGATGTAGAGTGCTGGGAGTTAAACCTGCCTTCGGAGAGTGCAGTAGGGAAAGCGCTGCAGTCTGTCCACACTGACAGCTGTTTGCGCACTGGCGTGGCCACATTTGCGGCACTTGCAGCGGCATTGGGAGTGGTGCATTATGGGCAGCTATCCCAACATGCAAGTGACTGCAACGTGCTTTTCAAATGGGGATGGGGTGGGGTGGAGTGTGACAGGGAGTGTGTTGTGTGTATGTGGGGGGAGAGAGAGTGGGTATTTGGGGGGCTGAGAGTGTGTCAGCATGCTGTTTTGTAAGTTCAGACCCCCTTCCCCTCCCCTCACTCAAAGCAAACAGTAAATGTTTGCTTTTTCTTGGCGCTGATAAGCAGCCGGCTTCACGGAGCTTTGAAAGAGCATTTCTGCATTCCTGCAGCTGATTTCACAACAATGACAAGAGTGGCCACTTGACTTAAGGGGGTTATGGGTCGTTTCTGGAGGCTGATCACAGCACAGTAATGCAACACCTTGTTCACACTGGTGCCGCAGGGCTCCAGCGGGGGCGCAGCAAACGTTATTCCACTCGCCGAGATGGAATACCAGCATCGCTGTAGCTGTGGAGTCAAAGCACTCTACATGCCTTGCTAATGTGGACAGAGAGTGAGCTAGGGCGCCCAGGGCTGCTTTATTGCACTGTAACTCACGAGTGTAGCCAAGGTCTTAGTTATGACAAACTGCAAATAGCAGAGATGTGTGTTATCTGTACATTGTTGACACTTGAGCTCTAGAAGTTTCATCATTTCTCCCAGTGGCTGCACATAAATATTTAATAGGACCAAGGAGAGACCTGAGCTCTGAGAACTCCACATGTGAGGGGTCTGAAGGCAGAAGTGTAATTTCCCATCACTACACTCAAGAAAAGATTTCAACTACTTCAGATTTCAGAGTGGTAGCCGTGTTAGTCTGTATCAGCAAAAATAACGAGGAGTCCTTGTGGCACCTCAGAGACTAATGTAGCGCAAGCAGAGTTGGGGCATAAGGAGACGAGAGCTGAGGAAGCATTGTTCCAAGTCTTAGAACAACACTTCCTCAGCTCTCGTCCCCTTAGGCCCCGACTCTACTTGCGCTACATTGATGACACCTTCATCATCTGGATCCATGGGAAGGAGGCTCTTGAGGAATTCCACCAAGATTTCAACGACTTCCACCCTACCATCAACCTCTGCCTGGACCGGTCCACACAAGAGGTCCACTTCCTAGACACTACAGTGCTAATAAGCGATGGTCACATAAACACCACCCTATACCAGAAACCTACTGACCACTATATTTACCTACATGCCTCCAACTTTCATCCAGACCACATCACACGATCAATTGTCTACAGCCAAGCCCTAAGATACAACCACATTTGCTCCGATCCCTCAGACAGAGACAAACACCTACAGAATCTCTATCAAGCGTTCTTAAAACTGCAATACCCACCTGGTGAAGTGAAGAAACAGATTGACAGAGCCAGAAGGTCCTGAGAAGTCACCTACTACAAGACAGGCCCAACAAAGAAAGTAACAGAATGCCACTAACCTTCACCTACAGCCCCCAATGAAAACCTCTCCAGCTCATCATCAAGGATCTACAACCTATCCTGAAGGACGATCCCTCACTCTCACAGACCTTGGGAGGCAGGCCAATCCTCGCCTACAGACAGCTCCCGAACGTGAAGCAAATACTCACCAGCAGCTACACACCACACAATAAAAACATCAACCCAGGAACCAAACCCTGCTACAAACCCCGGTGCCAACTCTGTCCACATATCTATTCAAGGGACACCATCATAGTACCTAACCACATCAGCCACACCATCTGGGGCTCGTTCACCTGCACAGCTACCAATGTGATATATGCCATCACGTGCCAGCAATGGCCCTCTGCCATGTACATTGGCCAAACCGGACAGTCTCTACGCAAAAAAATAAATGGAAACAAATCTGATATCAGGAATCATAACATTCAAAAACCAGTAGGGGAACACTTCAGTCTCTCTGGTCACTCAGTAACAGAACTAAAAGTGGCAATTCTTCAACAAAAAAACTTCAAAAACAGACTCCAACGTGAAGCTGCAGAACTGCAATTAATTTGCAAACTGGATATCATCAGATTAGGCCTGAATAAAGACTGGGAGTGGTTGGGTCATTACAAAACCTAAACTTAATTTCCTCAACATTAATTTCTCCCTACTGTTACTCATGCCTTCTTGTCAATTGTCTGTAATGGGCCACTCTCTTACCACTTCAAAAATTATTTTTCCTCCCTTGGTATCCTGCGGTTAATTGATTTATCTTGTTAGACTGACCTCACACTTGGTAAAGCAACCCCCATCCTTTCACGTATTTATACCTGCTCCTGTATTTTTCACTTCATGCATCTGAAGAAGTGGGTTCTAGCCCACGAAAGCTTATACCCAAATAAATTTGTTAGTCTCTAAGGTGCCACAAGGACTCCTCGTTGTTTTAATTACTTCAAAGTATTTCTATTGACCTCTGCCCCCTGTCTCAAGTGGGATGGTTGTAGCTGTGTCTTGTGACAGACTATATTGAATGCTAGGATCCAGAAGTATCAGAATAGACACTGGCCTTTTGGCTAGGGCTAATAAGAGCTCAGCCATCAGCACTACTATCACTGTTTCTGTCCCAAATCACTGGAGCTTTATAGCTTTCAAATGTTAGCAGGTATGAATGGGGCATGGGGTACAGTAAAGAACTTAGGAGCAGTCCCATACATCACTGCAGCCACATATAACTGTTCAGACTTATGGGAAATATTGCTGAAGGATTTAGATACTATGGGGCCACATTCTGCATTAATTTACACACGGCTGGTTAGTATGATGCACTGGACACGACACATGTTCAGCAGTCCCACAGTGCATTTCCCCCAGCCCTACCTGGAGGATGTCATACACCCAGCAAAGCTACAATCACAGCAAGCCTGCAGAGAAAAAGCAGGGTTCCCCTGAAATTCACCCTCTCCACCACCTGGCACTGCTATGGTACTATCCTTAAAGGAAGAGAAACAGTTGCTCTACCACCACACTCAACACCAGCCTGCTGGTTTCACGACAGCACTGTGGGCAGCTGGGAGAGGAAGGCATTGGTGGCTGATGGCTAGACCAAGTCCTTGCTGTAGGGTGAGGAGAGGAACAGGCTGAAAAGGCCTGGGGCAGAATAAGGGAGGCTACCCCACATTCCCTCATCCAACCTGTTCCACGTCACCCCGCCACCCAGCAACCTCCCTCCTTCAGGCTGCCCCTGAGTCCTTCCAGTACTCTGGTATCCACCATCTCCCTGGCTCCCTCTACCCCCTCCCCAGCTACCCTTGGCTCCTCTCCCCCTTTTGCCCATATGTAGGCTAGGAGAGATTTGATCTACCTCCACACACAGAACACCTCAAATGCACAGGCAGAGAACTGTCTCACACGGAGCCTTCACAACTTGGGCAGCTATGTTTACATCAGTGCAATCCCATGGACTTCAATGGGGTTCCACCAGAGCACTATGGGATACCTGTCCAGAATGCTGCACGCTTACTCTGCACAAAGTCCCTGCTGCATAGACACACTGGTCGGTACCGAATCTGAAAACAGCTGACAGCCTGTATGCAATTATTGCATACTATTTAGTACATACGAGTAAGTGTGCCAAAAAACTCAGTGCAAATTAACCAACCTCACTCCACCCCAACCTGTGTGTACACAAGGTCAAAGAGTGTAATATGGCCCCATTTCTGTGTCTGGGCTGTCATTTTAGGAGGTGCATCACTTTAGCCACTGCCATATAAATAAAGATGTGATGTGCTTGCAATGTAAGTGCTATCATATTAATTACCCCTAGAGGTCTTCCCCCCCCCACTTAAAACTGGAAATGGCATCATCTGTTATTAAAATAAACGAAACCTCTTAAGAAACATAAAAGTAAAAAGAAAACAAAAAGTCTTGAGCTTTGCCTAGCATGCCAAAGATATGCTCTTGAGAGGAAGAGAGCACTCTAGAGTCAACGTCACCAACCCCACGCATTCAACAATCATGAGTCAGCTCCCCAAAATCATGAGATTGGCTTGAAAATTATGAGATTTTAAAATAAATAAATTGGATTCTCTGTATTTCTTTTCTGGTTTTTGAGCCTTCAGAGGTCACTTTTTCCAGCTTTACTCCAGAACCATGATGGTTAGAAACTAAAAACTTCTCAAAAATGAAAATTGAGATTTTCACATAATCACATGACTCCTGGAACTGGGGTTTACAAAAAAACCCACCCGCTAAATATTGCAAGCCTGGTGATAAAATCACAGGAGTTAGCAAGACTGCAGAGCTATGGGCCCTTGAGGTAGTGGGCCCCCTCTCTCATCTTCTTGAGATTACACCATGAGACAGCCAGTAACGTCCATGATAGGGCTCATTGGCTCTCATCTCGCACAAGAAGCTGCACAATCTTGGCAGCAATGCTTGTTGGATAGGAGGCAGACAGTGAAGGTAGATTCTCATCTACCCTTGGGTGCAAAAACAATCCCTGAGCAGTTACGCTGCAGCATTCTGCCCTAGCTGTAATGTGTGAGTTGTTTCCAAAGGCAGCTATAAATAAAGCACATTACAATAATCCTAACTAAGCATCATCCATTAGGAATGGATCACTGTGGGGAGGTCTGCCTCCAGGAGAAAAAGTCACCAATATTGAATATTTCAGAGGTGAGAGAAGCCACTCCTGACTATCGTCAAACCATGTTCAGCTCCTGCTCAGAAATGACTCCTATTTTCAGAACTTTGTTGACTTGGCTGGAGCCTGTCCCACCACTAAACACTACTTAATTCCAGTTAGTATTTAAGGAACCATCTCTTGAGGCAACTGATTTAGCTAATTACTGCCTCCTGTCTAATCTCCCTTTGCTGAGCAAGCTAACTGGGAAGTTCACAAAGATTTTTCTCCAATTCCATCTAGTGTCCTGGAGCCCTCTCAGTCAGGATTCAGACCAGGACACGGAACAGAGGGAGCGCTGGTGGCAATGATGGACAAGGCCATATATCTGTACTGATATCGCTCGGCCACTGCACAGCTTTTGATATGTCTGAACATGGAATCCTGCATGGGGGCCCCACCTCAGAAACATGGAAGGGACTAGTTGGACTGCACCAAGATACAGAACAAATGAAGCCAAGACCTCACTGTGCTGGTTGAGGCATTAACCTGCAGAAGAAGGCAGGCAGAGATACCACAGCCCATCTTTCCCTTGTAGGGGGAAGCAGCTTTATTTTATAACTGCAGCTCTAGAGCAACCCTGCTAGTAGAGGGTCACCAGACTTCTGAATTAGAGCATCTGCTAGCCAGCCCTGCTCAATGTGGGCTACGGCGGCCTGCTCTGGCTTCCCCATTGGAACTGGGTTGCAGAAGGCTTGTGCTACCATGTTCCAGCTCTATGTGAACATATTACTACCAGGAGCCTGAAACCTGAGATCAGCTAGCACAGTGGTTCTCAACTACTTGGGAATACGCAGAGGTCTTCCAGGGGATACACCAACTCATCTAGATATTTGCCAAGTTTTACAACAGGCTACATAAAAAGCACTAGCGAAGCCAGTACAAATTACATTTCATCCAGACAATGACTTGTTTATACTGCTCTATCTACTATACAGTACACTGAAGTGTAAGGACAATATTTATGTTCCAATCAATTTATTTTATACTTATACAGTAAAAATGAGAAAGTGAGCAATTTTTCAGTAATAGTGGCTGTGACACTTTTGTATTTTTATGTCTGATTTTGTAAACAAGTAGTTTTTAAGTGAGGTGAAACTTGGGGGTACGCAAGACAAATCAGACTCCTGAAAGGGGTACAGTAGTCTGGAAAAGTTGAGAGCCACTGAGCTAGCAGAACCAAAGGAGTGAATCTGGCCCCAAAATAGTGAGAAAATATCAAGATAGAATTGCCTTAGTAGGAAAGGGCAGAGATATAGATCTTGATATCACCAGAATATTGATTCTTCAGACCATGTTATCACATTAATGCTCTGACTGGCTTCACATATCATAGAATATCAGAGTTGGAAGGGACCTCAAGAGGTCATCTAGTCCAACCCCCTGCTCAAAGCAGGACCAATTCCCAGCTAAATCATCCCAGCCAGGGCTTTGTCAAGCCGGGCCTTAAAAACCTCCAAGGAAGGAGATTCCACCACCTCCCTAGGTAACGCATTCCAGTGTTTCACCACCCTCCTAGTGAAATAGTTTTTCCTGATATCCAACCTGGACTTCCCCCACCGCAACTTGAGACCATTGCTCCTTGTTCTGTCATCTGCCACCACTGAGAACAGCCGAGCTCCATCCTCTTTGGAACCCCCCTTCAGGTAGTTGAAGGCTGCTATCAAATCCCCCCTCATTCTTCTCTTCTGGAGACTAAACAATCCCATATGCATTGGAAAATGACAAAACTAACCCCTTCAGGTCTCCATATGGGAAGCTGCAGATGATACTTGATGCAGAGATGACACTTGCGATCACTGTATATGAGATGAATAAACTAGTATATCACATTATCCTTTAACTCTCAGCGGAGTAGGTCCTCAGGCTGCTCACCACTCTCTGACTGAGATCATCTGACCTGAGCTTTTCCCAGATGGGAGAGTAGGTCAGCAGAATAGCTCCCCTCAATATGTCCTGACTGCTTTTCCATCCACTTTTTTCTACTGCTCTTGTTGGGGAAGGAGAAATAATGGTCTTGAACCCCGTATTAAAGATTGGGAGTGTGATTTGTTGAGTGGCAACTGGACAGGTCAGCGGGTGAGGATGGAAAACAGATCTGCAGGTGGGGGACATCTGAAAATGATGAAGAAAGGAATCAGATGTTGCTGGAGATACTGGAATTTGGATGTGTGAAGGAGAGCATTACACTGGGGGACGAGATAATACTTACCAACAATTCTTATTTACTGAAACAGACCCTAACTTTCTCCCTATGTCCCACAGAGCAGCAGGATTTCGCTTGATCATCAAGATTATAGTTTTGGCTGCAGGAGTATCTCCTAGCTACCAGGCAGGCAGTCATCTTACTCACTCCTTGACAGATTTCATTGCCTCCTTGTTGGTTCCCCTGCTCTGTGCAGAAGAGGACAGTAGACAGAGAAGGGGCGCTAGAAGGGAGATAGTGGGAGGAGGAAGGACGGGAAATTTTGGGAGGAAGGAGAGAAATAAGGCTGAGATAATTTACAATCCCACATTCTAGGCACCTGACCATAAGGGTTTGTGTAATTGAGCTGGGAAGCGTCACAAAAATATGGTAGGAGATCTCTTTGCTGGAGGTTCAGATAGGACACTGAACAGTCGATTTTTTATCTGAACTGATCCTGAACTCCAAGTTTTTTGAGATTCTTCCAAACTTCTTTTCTAGAATATGTATTGTAGTGTGGAAGCAGATTCTGTCTTACATTTTTAAACAATAGGCCATGAATCAACATAGAGGAATAATGTAATGTCACAATGGTAGACACAGGACACAGAATGTAGCATATGGTGTATTATTTAGTTTTGGTTCTTTTTGTTTTGTTTGTGGGGAGGGGGTGTCTTTTTGTTTTTTGCCTTCTGGACCAGTAAGAGAAAAGATCCTTAAGAAAAAACTGATAACATTTTCAGGCTTAAGGCTCCCAGTAGTTAGGATATTTTTTATAAAAAATAATCTAAAATGTCTCAGACTACATACAAAATCCTCCAGCTGTCCTCAGTCCCTCCGTTTATTTGAAGAATTGCCTCTTGAAAATATTTCAAAGCCTTGGCAACTATAGAATTGATGCTTGATGAGGACTGGGGAGATGCAAGGCTTTTGCTGCTCATTGGGGAGAAATGAGAGGCTGGTACAACGACTGGGTGGAAATGAGGAGTGCTGAGGGTCTGTACTGAGCACAAATAAAACATTACAAGTAGCGAGATTTCAAATTAATAGCATGATGCTCTCCAACAAGCAGCAGCCTTTCCTTTGATCTCAGTATTACAGACACACAGCGCCTGATTCTCAGTTACAGCAAGCACACTCCACACCACTGTGGCAATGTAAAGGGCCTTTAAATGTCACATTAACACCCACTTGAAGGCCCCTTTACACCGACAGTGACCTTAGTTTTGGGAAATGGGAATGGAAATCAAACCCTCATTAACTCTATCTAGATCATACTTTCCATTCTCATTCCAGACTGTAAGACAGCTGAAAAGTGGCTTTAGTTTTATTTTTCTTTATAAACTGAATTCTGGATGGCTGCTTTAATTGAGCACTGATTTCTTCTCAATAATCAGTCAATTATCTGGGACATAACTACAATTCACTCTAACATAACCTGGTTTTAAAATGTTAACTTCTGTTAAAATGGCAGAATAGGTAAAAAGAGTCAATGTTTTTCTATACGCATGCTAACTGCAGAAAAACTGTATATTCTTATCATATCAAAACATGATTTTTGTTCTTTCAAGGGGCTAGAAGAAAGAATATTGACTTTTCTACAATTGTATCAGCTAGTTTAACTGGAAAGGTTTTTTTAGTTGTGCCTTTTTAAAATTAAGAGCTTCATTATCAAAGAAGCTGAGCACTGGCGGACCTCATAGACTTCAGCTGAAACAGTGAAATGTTAAGTCCTACTGACAATCAGGCCCGGGATATTTAGCTTCATATGAAACAGTTACAGTCAGTATTTGAAATATGAACCTCAAGATTTAGCTTTTAAATTCAACATATTTAATAAAATATTCAAACAAGAAAGCATTATCCCAGTCTCAAATTAAAATATAATATTTAGTGAAAGTGTGTTGGAAAACCAGAGTCCACAAAATACATCTGCTATGATGCAGGTTGTCGGACCTAATCATGTATATGATTTCCATGCTTCTGTGTTGCAGGAAAGCATACATATATCACCTGGGTATGAGTATGAGTGACAGGGTGCTGAATAATATGAGCTTGGGTTTGAATTCACTAGACTCTAAGGTAGTGTCTGACGACTGGCAGCTATATTGTGTGCTGCAGCTATTAAGCAACTTTGATGAATAATTCCGCTTTTGACACATTCATAAGAGCTTTTCATATAAACATCTAAAACAAATATAACCCAGAATCAAGTATGCACTAGGAAGCTGCTTTATACATGCATATATGAGTAAGAAAAGGCAGCGCATTAAAAACATATACTGAAAACATATACTTTAGGGCCTCATTAGAAGGTCACATCTAACATATTTAAAAATAAGTATTGAATTATTCAGACCTGCAACATCTTTCAATTACAGTGATTTCAGGATCAAAAATGTAATTTTATTCCAAGAACTGGTTTTATCTGTAAATGTGCTGTATAAACCACGATTGCAGAAAACAATATAATATATTCAGCCCTTTATATTACATCTCAGTATTTTGTAACAGGAACACAATGAAACAGACATAATTAGCGGAAGACTTCCGTCTCTCATTATAAAGCAGAACGTAATGGCAAAAGACAAACCAAGATTTTATGAACAGATTCAGAGCTTGATCCAGTTGTTAGGCATGCAGGCACATTACCATGCAGCCTGTGAAACTGGCTCGTACAGGCATGTGAACGAATACAGTAGCTGATTTTACAAGATATACAGTGACGAGAATGAGCATTCTGCACATCTGAGGACATAACAAAGCCCTTACTCTGCCTGTTAAATCACTGTCACTATGAAAGAGCTACAGGTTTTTCAAATCATTATTTCTTTGCATGGACTTACTTTAACTGTCGAGGTTCACAGTCAACTCCAGGTAGTAAGAGCCTTGCTGCTTGCCGTACATCATCACTGTCCACAGAGAAACTGCGACGGTGCCCTGCATGAGCCAGAGCAACCCTTATCCATTCCATCAGGGGTGGCAGCACTATGAATGGCCTAGAAAGAGCAAAACAGGATAGCTAGTGCCATTAATCTTTAAACATCAAAATTAGAGAGTGATCAAACTAGCTCAGCAAACTGCAGGCAGGTCTAACCCATGCAGCTGACTTGCACCATTTCCAGGAAAGGGTGGGGTGCGTTTTTTTGCCCATGAAACGCAAATCATAGCTCATGAACTTGTTATCTTTATGGCCCTGTAAGTGGTTGCTTTGAGGTCCACACATTTGCCTGGGAATCCACATGCTTCAAACTGGGTCTCAGGAAAAGCAAGCAGAACCCCACTCACAGGAACACACCCCTTCTGGCTGATACATGCATGTCAGTCAGAGCTTCCTTCCCACCCTGCCACCAGCGGAGGGAGGGAGAGGGAGAACCCTTCCACCCAACCCAGTAGTCAAAGGAAGAGGAGAGAAGGTAGTTGATGTGCAAGGAAGTTTCCAAATGCCGCATTGTCTCAGACTGATGCAATGTCAGAATCTCACCAGATTATTATTTTGTGGCTCTCTGCAGCTCAATGATGACATGGCTTGTACATTGTTGAAGGCTGAGTACCACTGACCCTACTGTATTTTTGAGGTATCTGAGGGTTGCTTCACAGATCATATTTTTAAAAGTCTACTACTGTTCAAATTAAATCTATTATAAATACAGGGCATGAAAACCGGAGGAAATTACCTGCTACTGTGTCATGTGTTTTTTTTAAATCATATGCTCAAAAGTCAGTTGCCATTTGGCCCAAACCCCTTCTGTAACATGTTGTTTTCATTCAGCTTTTCAATTTCTCACCACCTCTACTAAAGCGACGTGGACATTACAGTCTAAACTGGGCCTAGCACCAGTGAGGACATGGATTTTCTTTTTACTGTTATAAAACTATTATATAACAAGGCTGTGTGTATGCTAGGAATAGTTAACAGCTGGTGTCAAACACAGTACTCCTCTGGTCCCCCCACCCCAGCCATGTTTGAACATGGTTTGTGCACTAGTGTAGACAGGGACAAAACATGTGCAACTCCCATTTCCCGAAAGTGTATTCAGTCCGCCGTTCTATCAGGAGTTGACTGTGCTTTTATACCTAAACCTCTTTGAGGAAGACTCAGGAAGTTTAGTAACAGCAAAGGTAAGGTTTATTCCCCTCACTCTTTCACGGAGCGGACATTCTTCCATTCCTTCTCCTCCTTTCCCTCTACCTCCCCTGGTGCCTCCTGGGAATTGTAGTTACTGGACTCAAAGCTACAGAAACTACCTAGCAACAAACTTACAAATTGGGTTGGCTATCTGCACCTAGCTACATACAACACACCCTTCCCCTTTAGAATCACCATCATAAGACTTTAAACCAGGGTCGGCAACCTTTCAGAAGTGGTGTGCCGAGTCTTCATTTATTCACTCTAATTTAAGGTTTTGCGTGTCAGTAATACATTTTAACATTTTTAGAAGGTCTCTTTCTATAAGTCTATAATATATAACTAAACTATTGTTGTATGTAAAGTAAATAAGGTTTTAAAATGTTTAAGAAGCTTCACGTAAAATTAAATTAAAATACAGAGTCCCCCGGACCGGTGGCCAGGACCTAGGCAGTGTGAGTGCCACTGAAAATCAGCTCGCGTGCCATAGGTTGCCTACCCCTGCTTTAAACCATCACTTCCAACTGTCACTTGAGTCTGGTAACAGAGTCTTCTAATCTTTTAAGCAGTCTCCCTTGTCTCACACTTCTCTTAATACCTGGAGAGGCAGGAACAAGATTAGGCGATGGTGCAATTCCTACTGCTATATATTGTCAATCATCACTATCAGAGTGGGCAACAGCTATGAGAGAAGACAAGGTACTTCAGGACCTAAAGAGTTACATAGTCAATGGATGGCCCTACAAGACAATGACACCAGCACATTTGCAACCATATAGATGTACATCATGTGAATTGTCCCTTGTAAAGGAATGGATTTTGAGAACTCACCGTCTTGTGCCTACACTTGTGAATAACACAGCTGAAGTCGACGTACTTAGACCTACTCACCGCGGTATCTTCACTGCGGTGAGTTGACTGCTGCTGCTCCCCCGTCAACTCCGTCTGTGCCTCTCGCGACGGTGGAGTACAGGAGTTGATGGGAGAGCGCTCGGGGGTCGATTTATTGCGTCTAGACTAGACTAGCTGCGATAAATCGACCCCCATTGGATCAATTGCTGCCCGCCGATCTGGCGGGTAGTGTAAACATACCCTGAGAGATTGCTTGATTCACTTGGGATATGAAGGACATTTAGGGATGGATCTAACCAAAAAACAACTGCGACAAGACTTCTGGTGGCCAGGGATGGACAAGTAGGTTGAGGAACTAATCAAGAATTGCATGACTTCCTTTCTTCTTTCACTCTCCCCCTTTCATTTGGTGTTTTTTTTTCCTTGCTCACCCCTCCCTCTGTACTCCCTTTTCACAGCAGGGTTAAAAAAGCCCATTTGACTGAGTTAGGTGCCCACTGGGCAAATACTTTAAATTTTACATACACAACCTTACTCCGTACCCACCTTGGGACACCTGATTTAATAGGACGTTGAGCCTTTGGAACATTTTTTTTCACATTCACAGCTTTTAGTAATATTATACCATTTATTCTTCTTTTGAAGACTTTTCTTTGTACAACTCTGACATTAATATTCTTTAACGGAGAGGTTTTCAAAAGTGCCTAATAGATTTAGGAGCCCAAGTGCCAGTGAATTTCAATGGGGCATGATGCTCCTAAATCCTTCAGACCCTTTTGAAAATCTCCTCCTAAATTATTCATTTGCTGACTTGCCATTTTCTTTTTTTTTTTAAATGAATCTCTGTCACCCTCCAGATGAGGGACTATTTGTTTTTGGGGCATTTGCATCCTCGAGATCTTCCCATTGAATCCTAGAGGAACTAATGAGAAAAGAATGCATTCTCCCAGGCTTCCATGAGAAGATCGTTCCATGAACCACCTAATTTGCAGTGACAGTAGCGGTGGTGGTCAGAGCTGGGAGAGTGCCTGTGTGACTACAACTGCTGGCTGCTTTAAAGAAAAGCTGCTGGGAATATTGTAAAAACATTTGGCTGTATTACAAGTGTGTTGATTAGCATGTGTGCTTGTGGCTGAGCACAGAGAGGGGCTGTGGTTTGGCCTTTAAACCTCCCAATCCAGGAAGTTAACGAATGATAGATAGCTGAGGGAGCAAACGGAGCAAGGAGTTGGCCTAGGGGAGCTCCGCGATAGTTCACCTGATGTAAAGAAAGTTGAAAAGCACCACAGATCTTGACATTTTGTTTAAACCTAGTCAAAACAGACCAGGTAACAAGGTGATAGATAAAGTTACCAAACAATGACTTAGGATCAGGGAGGGTTAGTACAATATGGCCTGTGGAGCCAGCAAGCCAGTAGCAATTTAGTCAGTATAAAGAACTCCCAGTTTATTGCATCATGAATAAGGCACTCCGCGGTTCAAGCATTAGCCCCTCAAGGCTAGGATTGCTGAACTGGATTATCTACATGAGACAAAGATATACCTGGGGCTGAACAGGACATTTAAGGAAAGCAGTAGAGCCTCTCATCAGCAGATCTGGCTCCCCTAGTTATTTCAATTAGGCAACCAGTGTATCTTGGCTAAAGGAGGCAAAGGACCCCTCCAGATATGACCCACAGGGGTGTCATTTGTCCCCCCACCCCACGCAGACTTTTCATCGGTCTATATGCTCCTATAGTGAGGCTGAGTGGCCTCCCTCCGAACTGGAGTGTGAGGCACCACTATGCTCCCCTGGCGGAGCCAAACTCACCCTGCCCCGCCCCCTTCACCGGAAGTATCAGGGCGGGACAGGATGTAGAAAAGGAGACAGAGCCCTGAAACTCAGTTGCTGCTGAGCCACAGGAGAGACCAGACATCTCTTCTGGGGAGCAGATGCTAGGGTTGCCAACTGTATAATCGCACAAACCCAAACACCCTTGCCTGCCCTGCCCCTTCTCTGATGCCCCGCCCCACTCACTTCAGCCCCCCTCCCTCCATCGCTTGCTGTCCCCCACCTTCACTCACTTTCACTGGGTTGGGGCGGGTGTGTGGGAGGGGATGCGGGGTGCAGGCTCTGGGAAGGAGTTTGGGTGTGGGAGAGGGCTCAGGGCTGAGGCAGGTGGTATGGGTATGGTAGGGGGTTTGGACTGCAGGATTTGGGAGGGAGTTTGGGTGCGCGAGGGGGCTCAGGGCTGAGGGAGGGGGTTGGGGTTCAGGAGGGGGTTTGGGGTGCAGGCTTCGGCTGGGCAGCGCTTACCTTCGGTGGCTTCTGGAAGCGGCGGCATGTCTGCCAGTAGCTCCTAGGCTCAGGGGCGGCCAGGCGGCTCTGCGCGCTGCCCCTGCCTGCAGGCACTGCCCCCGCAGCTCCCATTGGCCGTGGATCCCCATTCCCAGCCAATGGGACCTGCGGAGTTGGCGCTTGAAGCGGGGGCCACACGCGGAGACCCCCTGGCCGTGCCTCCACCTAGGACCCACTGCTGAACATGCTGGCAGCTTCTGGGAGTGGCGTGGAGCCAGGGCAAGTAGGGAGCCTGTCTTAGCCTCACTGCGCCACCGGACTTTTAACAACTTAAAATCTCTCTGATTGCTTTCAATAGCCTCTGCGAGATAGAGCCTGTTTCCAGAAGACTCCCGGCCAAACTGGGTGGGTTGGCAACCTAAAAGATGCCTCTGCAAGAGCCCAGACCAGACCCGGAGTGGACCGATGCCTTGCTGTCGAGGAGGAAGATGAGGACCCTGAGGAATTGCTGGAGCTACCCGCAGCTGAGTACCCCAATGAGACAGGGGATCTTTGGACCACGGGACCCTACACCCAGACTGTGGTAGGAAGTAGCCCAGGGGGACCAGACTCTAGTCCGGTCCTGCTGCCGCAGTGTTGGGGCTGGAATCCCTGCTGACCCAGTGGCAGATCATCCTGCCACTGTTAGGGCCGTGGGCTGGGACGCAGTGGAGTTGGGTGGGCCTGCGTGTCCCCTGACACCCCTGGGATGGCAGCCTTCCCACCATAGGCCAGGAGGTGCTCACCCCCCTGCCTGAGCCCCTAGACTGCTCTGGTGCTCACCCCTGCAAGAGCCCTAACTGTTTGCCACCTCGCCATGCTTTAGGGCCTGGGCTTATAGACTGCTACAGCTCTGCCTTGAATACAGGCCAGAGCCCTAACTGTTTGTGACTCTGCCCCACCCAGAGGGAGCCAAAGCCCCTCTACAGACTGTTTGCAGCTGTCTGCCCCAGCTAGGTGGCTGTGGGCTAAAGATTGCTGTGCTTCATCCCACCCAGGGAGCTGGAGCTCTCCCCTATGAGACTGTTACTTGCAATCTGCCTGTAGTGAGGCAGAGTGGCCTCCCTCCCCCACTTGAGAGCGAGGGACCACTACAGCTCTTCCACGTCCCCACAGACTTTGCAGGATATAATATAATCACATATAATATTCTATATATTGACACACCTTTGCCCACAGCCCCCAACCCCCAGTATTTTTTCTAAAGTGAAACCCTTGATGACCAACTTTCCAGAATAGGCAGGGAAGAATGACTACTCCTTGTTCCTCAAACCTTAGGGCCTAAGGAATTGTCTCCAGGAGAGGAGGACCTAGTAATGTTAAATAGTTGAGAACAACAGACAGATGGTAGGGGATTCCATCACTAACCAAACAAACAGCAGAATGTGCAAAGATCAAGAGAATTTAACAGTCTGCGGCCTACTAGTTATAAGGGACTTTATCTACCTGCAATGTAAAATCAGCTTATTGGGGAGGAATTTATAGTTATGGGGCATACTGGAATCAATGGCAGAGAACTGCAAGAAAGATGTCCCAGAGGCTACATATCAAAGTCTACTTAGAAAACTCATGTTGAGTGCCATAAAAGCTGCCTTTTCTGAAATACTACTAGCCTCTCATGCAATAACAGCAAGGCAAGGGGAGATTGGAACTCTCCATGTGTGCTGGAGAAGATGGGACACGAGCAGGACTGAAGCTAATCGAGCACTTGGAAACTACTGAAGGAAATGAGAACCTAGAGTGAAGGGATGGTCATCACCTTCTCAGTGGGAACTAGACTGCTGCCTTTGAAAATGAGTATGTTTTGGGCAGATTGTTTAAACAAAGCTGGAAGTTGCTGAGGTCTTCTCCGATCAGTAGTACCAACCATGCTAATAGTAACAACCAGGTAAATTTGAACACTCAGCTGAAAGTAGAAAACTCACTGTAAGCTACTGGCAGTAATCCTGCGGAAAGCAAGCAGGTTCAGCACCGTTAGGAACAAAAATATTGTGTCATCAAAGAAAAGGAATAAAGGAGGGCCAGTTTATCAGAAAGCAGAGCTACAAAACTCGGTGCACAGTATCGGAAGCTTGTAAATGGCAATGGGTGCGTAATAATGCTCAGCATGAGTTGCAAACGCCAACATAATTACATCCAAAACATTCTGCAAAAATAAAATAATTAATAGGAAACTGTAAATTTTAGGCTACAACCCAGATGGGAAAAAATAGACTGGGTCATAGAAATGGGTATTTGCATTTAGCTAACCTTCCAATACAAATCACAAGACACAAAGAGGGCAGGGCAGTACTCTTTAAAAAGCATCATAAACTTACTCTAAACTGCAGCAGGATTGTTCATGCAATCAGGGAGATGTAACTGGCTTCCTTACTGCCCCACTCTGCTGCAACTAGAAAACATGGCAGCCAGCAGAAAACCTAGCCCATTATATTTATAAACAGACAACACTGTTTACAGGAGTTTTAACCATAATACTATAATATTTTACATTCTTTCTTTCTTGTACTTACATTTTGCAAATTTTAATAAAAAAATAAAATTAAAATGAGCATTGGCTATTTCATATAGTAAAAGCCTACAGAGGGCAGCATCAGTATTTTATAGAAGTTGGCAGAAGATTTTGTTTAAAGGACGGTTCCACTACATACACAGAGGCAAGAAATTTACCCATTATTTTTCATGAAGGGTACACATAACATGGCATACAGAAAGAGTCACCAGGATTTGTTTTTTGAGGAGAAAATCATAAACGGTCCATTGAAATAGGCTAAAAATACCCTACTGGGGTTTATGCAGCATGTGAAGTTTTCTTTTAAAAGTGTTTATGTACTGAGGGACAACGAGGAACACAAAGTTATAGGGAAGCTGTAGTCTACAAGATAACATGACAATACTTCCTAATCACATCATGAGAAAAATACAATTATGCTCAGGTATTGCATTATTAATGTACCTAACTGGTTTATCTTCACTATGCAAGGGAAGACTATAATGAAGAGAGTTTGACTGCTGCATTATTTTGCCTTTGTATTCAAGAGCAGGCCTGTATCACACTAGTCACCTGGTTATTCTTTTTAAGTATATATTTTAATTAAGTTATTATTATAGCAAAAGCATACATATTCTGCGGCCTAAGTGATGAAAAGTAGATTGTGCCTTCAGATCTGCCTCCGCTCCTGTGTGCATGGGGGGGGGGGGAGTGCACAGGAGTCTCTGGTTCACTGCCCCAATCCCTTTACAAAGTGTGCAGTGTGCTCAGCCTTGCATTGGGTGAGGGTGGGGCCAATGGGGACAAACATCATCCCCCTCTAGCTTAGCTAAGATTGCCAAATACAACCTGGGCTGTTCTGCAGATGTCTGGCAACCCATCTCCCCAACAGAACAACTGGGGAAAAACTTTGTGGGAGGTGGAGATCCGCTGCCTTCCCACACTGATTTACACCCTGTGCTATCCCACTGAAATGAAGTAAGTTGCCCAAGTCAGGTCTTACTACAGGACGTCATTTTATATGTTCACTAGGGCTCTGCAAACCTTCCAGAGCCAAGATTCATCCTTGCATTGGGGCCAGCACCAGGCCAATCTTGGATGTTCCTTTCCACACATATAACTCCCCTTGTCCTCCTGAGGAGGCCTGGTGCTAGACCTGGGCAAAAAAAAAAGTTCACCAAAAAAATGTGCAGATTCAGGTTGACAGAAACATTTCATGAATTCATGTCAAATTCGCCGTATTGTTACAGTTAGAAAACCCCCAAAAACTAAACAAGACATTTTGTTTTGGGTTGAACACTACATTTCGTTCAAACCAAAACGGATGTTACTTTCTCTGTTTGCAGAAAATGTTTCAAAAATTTTGTTTTGTATTGCTGCCAAATGGTTTTTTTTTATTCCATTTTTTCAGTTGGGCCACCAAACCAAAAACCTGGTTATTTACACAGCTCTACCCAGTGCTCTCCATTTCATATATGTATCCTCTGGGAGAGCTCAGTGACCTGCTAACTCCCTCCTTTCTGGACACCTGCAGGGACTAGTCAGTTGGCAATTCCCTCCTCCTCATGTAGCAACTGACTGGCCTGCTCTCCTATTCTGTGTCACACCGCTCCCCCAATCTCCCTCAGATCTGGCAACACTGCACCACTCCCACCCCTGTTTCTCTCCCCGACACACTTTCTTCAGAGCAGAGACAGCAAGGACACTACTCCTCTGCAGTGCTCCCACATATCAAGTCTCTTTCTTATTTCTGGGGGCTGAGATGTTCCAGAATGGTAATATGGAATGGATAGAATTATAAAACAGTAAATCCCTAAGACAAATGTTTAAATGGGTCCTGGATATTACACAGGATCTCTTAATTATTCATAATAATGTTACTTTAGCTATATAAGGTGTTGTAGCAAATCCCTTTTCCTTGCAATATGCAATTTGCCTTGAAGATGCTCCTAAATAACTAACAGGCTATCAAGTTGCACAGCGTTCTTGCCTCGTTGTTTCCTGGCATACTCAGAGATTTAAAACTCCCTTCTTACTTATATGTCATCTCAAGCTTTCTTCTTTGTTAACTGTTAGCTGTGGCTGTATAAATGACATAAAAACAGGCGAAAGGGATAGCTAGAGGAGAATGAAAAATGTGCATTCTAAAGTCTAATATGATATTTCATTATTTTTATGTGGGTCTAAAACTCAGTTTTTAAAGAAAAATTGAAGATACTTGTATCTTTCAGTCTTTTTAGTTACAGGATTGTATTTAAAAGCTACTGTCCTTCAAACACCCAGCTACAGCATTACTGCATATATGTACTGATTATTATTAGACAAATTATTAGAGAAAGGGTAGGACTAGAGGTTTGAGGACTAGAGGTTTGAGTACAAGGCTGGGAATGAGAAATTCACAAATTCTAATCTCAGCTCAGATATGACTCCCATTGTGACTTTGGGCTAATTACATACCTGCCTTAGTTTCACAAGCTGTAAAATGGGGATAGTAATATGTATTTACTTACTTTCCAGGGCTATCATGACGTTTAATTAGATGACGGTCTACATTCAGCAGAGATGTGACGGGTTTTTGCAAAGGGGAACACTCGTGGCCTATGCTATTGCTCAATGAATTCTGGATGGCAGAATCTAAGTACTGTTATTTAGTTAAAACAACAAAGCAATCAAAATAGTTACCAAGAGAACTGAAAAGAGAAAGATCATCATTAAGAAAGAAATTTTCTACCTATGCCATTAAAAGAAAAGTTCTTTTTGATTACAGTCTTGAGCCAATAACTCTAAAGTTATGAATGAGAAGCCACTTTCATTTTAAGCCTTGATTCTTAGGGGGATAACGTTTCTTTCTTTCTTTTCAAAAGGTCCTTTTAATTGAAATCTTTCACATTTGTTCTCAACTCAAAAGGTTCATTTTAATTTAGAAAATTTGATAATACGCTAATGGGCCACTGTTAGAGTTACCAGAGCATGGAAAAATGTTCTTCCAATTATTAATACATTTTCAGATGCCTTTTTGTGCTCAAAATGTTTCATATTTATATCTTCAGTTACAATGAGTGAGTCCTCAGTGAGCACAGTACTTTTGACATGTGGGTCCTGATTCCAGACTGGGATCTAATAGTATGGATCCTTGTACCAATGAGGTTAATGGCACATGGCTCCATACTGGCACATAGGTCCATGCTAGTGGTGGATTCCAGTTATCAGAGCTGGAGTTAAGTTTAAATGTTTGAACATTGCATACTGTCTACACACAACCTGGTATTTTTTATTTAAATTAAAGGATAAATCCTCCTCTCACTTATGCAGGCCAGTATAACTGATTTGACTAGAGTTGGAACTGTCTGAGGGGAGAATTTAGCTTACATTTTTAACATACCAAGATTTCAATGCTCCCGTCTACACAGGTGAATGGGGAAAATATCAATATTTGAATGTGCAATCCCTCTTTTACTTTTTGGTTTTAAAAATACTGAGAACATTTTAAAAGCCTACATTAATGCAATTAATGATTGATATTTTAAAAGCAAAGATCCAGAGTAATGGTTCTTATAGGAACGGTAACTCTGATACACTGCACAGATATTTTGGGGTAACAATTGACACTATACAGTGATATAAATACACTGAAAGAAACCAGAGTTACAATTGCTTTGGGGAGTACAACTTGGAATGTTCTGCCTGTTAATGTTGCATTAACAGAGTTTTCTGCATTTTAAAAAATAGAGCAATCACAAGGACAGCTTAAGTCTAGCTTGATAAATTAGAGTTAGTGTACAGCACAAGCTCAGCAAGGATATACTATCTGACAGCTGAGCTACAAATACTGCCTAAGATATTTTCCCTAACATGTGCAATCTAGCATACTGCTGGCAGCTGCCAATACCATTATTTTTGAAGAGATTAAAAACATTGGAAAGCTTGGTGTTTAGGATGGAAGGATAAAAAGAGATACAAAAGCTGAACTTAGGACTTTCTTTTTCCAGTCCCTGGGTGAAATCCTAGCCTCCCTGAAGTCAACTGGGGTTTTACCACTGACTTCAACAGGGCCAGGATTTCACCATCTGACTTTTCCAGCTAAACTATGAGGAAATTTAGTTGTTATTCATCTATGTGCCTGATCATTTGCAATTGCTCCATTATTCTTGGCCTTTTCTCAGGTTTGGTCTGCCAAAAGATTTTGGACTGGTATCACAGCTTCAGTAAGGTGCATGACTTTTTTACCAAAATAGTTATATCTGTACAACCCCTACTGTGGATGCAATTAAACCAGTATAAAGGTGTCTAATACCTGTTCATTTCATTCCTACTCCACACTAGCGAAGGGGTTGTATTGCTTTAACTATACCGGTATAGCTTAAAGCAATACAACTTTTGTGTGTAGACAAGGCTTGGGATATTATTCAGATTGAGAATGATTTGGGGAGCATTCATCAACATTAATGCACCACAGACTACAATTCCAGCATGCATGGAAGGAAGGTGGAAATACAATAAACCAAAGTGACCCATGGGGCTTCGTAAGGGATTTCTCAATGTTTAAGGATTAAAAAAAAAATCTGTATTGAAAAGGGGACAGGAACCAAACAAGGACCTAGCAAGTCAATGAAGGCTTGCAAGGAAAAGACAAAGGCAACCAAGCAGTACAATGGGTTAATGCTTGCCCACGGAAGAAGGAGAGAAGAAATATTAGAGAGGAAGCACTGTAAGTTGGTGAATAAAATTAATGAATGGTTCTAAAATGGCTGAGCTTCTGATCTGCCTTTTTCAATGAGTTGTTAATGAGGAAAGAAATTCTATAGAGAGAGTTAGGGAGTAATGAGGACCTTGTCAATACAGCTGCGGATAAAAAGTGGGTAAGGAACTACTTAGGAAAAAGGAACATCGCACAATCTGCAAACACAGATACTGTGCCTCTCAGGTTCTTAAAGAACTAGCAATAATTTAGGAAGCATTATAGACTTGAATAGGGATAACAGAAGCAAAACACAAATGTTGAACAGATCTTTTTATTAAAAAAAAAAAAAGAAAAAGAATTTCCCCCCCCAATAATTATGGTCTGAGCCATCTTTTGCTCATCTATATTTAATCCCTGGTAAAATAATGGAGCAAATTGACCAAAATAATCAGCAAGCGTCTACAGGAGGAACAATAAAACAGCACAGGTTTAACAGAGGACAATTCATACCAAGACAAATGTGATTACAATTACAAAGGGACTGATTCTACCATCCTTACTCCACCAGTATTGTCCGTGCTTTCAATAGGACTACACCTCTACCCCGATATAACGTGACCCGATATAACACGAATTCGGATATAACATGGTAAAGTAGCGCTCTGGAGGAGGGTGCGCACTCCAGCAGATCAAAGCAAGTTCGATATAATGCGGTTTCACCTATAACGCGGTATGATTTGTTGGCTCCCGAGGACAGCATTATATCGGGGTAGAGGTGTACTTGTAAAGTACTACTCAGTTCACCCTTGTGCAGAGGGTCAGCAAACGAGGTTTCATTCTCCACTCCATCCAAGCTCTGATTGGACAGAGTGGAGTGCAAGCTGCAGGCAGATGGCTGTGGCTCCCTGATTCAGAGACACCTAGTATCAGCACAAGTTGGGGCTGCAGAGAAACAGCCCTAATCTACACCAGTGTAGGATTGGGTTTAGTGGAGTGCCATTCCAGCAGGCCTCTTCCCCTCCCCTTCCCATCCCACCCATGTCGCACCATGGAATACCCCAACACACCTCCTTCTCTCCCTTACATCAAGGGTGCAGAAAGAGCAGTGCCACTTCCAATAGATATCTGCCGGCAGAAAGCTCCCATTCACTGACCTTCTCTGGGCTCTTATGCAGCACAAAGTGGCCTTAGTGGGCCAGAGAATCTGGCCCAAGTCCTTTGCACCACTTAAATCCCACTTAAGACCTGATATAAGCGTGACAGAATCAGAGGTGGCAGGCACAGAGTCATAGTACTGCCCATCCTCTGCCCACTTGCTTGACATGAAACTCCTGCTCTCCCCCACAAGTGCCTGAAGCCACGGCAAGTCCACTCCATCCACACAGAGGGTGCAAAGGGCCTGACTCCCCAGACAGCCATGTAGGACCAGGCATGATCTACTCCTAAATAAACATAACTAGAACATGGCTGATACATAAAGAGAGAAGTAGAATAGCCGTCCATTTGCTTTTTATTATTATATGCAATATATAGGGTGATTAATTTAATTATACATACTTTAAATACATGGCTTGTTGTCATTTGAAGGCCTTGCAAAAGAAACATACTTCTAGGAGGGATTTGAATGTAGAGAGAGCGAGTTAACTGGGAGTGAAATTTACCTATGTGCAGAAGGCCAGTACAAGGCCTTTGCGCTAGTCAAGTCCCACTTAAGCCCATACTCAAAATAGGACATATATGGTGTATCGGCTCTGTGGGGGGCTGTCTGGATGGGGTTAATTTCATTCAAAATTTCATCCCTCTGCCTTCAAATTCGCCATCGGTGCATCAGGAGAGGATGGGTGTTCTATGAAGGGTGCACCATGACAGACATAGGCTTAGCATGAAAGAAGGTATGAAATTGAGAGTGGGAAGGCATATGGGGCACTTAGAGCATAGGCATCAATAGGGAGAGTAGGATGAAATGAGAGCAGAGGTGAAGGGAGGGGGAGAAGAATTATGTAGAATAGAGCCTTCCATGAGAGGATGGATGACGTTTTTGAATTGTATTCACACCTCTAACATATAATAAAGACAATTCCAATAAAATATAAGATGTTTAAGCAAAAATTCCATAATTGGGCACATGCATCACTTTTTATAGCTTATTTAATTGCATAGGCCACTCAAGACCAAGATGACAACTCCTATGGTACTACCAACCAACCAATCAGCCAATTGATTGACCCAGTATTTCCAATTCCTTTCAAACATTCAAAAAATCATGAGGTTGGCTTAAAAATCATAAGACTGAAAAATAACAAATGTGGAGGTCTATTTATTGGTCTTCTGTTTTTCGAGCCCTTAGGATACACTCAGATCACATTTTCCAGCTTTTCTCTTCAAAATGAATGCTAGATACTTGCTTTTTTATTTAAACTAATAAACATTGAGATTCTCATATAATCCCATGACTCCAAAAGCTGGAACTTTATGAAAAAACCCCACCAAACATCAGGAGACTCCTAATAAAACTCTGAGAGTCGGCAACACTCTTCCCCCCTCTAGTTAATATAGTCTATTAAGATAAATATACTGCACTCATCTTCATTTACTTCATTTAAAAACAAAAACCTACTTGAGTACAGAGAAATACTACATAAATACAATGGACCAGATTTATTCAAAGGTAAAATCTGGTCCTACATATCTAGATTGTAAACTCTTTGGGGAAGGCACCATCTTTTGGTATGTGTTTGTGAAGCACTTAGCACAACGGGGCTGGTGTCCTAGATCAGTGGTTCCCAAACTGGGGTTCATGAACCCCTGGGGGTTCACGAAATGTTATGGGGGGTTCTTGGGAAAAAATCCCCTAATGGCGGACAGAGCTGTCCCTAGGAACCCCGGGCAGCATGGGGCCAGCAGCCTGGAGCCCCTGAGCTTCCAAGAGCTAAGCAGATCAAAGCAAGCATATCTATCACACTGAGGAGATTTAAACTTCAAGACTCCTTATAAGAAATGGAAAGGGAGGTGGATATTTTTTGCTGATTTCATAATTAAATAGGCAGCTAGTAGTGTTTTTAAAATTATTATGAAGAACAAGTTTAAGCTTTGTTGTAACGTGCGTTGTTTGCCTGGACTGCGCAAGACCTGAATGCTTGTGGAAGAAGGAACTCTTTGAGTTGGCTTCTTAAATATCTTCAGGCTGTTTCACATCTTATACTCCTCGATGAAACTTAGGAGCCTTTTCTTATAACAGGCTTATTCAAAGTGATACAAGCTACGAAAGGGAGATCTTGGAAGAGTGTTGCCGTTTTCATAATGTAATAAAAATACTGTAATGATAAATAATAATTAATAATAGTGTGGAATAAGCATGTCATAAAAACAAATGTTATATTTCCAAGATCACTGCTTTTATCATTTATACTGAAGTAAAGGAGAAAATCCCTGGAAATATTCATTTTTAGAAGGGGGGTCGCCAAACTTGACATTTTAGTGAAAGGGGTTCACAGGTTGTTAACGTTTGGGAACCACTGTCCTAGATGTTACCGCAATACAAATAACAATCAAGACTACAACCCAGATTCTCTGCTACATGCAGCTTCTGCAGCGGAGGGAGCAGGAAGAGCCAGGAGGGAGCAGAGCTGCAGCTCCCTGAGTCCCTAGATTGTTCAGGAGCTTCTCTAAACTGAGCAGCCAGTAACAGCTTCCAAGAGGCCACCCCACCCATAAGCTGATCATGGCTAGAGCACAATGCACTCTGGCCACATCTTCCTATTCCTCTTTGCACTCATCATGACCCCTATGTTGGGATGGGAAGAGAGTGGCATTGACTTCATGACACCTGAGGACTCCACCATGCCAGGGAAATTTCCCTGTGTCCAGATCCACTCAGTTTCTCGCTCCTTTGCCCCACCAGAGTGGCAACAAAGAGGCCAGAGAAGGGGTAGAAAAATCTAGCCCTAATTTTTTTTCCTTTTTATTGTTTGCCAACATAAAAGCAATTGAACAGCATTAGAAGAAGAGAGAATCTGGGACCTAGATAAATTAAAGCACAAGGATTAGAACTGTTAAATACAAAAATCTCATGTTTTAACAATCCTATTCCCTCAGAAGTCATAAAAACACATAATGAAAACTGAACATGCTAGAGATAAGTCACCAGCCATAAAGAGTGACTGCACAATAAGGAATACCACTGGTATTCTTCAGTGGCAAATTAAAAGGGAAGCTTTTCAAAGCACTAAATAGACGTCAGCTTAACCAATCTCTTCTGTAGGGCAGCACAAGATGGTTATATACAGTTGACACAGTATATTATAGAACACACTTCAGTGCAGAATACTTGGGCATATGTTTTACTTTGTCTCACTTCCACTTCTGTTTTCTGGTACTAACTACTAAAGCATGTTTGATTAGGCAATAGAAGGAATCTCTGCTCTTTCCAAAATTAACCACAAGCTTCTGGCAACAAAACAGAGTACTTACTCTGGCTCTAACCACAGTTGCTAAACAGGCCTTGCAAAGAAAGACAGTTTGCCAGAGTATTAAAAATACAAAATTGCCTTGGGTTTTATGTAATATTTATTTGAACTGCTAAAAAATATAATATATATAACAGACCATTTTAGAAAAGGGAAAGAAACATGAAAACAATTTTTAAAAGATAATTGTTCAAATGTTCTGTCCTTTTGCATTTAACACTGAGAAGTCTTTAGAAATCTTACAAAACTGGGGCCTGATCCTGCAGTTCTTATTCACATGGGTACTCCCACTGAAATCAATGGTATTACTCATCTCAGTAAGGTCTGTAGAATCAGGCCATTTTTAGTGGTAGGGAGATACTTTAACTTTGTTCACTATAATACCTTTCCATGCAGTATTGCTAACCCCAAGCATTCAAAATGCATGTTAGCCCCCCGTCTCCCGACCTCCCAAAAAATCATAAGACTGGCTGAAAAATCCTGAGGTTTTAAAAAAATAAGCGTGAGGTTCTTTTTATTTCACTTCTGATTTTTTTTAACCATGAGTGTTAGAATTTTACTTTCTCTTCATACTGTAAATGAAAGTTGAAATTCTCATGACTTCAGGAGCTGGGGATGTAAGAAAAACACCAAATATCTCAGAGCTTATAATAACAGGTCGAGAGTTGGCAACACTGAAAGTGGTCCCTGTTTAAATTTCTTGCATAGTCAAGAAAAAAAACGACCTAGGATTCCTCACTCTGCCCCACGGTTTAACCAAGGTACAAGGATGAAATGCTGGTTCCGCTAAAGTCAGTGGCATAAGTCCCATTGACTTCAGTAGGGCCAGAATTTCCACCTTATGCTGTTTTCTATAAATGAATACAAAATAGTTTAAGTCAGGACAGCATATCACACATCCTTTGCCTTTTTGGGCCACATTTTCAAATTTGTTCTACAGTATGCAAACTCTGTATTTTAATGTCCAATCAAGTAATTAGATGTGCAATTGTCCATTTGTGTGTGCAAATGAAAGTTTTCCACAAACATACTTTGAAATACAATTGTGGAGGCCAGCCTGAAACTTTGGCTTAGCTGGCATGGTGACAAGCCCTACAGAAGTTAAGAACATGTTAATAATTTACACCTTCAGGCACTTTACAAACATTAATTAATCCTCAAGTGACCCTTATGAGGTAGGCATAGATGAGGAAACTAAAGCATGGGAGTTTCATGATTTGCCTAAGGCCACAAAAGGAGTCAGAGCTGGGACTTACAACTCAGGAGTTCCTGGTTCCTCAACAGTAGATAATATCCCTTTCTTAATTGCACAATTGTTTCATTTCAATTTTGCAGTGGAATGATCTAGAGTTTACAGCAGTGTTTCCTTCTCCCCATCTTCTTAGGACACTGAGTTGACATCTAGCCCGTCATTCTCTTTCTACCTTTGTTTTCTCTAGTTTTCATCAAAAGCTGTATTAAAAGCAATACGGCCAGCATCTCCATCCTCCCAAAAATCATGCGTCACCTACCAGCCTGGAGAATGGAAGCCCCAAGGTTACTCCTGAATGTAAGTATGAGTCATGCCTGTGCAATCAGTATAGCTGTTGCACAATATGTTTAACAGCCTGTCCTTTATATACAACATTCTATTCATTCTCCACTTCCCAAATTACCGTTGTCGAATCCCATTAATTTGTAGAAAAACACATTTAAACCCAAACCTGTTAGGTTAGAAATAGAACCTCTAATTTTCCTTTCCAAAATACAGAACAGCCAAGAGACAAAGAAAGAAAAAGGAAATCTCTACAAAATACACATCTGGAACCAATCTGCTGTATGTTGCCACTGGGTGTCACTTTTGATATATACTGGGTCAGCAGTGGAGCACTTCATTGCGGGAAAAATTTATTTCAAGGTGATCCTAACCAAAACGGACTGCACTGAAACATATTGGGCACAGCCTGTAATTGTCAATTAGCCAGCAATGCTGATTTATTAATACGACATCTTTATAAATATATTAAATATTGCAAATCAGATCTTACCTTTCAATCTGCAGTGTGACTTTTGAAGGCTCAACATTAGGGTTTTCCCATTCCATCTGTGGACAATGCATAAAATAACAGAGTGTGTACAACGCCTCGGGTTCCCAGTATAGTGATCCCTGCTTGTGGTGCATTGGAGTGCCGTTGCCATGCTGCTTTGAGTTGAGTGGCTGGAGGTGATGCATTGCTCGAGACACCAGATCACCTGAGAAGGAAAAATTTGATGACTACTAAAACTGTAATTTTTATTTCTCCCCGGGTAGTTTTCAAACAAAAGGATATGGCAAACTCTTTTTGCTTTCCAGTTAAAAATATCATGCATGAACAGAAAGTGACAGAACAGGCTTGTGTTCATTATTCATTTTCAACATCAAGTTAGTTTGGCTGTTACAGTAGTTCATCTGCTGTGGAAGTTTATATGCTGTGGTGATGTATATGGGTTGCAGACAAGACCACAAAGGCCTAGGGGAGAATTCTTCTGGGGAAGGCACTTCAATTACCATAAGCAACCCTATACCGGCCCCCTCACAAGTCCTGGTGCAGAGGGCATGGTCATAGCAGTCAATGGCAGCCCTGAAAACCTGCCATAATCCCAGGGCTGTATAAATTTATGGTGGAGGCTATTTAGGTCCCCAGAGCAGTGCAAAATCTCAATGGCACAAACCTACCTTTGTCCCATCTCCAAGGGCTGTGCCTTTATTAGCTACCCACACAAAGTAACACTGAAATCCAATTATTGATGGAGCATAAGATGGCAACCAAAAGGCACAGAGAACAACATGAGTGCGTGTTGAGGGAAATTTTGGACACAGACATTGTGGCAAAGCCCTGCTTTTACAAAACAATACATATCATCTTTAAAAGAGGTAAAGGGCTTTACACCACCACTGGAAAAGCAAAACAAAAAACAGAAAAACACCCTTCCAGACCTTTCCACAATTCTAGAATCACACATTTTAAAACCAGCATTTGGCCACATCATTCTGTGTATATCACTCTCCCTGACCATAAGCGTGGACTTCATTGCTGTACGGTATGTAGAGCATCAACAACGTTTTTAAATATTCACTCTTACAGGAAATGTGGAACCCCATTAGTGTATATTAAAAGTTCAGGGACAGGTGTCCTCATCAATTTGAAAGCTGTCATTGCTAGCTTTAAACTGGTACTAAAAATGATAATATTAGACACGGAGCTTATGTCACGCCCTAATAGAAAAACACAGATTCAGAATCAGATGGCTTATTTTGGTATTGTGAAAAGGAACCAGATGCATTCCGACGTGTTGCTTCTGGCAAACAATACATTCCAGTGCACAGTATTTGTTTTTCTTTTTACTGAACACATACAGCCAAATTCCACCCTCAGTTCCAGAGGCGTAACTCCCATTAACTTCAGTGGGAATTGTGTCTGTGTAACAAAGCAGAGTAGGGCCCCAAGGCTCTGACAGACAATGGTTAAAATCCTATCAGAAACGTTTAACAGAAATATAACCTATGCACCTGGACTAGGCCTTAAAGGATGTTAGCCAAAGAGAATACTGTGCAGTAGAATCACTCAAACAATTTAGGTATCTAGAGAACAGAATATGGCCCATTAGAAGGCTTTCATTGTTTCTCTATGACTGTGTGGCTCTCCAAGTTTCTTCTGTCAAGATATGGAAAATAAATTGGGATATGCAGAAAGTGATCTGATCTGCTTGCTTCATTGATTAGCAGACAGACAAGCAGGCTCACAGGCAACCTAGAAATGAAGTATCCCTCCAACCATTGTACTGATATTAATTAATTAAGTCTCACAACTCCTCTGTGAGGTAGGTAAATTTTATAGCATTTTTTTGGGTAGTGACCCCTGAATTGAAGGCAAAAAGTCAGCTTTGGCTGTAACTCTGTTTTCACATGCTCAGATCATTCTGGAAAGTCTTCTTTTGGAATGAAATGTTTTCAAAATTGGTCTCTGTTCAAAAGGGCCTTTTTTTCCTTTTCCTTTTAAAATGAAAGTCTGAGCAAAATCCCTTCAGTTGTTTTTGAGTTCTACAGCAAAGAGAAAAAATGGTTTAAAAATTATTGCCACACTTTGTCCCCCATGCAGGGGACTCAAATAATTGCTGAACATTGAAACTTGGAAAGAAATACTCACTGAGGTGTGAGTATATGACCAAGTTTGGGGTGGGAAGCGGGAAGGGGAAAGGTTGGATAAAAAATTTACAAGCAAATTAAAAAGATCAGTGGGGATCTATTAAGATTTTTTGCCCACTGAAGTTCCACCCCTTTTATGACATTAGAATGCACCACCTCGAACAGCCTAGACTGGTACAGACGGCTGCTGCGGCTGAGATAATTTGCACAAGGGAGGATATAAATGTTTCACTGAAAAATGCACAGCACAATCCTCCAAAAAACACAATCTTAAAACCAGGAACAGAAGAAAACTGCTGGCACGAAAAAATTGCGGAGTCCATGATTTTAGGGTTTTGACAATTTTTGCTGCACTCTGCAATATTCTTCTGATTCAAAGCTTTCATTTAAAAAATAGTTTCTGTCTTTTCCCACTGCTACAACATTGTCATGATAGGGACTAACCCTGGAGCTCTTACATAATTCCCCCTGAAGTTAAGAGATATTGTATGTGAAAGGGCTGCAGGATCAGGTCCACAATGGAAAGAGAGGTGCTTCTGAATAGATTATCCAGCCTTACATAAAATTTATCTACAAGCAAGTAGCAACAGCAGTACATTTTGGAACTCACCCTGTCCTCATTCCCTTCACCTACAGGAGATGTAAGTTTCAAAGTCTGAGGCCAATTTAAATGGCACCAACATTATCGGGTGTCAATTTATTTTTCCTCCTCTTAAAAAATAAAAAAAAGACATTAAATGCATTAAAAAAAAATTCTGTTGAAGGCAACATTCAGGTTTAAGAATTAAAATCAGAACAACATCAGAAAAAGAAAGTGCTTAAGCCAAATTCTGTCCTCATTTAGGTCCCAAACAAGCAAAGCACTTAAATATGTGCTTAATTTAAGGACTTGATTTGTCCTATTAAAGTGGATCAGGGCCTTATATATCATACAACTCCACTGACTTCAATTGGGTTGAATGATAAATAAAGCAGGACAGAATTTATCAGAAGGTTCAGACAGCAACATTAATTCATCCGAGTTGCACATCCTGCACTTTAAAGGCTATATATTTTATGACATATTCAGCACCAGATACTGAATGAGGAAAAAAACCAAATTAGAAGATACAACATTACAACACAGCCAGTTAATGTTGCTGAAGTAATTTAAGGTGAAATCCTGGTTCCATTGAAGTCAATGGCAAAACTCCTATTGATTTCACTCTTTGGCTTCGGCATTTCCTAACTTCCATTTTATAAAATATATAAAATCACAACTTTAATGCTGAATTAATGTAGTTTTGTGTATTTAATTATGATTCAGTTATATTATACCAAGTACATATTGGACTAGAACTTGTTCTTCCCTTTCCTACCTGATAAATATTTGGGCATATTAATAATAATTAAAATATTGGTTCATCTATTGTGAAACTTAATTGATCGTTGCTGGTAAAGAACTGTGACATTACATCATCTATTTTAATTTTTAAATTGTGTGTGTTTGACTCTGGAGCTCATGAAAGGGGCCAGATGGACAGCCCCAGAGACTGAAGCCCTCTGTTTTGCCACAGAGGGTTTGACTACACTGCAGCTGGGAGTGAACCTCCCAACCTGGGTAGACAGACTCAAGCTAGATGGGCTTGAGCTAATACACTAAAAATAGCAGTGTGAACATAGTGACTTGGGTGGCAGCTTGGGCTTTCAAGCCCACCTGACCTCTGGTCTGAGCTTGGGTGGCTAGCCTGAGTCTACACTGGAGCCGGGACATCTACACTGCTACTTTTAGTGCACTAGCTCAAGGCCAACTAGCATGAATCCATCGACCCGGGTTGGGAGGCATGCTGCCAGCTGCAGGGTTAGACATACCCAGAAAGGGCAGAGCACTGATAGCTGCAGTACAGACTCCATCACACTGCAGTATACTTTTCCCTGCCAGTGCCAAATGTTCAAAAATCATGAATCAGGCCCCTACAAATCATGAAATTGACTTAAAAATTGAGATTTCTTGGGTGCACTTGGGTCACGTTTTCCAGCTTTCCTCTGCAATTATGAGGAGTGGAAACTTACTTTTTTGTTAAATGAAATCTGAGATATTCACATAATCATTGTCTGCAAGAGCTGGAGCTCCCCATGAAACACCAGGTATCACGAGAAGGATAAAATTGCAAGAGCTGGTGCCACTGTGATAGAGCTACTCTCCATTCCAAATCGTTACCGCCACTGAACACGGTTGTGAAGAATGGAGATAGCTGACACAATGAAGCACATGATTCATCCTGGTCTACACTTGACTGCAAAGTCAGGGTAGCCATCATGTTAACTAACTCAGTTCTGCACAACCATGTTCACAGTGGCATAGCCAGGTTCTAAGTGCAGGGGAAGCAAACATAAAAAAGGCGCCTCCCCCTTGGCTCCTCCTCTGGCCACGCCCCCCCTTGGCTCCTCCTCCGGCTGCTCCGTGCCCCCCCCCTTGGCTCCTCCGGCCACACTGTGGTCATGCTGCACCCCCCTCGGAGGGGCTCGGTCTGGGGGGAGGGGGCCGGGCGCAGCCCAGCCCGGCCAAGGAAGTTTTTAGGGTGCGATTGGAGGCGGGGAGAAGAGGCGAGAAAGTTTCACGCGCCCCTGGGTGGGACTCACCAGCTGCCGAGCGACCTCGGAGGAAGCCATGACACCACGCCGGGCAGCCGCCACGGGAGAGGGAGGGGAGAGGCGCGCGGGAAGCTCCAGGCAGGCTGGAGTCTCGGACGTGAGCAGGGAGCAGACGGTTGGTCCCCTCCCCCCTCAGACACCCCACTCATTGGCTCATTAGGTCCGCGCATACCTGGCTGCCCAGGGGCCTCTGATGAGGGACCTCCTCCTCCCCCACAGCGCCAGGGTGCCCAGCTCCTGCTGGTTCCCGCTGAGTCCGGCGCGACCTAGGAGCCGGCTCCCCACGGGGAACAGAATCTGTCCCTGTGGCTCGGGGGGGGAGCTTCCAGCTCGTATCTTCCTGGGTGGGAGCAAGTGCCGGGCTCGCCGTCCCTCCTCCCCAGCAGGGGCTCAGGCAGAGCGGGCTGGCGGTGAGGGCTCGCTGGGGCTGCCGGCTCCCCCCAGCGGAGCAGCAGACGCAGCCTTCGGGGGGCCCGGAGGGCTCCTCATGGCGGAGGCGGGGGGGGAGAGGGGGAGAGCCCCACGGCTCCGGCTGCGTTCCGGGAGTGGGACGGTGAGGACGGGGGTGGCTGCACGCCCCGGCTTGTAGCAGGTGTCCCTGCCCCACCCGGGGGGGTGGGCTGGCTGACGGACGGGGCAGATGTCCTGCCTCCAGCCCTCTGCTGCGCGACTCTGCCCACCTCAGCCTGCGCGGGACGCGCTCCCCGCGTGACCGGGCAGCCCCCTTACGGAGACCAAGCAGCCGGTACACCCCCCTGAGGGTGGCACTGCTCAGGGGGCACTTTGCACCCCACCGCCCGGAGAGCTGGAGAGGCAGCGCCTCCTCCCATCCCTCACTTTCTTCTCCCGCGCTCCGAACCGGGCACCCTGCTGCAGCCCCTCCATGCCGCGAAGCCGCCGGCGCTCTGCCGAGCCGCGCCATGCCGCACAGGAATCCAGAGCTCCGGCAGCCGCTTTTGAAAAATGTGCTGAGGGGAAGCGACTGCTTCCCCTGCACCCCACTAGCTACACTACTGCGTGTTCAACCACAATACAATTTGTACTGTAGACCAGCCCCTAAAAGGAGCACTTTGGGGAGTGGAGAATATTTCTCGCTCTGTGGCTCATTGAATCCTGGACAGTCTGCTGAGACTCAGGCCAAGTAAGCCTGTTGTGATAGTGACATGCAAGCTTGTCCATTGGGAACAGGATGACAGGTCCCATCCTGCAACTGGCTTTCTGTGGGCGGATATATGTGCCTGCATGCACTGCCAGGGTCTTCAGGGGAAGGCTAGTGGACTTGTTCATGCAGAGCAAGTGGCCAGGATCAGGGCCTAAAATCACTACACTCTATTTTTATGTATGTATCTATTGCTGGAAGAAAACACAAGAAGAAGAAAACGTAGCACCCAAAGCGGTACTCTAAGGGGTATATACAATACTGACAAATTATTACTTTTTATTTATTGCTTTTATAATGAAGCATTAATTTATTATTAGTAATATTCATTATTTGTATTACAATAGCATACAGGTGCTCCAACTGAGACTGGGGCCCCACTGTGCTAGGCTCTAGCATAGGCGCTGACTCCACGGTGCTCTTGGGCTGGAGAGATAGCTCAGTGGTTTGGGCATTGGCCTCCTAAACCCATGGTTCTGGGTTCAATCCTTGAGTAGAGGTCACTTAGGGATCTGGAGCAAAAAAACTTGGTTCTGCTAATGAAGGCAGGGGGCTGGACTTGATGACCTTTCAGGGTCCCTTCCAGCTCTATGAGATGGGTATATGTTCATACATTATTATAAAGAAGGGGGACAGTCCTGGTTTATGGCAATGCTGAATATTTAAGGGACATCATCACTGACTTTAGTCCAGAGAGCTGATGTGACAGGGAAAGTGAAGCAGCTCCCATGTATATGCTGGTGATGTTGCAGACTAATGAACACAGCTGGAGCATGTGAGTTATCTATAAAGCACACAGGTAAAGCATTTCTTTCTTTTTCCCCCCCTATTAGTGGTTTAGCAAAGGTTATTTTATATCTCAAATAAAAATATTTTAAACCAAACCAAAAAACCAAATAGAGGAAAGAAAAGAAGACACTTGCCTGATCTCCCTAACCCCCTCAAGCTCCATGCAGGACTCTATGATGGTTATGACTCACCCTGATCCTGAAAAGCATCAGTGGGACTAGTCACATGAGTGAAGTTGTTCAACAGTGTAAGTGTTTGCATGCGCAGGCCCTCCCGGTGCATACGATAGGCCTGATCCTGCCAAGGCAGAGTGTAGTGCTCTGTGATAGGGGGCTTAGAGGGCCACATGGCCCAGTGGTTAGCACACCCAACTCTCACCCCCTTACCTCTCTGTCAGTGCAGCTGAAGTGCCTGTTCCTGACCTTAAACCAGGAATCTTCAGCTTTTCACCCACATCTGAGCCTTGGCCCTTAAGGGGGTGTGGTAAAGGGACCCGGGCTTCCCTCCCCACTGAGTCCCAGCCCAGGGCCCCGTGGGAAGCAACACAAGCGGGGTCCTCCCTGTAGGAAGTCCAAGTTTGCTTCCCTGGACTACTTCCTACCAATAGGTCCCTTCAGTTTGGGGTATGGGCTTTATAGTCCAACCAGTCAGTCGCTCAATGAAAAAAAAAAAAGTGCAAAGGAGCTAGGCCCTGCAGAACCTGCAGGTTCTCAAAGGGGGGGAGGAGGTTGGAGAAGGCTCTGCCTGGGGGCCTTATCTGCTCTATGGTCCCCCTCACAGCTCAACCTTCTGTCTGGTTTTCCGGAGAAGGATTCCGCTGTCCTGCAGCCTGTTACCACCCTTTGCCTGGGCTTCTGAGCGCCTTTTAACCCACTCCTCCAGTCAGAGCATGCTTGGCAGGCCCGGAGGGATGGGGCTACCTAGGCCCAGTATTGCCTTTTAACCTCTTTGGGCCCATTGTGGGGTTTGTATACCCCATCATATGCTCACTACTGTGAGCAGTCCTCAATATTGCCAGACCCAGGCATTACAAAATCATGAGCCAGACGCCAAAAATGTCATGAGATTGACTTAAAAACGATAACCTTTTAAACAATTAATTATGAACCACATGGGTTTTTTGTTTGTTTGTTTTGTTTTTTGTCTGCTGTCTTATTTTCAAGCCTTTGGAAGCCACCCAGTCCGGATTTGTGTATGATCATTTCAGGGTCAGAATTTCATCATACATGTACACACAGAAATGCCAGTCTGCCCCTTAACCCTTGGAGAGCGGACTCCATTTATGCCGTCCTAACCCGTGAGGTGTAGGAACTATCCCTCTCCCCTATCATTATCAGGCCTCCCTCCCCATTCTTCCGGCCCCTCCTCTCTCCCTCTCAGGGCCAGCTTTAGGCACTGCGAAGCCTGATTCGAAAGAGCTGTCGCCAAAGACAGCAGCGGGACTTCGGCGGCAGTTCAATTGGCTGCTGGTGCCTTCGGCGGCACAGCGGCGGAGGGTCCTTAGGGATGTTGCGGGGCCTTCTAAGGGGTGCGGGGCCTGATTCGGGGGAATCAGGTGAATCACCCTAAAGCCGGCCCTGCTCCCTCTCCTGACCTCCCCCACCCAGTCTCCTGCCCCACTGTGGCCAGCTTGAATTCAGGCCTGCTGGAAGTATTGGGAGAGACTATCCATTCTGAGGAAGAGCAAAACATGGGGATATGGATAGGGGTGTCATTTCTCATGCACAAAACCCCCACCAGATTGGTAGGGGGAAACGTTTAGACAAAGTGTTTAGCTAATATTTCAAACAATATAAAGTAAAATGGAATTTAAAACTATACAAATGCTTTAAAATGAAACAACAACAATAATAAACCTATGGCAGGCAGAAACCAGGCAAGTACTTTGGAGGAGGAAGTAGATTCCTGTTTATAACTGAGAATGTTCTTACATGTAAATACCCAAAGATGTAAGAGAAGCTGTTAGAGGAAGTACTTAGATTTTGCACATCCTAGTCATATAATAAATTCCACTGCTGCCTTGAATCCCAGGTGTATTTTTCTTGCTCTACCTGCCCCTTGGAACCCTCATCCTATCAACACTAAACTCATTACTTTTGTAAGAACCATCAGTTTCTCAGTGGACCCATTCCAACTTCAGCTGTTAGCTCCTCCTTCCGTCTTGCTCTTTATACCACTGCCATCCCCAGCTACTCTTTCCACTAGACCTATCTTTAGGGTAACCAACTATACAAATTATGGGGACCAAAGACAACATGATCCCTACATTACCAGATAAAAAGGTGGATGCAAATCAGGCCATGAGATACCTCTTACCTCAACTTGGGTTCTTGCTGCCAGGAGGGTGAAGGTATCTCAGTGAGTTATTTCTTGTCTCCTGATCCCACTGATAAGGCTGGCCTGGGAACTGCAGAGCTCCCAGAAAAATAAGGCCCCCAAGTTGCTTTGCTTGTGGCTGGCCCTGCAACCCTACAATGCAGTCCAAATCTCAGTCCCGTATCACTCTATACTCTTGAGGGGTAAGGAAGGCAGGAGAGTTCCTTGTGCTGCTCCATCCATTAGGTACTTTCCCATTCTCAGCACGAGTTAATTCTTTAAATCCTGCTTAAGCTTTTCTTTTTTTAAGTTGATGATGCACACTTTCTGGAAAGCTTTTTCTAATAGTCCACATGGGGGATGAAACATAGAAACACACTGAAATGTATTATATATATTTGCATATAAAATAAACAAGGAGCAAGTATGAATTACAAAGGTACAAATAACCCCAGGGGTCTGGGTGACATCTTAATAAAGCTGTGAAAGAGAAGCTCCAGTGGTTTAATTAAACCACCAGAACTCTAGCAAGGGCGGGAGCCAAAACAAATGCTTCTCTAACTCACTCCCCCACCTGATTATCAGGCATCACTGGCCCTAGGACACACTGGAGACCAGAGCACAAGAACAAATGGGCAGGCAGCAGTCTTACCATGAAGATTTCTAGATCTCATGAGTACATGTGAGCCAGTGAGTGGCCAGATTCCAGCTCTGTACTTCATGACCCCATTATTGCAGAACCCGACTCATCCATTTTCAAGACTGTTTTTGAATGAGAGAAGAGACGCAGTTACAAGATGCTCTTCCATTGTTGTGGGTTCAACTACAGCTGTGCAAATAACAGATTTTTTCGGTTGGTGGTCAAAATGGAACCTAAAAAACCCCCAAACAGTTTTCAAACTGAAAAAGTTATTTTTTTTGTTTTTTGGTTTCATTTTTAAAAAAAATCTTTTAAAAAAAATAAAATTGCAGTCACATCAAAACAAAGAGGATTTTTAATTTAAAAAATGTCAGATGAAATGCTTTGATCTTTTCTTATTTCTTTTTTCTTCAACTGAAACAATTTAGTAAATTCAACCTGAATTCACACAATGTTTCTGTTGCAGTGTGAGATGAGAGAAGTCCTAACTCTACCACCATAACTGAGTGGGGGCCTGGTGCCCGATTCTGTGTTTTGCCTCTTGGGAGGCTCGGCACAAGGAGGGAGGCCTTTGTACCTTTGGGATTCTGCGCTGGTGTGGGCCAGGTGTATAACAGAAGTAACTCCATGGGCCAGGAGTGGTGGAAACTCCCTACAAGTGCGGGGGGCCACTGGCGCCTGAACCATGGCCCCACCCCCTGTGCTGTCCCTTCCCCCTGAGACCGCTCCCCACCCTTACACCGCCCCTTCCCCTGTGCCCCTGTCCCCTGCTCGCTCATCTCCGTCTCCTCCCCCCATCACTCACCCTTATGGCTGGTAAAAAGCGGGAGGGCATAGCCCCCTAGCCCCGCCCTGTTCTGGCACCCCTGCCATGGGTTACTGTAGCTTATGGTGCCTCCATACGGCTCAGAGTAGCTGAAGTGTAAAGTGCCCTGGCCATGCTCTCCCCTCTAGAACTTAAAGCATGAGCCTCTACTGCCTGCGCCTGTTAAAGCTCTAGCTCTGCTAGCCACAGCTCATGTTTTAAGATTCAAAGGTCCCTGGTTCGATCCCTACTGCCAATGAGCCACCCAAACCCCCCTACAATTCCAGAGTAACTGCATGTTTCTAGGAAAATGATGAGCCACGAAGCATGTATGCAGTATTGTTGAAGCCGTGTCGGTCCAAGGAGGCTAGAGAGACAAGGTGGGTGAGGTAATATCTGTTATTGGACCAACTTCTGTGGTGAGAGAGACAACGTTTTGAGCTACACAGAGCTCTTCTTCAGGTCTGGGAAAGGCACTCAGAGAGTCACAGCTAAATACAAGTGGAACAGATTGTTCAGCATAAGGAGTTAACACATTTTGCAAGGGACCATGAAACAGTTAAGAGTTAGTCAGCCCTGCATGGGGTCACTTTAGGAAGGTTTTCTTCACAACCCTGTCTGGACCCTGGTAGCGGAAGACATTTTCCAGGAAGAGCTGAGCCATCTCCCGTGCAGTAGAAACAGTACAGGATAGGATGAAGCGTGTCATCTTTGTAAGGTTGTCTATGGCAACCAGGATTACTGAGCGTCCCTGAGAGTGGGGCAATTCTACAGTGAAATTCATTGATAGACCAAGGCTGTGGAGGCATGGGCAGATGCTGGAGGAGACTTAGGGGTTTTGATCATGGGTTTTTAGTACTTGTGCAGAGGTCACAAGATGTTATATAATCCTTGATGTAAGCTCATAGATCTAGCCACCAGAAACGCCTCGATACCAGATTCCAGGTCTTGAACTGGCCAAAATAGCCTGTAACAGGCAAATTGTGGCATAATTTCAATACCTGAAGCCTAGGTTGTCCCTCTAGAAAATAAATGCAACCCCTGCGATAGAGGAGGCCAATCTGAAATCGGAACATTGAGTTGGGTCACATAAAAAAAAAATTAAAACATATCCCAGTTGTTCAAGGTCTGGTGATTTGGGTTTTGAACAAGTCATCAGGGATCAAGGAGTAGATAGAGGACATCAGACTGTTGTCAATTGTTCTTTTGCCAATGCTGGACACCTTGAGTATGGTGGTAACGGGCTCTTTACCAGGTTTCAGATATTCATCTTTGAGATAGGGCATCCATCTTCCTGTTTCTTGTGCCTGGGCGATAGCTCACAAAATTGAATCAAGCGAAGAACAAGAATCAGTGGAGTGGCATTGGTTAAGGTGTCTAGCAGTCCATAGATACTCCAGGTTCTTGTGGTCCATCAGAGCTTGGACCAGGAATCTGGCTACTTCTAGGAGGTGGTGCCACTCCACAAAATCTGCCTTGATAGATAGATAGCTCCTTGTCCTACATGTTGTAATTTTTTCCACCGGGGTAGCTTCTGAGACTACAAGGCACAGAGGTGGAGTTGGTTATGGGGACCCACATGTTGAGATAATACTGCACCTATGGCAAAATTTGAGGTGCTAATCTCGATCATACATGGTTTAGTGGGATCTGGGTAAATCGTGATGAGTGCTGAGATGAATGCCATCTTCTGTCGTGCAAGGGCTGACTAAGTCTCCGTGGCCCAGGTGAACCGGGCCCTCTTTTGCAGGAGTGCCATTATGGGTGCAATCAAGCTAAAGAATCCTTTAATAAATCACCCGTAGAAACTGGCAAATCCCAAGAATCCCTGCACCCCATGTGTGTCCTTTGGTGCAGCCCAGTTGGATATTACCGCCACCTTGCATGGCTCCATGGTACGTCCCTCAGGTGAGATGACATATCCCAAGAATTCCACTGTGTCTTTAATGGAACCTCGAGCTTTGTGAAGAGTTTGTTTTGGTGGAGTCTCTCCAAGACAATAACGCACATAATGATTGTGGGGGGCCTGACTTTCAGAGACAACAAGGATGTCGTCCAGGTAAATTATGACAAATTGGTCCAGCATGTTCCTAAACATGTCATTTATGAAGTACTGGAAGGTCGCTGGGGTGTTGCACAACCCAAACAGCGTGACCAAGTGGCCATACATGGTCTGAAAGGCAGTCCTTCCTTTTGTCTCCTTCCTGAAACCACACCAGGTTATGAGCTCCATGGAGGTCCAACTCTGTGAAGACCTTGACAGAGTGTGGCCTTTCAAACAGCTCATTAATAATTGGTAAAGGATACCAGTTTCAGATTGTTATCTTGTTCATGGCTCTGTAATCCAGACAAGGCCAGAGGAAGCTGTTTTTCTTTGCCACAAAGATGATTGGGGGCCCCACTGAGGACATGGAGGGGCAAATGAAACCTTTCTGCAGGTTTTCCTTGGGATCACTCCAGAAGGCCTGAAGTTCAAATACAGAGAAGGAGTAAATGCACCAAAAGGGAACCTCTGTTCCTGACTGGAGGTCAATGGGACAGTCATAGCTGTGATGGGGCAGTAGGTTGTCAGGTTGTTTTTTGTCAAACACATTGACATAGTGTTGATATTTAATAGGAATCCCTGGAGCTGTTGGGGAGGTCATGGGGGTTGCGGGGTCACCTTTGGATCATCTCTTCACATCTCTGAAGGGTTGCCGGTCTCAGGTCAGCTCTAAGGAAACAGGACTGTTGATAAAACAGGGAGTCAAAGCGTACCATACCTGACCGCCAGTGGAAGCGTGGGACATGGGTAATGAGTAAGGAGATGCCAGAGAGAATTGATGAATGCAATGCACGAATTAGCCCAAACTGAAGGATTTCTTGGTGGCCTAGAAGGGTAATTACCTCTAAGGGAGCCGTCTGGTGGGTGACTGGTTTCAATTAAAGGCGTGATCTGTCTATGGGCTGCACTAACTCAGGGGATCCCCAGGTGGGGATTTTGTTTGCTCAGGCAAACTTCAGATCCATGAAATTTCCTGAGGCACCTGAGTTTGCCAGCACCTGTAGGTTGATGTTGGGATGGTACTGGAGAGGGAGTTGGAGATAAGTTAGACACGGATTGCCCATCACCAAGATACCGACAGACAAGCATTGGTCTGGGCTGCTGAGGGAAGAGGGGACTGGTGCCAGCGGGGCTGGTGCCAGCAGGACTGGCTGGAGTCAGGAGGACCATCTTTTTGCTTAGCAGCGTTTGGTCAGGAAGTCATTAATCTTGATGCATAGGTCAACAAAAACACTCAGGCCAGATGGGGATTCCACCTGTGCCAGTTCATCTTTAATATCTTTGTTTAGGCCGAGCCAGAAATGGCAACGCTGCACATCCTCATTCCATTCAGTGTCTATTACCAAGCATCTGAACTCCACTGTAGATTTAGCAATGGGCCGGCATCCCTGCCACAACACCTGAAGTGCAGACTTGACCGTATCCTCACAAGCTGAGTCATGGAAGATCACCACCATAGCTTCAACAAAGTCCTCAAATTGTCCCAGAAGTGGGCTTGACATTTTCCAGGAGCAGAGACACCTAAGCCAGGGCCTCCCAGATAAACTGGCTGATAATCAATCCAACTTGGGCTTTGTCAGTGGGGTATGACAGGTAAGGGCATGGGACCTAACACCTTTCTGGTTTTTCTGAGTGTCCCCCTCAGGGCACAGCAGTGCATTTAACTCTGTAATCATGGCTCTACTCTTCTTAATTTTTCCATCAATATCTGGAGAAGAATAGACACCCCATTAATGTATCCAGCTACTTTGATTTCTTTTTAAACAGAGAGGATAAAATGTGAACACCAAGAAAAGAACCCCCACACACTCAAAGACAGTTCTCAGGGGAAAGGAAGTTGGGAAAGAAATGGAAACATGGAAGAAACGCTGTGATATGTGGGCTTTTAAAGTTTGATTAAAATACCTGACAAGTGTTGCCTTCATGCTGACACTAAATAAACAACATTTACAACTACTCACTGTCAAGGAGAACACTGGAGAGTCAGTCACCCCAAGGCAAACACCTTTCCCCTAGCTTTTGTTTCCATGTTTGGGTTTAACCTCTTGTTTACAGACTTGAGTCAGTTTGTTGCACTGCTTCTACACTGCTCACTCCTCTTGACTGCAAAGGATTGAGACTAGATTAAAAGGCATGGGCGAGGATGCTGACTTTCATCATTTGCTTGGCTGTCACTGTGAGAAGAAATGAAACAGCATTGGCATATACAGTAATGTTCTTATTTACATTTGAGTGGTAACCTTTCCTTTCATCCTTAACAGTGTGGCAGCTTCTCCTGGGGATTTGTTATTTCAGAAATATGTAGGTTCAGGATTGAAAAAGTAAAAAAACAAACAAAAGGGGTGGGTGGAGAGGAGACTCTTCATAGGGTAAAAAGAAAAGCTTTCCTCAAGACTGAAGGGGGGGGGGGAAATACTGTCCTGTACATACATATTTAAATATGTCTGACACAGAAAATCAAATATTATTCAAGGCTAAAATAGCTCCATTTTAGCTCTCTTGTTCTCCTATTGATTCTCAACCACATTTTCAGAATATCCCAGACTGAAATAAAAGTTTCAACTACTTATGGTTAACACCCTGAATAATAATAATAAAAAACTCCACGTACACAGCTTGATATGCCAAATGGCCCTGCATGGAACAATTTCCCCTCCTAGAAAATGAATGTAAACTGGCCAACTCTTGACTCAAAATAAGCCAGAAGTAGCTTTCTGCTCTAAATTTGAAGAGATGTAAACATCTAGGGCTAAATCCTGGCCCATACTTAGCCTCTTTGTGCTGCTTTGGTATTATCAAAAGGACAGAAACCTGCCTTAGTATAGCAGTCATGAATTTCCCCAACATGGGATGGATTTTCCTAGCCTGGTTCTAGCCCACCACTTCCCAATTCTCCCATCAAGAATTAGGGAACATGAGGGGGGCATTCCATAGTGCAATGAGACATAGTAGGAGCACCCCCCTGTGCTCCAGTAATCCCAGTGATGTAAAAGCCCCTAGGAGGCAGTTAAAAATCAGTGTTATTTAGATCAGCCCTGAGGCCCAGCTGTCCAAGGGATAGGGGAATCACAAAGGTTGCGTACACGTTTGCCAGCCCCTTTGGGTTCAGCAGCAAGTTCAGTCTGATGGATCTGAGATCACAGGGCCCCACTCAGGGACACACAGATCTTTCCATGTTTCGAGAGAGCCCTTGTGGGGCATTTTCTCTGCTTGGTCTAGCAACCAATGGGACCTAGGGTGCAAGTCCCTAGTAAGCTTTTGTACTTCTAGCCATTAAATACACACCAGAAATTTGGGAGTGGAGTTTTTCAGTTATGTTATTCTATTATGCAGCAAAAATATGTCTGTTCATTTATTGCAATTAAATATATCTATTCCCATCCCTCTGGGACCATATACAAATAATATTAAAAACACAGCCATCCAGGGACCAATGTCCTAAACAGTAATAGACTCTCCCAAGCCCCAGTGTGTCCTTAGAGAAAGCTCATCTTAGTGAGCCACCCACCTACTCATTCCTTCCCACCCAAAAATCCCTGGGAGAACAAACAGGTTTTACAACAGGACCTGAAGGTCAACAGTGAAAGGCTCTGACAATTGAGGGGGAAACAAACTGCACATCTGAAAGAGCCCTTTATCTGTTACCCACATATCACACAGAGTAGAGAGCGCACTTCTGACGACTCCTGCAACCGCCAGAGGAAGAAAAGCAGGAAGGCAAAATGGCAGGTGGAGACAGATTACCAAGCAGGAGGTGGCAGCATTTTGGGGTGGGATTTTCAAAGAAAACTACAGCAGCTACTGTAGTTGCCCAACACCCACAGAAATCCAATGAGAGCTTATAGGCTCCTTACCAAATCCCAGTCTTGGTGGATTTATGCAGCACAAAGGAATTTATGTGGCAAGTAGATGAAAAGGTAAAATATGCTGCCCTCTATGTGGTCGCATAACTATTAAGCATGGGCGCCTGTACATGGCCTTTTACAATTGTAACTCTCATCTTTCTCTTAGCTCCTTACCTTCCCCACCCCCACAAATCTTACTCCGTTACCTCTTGTTGTGCTACAGCTAACTTAAATTGTAGACACCATCAGGCAGGAGCTCATCTTTTTAAGTTTCTCTGCAGATCACTGCACACATATAACACTAAAAAAAAATGATAATAATCATTTGCTGTGGGAGCTATAGTTTTTAGACAGCTCTAAGCATTAGCCAGTGTCTCTTGTTACAGCACTGAGAAGTTAAAGTTAAAGGGCATTACAGGGGAAAACTGAGGCTGAACAATTCCCCTGGCAGTCCCATTCTTTTGATGAACTTGCTTAGAGGGGTTCGTGTTCCCCAAGAACGGAGAGCATGTGGATACACTCCTAATCTTCAGGACTGAAAAGCACCACAGTTAACCTGTACTCAAATCAACATTTCTGAAGACAGCAGATCCTGACAGATTACAATGCCTGATTCGGCTATTTCCAGAAATGTGGAGTTGGCAAAGCATTGAACAGGTGTCTCAATCATGACAAGAAGTCCACAAAAGTATTTCATACAAAATTAGGTGGTGTAGTAGAATGGAGGAGATAGCTGGCCAGATACTCGGTGCAAAGAGTCTTATTTATTTCCATTTAGAATGCAACCGATCAGGCAGTCGTCTGCAACTCTGGGCACTTTTAGCGTTATTTAAAATAAAAAAACAACCAAAGCAAAGCTAGCATCAAGTTGACAGAAAAATGCCAGCAAGCCCTCCCCAGCAGAACCCAATAGGTAGGGCTTTCCCCACTAACCTGACCATTTCCCCATAAACAATACCCCCATGAGTCCCCACTGTCTTCAGATGCCTGGCTGGGCAAAAGAACAAGCCTTACCACATACCCTAAATCCCAGACTGTCTCAAACCAAGGGCAGAAGCTTGGTGAAAAATGCGCTGCAACCAGCATCTATTTAAATCATTGGATTGTGGGTGGAGCCCACCAGAAGACAAATGGCCCTGCCCTCTCAGATGAAGGAGGGGGCTCTGGACTATTGAAATCCTGGAAAGAGGTGGCATGAGCCCACCAGAATGAAAGGTCCATTCCCCCTCAGAGGAGGGGCCTCTGGACTGACAGCACTGGAGACTAAAGTCTTATGTTTATCCACACAACGGATACAGCCTGGGCAATGAGAGAGCAAGCTTCCCCACCTCCTCTTCTACAACCGATGAGAGATCTTGGGAGAGAGACAACTAAACACAAATGAGCAGTGGGGAACAGATAACGGAAGAGCAAGAGTGTGTTAGGCAAAACAACAACGGCAAGAACAGAACAGCATGAGGGAAGAGAGGGAGCGGGGGGGGAAGAGAGCAGAGCAAGAGGAAAGTAAAGGAAGGACAATAGAGAGCAAGGGAGAGTGGACAAGACACAAAAATGTTTCGTAGTTAAGATATGAAACAAGGAGGGAATGTTACCTGGTTCGTTAGAAAGAACAGGAGAAACAGGACAAGAAAGAATAAAAAAATAAATAAGAGAGAGATAGTGAAACGAAAATAACCAGAAAAGAGAGAGAGTATAAAGAGGGAAGTGGAAGAAACACGGAGAGGGAGCAAAGGAATGGGAAAATGGAAGACTAGACAAGAAAACATACTTGATCCGTTTAGGCTGGAAATATTTTATTCTATGTTTTATTTGGGACAGAGGCAAAGATTAAAAAAATACAAAAGTTAGTGACTTGAAGAGGGAAACAGAAAAGGGGCAGTAATTGGGCTCAGTTTGCCAGCTGTCATCCTGCAGGGAGATAGATTGCTCTTCCTAGCCCCAAAGATACTAGCAGCCCAACAGCTGGTCACCCAGCAAGGCATCCTGATTCCAGACAGAAAAGGTGAAAGCAGAGACATCTTTCCTTGGCATCTGCCTATTTTTGCATGCTAGCTATTCTGCATACTTAAATTAATGATCAATGTAAATAAACTCTGGATAATCATCCTCATTTAGAATTTGGTTGCCTTGTTTTAAAAAAAATAATTTTCCTTGCTCTGAGAAACATTGAAGTTGCAGGCTCGCTCTTTCCTCTTGTTTGGTGTGCATTTAGGACATACACAAAATTTAGAGTCTGGATCCTAGAGTATTGTGACCTGATATGGTACTATGTATATCTCCAGCTTGGGTCGGCTTGGGCCCTGGGGTGCCGGCCCCGGGCCCGAGCACCCCCAGCCCGCCCAGCACTGCCGGTCCCCAGCCCGGTCCCCGGCCCAGCCCTCAGCCCCCCGGCCAAGCACCCCCGGCCCGCTCGGCACCCCCCGGCCCAGCACCCCCAGCCTGCTCGGCCCCCCCCGGCCCCCGGGCCCCCGGCCGAGCATTCCCGGCCCGCTCGGCGCCCCCCGACACCGCTGGCGCTCGGCGCGCCCGGCCCCAGGCCCCGCCGGCCCCTGGCGCGCCCGGCCCCAGGCCCCGCCGGCCCCTGGCGCCCAGCGCCCGGCCCCGCCGGCCCCAGGCCCCGCCGGCCCCGCCGGCCCCAGGCCCCGCCGGCCCCACCGGCGCTCGGCAACGCCGGCCCCCAGCCCAGCACCGCCGGCCCCCAGCCCAGCACCGCCGGCCCCCATTTTCCCGGACATGTCCGGCTTTTTGGGATTTCCCCCCGGACGAGGATTTGGAGCCCAAAAAGCCGGACATGTCCGGGAAAATCTGGACGTATGGTAACCCTAACACACACACACACACACTACTAACTCTTCTTCTATGGCATGTGTTCACATGGTGGCAGGAGAGGTTCACTGGCTCCCTGCTTCGAGACTCTCTTTGAATGCTATCTATATGCTTAAGGCACCAAATTATGTGTTCAGATATCTGCACACAGCTCCCATTGACTTGAGGGCAGGGTGGATAAAAATCAATGATTTTTTTATTTAAATCCAATTTTCTTGAGTTTGTTATTTAAAATATAATACATTTTTCTTTTTAAAAATAAACCTGTTTAAAATGAAACCTGAATTTAATATAAAATATATTGAGGCCTTTATTTATTATAATCTCTTAAAACATTTAAATAAAACTAAATCTACGAGTCTCTATCAAAAACTTTGAGTTAGAGGCTGCTTTTTGATATAAAGAAAGAATCGGGAATAACATCTAACTTTTGAGGTCAAGCTTTATAAATATGGCACAGTGGGTCAGCCTAAGTATCTTAGGAGACTGTCTCATTTTCAAGAGACTTAGGAATGTAGGAACTTAAGCTCCAGGCCCTTTTACTAACGAATATTTGAAAATTTTTCCAGGCTGACCTGAAATAATCAGTTTAATTTTCTGACTACAGTTAATCCCTCTGTTTGTGAGCTGAGGGGTGAAAACATTATCTACTATCTGTTCTAATCTTTTAGTTGTAAATGTTAGACGTGTTTTGAGAAGAGAAGTTTATGTATCCAAAACTTTAAGATTGTTTTGTTTAATTTTAATTTTCTAAGTTTGATATGCTGTTTTGTGGGTTTAATTAAATTCCAGTTACTATCCTAATATCGCTTGACACAAATCATGAGCAAAAAGTGAATTATCTAGCAAATAAGCAGTCTATCAGTCACCATTTTCTAACATACTAAAAACGTACAATTAATAAGAATCTGAAAAAGTTAAGCTATATAATTGCTTAAATAAATGTATATAGTTATAGTGTACTCGCCTACATATAAATGTATATAGTTACGTAATAAAAAGAAGTATCAAATCTATATAAAAGCTCTATTTAGTTGTAAATCAGCATATTTAATGGTTATATTAATTAATGACAATGCACCCTTTCTTTAGAAAATAACCGAAGTACAAACAGAAAAGTTGATTGAAATGGATGATTTAAATTGAGGCTTTCCATTTGGTGGTTTAAATAATGATTTAAATCGCTGATTTGAATCTTCTGGATTTTAATCAATCCACCCTGCTTGGGGGGTACCTTTTTCCAGCTACATCTGGAAGAATAATTTGTCTGTGTTTTTTGTCAACTATATATATGTATATATATATTTATTATATATATTTGCCAGACCCACCGCACCATCTTGGAATGTGCTGCTACAGCTCCTCATTCCAAAGCAGCCCTTACTACAACTATGAATAGAGCTACCAAATCAGCTAAATATTTGAATTTGAGGATACAGTATAAACATGTGATATCAGCTTTCTGCCTTCAGGGAAACCCTAAAAAGAAACGCACCTTCAACCCCTGAGTTTTTACATTGCATTAGGATTCACAAAGCATTTGCGTCCTAACAACAAAACATGTCTGTGGTGTTCAGAGAACTGTAAATAATGTATTTGTACTGAAATCAAAGCTTTAGAACTGTGACAGGTATAGCAGCTTATCATATTGCCCCAAAAGTGTTTGATTAATAACAAATAATTTATTTTCCAGGCAGCTGATTTGTGTTCTATAAGTTTTATTTTGTTTTTTCTCCCACTGGAAGTAGGGGGGAGAGAAAGTGGGGATGAAGGATCTTCTGAAATTCTAATGGAGTCATTTGTATGTTTGTGAGTATCATCTACACACTCACTCTCTTCTCTTCCAAGGCCTTGTACCACCCTTCAGCTTCCAAACTGAGCAGTGGGATCGCTGTGGAGCAAACAAGGCCCTCCTTCTTCCCACTATTAAAGAAGTCTCCCTTGACAGCACTCCTAGGCTCCAGCCTGTCTTTTATAGAAACATATAATACATCGGGTTTTTTGTTTTACTTTAAGAGGAAAAAATAACAAATTATGTTGCACTTACTGAGTTCGGCAATGCTTCCCACCCGGGTAGCGAGCAAGGATTGCTCTATGGTCCTTAACTCTGATTGGCTAAACATCTGTACTTCGCCAGGCTTATTTGACCTTTGTTGGTCTTTGTGAAGGTTCAGACTGTCTGGCAGGCAGAGAACACCTAGAGTTAATAAAAGAGAGAGAAAAGAAAAGATCAATGTCATTTTAGACACTATGGACAGTTGCTGTCACAGTCAGACCTTGCTGTGTATGTTTCAAGACCATGTGTTTGGAGCTCAAAAGATATCTATGTTGTTTTTTTATAAAACAAACACATGTAATATAATTATAACACAATATTGCAGCTGAGTCAGATACTCAAAAATGTCCCTCATTAACTTTTCAGAATACCCTTAAGTCTCTCATGCTGTCATTGTCCATTCTGGGGATAACTTTTATAGGAAAGTCCAGTAGAATTGTATAGAGATGAAGTCAAGAACGTTCCAGAGAAATTAAGCAGAGGTCTATAGAAATTACTTTAAAAACAACTAAATTCAATAGAAAATTCTATCTATAGAATTCTGTAGGTTAGTATAAAAACCTCTATATAGAAAGCTTATTTTATATAAAATATTATAGGGCCTTTCTATAAGGAAAATTCCATTTCTAACTGTCAAAACAATGGACAGTATCAAGATGTCTGCAATGACATCTCGAAACGTATTGCATTTGTTCTGCAAATGTAACTCCTGGCTGTTGAACTGTTTTAAGTTTTGAACCTCTGCCTATAATGCAGAAGAAGCACAAGACTAGTTTAACTGTAATGCACTTTTTCAGGGGCAAATAAAGCCACTGTACTGTCCTACCAAATGGACTAACTCAGATATACATTCATTCAAAAACAACAGTAACATTCCGAGAGATTATCTAATCACTCAAACACATATAAGAAACAAATGTTTATCATTTGAAAATAATTTTCATACTACAGAACAGAACTTATTAAAAGCCCTAACACCTAATCTCAAACCATAGATATCAGTGACATCAAAGTGTGGTTAAGGCAGAAACAATTCTCCCTTTTTTGAGGTATGTGAACAGTGCACCATGTGCCATGATGTCAACAGTATCACATTCCATGAGGCAAATTCACCCTTGGCATAAGCAGACGCAGCTCCATTGAAGTCACCTCAACTAAAGTCACTGAAGTCAATGGAGTTGCACTTGCTTATGCCAAGGATAAATGTGGACCTATATTTGCCTGTGCAATTTGCAAAGCTCTGATGCCTCTGTGGTAAAAAGGCAGATGTTGAAAAATATGAACAAAAAATGGTGCTTGTGAAAGGTGAGGGACTGATAACCCTGCAGACCAACCAGACATTACAAAACAAGTACAGCAACAGGCACAGCCTCCCACCAGCCCACTAATGTACCCCAAAGCTTTTCTTGAGGAAGAGGGAATAATTCAGTTTCCCTGTCCCATTAGAACTTGGCCTCTCTCTGATGCGAATGCTACTAATCTAGCCAATGAACATGAACTGAGGAGCTATTTGTAAAGTGGCTACCTCTGGGACTCTTAAACAACAAACTAATTTCACAAAGGCCACCGAACAGCCATCCGAGGGTAGTGATTTTTGGCCATTGCTGACCTGAGTGGAAGTCAAGCCCGTGACCTAGAACTGAAAGACTCCATGAAAAATATCCGTAAAACAAACAAACAAAAAATAAAAATCTTTCTACCTGCTCCAGACTCTTCCTTTTTCCCTGAGCAGAGCTAGGAGGACCCGCTGCAGAGATGCCTCATACGGACCATCATTCTAGCCACACCCCTGCACAATACTGTGATATTCATAAGCACCTAATTAAGCTCATATGCACAAGATAACCAGGCACTTCATGCTCAGTAAAAGTTAACTGAAAATATCACCGTTTCACTTTTTGACGAGTTGGTAATAATAAAAATGTCTAATGTTTATACAGCACCTTTCCTCCCAAGGGGTCTGAAAGTACTTTAGAAACAATATTTAGCTCCACTGAAATGCAGCCACCTGCGTGGTGGAGAGTGGCCACAAATCAACACCCAGCATGCTGCTGAGCTGTTTGGAGAGGGGTCATTTCAGAACAAAGTCCATACTTTTATGAAAAGTGCCCTGGGTTGTTAATGGCCATGCAGACCAGAACCTCTGTTTTTAAGTCTAGTCTGAAAATAAAATGATGCCACAAAATAAAAAAATTAGGAGGGGGGCCATTTCCGTTAAATTGGCGTGCCACAGAATCATGAAATGAAGGGATGAAAAAGACTCTCTGAGTCAAGTATTCAGACATTACACATCAGGCAAAACTTTTCCCTACTTCATTCCCACATGAGTTTTATCTAACCTCCTTTTGAATGCCCGCTCCAGTGATAGTGCCTCAGTTCCCTCCATTGGTCTATTCTAGTATTAATTTAGTGGTGACTTCAGAATGGTGCAGTCTCTGCCAAAATGTGGTTGCATCAATGCTGTGTATAGCAGTTATTACTTTCCTTTGCATGAGAATCCTCTGTACAAGACATATAGCCAGAGAATGTCACTGGTTATTTTTGCAACCACATCTCATAGCACACTTAGGACTTATTTAATATTCACTGTACCCTCTAAGTCTTTCCCCCACCTTCCCATTGAGATCTGTATTCTTTATGACAATGGATTGTGATGATGATGATGATTTAAATAGTGTCAGCAGCGCACTAGATGCTTTACAGAGAAAAATGAGGAAACGACCGGTCCCTGCACCGAAGAGCTTACCATCCAAGGAGAACACAAGAAGGGGATAGGAAGCAAGAAAAGCAGTGCAACTGAACAGTGAAGTTTTGCAAGTGTCTTGTTAGTTCCAAATTGTCTTGGATTTTTCTCACCCCCCTCACCCCCAGCTTGGAATAGGTGAGTGTTTGTTAAAAAAGCCTATTGTAGAGTGGCCCTAAAATCCCGAATCAGGGAGGGGACAGACCTGATTGAAGGGGTTCAGGTTCATATCACATGGGTCTTCTTTTGTGGAAGGAAAGATGAGAGCATAGAATCTCCTTGATCAGCTGGAGAACCAGCGTACTGAATTCTTGGCAAGAGGAACCTCTGCAAGAAGGTTTTAAACGAGCCCAGAGTGGAGCACGGTCAGAGTAAGGAGGTAGGATGAAATTCTGACTCCACTGAAGTCAATGCCAAAACTCCCATTGATTTGAATGGGGACAGAATTTCACCGATAGTGCCCAGAGAGACAAATAAGGCGTATTATGAGGGAAGGACACAGGAAAGAGACACGACATAATACCAAATTGGGATCTAGGAAGTACAGTCAGAACTGATAGAAAAAGTAAAGCAATTGAATGAGAACAGGAGAAACCAAAAGAGGAGGCTTCGCAAAAGATTGGGGATACAATATTGGGATTGAAAGTCCTGTCTACACTGGCTTCAAAACAGAGTTTAAATACATTTCAAACTCAGTTCCAGAGAAACCGTGTTCAAACAACATCAACCCACAACTGACACACACAAAATATATGCTATGGTAGTTTGTTTAAACATGGTGATAGCAAGTATGGCTCTCATCCTAGTATTGTCCATGCCATAATGAGACCATACTCAGGAGCGGTATGTCACTACAGAAGAGTATGACTTGTTTAGAAGAGCAAAGTGAAAGAGTGAGACATCTGGAGCAATAGTGGGGGAAACAGAGAGAATTAAAAAGCAATAAAGAAAGGAGACAAAGAAAAGAAATAACATAAGATAAAATCAGCTTTAAAAATCCTTTTGTGATTGGCTTATTTAAATACCTGATGTACTACTCAATATTTATATTCTGTAGATGCAGAAGGCTTTGAGAAGTACAGCTTTGCTTTTTAAAATGCAGAACTGCCTGCACATTTTAATAAGTATTCTCTCTAGTGAATCCTTTCCATTTATTGAGACTATACTCTGCAGTCTTAATGGAGGTGTGTATAATTATAAAAGCAAATTTTGGAGAAAAATATCCTGCCTAAAAGAGATGTATAATTGGTCTGTTATTACAGGATAATATAGTCTATTAGCTTTTGAAAACACTAACTAGAGTGTAAACAATTCTTGTGGCATCATCAAAAAATCTTGTTACATTAAATAATGTATCATAACACTGTAGCCCTGCAAACAATCTTAAAGTGAAAATAATATACACTGATTATTTTTCCTCAGTGAAAACATACATCAATTAAATTTAGGTGGGGGAAGAAATGTTGGTTTAAATGAGCTATACAAAGAAGACTGAAATGGTTTTTAAAATTATATTATACATACAAGAGAGTGTTGTTGAGCAATTAAAGGCAAGAATCAGGAAGCAGGGATTATATTCTCAACTCCATGTCTGGCTTGCTTTGTAACCTTAGTCAACTCATTTAACCTCTCTCTGTCACAGTTTCCTTGTAAAATCCTTATTCATTAATCGGTCTGATTCATTAATGCCTGGAAAACATTTTGAGATGCTTGGATGGAAGGTGCAATAGAAAAGCAAAATGTACTGTTGTTGAAAGATTTAGCAAACTGTAAGACATATATCAGAGGGGTAGCTGTGTTAGTTTGGATCTGTAAAAAGCAACAGAGAGTCCTGTGGCACCTTTAAGACTTACAGATGTATTGGAGCATAAGCTTTCGTGGGTGAATACCTACTTCGTCAGATGCATGTAAGACATATAGTTTCAGAAGGCTCTACTTTGGTTTGAGATTAGCCAAGATATGCAACAGCGAAATATTTGATATTTACACTGCCAGTTTAGAAACTGAAATTGACCACAGTGGGGAACATATGGAGTGGATGGTAGCTCACTGCACCTGGGGACCCACCAAACAGGCAGTAGTGAGAGAGCAGTGGAGGTAGAAAGGAGCAGGGCAACTTCCATACACTGCTATATGCTCTCCAGGGGTCCAAGCAGAAACAGGCCTTTGATGCTGCACCACAAACACCCTTAGGGGAATTTGTATGCAGCCATTGCTGAGAGTGAAAACAATGTATATCTCCTGAGCTGTGATATCTTGGAGAATGGGGGAGCCATACCCACGTCCTTCAGACAGATGTTTCTGCCTTTTCTGTGGATATCCCAAGATACATGTGAATCTCAGGACACCTGTGGAATATGGGGGCTGAATCCCCTGCCCATTACTTAGGGAAGGGGGCTTCATTCCACACGTACCTTTCTACATTAATATAATAAAAGATCGTATTTCCACAATCCCCTACCTATGAACACTGAAATTTCACTCCATTTTGTTAAGCATGTATCAGGAATTCTGAGACATCTTCAACAAAATTTCCACTCTCATCTCATATACCTATGCAAGCACATCACAAGTGGAGCGTTGGCAGATTGTATGCAGTCTAGTTGTAGCTGTGTCAGTCCCAGGATATTAGAGAGACAAGGTGGGTGAGGTAATATCTTTTATTGGACCAACTTCTGTTGGTTGAGAGGGACCAGCTTTCAAGCTACATAGAGCTCTTCTGGGAGACTGTTAGTTTTATTGTTTAACATAATCCAGTACATATGCACAGAGTGCATTTTGTAAACACTTATAATTTTACCAGATCAAATCTGTTTTTCACCATTTATCTAAAGGCAAATCTATGACCTACACACTATGAATACACCAGCTTTCAAGTTTCCATCATCTTCCCTAGGAGCTGTTTAAAGAAAAGTCACAAAAATGTGACATTATTTGACAGGCGGTGTCTGGTGCAGTGAAGCAAAGATTGGTATAATTTTCACTCTCTGTTAAATGGCACTAGACTAGGGAGACTGTGAATAGAAACTGCATGCAGTTCTTGGTATCACAGTACCAGAAAAACATTGATGAACTGAAGGGAATTTTGAGAAGGGGAACAAAGTGGTTAGTAGGCTGTAGGCATTGGCTTATGCAGAAAGATTACAAGAACTAAGGCCTTCCAATATATAGTCTGGCTATGTGATGACTAAAGACAACCTCGTAACCTATCTACAAGTATTGGAAGAGCATAAACACCAAAGAGGGAAAGGAATATTTAGAATAGTCCTCATCAATATAACTATGAATAATAATATGAAACCACACAAGGACAATTTAAGTTAAACATCAGGAAATATTTCCTAACAATAAGGCCTAAGATACAGTGAGTTAGTGGAATTTTTGTTGCTTGAGTCATTCAAAATTACGAAGAACATGATAACAATTTGTTATTGTAGGGAACAGCCCTGTCAGCTGCTGCTAGGAGGATTAGATGATTTAATAGGTTTTTTTAAAATGTGTAATTTCATTCATTCATTACCATCAATCCCCTAGAATGACCGACCATGACAGATGATTTCCTGTTTAATGACTGTGATGTGTGTGAAGCAGAAAAACAACTATGCTGATAAGGCATATTTCCTAAACAAGTAAATATAAAGTAAAGTCTGGTCTGCTGTTTAACTAGCAACAGACTAAGCATGACTTGGAAGGGACATGCTACACTCCCTTTCTTGTGAACTACTTAACCTCTGCTGCCAACATCATTTTGGACTTTTTCAAACAAGCAGAGACTGAGTATTTTCTTTACAAATGTATGACAGTGAAATAAACTCTGTATGTTGCAACCATCCCCCTACTGCACATGCATACATAATGCATTTTTATGGGATTTTTAAAATATCTGCCAAGTACCTAGTGTCTGAAATGATCCTTTTAACAAGGTATTACACTGGTCTAAAATTTTTGAGAAGTCGTCTGCTTCAGAGTTAAAATGTGCTATTTATTATGTATTTTGATGTGTTGAATTCAAATATGACAATTAAAACAACTGATTGGCTACTGTTTCTAAGATATGTAAGTTTTTACATTTGATGTCTATGTATATTGTGTAGATAGTAAAGTTTTAATCATAAATTGTAAACCTAGGTCTTTTCATGTGTTTATGCTTGCTTTACATGATAATATTTCACCTGTCCTGTTTATGTAACACTTTAAAAATCAGCAAAAGGATTTTATAATCAAAGCATAATAAATCAAATTTATTATGAAACAAAAGGCAAAAAACTATTATGTACATAGTTTAGTCCTATTCAGTGTCTACTCGGCGCTTCTTGGCTTGTCTCTTGTATTCATTAAATGGAGCATCTCTTGTCACTGTCCAGCAATAGTCTGCAAGCATTGATGGGCTCCATTTGCCCTGATAGCGTTTCTCCATTGATGCAATGTCCTGGTGAAATCGCTCGTCGTGCTCGTCACTCACTGCTCCGCAGTTTAGTGGAAAAAAATCTAGATGAGAGTGCAAAAAATGTATCTTTAGTGACATGTTGCAACCAAGGCTTTTGTATGCCTTGAGGAGGTTTTCCAACAACAACCTGTAGTTGTCTGCCTTGTTGTTTCCGAGAAAATTTATTGCCACTAACTGGAAGGCTTTCCATGCCGTCTTTTCCTTGCCACGCAGTGCGTGGTCAAATGCATCATCTCGAAGAAGTTCACGAATCTGAGGACCAAGAAAGACACCTTCCTTTATCTTAGCTTCACTTAACCTTGGAAATTTTCCACGGAGGTACTTGAAAGCTGCTTGTGTTTTGTCAATGGCCTTGACAAAGTTCTTCATCAGACCCAGCTTGATATGTAAGGGTGGTAACAAAATCTTTCTTGAGTCAACAAGTGGTGGATGCTGAACACTTTTCCTCCCAGGCTCCAATGACTGTCGGAGTGGCCAATCTTTCTTGATGTAGTGGGAATCTCTTGCACGACTATCCCATTCGCAGAGAAAACAGTAGTACTTTGTGTATCCAGTCTGCAGACCAAGCAAGAGAGCAACAACCTTCAAATCGCCACAAAGCTGCCACTGATGTTGGTCATAGTTTATGCACCTCAAAAGTTGTTTCATGTTGTCATAGGTTTCCTTCATATGGACTGCATGACCAACTGGAATTGATGGCAGAACATTGCCATTATGCAGTAAAACAGCTTTAAGACTCGTCTTCGATGAATCAATGAACAGTCTCCACTCATCTGGATCGTGAACGATATTGAGGGCTGCCATCACACCATCGATGTTGTTGCAGGCTACAAGATCACCTTCCATGAAGAAGAATGGTAACGGAACAGGGAAACCCTAACATCGCCTGCCAGGAGATTCCACTGCTGTAGTCTGGAGCCCAACAGCTCTGCCTTACTCTTGAGTAGTTCCAAATCCCTGACAAGGTCATTCAGTTCACCTTGTGTTATGAGGTGTGGTTCAGAGGAGGAGGATGGGAGAAAATGTGGGTCCTGTGAGATTGATGGTTCAGGACCAAAAGTTTCATCCTCTTCCTCGTCTGACTCAAGTGAGAATGATTCTGGTGCATCAGGAACCGGCAGTCCTTCTCCGTGGGGTACTGGGCGTATAGGTGATGGAATGTTTGGATAATGCACAGTCCATTTTTTCTTCTTTGACACACCTTTCCCAACTGGAGGCACCATGCAGAAGTAACAATTGCTGGTATGATCTGTTGGCTCTCTCCAAATCATTGGCACTGCAAAAGGCATAGATTTCTTTTTCCTGTTCAACCACTGGGGAAGATTTGTTGCACAAGTGTTGCAGCATATGTGTGGGGCCCACCTCTTGTCCTGATCTCCAATTTTGCAGCCAAAATAAAGGTGATAGGCTTTCTTAACCATAGTGGTTATACTGCGCTTTTGTGATGCAAAAGTCACTTCACCACAAATATAGCAGAAGTTATCTGCACTGTTCACACAAGTAAGAGGCATCTCTGCTCACTTTGGCTAAACAGAAATGTGTCCCTTTGCAAAATCAAACACTGACAAATAAGAGAGCACGACACTGTATGATTTCTAGAGCTGATATAGGGCAATTTGTTCAGCAGAGTGATGTAAGCTTCGTTATGATTGCATCATCCATGACTTCTAGGAATAACATGATGCAATTCATATCATGTATGACGCAATACCAGTTTCAGTTTGCTTCATTTATTGTTTTGCCTAAAAAGCAAGTACTGTCCAAACCCAGTCATAGATTTATTCATAGATCCAGTCAAAGATGTATTTTAGTCATTTCTAGTTTAAATTGAGATCCCTTCCCTTTATAACTCACTTATCCTCCGCCATTCCCAAGTCAAGGGTCGTATATACTCACCCAATAGCATATCTTAAAAACTAGAGCCAATCAACAATTTTAAGCATCATTTTCGTTCTCAGTGACCCAGAATTAGTAAAGTTTGACTACATTTATTTCAGAAGCATTTTGGCTGTAGAGCAGTGTTATAAATATATTTTTATACCTGTGAAATGCTCATCATAAGATTTTTTTCCATTATTTTCTATGTGTTCCTTTATTCATCTAGGTGTATTTGGCTGTTTGGCATAGGCATTGTTCGTGGGATCCCTCGACTCCACATGACCATAGTTTCAGTTCTGCTGGGGTCTACTCAGCCTTTCTTTATTCCAAGGTAGCTACAAGGAAATACCATGCAGTTTGCCGGGTGAAAACGTTTCACCCTTAAAAAAAATTAAGTTTCTTTCTGCTCTGCATTATCATTAGACTATATGGCACTTTTCACAACAGGAGAAGTGGAGTCTTTGACCAAATTTTTTCCTTCCACTTTTGGGCATCTTCAACTGTTGTATGTCTGTGAGAAATACATAACAGAACAAATACATGAGGCTCAGTTGAATTGTTGGCCACTTCCAAACTGCAACCAAATGCAGTCCGTACATTCCAAAGGTGTCCATCATGTGAGCAGATGAAATAGGATCATGAAGAGTGTGATGATAATTCTGTGGTCCACAGAACAGTCATGCCAGAATGCACCTGAGTGTATTATATATATGGACACACTTATAGGTATTCAAACACATAAAACATTTAAACTTACAAAGACAGGTGTAAATGATCGACTGGGAGGTGACAGGACAGTTGTGGGAAGGTAGATTCTTATTGTATGATTTATAAAGCACCTTTTACCTACACCAAGGTGCTGTACAAAGTACTGTAGGCATCACACAATGCAATAAATGTAAAAGAATTAAAGAAAACAAAATGCTTCATTCATACTTTTAAAATATTGAGCCATCGGTACTGAAATTTTGTGGAAGGGACTTCCACACCAGCTTGAAGTCAGATGTGCAAGGGCCTTGTACCTGAACAATGCACAGTGCACTGATGGAAAAGCAATTTATAGTACGTGTTTAGGTAGGCTAGGATCTTTACTAAGAAGGAGTTAAATACTGTTAAAAAATTCTGATTGACTTGAGCAGAAATCACTTGTTAATATCATGGATTTGTTGGTCCAGGCCTCTGATAGGGATAGCTAAAATTAATCAGTTCTGTCCCTACTACTAAGTGTCAGCACATATCTGGTAGAATTCTTACAACTAAGAGTTTAAGGCCAGAAGGGACCACCAGATCACCTAGTCTAACCTTAGTCAGGCCACCAACACCACCCAGCACCTATACACTAAACCCAGCAACCAAAATTAGAACAAAGTATTATAGTCCACAGGAGACTAAACTACTGTGCCACAGGCAGAGAATAGCAGGGACCAAGGCACACCAACGCCAGAGGCCTCTGCAATGGCAGTGAATTGATTAAGTAAGAGATATCCATATTCTCCTGGTGAGTGACACTCCTGCCCCCTCCCGCCCCCCGATCTGACTTGGGGGAAAATTCCTTCCCAGACCCAGTTCCACATAAAGTGATCAGTTACACACCCTCAGCATGTGAGCAAGAACCAGACAGCCAAGCACCTTATGTAACCACTGAATAAAAATGTATAAAAAGAAAAGTTTCATAATATCTCTAGGACTATTTCAGACTCGGTGGTCAAAAAATGGTTAACCAAAACCTCATTTTTACAAAATAATGTAAATGCAATGGAGCTGATTTAAAAAAATCCCAACAAAACGATACTGTACTATATATTTGCTAACCTAATGGCTACCAATGTAATTGATCAAAGATTTTTTTTTAAGAAGACATTTAACTTGTTCTCTTTGATCCTTGCAGAGTTTCTTTGCAAAGTTCTCATTTCTAAGCTCTGGATTTTACAACATACAGAGACGCAATTTTATTCTTCAAAAAAACTAATTTATTTTCTGAAAATTATACCAGCAATTTTTTCCAGCCAGTAAAAGTTGCACTTACATATTTACTTTTGCAATGGTAAAAGGTTAAATCTGGTTATATACAAAGTCAAATATATAACCAGATTTGACCTTCTACATATAGCGATAAAGCTAGATTGACCTTTTTACACTCATCTCTCTCTCTATATATTACACTCGAAAAACTATGTCCAAAGAACATTAAGGTTGCAAAGTCAAAAGTTAGGAAATCCCAGAATTAAGGCTGCCTGTGCACCATTAATTCAACCCCCTCCTACGTATGTATCATGATACAGTCCTTAATTACATGATAACATACTATTTTTTACATAGGACCCCTGTCTCATTCAGCACACAAATGGTGCTCAAATAATGAACAGCTATTCAATATTATGTTTTCTCCTCACTCTTCAACATGTGGCCCTGGGCCTTATTTACTGCACACTGCTCAAACCTTGCTCTGAAGTCAAAATTACTCATTTCCTCATGGGCTTTTCTATGGCGCTCATCACTACAGTATCTGAGTGCTTCACAAACATTAGTTAATTTTTTTTTCACATCACCTCTGTGAGATGAGGGGTGGTATTATCCCCATTTTACAGATGGGGAACTGAGGCACAAAGAAATTAAGGTTAAAAAGTTTCCACTAATTTTGAGTGCACAATTTCAGACCCCTAAGCCTGATTTTTCAGAGTACTAAGCACTGCATAGCTCTGTGTGTTCATAGCACAGCCCCCACTAACTTCAGCTGCAGTTGCGAGTGCTCAGCACTTCTGCACATCAGACCTCAGGGTCTCAAGTTGGATACCCAGGAAATGAGAAAACACACATGTGTCTGACGAAGTGGGTATTCACCCACAAAAGCTTATGCTCCAATACGTCTGTTAGTCTATAAGGTGCCACAGGACTCTTTGTCGCTTTTTACACAATCTGTGATCACCTGTCAAAAGTCTGGTTTAAGTGACTTGACTAGCATCACATAGGAGCTCTGTGGCAGACACAGTGATAGAATCCAATTCCCAGAGCAGCATTCAACTACCTTACTGAATCACCTGCCTCATTCACTACTAGGCAGGCCATTTGTCCGGTTTTAAGATGGACAGTTCTGTTTTGTTTGGTTTGTTCCCTGTCCGGTACTGATACAAAATCAGACATAGTTTTGTCCAGAATCACATGCAGACGATGCCATGGTTCACAGCATGCTGCTTTGCCCCCACTGGCATTAACTCACACACAGTGTGTGCGCAAGAGCACGCTGGCAAGGGCAGGATGGCACGCTCTGCAAAATGGCACATGGTAAACTGACAGGGGCAGGGTCATATAGGCGGGGACAGAGACAACCAATTGGATGTGTCTTGCATTCTGGGGATGCGTCAGTGGCCACCCTGTTCACTATACACCTTCTAACTTCTGCAACAAATGAAGCAGGGATCCCACAGACAACAGTCTCCTTTACTACGCAACCGCGATTCACCCCCAGAGTAGGTCCATCCTGTGCACTGAATGAGGTAAGGGTCCTGTGGGGGAAAAATTAGTATGTGTTAATGCTGTTAAGGACTGCATCAGAATGCACACTCACAAGGGGGCCAAATTAAGACACCTTAATTTTGGCATTTCCTAACTTTTCACTGCTTTACATTAAAAGAACATTAAGTGTGCAAAGTTAGGGTTTTGTGTTTGTGTAATTCCCTAGGTTTTTAAAAAGGCAAACTGAAAAAACAGAAATTCTATCATGTAATATTACACTGACACCCACATGGTTCATTAGCAGGGTTGGAACCTTTAAATCCACGGCACACACCTCTGCCACTTGAGCTAACGGAGTAACTGATAGCCGTTGAAGGTTGTTGTCCTCCCTGTGGAACAGCAATAATGGGGGTTGAGAGACTCACTTTGTCAAATTTTGTCAGGTTTCACAGATATTTGCTGACAGAAGAGGAATGGTGAAGATTCAGGAATCTTGGTTTCCATTCCAGGCTCTGGGGAGGAATGTGCTCTAGTTGACACAGATCCTTCTGCCCCCTCCTTGCCAACCTCTCTTCCCCCAGCGCCTCATCCCAGTCCAATTCTCCTCACCTGCCTGTCCCAGTCTACACTCCTAAGATTTCTCTTCCCAGTCTCCTTGCCCAGTCAATCCTACTCTCCCCCTCTGGGCTCTTAATCTGACCTGTCTCTTCCCTTCCTCCCAGCATCCAGTCATCCCCACTGCTTGTTTCCCTCCCTCATGGGCTCCCAGTCTCAGTCTCCCTCATTAGGATCCTCATCCAACCTCAGTCTCCACTGTCTCCCACACCCTCCCTGGATCCCTGTCCTACTCTCTTTGTTGAGCCATTCCTAGATTCCCCCCCCCCCCCCCCATATCCTGATTCCTCATCAGCTCTATCTTCCCTTCCTCGCAGCTTTTGTTCCCCTCCACTTGTTCCAAATCCCAGTCTCCAGTCTCTCCTGTCTCAAATCTCAGTCACGGTTTCTCACTCTCCTATTTCAGTCCCAATCTACTCTTTTTTTCTCCCTCTGTCTGGCTCTTGTCTCCTCTGCATTCAAATTAGATGGCTTCCTCCTCTAGGCTGCCTGGATCCAGGAGGGAGGATCAGTGAAAGCACAGGAGAGACAAGCTCCCTGTTCTCAGCTCCAGGGCCCGACCACAGCATGGCCTAGAGTAGCCATTGCAGGGAAAGTCCAGCTTTGTCTCTATAGCCCTGGGCTGGAACATGCTCAGTTGCTCTTTAGGGATGCCCTATGCACATTCAAATCATATGCAGGAGTTGTGAGGGGATGGAGCATGTTCTTCAGTATGCACAAAACCTTCAGGTATTTTAGTTACTAAGCTCTAAGAAGTCTCTACTGAGCATGTGCAAACTGAGATTTGCCAAAGACTTATATTGAGGACAAACTTGGGCAGATTTTCACAGGAACAGCAAAAGGCACATCCGTGACACAAAGGCCACCCCCCTGCCCAAGCTCCAAAGCATAGGGGAGGGAGATGTGCTAGAATGTCTCAAAGAAAAGGTTGCCAGAACTTTTTTAATATTGCAAAACAACATATTTGTTCCCTAGCCTTGCTCTTGGAAACGGCTGAATCATTGAGGCAGACACCCAGTAAGGAAAACGTCAGCCAAACTTTAACCATTTGGGATAAGTTACAAGATCTGCAAATAGGGTTTTATAATGGGAAGTGTCAGGCAACCTGAATAATAGATAGTGCTACCAGCTCTGCCTCTAGTACTTATAGAAAAGGTCCCACTGGATTTCACATTGTTTTGTTAAGAATGGGAAAGGGCTGGTGAACCGCACTCTCTGAATCCAATTCAAATGTAAGTTTATACTGTAATTTTAAAAAGCTACTTCTACGAGGTAGTAATTAGAAATGGGCAAGTTGATTATTGAAATGAATACAGATTGATAAAGATTAGTTATGTCATATTGAATAGAGATATTAGAGATGGACTAAAATCAAAACCGCAAATACAAAGATCTCCTAACTTTGGAAAGGTTTAAACAATAAGAGTCATTGCACAAGGTAAATTCACAGGAGATACATATCATCTGCTTCCTCCTTCTTGAGGGTCAGAATAGATCTTCAGGTTAGGGTCACCAGGCTCTTAGAGCCTTGTCTATGGTGGTATTCAATCTGTGATTCCTTTGCTGATTTCAACAGGAAAAGGGACATTGCATTATCACTTTGTTCTCTTCATGAGGGGTACTTGGTCTCAGGAACTTGAGAAGCTCTAACTCATTGTTCAATGGCACTTCTTCTATTGCCATGATGGATATACGTCCAAACTTTTTGGTCTGAACAAAATCTTATGCCTGCAGCTAACCAAGCCTAAGACTTGGCCCGGAACTCTCTCCCTGATGTAGGCTATTAAAACGGTTTCTATAATTAATTAAAGCTGTACTTATTCCAATTATATGCTCTGTGATGGGCATAAGAAATTGGTATCTATCCTACATTTCTTAGTGGCAATCATTCTAAAGTATAGGGAACTATAAAAACTATAAGAGTAAAAAGGTTAGAGTATTTGAAGAGGACAAGGGTTCAAAAAGGATTAATTTTCTGTCAGTGTAAAACATACAGTTGAAACCCTGCAGAAATCTTAATTACAATGCATAACACTACAGGAATGACAGGAATTCTGAGCAAGTTTTAATTGTGTCAGCTGAATGTCATGGGCAAAATGAATCAATTATGGGGTTCATTTTGACTTCTAAAATAAAACTAAAGTCCTAAGTAATTATTATGAATTTCTTTCAGTGAAAATCCAGAGTTCCCCAATCTAAATCAAGCTCACAAATTCATGGGCTCCAGTCCTGGCAGTACACTTCTTTTGACCTTGGAGAAAAGCAGGCTGGCAACTATCTTTGAGCTTAATTAAGAAATTAACCCATTAAAATTTTTCCAACAAATCACTTTATTTTATTTGGAATTTAGTTTGAAACCAAACTAGTTTTTCTTCTGTTCAGCATTCCCCAGAATGTGCCTACGTTGGGGAGCTGTAACTTTCCTTTGATTTTTAAAATTTGCCCAGAAATACTAAATCTGGATTGTGTTACGTAACCGGCAATCCTATTGGGTTCACACGATTTGTGGCTGATGGCGTCACAGACTGATGGCTGCAGCATCACAGTGCACATAACATTGCATCCTGCAGAATACTATGGTATGATGGTGACATACAGTACACAAATAATAAAACATAACAGTGGTTGTCCCTCAGAATCACCAAAAGAACAGACTGTGCCTGAATTATGATGTGACACCCTTTCCCGCCCTTTTTATTTATTTATTTTACACCTGAAGACTCCCCCAGTTACAGATGTAAATTCATCTCTAACAGAGCTCTGTTTATGTGCCTTTTATTCAGCTGTTCATTTACAGTGAACTACACTGTGCCACAGTGCTCTGGGAACATCCTTGATTGACATCCTTGATAGACAGGCCTCTGAAAGCTCCACCATATGACCAATCGTACAGTACCAGATACACTGGTGATTAACAGACTATCAAGTACATCAATACAATCCCCTTGGTTTTGTTCTTTTAAGACTTCGTTTTATCATATTCAGGGACAGAAATATACTGCCACTCTGACTGAGGCATAATTAGCGAGAAGAGATAAACTGTTCATTAGCACGAGAACTGATACAATCTTCTCCTATATCATTATAAAAGTAATATAGAGATAATAAAATTCCATTTTGTATCTGGACCAGCCTCTTTGCCATAAGGTTTGCATAAGGTAGCAAATTATGTTTCTTCTGAGCCAAATTCATAGTTAACTATGTACTTAGCTGAATAGGTATGGATTCAAACATATGCTTAAATGGTTTGCTTAAATGGTGCCGTGGAAAGGTGTTCCTAACTTTTAAAGCACTAGAAATACTTTCCCCTACTTCCCACAGTTCTGTAATGGCACTACATCACACTACGATGGACACTATAATCCAGATTGAAATGCATCTCTCCCACCTCCAATGTGACAACTAGGAATCTGTGCTTAATGGAGTGAACTGATCTTAGCTTGGACCTGGGAACTAATATTTCGGGTATCACTGAAACATAGTTAAGGGCTTCAAACTTCTTATTGTACCTGGCTAGTAGCTTCCCCCGGTTATTTTCATCCTTGTCCAAAAATTACTGGCAAAGGTGGTGGTATTCATTGTTATTTTTAGATGCACCCTGAGCACATCTGGGGACGGACATATTTCAGCAGGCTATTTTTACTTACTTGCTTTATATTTTCTTCACCTACTGCAGCATTTCAGAGAAAGCTAATATAGGTCCTGGACGTAAGCCTCCTTCCTAATAATCTATACTTAGTTTATGGAGACTGTCTCCTACAATTACTGCCCTAGGGCTTCAGTACTGACATAAAAATGTGACCCTATACTGCTCTTTCCAGCTCTGCATAAGGGATAACTACCTCGAACTGAGACTGAGGTTAGCATCAGCTGATGGAGTGAACAAATAATGTATATCACTTTCATCTCAAAATGATTCAAAAGGATATTGTATAAGAATGTTGGGGGCTAGGAGGACTATTTAATCTGGAGTTAGACTTACTTCTGCCAGAAAACCCTTGAGAACATTGTAGTTTTCTCACAAACACAAACATGGAAATTAAGGTTTTAGCTTTATTTATATTCCCCATAGAAAATTAAAAGTTGTACAAGTCCACATTTAAGGTCCCTCCAGATCATCTAAACTCTGCTCCCATGGTGCTACTGTAAGGACAACTAGAACATATGAAAGAACCTTGTCTTATCCTTCCATTTGAGGCTAAGGAGGTGAGTTGAATACTGGGCTTTTCTGCTTTACCTACGGTGGGATAATACTGCATCTCACAAAGTTAAAGGGAGAATGGAGTAAAAAAAAAATGTCGTGGGATGGTCAGTTTTATGGTTTATATGAGAGATGGCAGCTCAAGCAGCACAGTGAGGGATTTAGTCCGCACTGACTCAGAAAAGAGGGCACTATCTACTGAACCTGCAAAACCACCTTCCTGCAGCACCTTGGAGAAAAAACTAATTTTTCAAGGTCCACATCCGTTATAATATAAGCATGTACTTCACATACATTAAAATATTTGATCTTCCAAGTCAGTTGCAGAGGAACAAAATTCTGGACTGTGTAAATCATGGGAAAAAGTAAAGGGAAAATGTGGCTAATAGAGGTAATGCTTGAAGAACGAAGGAGAAATGTGGATAAAACATTTTGGGATGTTTTTAGAACATGGTAAATATACAATATGAACTAGAGGTTTTCATGCATGAGTGCAATTATGACTGAAATGGTATTATAGAAGCAAATAACTGAAGTGCCAGCAGAGCAATAGGATTTAGAAAGGAAAGATAAGGAGATGGTGTACTGCTTTCTATCAAAAGTATGTACACAATTAGCGTAAGCTGACGTGGACAGTGGAAATAGCGAAAACATATGGGGTAAGATGAAGGAGAAATATTCCTCTGACACACCCACCCTCTGCACATTTAGGGAAGAAATGGGATGGTGGGCGAGGATGCAATGGGGCTAATGTGGTCGTCTTGTCATCATTAGTGTTTGGTGGGTTTGTGTAGCAGTGTTGCATATAGGCACTTCTGTAAGATGAATGTTACCATTTGATATGGAAATAATTCTGGTTTTAATTATGTACAGAGCCTTGAATTAAGCTAGGCACTACTCAAGATAAACAAATAAATAAATATGGAACCTGAGAGGGTGGGGGAGTTTTAGAGTACCCAATGCTGGAGCAGTGAAATATGAGGTACTTATGGGACAGCTATTAATAATGTCACAATATAAATAATTTATAAAAGAGGGAACTTTAATTATGAAAATACGGTACAAAAATCCATAAAACAAGAAACGTATGCTCAGAGAAGCATTTAGACTAAGTGGAGTTATGGACACTTTTGTCACCCCTCAGTGGGACTACAGCACTGCAATATTCCTGGGGCGTGAAGCTTTCAGCACCTAGGAAATTCCAGATGGTACAGAACACTGCAGTGCATCTCCTCAGCAACAGAGGCTACTGCAAACTCATTACATTTGTCCTCGACCCTCCACACTGGCTTCCCATAGAATATCGAATCAAGTCCAAATTCTCTGCCTTTATATTTAAAGCACTCCATAGACTGGGCCCAGGAGATCTAAAAGTTTGCCTATGGTTTTGGGATGAAGAGTGTGGTTGACAAATACCCTTCTTTGGTGCAATGGAACTCTCTACAATAAGGGCAAAGCTTGTCTGTGTGAGAGACAGAACTTGCTCGGGGGCCAGTCTGAGACTGTGGAATGAATTTCCCCTGAAACTATGGACCACCACAACCGTCACCACTTTCCACTCCATGTGCCAGGCACATTTCTTTGACCTTTCCTTCTCTAACATAAATATACGGCAACAGGTTTATATTTAAAAAAAAAATCCTTCCCAAAACAAGACATGCCACTACACACTTTTCTCTCCTTGGGAAAGGATGAGAGAAGAAACAGATGTTAGTCATGTTGCTTAATGCGCTGCAGGAAGGTGCCCAGATACCATGGTGATGAGAGCAGTATAAGAACCGATAATTCCTTTTTTTCTATAGGATGGAGGAATTGACAAGAGGTTCTACAAATGCAGATCAGAATACCAGGTGGAAATAAAGGTTACAGAGATGCATAGCCACACCTGAGTCAGATCTTCAGATCTGGGGAACATGTGTGGTTCTTTGGCAGTGTTATGTGCTGGGGTTTGTAGTTTGTGGTAGTCAAAGTCCATTGTAACAACTGAGCCAGTTCACTTAAGTTCGTTTGTACATTGTGCTGGTGAAAGCAGCTGTGTATTTCGGTGATAGTACTTTGGTTTTGTTAGCCTGTTAATTTAAATGGGTGCATTATTTGTGGTGGTTTGTTAAGTGCATTGGTGGTGATGTTTTATTGCAAAGGGACTAAAATGTTATTGCAAATAACTGCCATATAATGAGATGTATTATTATAATAAAGGAAACAACATTGCAACAATACTTAGCACTTACATAGCACTATACATCTTCAAAGCAATTAACAAATATTAAGTAATTAATCTCCACAATACCCCTGTGATGTAGGTAAGTTGTATGAGCCCCACACTTGGAGCCTGGAGATCTAAAACAGAGAGCTAAGCATTTGTGGCCTTGAACAAGAGAGGGAATCAGTGTCAACACTGGGATCAGAACTCAGGATTTCCTTATTCCTGGTTCTGGCTTTTAACCACTAGATCCAACCTCCTCCTCTATAATGTGAGGGAAATAGTCGGTAATACAAACTGGGATCCTGCACTCCTTGGAAAATCAACAGAGAGGCAGCAGAGGAAATTAAAAAACACAAAATGCTGAAAGCCCAAAAGTTAATAGTAAAAAGGTGCAGCTAATACACATTTTAAAACATAGATTAAGTGAGGGCTAGTGAAAAAATTGAGGCTTGATTCTGATCCCACATATAGTGGTTTTACAACAGTATAATTGAATTGACATCAGTGGAGTTATTCATGATTTTCACTGAGTGAAATGAGAATCAGGCCCCAACACAACAACAGGGAATTGAGAGGAATAAGGAATGATTTTTTTTTCTGATCCATTGTAGAAATATGCTCCTTGTCTAAGTGTAGGCATTTTCTTTTCTACGTAATGATAGTCTTTTTTTTCTAAAGTAAGAGGAAATGCAGCCTAGTAGTTAGAGCAGGGGACTGGAGACAGGACTGCCAACTTCTGTTCCCAGTTCTGTCAATAAATTCGTCAAGCGAGTCATTTGACCTCCGAGTACCTCAGTTTATTCATATGCAAGATAGGAATGTCATGTGGCTTACTTCATTAACATTTGGAAAATAGCTTGAGAACCTCTGATGAAAAGCGCTATACAATATGAACAGCACCCAAAGTAGTAGTAGTAGTAGTAATAATAAAGTAACTCTCAGAAAAATTATTGAAGGTGAAAGGTCTCAGCGTGAGGTTAGTCTACTTAAACACAAGAAGGTGACCTGGACCAGGTAACAGAAAAGCACACTCCCCTACTGGGTACTTTTCAAAGGCAGCTCTACTGAACAGAGGTAAAAATGAAGGACTCTTACAAAATATTTCCCCCACAACAATAAAGACCTTAGTAAGTCCGGATATGTAATATTTCAATTCTTCCAACTGTGCCTTGTGTAAAAAAAAGTTTTTAAAAAATAAAATATTCATCAAAGCAAATGTGTAAAATGAAAATACATTTTTAGATCAATGTAAAAGTTATTTATTGAAGAACTCATAGAACAGACTGTGCTACCTGAAAAAAAGCCAATAAAAAGGAAAGAGAAAAAATTTATAAAAGCAGAGTTTAAGCAGTATAGTGCAAATATTCAAACAGAGTGAAAAGTTATCAAGAAGCTTTAGTAGAACTGTTTAATAGAGTTAAGGGTACCTTAAAACAAGAAGCAATTTCTTTAAGTTCTCCTTATTTCTTACTAGTTTATTCTAATTTTTCAATCATTCCACCTGTTTGGGTTTCCTAGTGTTGAAAGAGAAGTACCTGCACCATCTGGTGACTCAAACACACCAAAGTAGCAGCCAGACGGTAGCTAGTTTTAATTGGCATATGTGCACTGAAGTCAATTGAGCTATGCTGATTTCCATCAGCTGAGTATCTGGCCCTATGAGTGCAATACAGAGCATGTGAGGTACTGGCTGGCATAGAGGTGTGCTGCTGCCTGCTCTTGGATAAAATATCAGACAGCCGTATGCGATCATGCTCCTCTCCCACTGCTGTAGAATACATGCATTATGAATACGGCTGTCGATTAATCGCAGTTAACTCGCACTGTTAAACAATAGAAAACCAATTGAAATTTATTATTTTGGATGTTTTTCTACATTTTCAAATATATCTATTTCAATTACACAGAATACAAAGTGTACAGTGCTCACTTTATATTATTTTTATTACAAATATTTGCACTGTAAAAATGATAAATAAAAGAAACAGTATTTTTCAATTCACCTCATACAAGTACTGTAGTGTAATCTCTTTATAGCGAAAGTGTAATTTACAAATGTAGATTTTTTTTGTTATGTAACTGCACTCAAAAACAAAACAATGTAAAACTTTAGAGCTTACAAGTCCACTCAGTCCTACTTCTTGTTCAGCCAATCGTTAAGATAAACAAGTTTGTTTACATTTATGGGAGATAATGCTGCCCGCTTCTTATTTACAACGTCACCTGAAAGTGAGAACAGGCGTTTGCATGGCACTTTTGTAGCTGGTGTAAGCGGGGGAATGGTCCCGCTATTGTGGGGAACTTTCCTGGCTTCTGCACTACCGCGGTGAAATGGGCTAGCAGAAGGATCTGAGTCCTCACTCCCACTTCCTTTACCCAGCGGCCTCCCTGCCCTGGAGGTCTCCCCTTGCACTCTCCTGTCTGGCAAGGTGAGTCCTTGTAACCCCAACAAGACTGGGCCCAGGATTCCTGGGGGACTCGACCCCCAACCCTGCTGTGGTCACCTAGGACAGGGGCTAGGACCTGCACTGGGCCCACTGCCCAGGGTCCCCCTCGCTCTCCCCAGCTGCTCACCGCACCCAGCTCCAGACTGCTCCAGCTCCAGCTCCAGCACTCTGCCTCAGCTCCAGCTCCACTCTGCCTCAGCACGGCTGCTGCTGCTTCTCTGCCCCCTCGGGCTCTGGTTGCTGCAGCTCCCCTCCCAGCACAGGTCGGCTCTGTGGGCTGCTTCTGTGACTCTGCTCCCAGCTCTGACCTGCTTCCTGGGCTGCTTTTCTGGCCCCTCTGACTGGCACAGCTCTGCTCCCAGCTCAGCTTGGGCCCCTGCTTTCTCCTTAACTCAGCCCCACTCTGTCTGACCCAGGCAATTCCAGCTCACACGGACGACGGGACCCCCTGGCCTCCTGACTCCCTGATTAGCCTGACTGCTCTGTCAATCAGGCTGACCTGGAGCATTGGCCTCTCCCCATTGTTCCTGGGGACTGTCAGTCTCAGGGTCCTGCTTTCCCATCAACCCTTCCCCTTTCTTTGGGCACTGGGAGTTAGCCCACCAAAACACCCCCACTGAATGTTAGTAAGGGGACAAAAGTCCCCTTACATTGGCATTGCAAGGTATTTACGTGCCAGATATGCTAAGCATTCGTATGCCACTTCATGCTTTGGCCACCATTCCAGAGGACATGCTTCTGTGCTGATGGTGCTTGTTAAAAAAAAAAATGCGTTAATTAAATTTGTGACTGAACGCCTTCCGGGATAATTGTACGTCTCCTGCTCTGTTTTACCTGTATTCTGCCATATATTTCATGTTATAGCAGTCTCAGATTATGACCCAGCACATGTTCGTTCTAAGAACCTTTCACAGCAGATTTCACAAAACGCAAAGAAGGTACCAATGTGAGATTTCTAAAAATAGCTACAGCACTCAACCCAAGGTTTAAGAATCTGAAGTGCTTCCCAAAATCTGAGAGGGACGAGATGTGGAGCATGCTTTCAGAAGTCTTTCAGCAACGCTCCGATGAGGAAACTACAGAACCCAAACCACCAAAAAAGAAAATCAACCTTCTGCTGGTGGCATCTGACTATGAACATGCATTAGTCCGCTCTGTTTTGGATTGTTATCAAGCAGAACCTGTCATCAACATGGATGCATATCCCCTGGAATGGTGGTTGAAGCATGAAGGGACATATGAATCTTTAGTACATCTGGCACGTAAATATCTTGCGACACTGGCTACAACAGTGCCATGCGAATGCCTGTTCTCACTTTCAGGTAATATTGTAAACAAGGAGCGGCAGCATTATCTCCTGTAAATTGTAACCAAACTTGTTTGAGTGATTGGTTAAAGTAGGGCTGAGTGGACTTGTAGGCTTTAAAGTTTTACACTGTTTTATTTGTGAATTCTGTTATTTTTTGTACATAATTCTACATTTGTAAATTCAACATTCATGACAAAGAGATTGCACTACAGTACTTGTATTAGACATTGAAAAAAATCCTAATCAAAAATAAATATGAAGTGAGCACTGTACACTTTGTATTCTGTGTTGTAATTGAAATCAATATATTTGAAAATGTAGAAAACATCCAAAATATTTAAATAAATGGTATTCTATTATTGTTTAACAGTGCGATTAATCGCGATTAATTTTTTTAATCGCTTGACAGCCCTAATTATGAATCTTAATACTACTACAGCTAATGGAATTTCCTTCAGGTCAAGAGATAGGAGCCTGATTTTATGAAACAGAAGGTCCTGTAGAAAGGTAAAACTCTGACATCCAGTGTGTGCAGAAGAACAAGGGGGATTTGATAGCTGCTTTCAACTACGTGAAAGGGGGTTCCAAAGAGGATGGATCTAGACTGTTCTCAGTGGTACCGGATGACAGAACAAGGAGTAATGGTCTCAAGTTGCAGTGGGGGAGGTTTAGGTTGGATATTAGGAAAAACTTTTTCACTAGGAGGGTGGTGAAGCACGGGAATGGGTTACCTAGGGAGGTGGTAGAATTTCCTTCCTTAGAGGTTTTGAAGGTCAGGCTTGACAAAGCCCTGGCTGGGATGATTTAGTTGGGGATTGGTCCTGCTTTGAGCAGGGGGTTGGACTAGATGACCTCCTGAGGTCCCTTCCAACTCTGATATTCTATGATTCTATGTGCAGAATTATGTGATTGCCAATTAAGTCTATGGGTATGTCTACACTGCAGTTAGAAACTCGTGGCTGGCCCGTACCAGTTGACTCAGGCGCATGGGGCTTGGGCTAAGGGTTAAGGTTTGGGCTAAGGCTGTTTAATTGCAGTGTAGATGTTCAGGCTTGGGCTGCAGCCCCAGCTCTGGGACCCTCCCACCTCGCAAGGTCCTAGAGCCCCGGCTCCACCCCGATCCCGAACGACTACACCACAATTAAACAGCCTCTTAGCCCAAGCCCCACGCGCCCGAGTCAGCTGGCACAGGCCAGTTGTGGGTTTCTAATTGCAGTGTAGACACACTCTAAATAGCTATGGATTAATTATAGTGCCAAATGTATACTTTTCTATCTTACCTTCTGAAAGATGGATTTTTGGATTCTGAAAAAGTTTTTAGAGACCCAAGGGCCAGGGTGTAGAAACTTAAACACTCTTGGTTCACACTGCTATATCTCTTATAAACATGACTGGAGCCGGTTGAAAATCTTCTGATGAAACGTCTTTCCATCCGAAAATGGTGATTCATTGAAACTGAAATATTCCATAAGAATGTGTCTATTCTGACAGAAATTCATTTAGATAAATATTTAAACAAAGCGTATTGAAATGGTTAAAACAAAGCATTTTGGGGCAGTTGTTTTGAAATCACTTTTCATTTTGAAGTTTTCTTTTTTAGTTTCTTTATATTTTTATATTTAAAATATGTTTTATTTATTTTATATGAATTACAATACCAGCTACTAATTACACTACTTACCAATTAGAATACTAGTTACAAGTGACTAGTTAGAATTTCAATTACCAATGAGCAAACTAATTGCCAATTATCAAACCAATTAGAATACCATTTACCAATTTCAACAATTACCAATGAGTTAGAATTAGGATGACCAGACAGCAAGTGTGAAAAATTGGGATGGGGGGGAGGGCAGATAATAGGCCCCTATAGAAGAAAAAGCCCCAAATATTGGGACTGTCCCTATAAAATAGGGACATCTGGTCACCCTAATTAGAATATAAATACCAATGACCAAACAGAATACCAGTTACCAATGACCAGTTAGAACAATTTCAACTATCATGTAGAATACCACGTACCAATTACAATAACTATTACAGTATCAATTACCAAATTACCAATTACAATAAATTTACCAATACTCTTCAAAATTTCAATTTTTTGTTCTTTTGGGGAACTTTTTTTCAAAATGATTGAATTTCCCTTTGACGGGAAACTCCAAGCTTGACCAGCTCTTAACTGGACAGTCTTTGACAGTAAAAAATACAACTCATTAGTATTTTCATTAAACTTCCTCTTCACAATAAAGTATGAGATCCGCCTGAGATAAGCCCCACCCCCTTTTGAGAGCCGCCTGAGATAAGCCCCACTCCCTTTCCCCACCCTAACCTCCTACCCCAGACCAGAGCCCGCACCCAAACTCCCTCCCAGAGCCTGCACCCCCTCCTGCACCCCAATCCCCTCCCCCAGGCTCAGCTCGGAGCCACATCTTACAGTCTGAACCTCTCGGCCCCACCCCCAGCCCAGAGTTCGCACCCCCTCCCGTACCTGAACCTCCCTTCTAGCCCAGTGAAAGTGAGTGAGGGTGGGGGACAACGAGAAACGGAGGGAGGGGAGACTGAAGTGAGCAGGGGCGGGGCCTCAGAGAATGGGCGGGACCTTGGGGAAGGGGCGGGGAAGAGGGCAGGGCAAGGATGTTTGGGTTTGTGTGATTAGACAGTTGGTAACTCTAGCTGAAGCCCAAGGGTGGAGATGAGTTCAGAGACATAAAGGCATAAAACTCACATTGACTTCACTGTGAGGAGAGTTACGCCAAAGCTAATTTTTTTTTTTAATAACACCCTAGAGATATAGGGCCCAGACTCATCTATCAGTCACACTGGTGTAAATCCAGAATCATTCACAGAGACTACAGTCGTGTAAAACTAGTGAGAAAGGAGAATGAGGCCCACAGAATCATTTTTTGGCATATTTACAGTAAAACACAGCTGTTTATTAAGAGATTACCTTGCAAACCAAAGGGAGAGTCCAAGACCCAGATTCAGTTGAAAGGCATAAAACTCAAAGAAAATATAATCTCTTGCTCTCCAAAAAGAACATTCTTATCTCTGCAACACTTTTATCTAACCATCCCAGCTGAAAACACAGGTGCATAACAAACATTGAGCAATAATTAACCCATGGCTAGGTTTTACAGGTCCTTGCATGAAGCAACATTTGGAACCCCCATCAGGTTTTCTCCCAGCCTCACATACCAGAATACATAAGAATTCAAAATGGGTATTGACAACACTTTTCATGACAAATTTTAAAATATTTTTCTGGGAATTTTTAAAATAAAAAACGTCATTGAAATTTTTCATTTACCAAAATCCCAGTTTACTCATTTCAATTAGGGCTGTCAAGTGATTTAATTGCGCTTACTTTTTAAAATTGTGATTACTTTTTTTAAAAAGTTAATCGCGATTATTCATGCTGTTAAACAATAATAGAATACCATTTATTTAAATATTTTTGGATGTGTACTACATTTTCAAATATATTAATTTTAATTACAACACAGAATACAAAGTGTACAGTGCTCACTTTATATTTATTTTTGATCACAAATATTTGCACTGTAAAAACAAAATACATTGTATCTTTCAATTCACCTAATACAAGTACTGTAGTGCAATCTCTATATCATGAAAGTTGAACTTACAAATGTAGTATTATGTACAAAAAACCTGCATTCAAAAATAAAACAATGTAAAATTTTAGAGCCTGCAAGTCCAATCAGTCCTACTTCTTGTTCAGCCAATCGGTCAGACACACCAGTTTGTTTTCATTTGCGGAAGATAACGCTGCCTGCTTCTTGTTTACAATGTCACGTGAAAGTTAGAACTGGCGTTCACATGACATTGTTGTAGCCGGTGTTGCAAGATATTTATATGCCAGATGCACTAAAGATATTTATATGCCAGATGCACTAAAGATTCATATGTCTCTTGTGGCACAGACTAACACGGCTACCCCTCTGATATATGTCTCTTGATATTTCAACCACCATTCCGGAGGACATGCGTCCATGCTGATGACAGGTTCCTCTCGATAACGATCCAAAGCAGTGCGGACCGATGCATGTTCATTTTCATCATCTGAATCAGATGCCACCAGCAGAAGGTTGATTTTCTTTTTTGGTGGTTCGGGTTTTGTAGTTTCCGCATCAGAGTGTTGCTCTTTTAAGACTTCTGAAAGCATACTCCACACCTCATCCCTGTCAGATTTGGAAGGCACTTCAGATATTTAAATCATGGGTCGAGTGCTGCAGCTATCTTTAGAAATCTCACATTGGTACCTTCTTTGCATTTTGTCAAATTTGCAGTGAAAGTGTTCTTAAAACGAATATGTACTGGGTCATCATCCAAGACTGCTGTAACATTAAATATATGGCAGAATGTGGGTAAAACAGAGCAGGAGACTCCCCGAAGGAGTTCAGTCACAAATTTAATTAACGTATTATTTTTTAACGAGTGTCATCAACATGGAAGCATGTCCCCTGGAATGATGGTCGAAGCATGAAGAGACATATGAGTCTTCAGTGCATCTGGCACGTAAATATCTTGCAATGCCAGCTATAACAGTGCCATGTGAACGTCTGTTCTCACTTTCAGATGACATTGTAATTAAGAAGTGGGCAGCATTATCTCCCGTAAACAAACTTGTTTGTCTTGGCGATTGGCTGAACAAGAAGTAGGACTGAGTGGACTTGTAGGAGCTCAAGTTTTACATTGTTTTGTTTTTGAATGCAGTTATGTAACAGAGAAAATACATTTGAAAGTTGCACTTTTATGAAGAAGAGATTGCACTACAGGACTTGTATGAGGTGAATTGAAAAATACTATTTCTTTTGTTTATCATTTTTACAGTGCAAATATTTGTAATAAAAATAATATAAAGTGAGCAATGTACACTTTGTATTCTGTGTAACTGAAATAGATATATTTGAAAATGTAGAAAAACGTCCAAAAATATTTAATAAATATCAATTGGTTTTCTAATGTTGAACAGTGAGATTAATCGCGATTAATTTTTTTAATCGGAATTATTTTTTTTAATTAATCATGTGAGTTAACTGCGATTAATCGACAGCCCTAACTTCAATAATATTTTCATTAATGCTTTTTGGGATTAAAACCCCCCATGAAACTTTTTTAATGGGTGGCTAATTTGAATACATCAGAACTCAAATAACTTCCACATTTCTAATTTTTTTTGCAAAAATAGGTGGTTATTCTTCTTTTTTTTTTTTTTACCAGCTCTGCTTCCTGTTGTGCCATACATAGACACAGTCTAATAGCACACATTTACACTTTTAACAGGTGATGCTTAAGATCATAAAAGTAATAAGTGGGAGGTCCTGTAAGCAGGGCCATCTATTTAAACTGACATATATATTCAATTAAATTAGACATTTCATATCTTAGATAATATGGACTCAGTCCTGCACCACTTGAAATTGATGAGAGTCTTGCTATTGACTTCCACAGACACAAGTCTAGCCTATGTATTTTGCGCATGTAAGTAATTACGATTTACAGTGAAACTTGTCTTAAAGTGAGCACGCAAGGGAACAGCAAAAATCAGTTGCCTTGTACAGTCTGATCTTCATTAAACCAAATGTATAAAACTGTACTGGAAACCTTGGGGATATTTTAAAGTAATTGCCTAAGAAAAGCATTGCCCATTGGAAGTGTCACTTAATAAGGGTTTAATTTATTTAAAACATTCTTTGCTTTGTTCTCTAATTCAAATAAATAAAAATAAAAATGTCAGAGAACTTGAAAGAGATTTTGAAAACACTGGAGGTGGGTGGGGGGGAAGTATTTTATCTTCCTTTGTAACAAGCTTGTATGAAGTTTAAGAAAATAAAATCCTACCACTAAAAAGTAAAAGACAGCTATAAAATATGAAAATTTAAAAGGAACAAAATATATATAAAAATTACAAAACAATAATCAGCATCACCATTATGTAAATCCTATCAAATCTAATAATATACCTTATTATAAGCCTTATCCATGGCTGATTCACTAACATTTTAATTCCTGGTGAGAGTACACCCTGGATTAAGATTAAATAACACAATCCAATATTAAATGTCTGCGAAATTTGCCTATCATATATTTTCATCACACGTACTGAAGAAAAAAACCACATACAAACTCACAAGAAGGTGATTTTACCCATCTATAAGAGGAGATACAGATACATGGCTAGTTTGGATAACTTGGTGTAACAATTCTCTTGAGCTACAACTTATTCACACATGACACAAATAAGACAAGATGCCAAAATTTCTCTTTAACGCCTTACATATTAATTACATCCACAAAGCTACATTAAAAGAACATTAAGGTTGCAAAGCCAAGTAATCAATATAGGAAATACCAGATTAAGTTTACCAATGTAACCTCAATTTTGCACTCCTGGGCAGATTCATTATAATAATCTTTAATTACATGATTACCTACTATTTTCCGTAGGATCCCTGCTACGTTCTAAATAGACAAGTTAGATGAAAGGTGGGAGGGGAAACGGAAACACAGATCCCAAGTAGATGCATCTCAAGTTACACCTTCGTTTTTTATTTTGTAGCTAACCATCTCTTTATCAGATTTATCTGTCTGGACCTCTAGGAAGCAGTGAACTTCCTCTGACAAATATATTCCTCGAACTCCAGGAGTAGTATTGCAGGAGATATGAAATCAGAACACAAACCTGCTTTTTTGTGAAAAGGCAAAAAAGTTTTCCTTCCCTTAAGTAGGGCAGCTGAATAATCTAGTAAAAACGAAACAGGAATATTCTGAAACTGGATTTCACCTTTCACTCTCCTGGCTTTTAAAATTATATTCCTCTAATGAAAAGTTATCTCATTAAGTAACACAGTGCTGGGGCAATTTAGAGGTTCCCTGCTTTAACAGGCAGCACAAAATCTCAGAGAACTCAGGGAATGTTGAGCAGAGATTTGCTTAAGGACCCTGGCAGTTTGAAGGTTATAAGCCTTCAGTTTGTTCTCGATATCATTAATACTCAAATGGGAGGACTTAGTCTTTCATTATCACAATCATTAATGCTTCCTGGTTACTAGAAATTCTAGTCTCCAGATCAATTCCCCATCTCTACTGCTGAAAGTCTCCAGGACATTATTTCAATCTCCTTTCAAGTCAGGTAAAATTTCTTCTATTAGGTTCAGTTATCTATCAGAGGTTTTGTATGTCACACAGAGCATATGTTTCAGGGACCAGATTCTCAGCCGATGTAAACTGATGGCGCTCCATTGACTTTACTGGAGCTACACTGAGTTACACCAGCTGAGAATTTGGCCCCAATTCTCTACATCCTCAGAACTCCTGCCCCTTGAGAAAGACAGAAACAGGTAAGCCACCACAGAACCTAGTCCTTCATTTGATTGGAAAATACTAAATAGCAGTTCTTTGGAACAGTCTTTATGCCCCTCTAGGCCTTTTAATGGAATCAGTACAACAAGTTTCACCTCAAGGGATTAACAAACCAATGAAGTCGAAGTATATGCAAAATGAGAAACAAAAACCACCCATTCATGTCTGCTCTTGACTGTCATGCACGTGAGCCTCCAGTTAGTGTAGATAACATCTGAGCACCCAAGCTCTAACAAAAAAAAGAAGAACAGGAGTACTTGTGGCACCTTAGAGACTAACAAATTTATTAGAGCATAAGCTTTCGTGGACTACAGCCCACTTCTTCGGATGCATAAGTGCATCCATACATACAGAAGTGGGCTGTAGTCCACGAAAGCTTATGCTCTAATAAATTTGTTAGTCTCTAAGGTGCCACAAGTACTCCTGTTCTTCTTTTTGCGGATACAGACTAACACGGCTGCTACTCTGAAACCAAGCTCTAACAGACTCCAACATTGCATTTATGAAAATCTGTTTCTTTGTACATATAATTACAAGCTTAACTACACACCTTAATGAATGCTTAAGATACATTGGTTGAAAATTCAGACAAATAGTTTGAGTAATGTAAGACTGCAAGCTCTTTATGACAAGTACTATATATGTTTGCAACAGAGGGTCCTGTGGCACCTCTAAGACTAACAGAAGTATTGGGAGCACAAGCTTTCGTGGGTAAGAACCTCACCACTTGCATCTGAAGAAGTGAGGTTAGTCTTAAAGGTGCCACAGGATCCTCTGTTGCTTTTTACAGATTCAGACTAACACGGCTACCCCTCTGACACTATATATGCTTGCATAGCTCTTAGCACAACTGACCCATTCTGGGTGCTACTGTAGCACATGGAAAGTGTCAGAAATACTGTTAATTTAAGGCATGGGATGCAAAAAGTGCACACAGTTTTCCAGACTTGTACATAAGCAGGATGCTGCCACATGCAGGTGTACTTAATCAGAATATATACAAAATTAAACATCTAATGCTCTGAAACTAGCAACAAAACAACATGCTGCCTAAATAGAAAAATAAATTTGACTTTCAAAAACTTACGACTTAAGTTTCAAAGGGATCTTAGCAAAGCTAAGCAAAACTAAAGAAGAATTCAAAATAATTTAAACCTTGCCAGTGTCCCATTGAAATATGAGTTATTTCAAGATGTACTTTTATCCTTGTATTTTATCTCTTACCTTACATTCGTTTCCTATTTCAAACTGCAGTGACATGCTGAATGAACAGAAGGAATACAAATAACACAGAACTGGAAAGAGTTACATATTTCACAGGTCTTTTTGCACCATACAAGCAATACTTTCTTTGACAGTGGGCAAAAGACAGTGCTCCAGATGCCTTCCATTCCCTTTCACTGACTATATTATTAGACTTCAAGCTTTTATATAATAAATCATCATGTGAATAATCCCAGTGTCCTGGACAACATGTCTTACCTCAGTCAAACAGGTTCAGATGTCCAAGGCTTTGTGTGAATTTTTGCAGAGTGCACATACTCAATGTGCTAAGATCATCTAACGCATTTATACTGTATAGTACTTTGGAATAATTAAAATAGCTGTTAGATCTCTATTATACCACATATGAAACCAAATCCTAATTGGTTTGGATAAGCAGGCATCACAGGTCAAATTTCACCCTCGTTACACCAATCCTAGCTAGGGCTGTCAAGTGATTAAAATAATTAATCTCAATTAATCGCGCTATTAAAAAAAATAATCATGATTAATCAGGCCGTTAAACAATAATAGAATACCATTTATTTAAATATTTTTGGATGTGTACTACATTTTCAAATATATTGATTTCAATTACAACACAGAATACAAAGTGTACAGTGCTCCCTTTATATTTATTTTTGATTACAAATATTTGCACTGTAAAAACAAAATAAATTGTATTTTTCAACTCATCTAATACAAGTACTGTAGTGCAATCTCTTTATCATGAAAGTTGAACTTACAAATGTAGAATTATGTACAAAAAACCTGCATTCAAAAATAAAACAATGTAAAACTTTAGAGCCTGCAAGTCCAATCAGTCCTACTTCTTGTTCAGACAATTGCTCAGACACACAAGTTTGTTTTCATTTGCGTAAGATTATGCTGCCTGCTTCTTGTTTACAATGTCACCTGAAAGTGAGAACAGACATTCACGTGGCACTGTTGTAGCCGGTGTTGCAAGATATTTACATGCCAGATGCACTAAAGATTCATATGTCTCTTGTGGCACTTTAAAGACTAACAGATGTACTGGAGCATAAGCTTTTGTGGGTGAATACCCACTTCGTCATACATCTATTAGTCTTTAAGGTGCCACAGGACTCTTTGTTGCTTTTTTACAGATCCAGACTAACACGGCTACCCCTCTGATATATGTCTCTTGATGTTTCAACCACCATTCCAGAGGACATGCGTCCATGCTGATGACAGGTTCCTCTCGATAACGATCCAAAGCAGTGCGGACCGATGCATGTTCATTTTCATCATCTGAGTCAGATGCCACCAGCAGAAGATTGGTTTTCTTTTTTGGTGGTTCGGGTTCTGTAGTTTCTGCATCAGAGTGTTGCTCTTTTAAGACTTCTGAAAGCATGCTGCACACCTCATCCCTGTCAGATTTGGAAGGCACTTCAGATTCTTAAATCATGGGTCGAGTGCTGTAGCTATCTTTAGAAATTTCACATTGGTTTCTTCTTTGCATTTTGTCAAATTTGCAGTGAAAGTGTTCTTAAAACGAACATGTACTGGGTCATCATCCAAGACTGCTATAACATGAAATATATGGCAGAATGTGGGTAAAACAGAGCAGGAGACATACAATTCTCCCCCAAGGAGTTCAGTCACAAATTTAATTAACGCATTATTTTTTTAACAAGCGTCATCAGCATGGAAGCATGTCCTCTGGAACGATGGCCGAAGCATGAAGAGGCATATGAGTCTTTAGCACATCTGGCATGTAAATATCTTGCAACGCCAGATGTTTTGTTTTGAATGCAGTTATGTAACAAAAAGAATACAATTGTAAGTTGCACTTTCATGATGAAGATATTGCACTTCAGGACTTGTATGAGGTGAATTGAAAAATACTATTTCTTTTGTTTATCATTTTTACAGTGCAAATATTTGTAATAAAAATAATATAAAGTGAGCACTGTACACTTTGTATTCTGTTTAATTGAAATAGATATATTTGAAATGTAGAAAAACATCCAGAAATTTTTAATAAATTTCAATTGGTATTCTATTGTTGAACAGTGAGATTAATCAGGATTAATTTTTTTAATCAGAATTAATTTTTTTGAGTTAATCGTGTGAGTTTACTGCGATTAATCGACAGTCCTAATCCTAGCCCTTTCACTCCAGTAGGACTGGGCGGGAGGTGACTGGAGAAATAATCTGACCTAACGAGCCCAGCAGAAACCCTCATTGCCACCCAGGTAGGATGCTGATGTTGTTTACTTTTTAAATTTAAAAAAAAAGCACATAAAGTTTAGCCGCCTAGGAAACACTCCTTATCTGCAATGAACAAGTGATCTGATCTCCAATATTGAGGTAAAACAGCATTCTGGTTAATGGCCAAGTAAATAGAAACTAGCTTAAATCTTCACTATCCCCCAAACCCAACCTTTCTGAGTTTCACATCCACTTCAGAGATCTTCCATTTTTTCTTCCATCTGTGCCCTGCTTTTCAAGGTACGCTATGGTCTCTGCAAGATCACTAACCTGGAAGCCCCAGTGTAAGAATACACTTAATCAACAGTGGGCTGTCAGAGAAGAGGCCTGACACCACTGGTGGATCAGCTGCACCCTCCCAAACCCAGGCAAAAACCTAATGGAAGAGGGAGGAGAGGGATAAGCAGAGGGAGAGAAGGGAGGCGCACAGGGAAACAACAACCAGGAGCCAGTCCATGAAGGTCTTTAAAAACAAGGAAGTGCATCCCCTTAATACTTACTCCTTCCAAAGACATTCACAGATGGGAACCAGAATCTGTGACCTATACATTTAAGAGTATATGCTTTTCCCATGTTTCATACCTGCACACTACCAATCAGTTAGCTATAGCCTTAAAACCTGGCCCTTTACACTGTGCCACCAGATAAACACCCCCATACCCTTCCTCTAAAAGAAAGAGTCTAGGGAGAGATTTTCAAAGGCACAAATAGCAATGAAGCACCCAACTCACACTGATTTTCAAAAGGAGTTAGGTGCCTAAGGCCTGGGCCTTTGACAATCTTCCCCTAGTGCCTGGGCAAGGGCATAAAGTATTCCAGCTAGGAAAATATCATCACTAAAAGAAGCGGTGTGATTCATTTGCCCACAAGAAAAAGGAAATAAAAGCCTCCCAAATTCATCGCTGGTGTATACCTGTATTAGCTTCAGTGGCGTTACACCAGGGACCAATTTGGCCTACTGAGTGTATGCATCACTAACATCCACAACAAGAACTATCCAAAAGCATGGAATGTCGCTTGTAGAGACCAAGCCATTAGAAGAGTTAAGTGGTGTTTTTCTCCATTAGCAGAAGATTAAGGATACGTTCATTAGTTCTACTCTTTACTCATTAGCCTTCTAATCTCCGAAGAGGCAAAAATACATCTTAATACTTACATTAGCAGTTTGTCTTAATGAGGGCAAATGTAGAGATTCTGTACCAGTGAAACCAATTTCCTCACTTAATTTGGGCAAGGTGATCCCAACAACACTGGATGCATTGAAGAGATACTTACTTTCTTGTCCAAATTCAGGGACAGATTAAGGCTGGATCCTCTGGAATCTGAGGCTACATCTACACTACAGGGGGGGGGTCGATTTAAGATATGCAAATTCAGCTACGCGAATAGCGTAGCTGAATTCGACGTATCGCAGCTGACTTACCCCGCTGTGAGGACGGTGGCAAAATCGACCTCTGCGGCTCCCCTTCAACGGCACTTACTCCCACCTCCGCTGGTAGAGTAAGAGCGTCGATTCGGGAATCGATTGTCGCGTCCCGTTGAATCGATCCCCGAGAGGTCGATTTCTACCCGCCGATTCAGGCGGGTAGTGTAGACCTAGCCTGAGTCTGGCTTTCTTAAAGAGGCTCAATATAGCAGTGAGTAACCAGAGGTCCAATCCTGGAATCTTTAACTAAGGACTAAGGGTTTCAGGACTGGGCCCTAAAAGTCTATCAAGGAGCTCACAGAAAGGGAAGGAAGGAGGAGGAAGAGCCTGCTAAACTGGGATAATATTTACTCACCTTTGTGAAATGCTTTGAAAATTGCAGTAAGAACCAAGTATTCCCATTATTATTCTGTCCAGGGAAAGAGATGGAGAGGAAAGAAGTGCTACAGACAGATGTATTCCCTTATCAAACTAACTCTTAGAGGCACAGCATTTGATTGTTAGTTCACCCAATAGGTGCTAGGACCCCTATTGGAGGTGATGCAATAGAGCTGTTCACAGCTTCCCCGGCCCAATCCTGGGGCCAGTTCTACACCAGCAGGCTGCCTAGCTTAGCTTAGAGCAGCCCAAGAGCTGCTCTGAAGTATGCCAGCTGGCTACAGCTCCAATAGCATTGCTCAAATGCAGATGCATTCTGGCCACACACCCTCTGGGGACGATAGGAGAGGTAATATACAAACTGGTTATGTGGCATCCTGGGGCTTCCCCACAATGAGGGAATCCCCAAGATAGCTGGATCTGGCACCTTTATTGTTCCTTTTTGTTGGCACACTGGGTTCTCCTATATTTAACTTAAGCACTGTGACCAGGGTCCTAGTGGGGAGCCAGCTGTGGTCACTCAATTAGGGTGAACTGCAAAGAATGGGGCAGCCAAACCCCAAAAAGCTGGTGGATATTTCAATATTTAGATTTACCAAACCAGCATAAAAGAGCTTCTTTATTACCTTACTGGTTACTCAGAAGTCTAAACAACACAGTTCCCTGAAAGTGATCCAGCCTCAGGCCTCCATCCAGGTACCCACGTCAAATAGGATGATTTCTCAAAATCTTATTTCATATTATAAAAGAAAAGGTTCTACCAGGCGTACCAGCATAACTGGGACCTCAGTCTTGTGACTCAAACTTCCCCTGATGAAGCCTAAGCAGATCTGAGATGACAGAATCAGGACCCAAGGATCTTTTATACAATTTCATGTCCTCTTTGACAAGTTGGGATTTCCTCAGGGAACAAAAGGTCATTAGGATGGCTTTGAAGGGGGTCCATCACCGGTACTTAGCTATACAAATTAACATAAGGCCATTTGCTTTTTCCTCCACCATTCACAGCACATTTCAAAGAAAGGTGAATACAGAGATATCCCATATTTACAATTCATTTAAATTATATCAGAAGACAGCATAGACAGGGACTGTTGATTACATTGTTGACCCTACTCATACATATGTAAATACACAGAAACACAAACATTGTCTCCCTACATGTCTTTTGAGGGTTATTTATTTTGCAGGATGTTTAACCCTTTCTAGCCATGCGTCACACCCCCAACGTGAGACTGGTGTGGAAGGGTGAAATTAGAGCTCCTGGAAACATCTTAAGGACCTTCCAGCATTGATATGAGCTATGTTTATATTGAAGTCTTTGTAAGGCCAAATTATTGATGCATGCTTTGGCCCCAGCCAAAAACGTAGTCCATACTTTGTGAAACACTTTAGTGATTCCAGGGTTTGGTCTATGTGTTAACTTAACATAGCCATTAATGTTCTTCAGAGAGCACTTACTCTGGTATTCAGCACAAAAGCTGTGAGGTGTTGTACCTCAGTTTCCCTTTGTGCACAGCAGTTCAAGCTTGTTGTTGTTTTTCTGCTGTGCAAAGTTTTAGAAATATGTCTGTGCATTAGCTGTGAAGACTCAACATTTTTAGGCTTTTTAACACAAAGTGTGTTCTTGTTGAACCATAAGGGTTTCTATTACGTACTACTCTTAAACTGTTAAAGGGCTTTTTCAAAAGACCATGCACATTGTACATTTTTACAGTTTTTGGTATCAGCAACAAGTTAGTTACAATCATTAGCAATAACATTAACATCAGTTCTATCACGTGTACATTTACAATTATTTCTGTCATGCCAAGCTTTTGGTTTAGACAAATCATTCTTTAGGTCAGCTTGTTCAATATCCCTTTTGAATCTTTGTAGCTTTTTCTTGACCTCAGGGTCTTCCTTAATATAGGCTTTCAGTTTAACCACTTCCTTGGGGTTTTGGTATTTTAGGGTTAACCTGCGGCTTGTATTTGCAAGGTTTAACCCTTCCCCTCTTCCCTGTCCAGTAGGGTCAAAATCTGAACTCTTGTGTGTAACAGAATCCACTGGTTGGCTGGGTGCGTCCTCTTTGCTAATGGCTATGGGCAAGTCTTTCTCCCCCAGTCAGGTAATTTGCATCAACAAAGACACTAGCTTGTTTACTAGTTTTCAAATTGAAAACCTTTACCAATTCCAAGGCTGGACTCTGTCTTAAAGAGATACCATCCATTTTCACTAGCATGTTAGACTCAAGGTTTTTTTGTTCTTCCCTTACCAACCTCTGCTTCCACATGGAATCAGATGTCAAGTACGCTAAGGCACTACAAGACATATCCAAAATATCTAGAGATGAGAATTTACCTGCCATCCGCTGTATTCTTGAGAAATTAACTGCACAACTGTCCTCTGCTCTGCCGATTCAGCTGTCCAGTCATCCCTCTGAACCTGAGATACAGACTGTTTACTCAAAGAATCAAAATGGAGACAGTCCTGTCCCAACACCATTGTCTCCCTGACAAGCTGGTTAAGCTTATAGGGCTTAAACTCCCTAACCATTTTTATTCCATCTGAAATCTCCTCAAAGCTCTCCACCATGGATTTTTTCAAAGCAAATTCAGTGGATTCATTTTTATTTGAAAGACTTTGCACACTAGGCACCAGCACACTTTCTGCAGAAGAGAGACTGTTTACTATCAACAAGGGCCCATAAAGGGTCAATGGAAACAATTCCTTGTCACAGACTTTAAAGACTTCACTAAGAAATTACTTTTCTTTTGCAATATCCTGCACTGCAACCAATTCTTTCTGAGCTTTATTTATGTCCAGAACCAACTTTGGCGCAACAGATAAATCACCAAACTTCTTCTGAGTTTCACATACATCTAGAATCACCTCTGGCCCATCAGGAGGATTTTCACACGCACCCCCACTTTCGGGTAAACTGCTAGACTTCATAGTCAAAAGATTAGAAGCATTCTTTTCCTTGTTACAAGTTTCCACGCTGTTAGTGGGTAACATAGTCAAATCACCTTCATGCTTACCTTGTGCCCTGGCTATGATATCACCCTGATCAGACAAGGTTGTCATATCTTTACCAAGCAACACACTAGCAATAGGCAAAATAAAAGCACCAGAATTGCTTGGTCTCTGGGAGCTATTTATGACATCAACTGGATGCAACCTAGCTACAATATCATCATCCCTAGCAGACACAAATTCAGGACCACTTCCTTCCCGGGCTTTAGTTGTATCCAGAATCAGCTCTGGGTTAACTGATAAATCTTCAACCATCATAGGCTGACGGGCTTCTTCTGTCTGCTTTACAAAGAGAAAAGAGCTGGAGAAACATTCCCCTTTAACAGACAAACAGCTTGGGATATCCTTTCCTTTGTCCCAGCACACATGACTGTTCACAGACGATTGCTTGGAGATTGGGGTAACTCCCTTCAGACGCAAGTCATTACCCCTTACAGACACAGGAACATTTCCTTCACTGTCACACTTCTCCACACTGGTACCAGGTAAGGTATAGGGATACTTGTGTTCCAATAACCTTGCCTTCCCAAACTGCTGATTAGACAAAGCCATCAGCTCAGAAGGCTGCCTATGCTCATCTAAACTTTCTTTGCCTTTCCCTCCATTAGCAGATAAACTGCTGTTTCCCACAAATAGTGTCTTATTAAACTGAACTACTTTAAGCACATCACTTTTACCTGGGTCAGGCTTACTTTCCCAAGCTTTACTAGCCAATATTCCATCACCCATAAAAAATTTACCCTTTTCTTCCTCAATTAGGGCTTTAACCTGATCACCAACTTTAATTTGCTCTAGAGAAACATCTTCCTGAGCCTTGTCGAATGCCAGATTCACTTCTGAGATACCAGACAGACAATTAGGATTTTTTTCCACATATGCACTGCTTCTTTGCACAGATAAACAACTATCTTCCTCATACAAACATTTGGAGAAACTCTCCATAGGCAAATCCTTGCCCCTAGTAGACACACGTTCAGGATTATTTCTTTCCTGTGACTGGTTTATGTCATCAACTTGACTGAACAAAGTTTTAATATCATCCCCAATCAAAAGATCCTTAGGCAATAACTTCCCTACACCAGTTATAATTTCATGTTTAATACCATTCCATTCAAGGCGGATTCTGGCTAAAGGCACACTTAGAGTAAACTCATAGAGGATTACAGTATTCACAATCTGATTTGGTAAATAATCTTCCTCTTCGACAAAATCTGTTTTAACAAGAGTGATGTTAGAAGATGTAATTTGCCCTAGATAACTTTTACCATTGACTTTTACATTCTCTGCACAAATTATGGGGCTACCTTCACCTGAGCTCACAGTAAAATCATTTACATAAAAGGTGACAGCGTTGGGGTAAATTTGGTTACACACAGACAACTGCTTAGAGTCAAACAACGTACTAACTTTGTTATCAATTGGATAGATTCTACTCCCATCCTTGCTGTTGAGAGGAACTGGTTTTTCAGGACGATACAGTTCCTGTTGTTCCTTTATTCTCTTGAGTTGGAGCTTAAGTCTGTCCACTTTTGCCTTAGCTTCTAGTTCCTGCAATCAAATATATGCTATTTTTTGTTCATGTTCAAAGCAGGCGTTTCAGCAGCTTCTCCTTCCATATCAGCTGTTTTTTTGCTTTTGTTCAAGTTCTAGCTTCTGGTTTCTCATTGCAAGCATTTTTGCTGGGTCTGCTTCCTTATCACTGGCAATTAACAGATTTTTCAGTTCCTACTCTGGAGCCTTTTGCTTAAAATACAACCCTCTCTGTAAGCACAATTCTTCCAGGCTTTTTCTGTCAGGATCTTGATCATGGGTCACTCACTATAACTGATTGTTAACCCATAAACTATCCAATATCAAAATTAAATATTGACAAGCATGTGGTTCTGATCCAAAAACCCAATTAACCTGTGGTAATGTGTATCCAAGCACGACTATGCCACTGTGACCGGGGTCCTAGTGGGGAGCCAGCTGTGGTCACTCAGTTAGGGTGAACTGCAAAGAATGGGGCAGCTAAACCCCCAAAAGCTGGTGGATATTCCAATACTTAGATTTACCAAGCCAGCATAAAACAGCTTCTTTATTACCTTACTGGTTACTCAGAAGTCTAAACAACACAGTTCCCTGAAAGTGATCCAGCCTCAGGCCTCCATCCAGGTACCCACGTCAAATAGGATGATTTCTGAAAATCTTATTTCATCATATAAAAGAAAAGGTTCTACCAATCCCAAAGGATCGGACACATTACCTCCCAGGTTAATGATTGTTTCAGATCTTACCCAAATACACACTATAGCCAATCCTTATTAACTAAACTAAAATGTATTAAAAAACAAAAGAGAGTATGGTTAAAAGATCAATATACATACAGACATGAGTTCAATCCACTGAGGTTCAGATTCATAGCAGAGATGGTGAGCTTTGTAGTTGCAAAGAGTTCCTTTAGAATTCAGTTCATAGGTCATAGTCCAATGTCCAAATCTCATATTCAGGGTGGACCAGCATAACTGGGACCTCAGTCTTGCGACTCAAACTTCCCCTGATGAAGCCTGAGCAGATCTAAGATGACAGAATCAGGACCCAAGGATCTTTTATACAATTTCATGTCCTCTTTGACAAGTTGGGATTTCCTCAGGGAACAAAAGGTCATTAGGATGGCTTTGAAGGGGGTCCATCACCGGTACTTAGCTATACAAATTAACATAAGGCCATTTGCTTTTTCTTCCACCATTCACAGTACAATTCAAAGAGAGATGAATACAAAGATATCCCATGTTTACAATTCATTTAAATTATATCAGAAGACAGCATAGACAGGGACTGTTGATTACATTGTCGACTACTCCCCCGGGAGTAGTGGGGGTAAAAGACATATCTGGCTTCAAGACTAAGCTTGATAAGTTTATGGAGAGAATGGTATGATGGAATAACCTAATTTTGGCTATTAATTGATCTTTGATTATTAGCAGGTAAATATGCCCAATGGCCTGTGACGGGATGTTAGATGGGATGGGATCTGAGTTACTACAGAGAATTCTTTCCTGGGTGTCTGGCTGGTGAGTCTTGCCCACATGCTCAGGATTTAACTGATCGCCATATTTGGGGTTAGGAAGGAATTTTCCTCCAGGGCAGATTGGCAGAAGCCCTGGAGGTTTTTCGCCTTCCTCTGCAGCGTGGGGCATGGGTCACTTGCTGGAGGATGGGTGGGTGAGATTCTGTGGCCTGCATTGTGCAGGATGTCAGACTAGATGATCATAATGGTCCCTTCTGACCTTAAAGTCTATGAGTCTACTAATACATATGTAAATACACAAAACCACAAACATTGTCTCCCTACATGTCTTTTGAAGGTTATTTATTTTGCAGGCTGTTTAACCCTTTCTAGCCATGCACCACAAGCACTATTAAGATTCTCAAGAGATGGTGCTTCAGAGCATAAAAACTACTGATTGCCTAAAAAACTACATGAGCAAGCCTGGGATCGTAAGCATCTAACGGAACAGGCAAGTATATATATATATATATATATATATATATATATATATATATATATTCAAAATAAGACACCTTGTCTCTTCGGCAACATATCTGTACATAGAAGCAATTCTGATTTACAGTGAAACTTGTTTTTCGGAGCACTCAAGGTAGGGTAGCTAGTCTCAAAGAGTGGCTTTGCCAACAATCTGGTAGTCAGGAGACCTGGATTCTACTCCCAACTTGACTTGGCTCTTGACTTGGGGCTTGTCTAGATGGCGTGGCAAAGCTCATCACGGGGGAAGGGGAGGTAATCTGTGAAGTGCTCTAACATGCTGTGCTCTAGCTGCCCTGTGTAGATACAGCTGGCATGCTCTACATGCATTCACGTTAATGTAGTTCTGTTTCAAACAGGACTATGTTGCAAACTAGGTACCTTTTAGAGCATGCCAACAGGGTCTCCACAGAGCAGTTAGAGCAGAACACGTTACAGCACATCCCAAACCACACCCCTCTAGTGTGCTTTGCTGGCATCATGTAGACCAGTGGTCCCCAACCTTTTTCGTCTGGCGGGCACCGGACAACAAGCCACTGAGGACCGTGGCCGGCGGACGAGCATCCACCGAAATGCCGCCAAGTGGCAACGTCATTAGGCGTCGCCGCCAAGCATCATCATCCAGAGGCGTCGCCGCCAAGCAGTGTCTTCCAGAGGTGTCGCCACCAAAATGCCACCAAAAATCAGCGGCATTTCGGCGGCGACGCCTCTGGAGGACGCTGCTTCTCGGCGGCATTTCAGCGGATGCTTGTCTGCCGGACAGTACGCAGGCGCACATAGATGCCCCGGCGGGCGCCCTGGCACCCGCGGGCACCGCGTTGGGGACCACTGATGTAGACAAACCCTTGTTAAGTGACCAAGAGCAATTCACAAAGGCCCAATCCTGCACACACTTATGTGAGTTACTTCACCATTGTATCAGAGGGGTAGCCGTGTTAGTCTGAATCTGTAAAACGCAACGGAGGGTCCTGTGGCACCTTTGAGACTAACAGAAGTACTGGGAGCATAAACTTTTGTGGGTAAGAACCTCACTTCTTCAGATGCAAGTAATGGAAATTTCCAGAGGCAGGTATAAATCAGTATGGAGATAACGAGGTTAGTTCAATCAGGGAGGGTGAGGTGCTCTGCTAGCAGTTGAGGTGTGAACACCAAGGGAGGAGAAACTGTTTCTGTAGTTGGATAGCCATTCACAGTCTTTGTTTAATCCTGATCTGATGGTGTCAAATTTGCAAATGAACTGGAGCTCAGCAGTTTCTCTTTGGAGTCTGGTCCTGAAGTTTTTTTGCTGTAAGATGGCAACCTTTACATCTGCTATTGTGTGGCCAGGGAGGTTGAAGTGTTCTCCTACAGGTTTTTGTATATTGCCATTCCTGATATCTGACTTGTGTCCATTTATCCTCTTGCGTAGTGACTGTCCAGTTTGGCCAATGTACATAGCAGAGGGGCATTGCTGGCATATGATAGCATATATAACATTGGTGGACGTGCAGGTGAATGAGCCGGTGATGTTGTAGCTGATCTGGTTAGGTCCAGTGATGGTGTTGCTGGTGTAGATATGTGGGCAGAGTTGGCATCGAGGTTTGTTGCATGGGTTGGTTCCTGAGTTAGAGTTGTTATGGTGCGGTGCGTGGTTGCTGGTGAAAATATGCTTAAGGTTGGCAGGTTGTCTGTGGGCGAGGACTGGCCTGCCTCCCCAGGTCTGTGAAAGTGAGGGATCATTGTCCAGGATGGGTTGTAGATCACTGATGATGCGTTGGAGAGGTTTAAGCTGAGGACTGTAGGTGATGGCCAGTGGAGTTCTGTTGGTTTCTCTTCTGGACCTGTCTTGTAGCAGGAGGCTTCTGGGTACACGTCTGGCTCTGTTGATTTGTTTCTTTATTTCCTTGTGTGGGTATCGTAGTTTTGAGAATGCTTGGTGAAGATCTTGTAGGTGTTGGTCTCTGTCTGAGGGGTTGGAGCAGATGCGATTGTACCTCAGTGCTTGGCTGTAGACGATGGATCGTGTGGTGTGACCGGGGTGGAAGCTGGAGGCATGAAGGTAAGCAACGTAAAGTTGTGTGCGTAAATGTTTGCAGGGTCAGGACTTTAGTTTCTCTGTACCTGAGTTGTTCCATTAGTAAAATGCAGATAATGATGCTTATTCACCTCTGTAATATGCTTTGACTTTCTCTGAAGAATGGTGTAAATGCAAAGTATATTTTATTATTAAAGAAATAATTAGCATCGATATTTTAAGAGAAGAAGAATATTCTTGAGGCATTTATATAGGGAAGAGAATGGGAAAATACATAGAGAGAGATGGATATTGAAGAGCATACTGGTTAAATTTTGAGCCTATCTTAAAAATGTGTCTTTAAACAGGTCTTTATTATCCCTTATTGCCCCGTCAAAACAGGGCATCTTGTCTCTTGGTTGCCAACTTCAAAATCAAACATGCTGAGCCAGACCTGAATGAAACAACTAAGACACTATTCTGCCGATCAAGTTTTTGTTTTGTTTTGTTTTAATTAAAAAATTCCCATAGAAGGCTCTGAGAGGGGAGATCTAGACAAGGGGAAGGCAAGGAAATAAAGATTATCATTCTGAAAAGTTCTATTGTGTTCAGCAACATATTTTTCTCATTTGTTTAGTCTGAAATTCCTCCTTCAGTGACTCTGGATTTGTTACCTTTCGGAAGGCACAAGGAACATCTGGACTCCATATGACTCACACCTACTCTGTGCCAAATAAACTATATGCTGTTTTCTAAGCCCTCTTTCTCAAAGCGCTGCCACTGACTTGGTTTTAAATGTCTCTAAAACTTGCTAAAACATAACACTAGAATCATGTAATTTGTTGACACAAATTCTGTGGCAGCATATTAGCCGTGGCTGGGTTAGTTACTGTAATATCTATATGTTAGGTTCATATAACATGGAAGGATGGGAACATACCCATGACCTAGAAAATGACCTAGCAGCAACACACTGTATCTCATGGTGGGAGAGTCAGGTTGAGAATGACCTCTAGAACGTCAACCCTGTGGTACAGTGGAGACCAGGAAGAAGATTTTACCATAACCACCAGCCTATTAGTGGAGCAGCAGTAATGTCAGTCTTAAAAGGACCATGCATTTTCACCTCACTGGACAGGGAACAAACAGAAAATTTTACCTGTGCTTTAGAAGGCTGGGGACCTACCACCAGAGGGGAAAAAAGGCAGGAAATGGGTAGGCCTGATGCTCCACATGCAATGAATTAAACTTCTAGGTGGGGGAATCACAGTTTCAGATCTGAGATCAATATTTCTCTTCCCAGGCTGGCAAGTGGGTGAGTGCTGCAGAAATAGCATGCTCAAGCCCTGGAAAGATGGAAGCAGGTTTTGCTATCTGCTGCTTAGACAAGGCTGTTGGCCTCATGAAGGATCTAAGTCCAGCCCTCCTCAGCCAGAGAGAGAGTGTTTACAAGTCAAGCCCCAAGGGTGGTGGGAAAACACGCGTCACCACACCCCTTCTCCCCATTTACCCCCACCTTCAGTCACTTCTCTGCTACAAACGCCTCTTATCTCCAGCGCTGTTAGCATCACTGATACTGCAAAGACTGACACGCTGCACTGAGATGTGATTCCTGCCAACCAAACCCACTGATGTAAGGGCTTGTGCCATCTTGACAGAATATCATTTCACTATTTCCCTCTCGCCAGGAAGGATGCAGAGATCCAGAAACATATTACTAATTACTGCAGTTATGGTTCCAAACTCAAATGGGATTTGATAAGTTGTCTCCATTCTAGAATGATTTACAAACTACAATCTGTACATTTTTTTGCCTGTTAACAGAGTGATTCTACAATATTAATATTATTAAGGAACATTCTGAGGTTCTTTATGCTAGAGCAAGTATACTTTATAGTGACAGGTACTACATACTGAGAACCACTACATTACATCTGCCGATGTTATGGATATAATATTTTTATTGAGTCATAATTCCTCAGTTTTAATGAGAAGATTATAGTATTCATTATGCATTAAAATCAAGGATTATCAGTCTTGTTGTTAAGGTACTGTATGGGGACTCACGAGATCTGGATTCAATTCCCAGATCTACCACAGACTTCCTGTCTGATCTTGAGCAAATCACCTAGTCTCTTTGAGCCTCAGTTTTCTGGCTATAAAATAGGAATAACACCACTTCCTTCTATTGTCCTATCCTTTGTCTGCTTTTCAGACTGAAAGCTTTCTGGGGAAGGGTCTGTTTCTTACTAGCTGGGTGGAAAGTGCCTAGCACAATGGACCCCCGATCTTGACTGGGGCCTCTAGGTACTATTAAAATACTAATTATAGTAGTAATAGCACACTGATTCTGTAAGATAAGTGAGCCATTTTCAATGTTACTAGATAGATATGAGTGAAAACCAGAAAAGTTTATCCAAATTCCCCCAATCTTTGGGGATTCAGATAAAATGAGGCCTGGATTCAAACCATCTGTGGTTGTCATTCGATTTTGCCAAACCAAAACCACTCCTGGATTAACCCATCTCTGCCATTTAAGAAATATTTTAATTTTGTAATAGTCTAGAAGGAATTAACAAAAATATGATCAAAAATGCCTCTCTTGTTCTTAAGTCCCAACACCTTCCATGCCATTAATCAGCAGTTAAAGGGTAAAATTACTAAAAGAAGCTCAAGGATAGTGTACAGAGATATTTGCATATATTAACTGTTACATTATGCAGCACGGCATGAGTGTTGGCGTGTTACACTGCATCACAGAGACCTCCATTAACCACGTGAAGGAGTGGTAACTAAGAAGCGTTAGCTTAACTTTCACAATGTCACAAAGAATTCATCTCCATTCTCTCTTGAGAGTTTGGAGGTTAATGCATTTCATCACTAAATTACAGCAGAGCTTGCTAGTGCCACCAGAGCTAAGGTTCTCTCCACCTGAACGGTTATGGCACCAGAATCCCAAGGACAAACAGCAGCCCTGTAACATTCACAGTTTGCGTCAATGATATTTGTTAGAATTCCTTACAAACAGACGTCAAGTGCAAATGGCAACATTTATAACCAACAATTAATGTTACTTTTGCTCTCAACATGCAGAAATGGTAATAAGCTTGATACTGCAAATGTTTACTACTGAGCATTTGTGCTTCCTTATCGTGAGCAGCCCCACTGACTCTAATGGATCTCCACATGGTAGCAAATGTTTGCAAGACAGGCCCTTAGTTATGACATCTGAATCAACAATTTTCCCATACATCTTCAACCCTTAATTCTGTTTTCAAATGGCTAGAAGAAAAGACTATGGCTCGTTCTGCTGTCAGTTTTGTTGGTGCAAATCCAGAGTAACTCAGTTAGTTTCAGTGGCCACAAATTCCACCCCCTGTAGTTCCAAGGACTCAATCCTGCACATTAATGAGCACTCTGGCCCTGATCTGGTAAGCGAGGGTTGCCAACTTTGTAATATGTAAAAACCAGACTCCTCAGCAAGAGTGCTGAAACCTCTTCTGCCCCGCCACTTCCCCTGAGATCCCGCCCCTGCCCCACCTCTGTTCGTACTTCTTCCCCCCTCCCACCATAACGCTCTGCTTTTCCCCTCTTCCCCCTAGCAGGGCCATCCTTAGGCATACGCAGAATAAGCAGCTGCGTAGGGGACCACAAAATTCAGAGCACCAAATTGCCCAAAATTTCATGGTGCCCTATCCAGCTGCGTGCTTCATATGTGGCAGTGCCAGCGGCCAGCCCCATTCCCCAGCTGGCCCACCTGTGGAGTGCACCCACTGCAAGGGGCAGGGACGTTCCTAGGCGGATGCGGGGCCCGGGACAACTCCCTCTGCCCCTGCCCCACCTCTTCCCGCCCCCATTTTCTACCCTTTCTCCCAAACCCCCTCCCCCAGTGATGGACACGGCCCAGGGGATTAGCAGGGGGGCCTGGCACTGGCAGCAAGGGTCAGGCCTACCCCCGCACTCACCAGCGGCGGTGGGAAGCAGAGCAACCTAGCCCCAGCCCGCTCCACTCCGCTGGTTCCCGCTGTGTCGCTTGGCTTCCCGCTGCCGGGAGTGTTGGGTGGGGGCGTGGACCCCTTCCCCCAAGCAACATGGCTGGGGTGGGGGGAGCGGAGCAGGCTGGGGCTGGGTCATTCCGCTTCCTGCTGCCGGCACTAGGCCCCCTGCTAATCCCCCAGGCCGCTCTGGACCTGTGGGGCCCCCCAAAGCGGCCCTCCACAGCTCCTGCCTCCGCACGTTTGCAGGCAGTGAGCGCAGCCCAGACCCTCCGTGGGGGGGCGGGGGGGAGAGGGGAGGGGGGGAGGAAAGCAGGTGCTCGGGCTGCGTAGGGCACCATAATTGGTAGGGACGGGGCTGCCCCTAGCCTGGGTCAGGAGGGACTCTCACCTGCGGAGCCGGTGCTTGGAACTGCAGCTGCCCAACACAGGCAGGAGACGACCCTGGCTGAGTAGGGGCTGGTGCGGGTGATGACCCGGCACCTCCCCACCTCCCCACCCACAGTAACCGAACTGAGGGTGTCCGGTCAGTAGACCTGACTGCACCCTCTCAGGTCCCCTTTTCGACAGGACTTTCTGGTAAAAAACCAGACACCTGGCCACTCTAAGCAAAGTGTTTAAACACATGAGTAATCACATAGACTTCAATGGGACTACTAATGTACTTAAGTACTTTGCTAGATCAGGGCCAGAGTGCAGCACCTTGCAGGACTGAAACCCAAGTGCAAAGCACACTTCTTCACTGTGGCCCCATAAATAAAAACACTCTGTCACACACACACAAAAAAAGCATAAAACAAAAGAAACCCCCCCCCCACCCGTGCAAATATTCCCCCCAAGGAGAGGACTGGAGGAGGAACTATATGTGACAGATGCTAGCCACACTGCTTAATGCATCATGTGAAGATATTCAGGTTCCATGGTGATGGGCATGGCATATCAACTTGAACAGAATAGAGTAGAATAAAATATGGCCCAATGACATTGCTCCATAGTTATACCCGTTTAGGGGTTCCTAGCTGGGTCACAGGCCAGGACACTTTGCTACAAGCCCAAGTCACAATGGACATGCATCCTGCTATATAAATGAGAGCAGAATGTGGCTCTGCGTTTCTCAACATTTTGTTTATTTTATTTCTGAACTTCCACCTACATAGCCAGTGAGTGAAAAAGGCAGCAAGTGTGACCAAAATGCAAGGCTCCCAACAGAAAGTAGCTTATGCTGACCAATGTCTGCAAGGCCTACAAGACGCTGACTTGTACAGTTCTGCTGTTGAATCAACTTTTTTATCCATGGACAAATTCAGAGTTAAGTATATTAACAATCATGAGCAAACACTCCACTCAAACAACTTTAACTCTGCCCTCTGGCAATGTAAACATATCGTTTGAAAAAAACATGAGACTTTATCCATCTATAACAACGAGTTTGAAATCACCAGTGACCGCACATACTAGAATACTTTACTCTTGGTTATACTGTTGTGCAAATTCTGGCCACCTCTAAGTCCACAGAAAGGCATACTAGACAAATATATGAATGGGCAAGTAGTATGTGCTGAAAGTCACCATTCACTAGTATTCATTATCAAACCTTGTGCCACCAGTTAACCATTCCATGCAGGGCCGGCTCCAGGCACCAGCAAAGCAAGCAGGTGCTTGGGGCGGCACATTTCTAGGGGTGGCATTCTGGCGCTGGCCATCATAGGCGCCGACTCCGGGGCATGGGGAAAAAGTGCCCCCGCCGCCCCACCTTGCCTCCGCTCCGCCTGCTCCCCTGAGCGCACCGCCGCCGCTCCACTTCTCCCCACTCCCTCCCAGGCTTGCCGCGCGAAACAGCTGTTTCGCGCAGCAAGCCTGGGAGGGAGGAGAAGCCGAGCGGCAGACGCTTGGGGGAGGCGGCGGTGGTGGAGTGGAGGTGAGCTGGAGTGGGGAGCGGTTCCTCTACCCCCCGTTACTTCCTGCGGCCCCCCACCCTAGCTCACCTCCGCTCCGCCTGCTCCCCTGAACGCGCCGCTGCTCTGCTTCTCTGCCCTCCCTTGCCTGAGAGGGAGGGGGGAGAAGCGGAGCGGAGGTGAGCTAGGGTGGGAGGTTGCGGGGGGCCCGCAGGAAGCAAAGGGGGGGGGAATGCGGCATGCCTGGGAGAGGAGGCGGGGCTGGGGATTTGGGGAAGGGGTTTGGAAGGGGTGGAGTTGGGGTGGGGCAGGGGGGCACACAAAAAAAAGGGGGGGCATCCACAATTTTTTTTGCTTGGGGTGGCAAAAATCCTACAGCCGGACCTGATTCCATGCACCACCAATTCACACCGTTAGCACTTACACAAAGCTTATAAAAACAGAATTACATTAAAAGAGAAAAGTCTGATGAAAAAGTGTCATCTTATATTTTAATATTAGCCCTTCCACAGACTACAGAATACATAAAGGGCTTATGAATAAAGATGACAAAGGGAAGATGGGAGTATGCCAGTGGTATGCTGACTATACTAGTATATCGATTTAAAAATATTATGGTGACTTCAGATATGGTCTGAAAGCTTTTTATACCCCCCAGAATAATTACCAGATCCAAATATAATAAATATTTTAAAAACAGAGACATGGTCATGAAGCCCCAGATTTCTACAGATATTCAGGCATGGCTGCATTCAGCATTGCAACACTTAACTGGTTTAGGAGGCTAAATCTCATTTTCAAAATTGATTTAAGCTCTTAAGAGCCTAAATCTCATCAACTATCAAAGGGATTTAGGCTTTTAAGAGTTTAAATCACTTTTGAAAATAAGATTTAGCCTCCTAAATCAGTTAGGCATTGCAATGCTGAGGGAAGCCATGCCTGAATACCATTAAAAATCAGAGCCAAAGTTCTTAATTAGGGATTTTTTTTAAAAAAACAAGGCTTTAGGTAAAAATGGAACAAAAAATTTAAAATTGCAGGCTGGCATCTGTAAAGGGGCAGAGTTAAGGTTGTTTTAGTGGGATGTTTGCTTATCAGCATGCTTTCTACAAGCTGATGCTGACTGCTTGCTGACATTTAATGCAACTGGATTTCCTAATTTTTTAATGTTTGGATTAGTGATTGTTGTACTTGAGCAACTTTAACTATTACCCAATGTAGTGCTTTTGTGTTGGACGGTATGTCTGATATATGCAGACCCATATATACATACTATACATACACAGTAAGGATTATTTGTATTCTAGTTTATATAGGAAGACTAAATATTTCCTGAAATCTTGTTTTAGGTACGCTGTATTAAAAGAGAGGAAACTTGTGTGGTTTTCTTTCTTAATTACCATATCTAAAAACACTTCCTTAAGCTTAAAGAAAAGAACCCCATACTTTCCAGATATTAGATGGGATTATACCATAGACACAAGGTGAATGCAGTTCTTGTTCTAAATGACTGTATAGTTATTGCTGCTAACAGTTTCATGTAAAGCTTTTCAAGAAAATGTAGCCATTCATGTTTTTGGAGAGGTTTGCTCTGGTTCTGAGGAAAAACGGCCTTAACGTGTATTAGCTTGTATGTAGCTGCAGGGGAAAATGGTTAAAGAACGAAGCCAACAGTCATCCTGAAAGACAAGGCGTTTCATTGTAACCTTTTTTCATCCTTGAAATATCATGCCATTTTCTGAAGCACAGAATGTCCCTTGTGGGGCTCAGTGTATCACCTCAGTGATGTGCTTGATCTCCACTGCCTAATGGAGTCTTTTGAAACCACACCTGACCTTCAGTCCCATATCACCTGATAGTGCAACGAGTTGCTATCAGGTGGGGCTCGGTTCTCCTCTCAGTTGCACTGGTGTAAATCAGAAGTAACTCCACTGATGTCAATGCAGTGAGAAGAGAATCCGGCCCAAACATTTTAACAGCACTAAAAGAACCGCAACACAACAACAGTATAAATCTTTCTCTGTGCTATTTACTCTCAAGTCAGATTTAGGGTTGCCAACCTTCCAGGATTGCCCTGGAGTCTCCAGGAATTAAAGATTACTCTTTAATTAAATATTATATCATGTGATGAAAACTTCAGGAATACGTCCAACCAAAATTGGCAACCCTAGAGCTAGTATTCCTTCCTCCTGCTAATCTATGTTTGCTCATTCAGACACTGATTCAGCAAAACACTTAAATACGTATTTAACTTTAAGAAGGTGAATTGTCCTGTTAAAGTCAATGGGATTATTCACCTGCTTAAAGTTAAGAACATGCTTAAGTGCTTTGATGAAGCAGTGTCTTGATCTCTTTACATTTGTCTGACTGGATATCTGAGCCAGCCATAGTTATCAAAAGAGAAAAAAAAACTCTTCAGCCATATGAAGATGCAATATGCATAAAAACAGATGTTAGAGAAAGATAACTATTTATGTAGAGTGGTTACACTCTAGTTTCACTTTTAAAGTGAGGCTCAATTTAACTAAAATGCCAATTTGTCACGTGTTTTTTGACCTTAAGCGTGCTGCTGGGATTCAAAACAAACATTTACCTCAAAAGTCTCTGGGAGCAGCTTTAGAAAGAAAGTGATGGCAATAAGTCCTTGTAAGGTACTTAAGGAAATTTTGGGTCATTGCTGGGGGATTAGTGCATTTGCATGCTGGTTGGCTTTGCAAGATGGTGCAGACAATATTTCAAAGGTCTCGATTGGGGGTTGACCAGGTCAAAGTATTCCAGTGAAGCTTAGACCTGCCACAAAAATCTCCATATCCTGGCACCCTACCCAACACTTCAGAGCCAGCCTGGAAAAGGGCATAGTGACTGCTCACCAGTCACACCACTGCTGGTGAATGAAATCCTATTCATTAGCCTCTGGCCCTTTAACCCTACCTCCCCTCTTCAAGACCTTTATAACGCAATTTGTGCCTTCTTGCATTAGTTTACATTTTAACCATAGTTTATGCGCTACAAATCAAAGACATTGATTTTATACGACAGTATGTCAAAGGGTTTTTTCATTACCTTCAGAATGTTGACTTATGTGCTTTGTATAGACACTAATGCTTGCAAAAGTTCAGTCAACCCATCCTGTGTCACAGCACTGATTGCCAGAGGAGCAGCTACAGAATAAACATCTTTGAAAATCTTACCTTAGAGGGTGGGGGAATTTCGTTGACAGTTTCAACGATTAAACCACATGAGTCCAAAACCACAACATAGAAAGCCACAAACCTCTTGCAATACAAGGAACGTTTCCGTTTAGTTGGCACTGGGCATCACGCTTTGCCTTGCAGATAATGAGTGAATTTTGAGTTAAATACAACAGGCCTGATTCTCCTCTCACTTACACCAGTTTAAATTGGGAATAATTCTTCCACTTCAAGTCAATGGAGTTACCAGTATAAAATGGCTTAAGTCAGGGAAAAACCAGGTTGACTGTCTTATTGTCTTAAAATGCAGTATTCTATATTTACGCATTTATTTCCTAATAATTATGCCTACATCTATAAAATTTTCATCAGTACATTTAATCATCCTAGTGCTCCTGGTTTGCCACGGATCATAAGGTAAGGTGATTTGCTCTCACTAATCAGTTAAGGTCCAATTACAAAGCAACCTTCTGCTCCATTAAAATATACAAGATATATCCTTCTTGCACCAGTTCCAATGTGCTATCAATACTTTTGATTTAGAACATCCTGACCAATATAATTGCTGATTATAACATCCTCAGAACTCTGATAACTATGTTTCAAAATAAATCCTCACCTCCTTCCTCCTCTTCCCTCCCCCCTTTTATTTCTGCTTCTGGTCCAAGGTGAGTGGAAAGGTTTCTCTTACTTGCTTCTAGGAGTAGATACCAGATGACAAGAAGGAGTCTTTTTGCACAAGAGGGTGAACTTCTTTCTGATTAAAGCACAGCCTAATAAATAATAAAGCCTAGCAATAAAGCACTACCTGAAATTTCTAATAGGTACAAGACTGAGTATAAGTCCACTGGACTTCTCGAACTAAGGTGCACTCACACATTTTTGCATATGGAAGATAAATCCATATGCATACGGCCACAGGCTGCATGCCTGGTTGTACACCCTTCCAGACTGGACCTCTGCCTACTCTGCCGGCACACAAACGGGGCATCTCCTGTTGTGCTTAGATGAGCAAGAAGTGCTCCTGTGGATGGAGGTCAGCTTTTGGTGTCTGGGTTTAACGCACAGCGGTGAATGATAACCAAGTGGACCAGACAGTGTGGAAATGAGTCACCTCTGCAGGAACATAAGAGAAGAAGCTGATGAAATATCCTCCTCCTTTCAACCTATGAGGGACAGAGAGCAATTAGGAATATGACTTCCACCCAACCTTCAGCAGGAAGACCAGGGCGAGTGGCAAGAGATCATGTAGCTTCCTCCCACCCATCAACCAGAAGGGGAAGGTTTTGACACAGACTACACTGAGGTCAATTTTTTCAGACATGGGTACCTAAAGTCAGGTTCTGTTTAGGCACCTAAACAAAAGTGGCTTGATTTGCAAAGGTGCTGAGCATCTGGTGACAAAGCACCGACTACAACAATAAAAAGATTGGTCCCTTCAGGTTACATCCTGCCCCTAGTCCGCAGCAGAACTCGGACTGATACTGATGGGAGTTGAGTGTGTACACATTGAGGTCATTATATTGCCCAGTGGTTTTACATTTGCATTCAGATACCTAACGGTTCTGCTCACAGGGAAAAAATCCTACAGGGAACATATGGGAGTAATTTGTATCCATATGTAAAGTACGGTAAAGACATATATAGTTTCTCTCTCCCTTTCCCACCCCTCTTCTGCCTGGGAAAGGTAACCTTCCAACAAAGCAAAAGGCTGCTTCAGTCTACACGTTACTATTATCTTGGGCCTCGGCCTAGAAGCAGGGCCGGCTCTGGCTTTTTGGCTGCCCCAAGCAGCAACAACAACAAAAAAACGGGGCGGACAGACCGGCAAAGCAAAAGCCGGAGAGCAGGTGCAGGGGAACCGGCTAGCGGGGGGGAGGGGGAGGGAGTAGGCTGAGAGAGAGAGAAGGGGCGCAGCCAGGGCTACAGCGGGGCGCTGCCACGTGGCCCCTCCCCCCGCACCGGCTGCCGGGAGGGCTCTGCTCTGGTCGGCGGGGAGGGAAGGACGAGGACTGCCCTGCTGGGCTTGCTGCAGGGCGCTCCCGTCCTCCGTGCCGCCGCCCCCTACAGGGCAGCCGGAGCGGAACAACAACAACAACAACAAAAGCAGCCGTGCCGCCCTAGGATCGGGCCGAATGCCGCCTCGTTCAATCTGCCGCCCCAAGCACCAGCTTGCTCGGCTGGTGCCTGGAGCTAGCCCTGTCTAGAAGACTGCCAGCTACACCACATTAGTTGTGTTTTTTCTGAGGCAACTTGGAACAAAATCAAGAAAAAAATCAAACTCAGCTCATGCTGGGGCTTTGAAACGGATACATCAGATTCTCACTGATAGCATTGAGAATAGTCCCAGACCGGTATTTCCTCTTCTTGATGCACACAAGGGCTGCATTTTCAAAGCAAGGGGCTGTGTGTTTTGTATAAGCAGCTCCCTATTTTGCATAGCTCAGCTGCATCTTTGTGCAAATTTACCCTGTGGTTTTGACATGGAAAGTTATCATTTGACCACAAGGTTGCCGCAGTAAAGAGCCTTGTTCTTCAAAGAGTTCTAAAGCAATCTAGTACTTTTTGTAAGATTATGATAAGATTTTTTTAAAGAAGGCCCATCCACCAATACCAGCTCTGAAGAAGTTTCACACTGCCTGTGATCTATATATATAGGTCAAGTTTGTCTCAATTTTAATACAGTATGTAAAAGCATAACAATGCTATCAGATGCAGATATGCAGCTTAGCAAAACATTAGATTTTCATACCAATTAATGTCGCACAGTAAGCCAACGTCTGTGGGATCGCACTTGGGCCTTTTAATTTAGCATGTCTTCTAATTAAAGAAAGATTAAATGTACTTTAAATAATTGCTCCTCCTTCCTGTGCCAGACTCTGAAGTATTCTGTCTGTACGACTTGGGAGGGCATGCTAAAAGAAAACACATCTACGGACCCCATCCAGCCTAAAGAATCATAGAATCATAGAATATCAGGGTTGGAAGGGACCTCAGGAGGTCATCTAGCCCAACCCCCTGCTCAAAGCAGGACCAATTCCCAACTAAATCATCCCAGCCAGGGCTTTGTCAAGCCTGACCTTAAAAACCTCTAAGGAAGGAGATTCCACCACCTCCCTAGGTAACCCATTCCAGTGCTTCACCACCCTCCTAGTGAACAAGTTTTTCCTAATATCCAACCCAACTGCAACTTGAGACCATTACTCCTTGTTCTGTCATCAGATACCACTGAGAACAGTCTAGATCCATCCTCTTTGGAACCCCCTTTCAGATAGTTGAAAGCAGCTATCAAATCCCCCCTCATTCTTCTCTTCTGCAGACTAAACAATCCCAGTTCCCTCAGCCTCTCCTCATAAGTCATGTGCTCCAGCCCCCTAATCATTTTTGTTGCCCTCAGCTGGACTCTTTCAAATTTTTCCACATCGTTCTTGTAGTGTGGGGTCCAAAACTGGACACAGTACTCCAGATGAGGCCTCACCAATGTCGAATAGAGGGTAACGATCACATCCCTCGATCTGCTGGCAATGACCCTACTTATACAGCCCAGAATGCTGTTAGCCTTCTTGGCAACAAGGGCACACTGTTGACTCATATCCAGCTTCTCGTCCACTGTAACCCCTAGGTCCTTTTCTGCAGAACTGCTTCCTAGCCATTCGGTCTCTAGTCTGTAACAGTGCATGGGATTCTTCCGTCCTAAGTGCAGGACTCTGCACTTGTCCTGGTTGAACCTCATCAGGTTTCTTTTGGCCAAGAGCACATTCCAGGTTACTGAATCGCACACTACACAACAACAGGGCTTCCATACCCTTGTAGAAGTTCTGGTCCAGCTAATTCTACTTGACCGGCTAGGTTTCAGAACAGACCAATGGCTCCGTTGATTTACCATATCCTGGGGCTAGTGCTCGTCCACATGAAAGTAAACGAGGTAAGCAGAAACCAGTAAAGACCAGTTGAAACACACTATTAGAGTCTACTGGAATTTCCACTAGTGGAAATTTTATATTTAACAGAATAAGCCATTTGAAGTACACATAAAAATCCTCCTCAAACTATAAATATTCACGACTTATCTGGTTGCCAGTATGATCTCTTCTGGATAGTGTGTATAATGAAAGAAGGAACTGCTACACTTCATGACTTACAATATATTGTCAATCTGCCTGTAGCATGAAGATGAAAGATAAACACACTGCATAAAAACGATTGTATTATACCTGTCTGCAGCTCTGCCATGGAATGCCTGCTTTTCAGATATTTGCTGTGCTGATACCAACCTTATTTCTTTATCTCATGTTTATGAGGAGTTTTATGTACATCACTCTGGCATCAGCTGGTTCTGGGATTTACTCATTTGGCATGTTTATGGTGTTTTAGATAAACACTACGGTAGGATTACTTAAGGAGCCAGTGCTTTCAATTTAAAAGGGCCTGAAGCACAGCTTTGGATTCCCCCATTCCTACCCCCACATACGTGCTCCTCAGGAAATGCAAGATGATATCTGCTTGGATGTTTAGTGTGGTGGAGGAGCATTTTTCTCTCATGCTGTCAAAAGGCTGAGAGCACATCTGTTGGACTCAGACTGTGCCCTGTGCATCTTGTTGGCAGAACTCAGTGCCATTTGACTTCAGTATGACATTGCTCCCTGTTTATCTGGAGACTGACTTCCTGTTTGGGAAATACAAGAGATGTGGGGAGGATTCACAAGAAAGGTGGAGGGAAAGGGATTCAGGAAACCTCTTAATTAAAAATAAGCGGGAGGAACCCAATTAATGAATGTAAAACAGATGCTTTCATTGGCCAAATGTTCATAATAATGCATTACAGTGTAAACACAGCAGCTGGAAAGGCTGGTGCACTGTAAGTGTGTTCTTTTAATGTGTTTATTTTTATCAAATGCACAAAGCTGTGGATTTTAATCTTCAGGCTAATAGGTTGCTTTCAGATTTAAGGCACTGCTGTCGAGGTGCAATGCCCCAGGGGAGCATCATTAGGGCAAGTGCAATGCACCAGCTTCCAGGAGCACCAACGGGAGCTAAGACATTACTACACCCTGTGGGATCTTTCCATCTACCTAGGTACTTATTCAGCCCTCCCTTACCATACTAAGGTGCCTCACAACCATTAACTTTATCTTCAACACCGTCCATCTGAGGTAGGGATTGGGATGTGTTATCCTAAACTGGGCACAGGGTAGATTAAGTGATTTACCCAAACTCACATAGGAAGTCAGTGACCAAGCCAGGAACTGAACCCAGGGCTCAAGCATCTATGTGCCATGTCCTATCCCGTAGTCTAAACCATTCTTCCTCCCAGGGAGAACATGTGGTATCTCTCTCTTTGCACGCCACCAACTCTGCTGGCTGGCATCAAGGAGGTTTCTAGTGGCAGCAGCAATGCTAGAGACTTCCTGTCCTTTTACTCAATCCGTGTAAGGATTGAGATTGCGCCCAGCCCCTGTATAGGGGTACAAGAGGGAAGGGGCGGGGTAAAGGTTCTTAGTGCCCCTCTCCCTTTGCAGACCCTCTGTGGCAGGGCGGACTTGCTCCTACCTACTTTCTAGTCTCACAAATGGCATGGAGACCTTCAGGTAAAACACTTCATGCAATTTATATAGTGATCTTTTCCACAACCTTAATAGATTATGCCGCCTCATGTACCAACAGTAACACAGAGTCCTCAGCTCCTGAGACAGGGAGGGAGGAGCTCTCTCATGACATTCCCTCACTTCACTCCCCTGCCCCAGCACTTCCTTCCTGTGCCTTTTGTACCCTAATGAGTTAATTAGCTTTTTAATTGGGCACAGCTCCCCAAGTCAGGTGTGCTCAGGGCAATTAATTGGAGTTGCAGTGTTCAGAGTGCTGGCCTGGCTGCTGCAAACCTATCAAAAAATGGAAAAGTTAACGTTCCCACAGAAGTACTAGCTCAGCCATGCTCACATTCTTCACAGCTCATGGTTCAGGCTATGTTTTAGTCACGGATATTCGGGTATTTTTAATAAAAGTCATGGACAGGTCATGAGCAGTAAACAAAAATTCACGGCCTTGACCTGTCCATGACTTTTACTATATACCCCTTAGTAAAACTTGGTGGGGAGGGAGGGAAGCGGCTCGGGAGGGTGGCCCTGGGGGCACTACAGATGCTGGGAGGAATGGCCCGGGGGGGCACCGTGGGTGCTGGGGAGGGGGGCGCAGCCCTGGGTGCCTGGTGGTGCTCGGGGGAAGGGGGAGAGTCGTGGCCTGGGGGATGCCGCGGATGCTCGGGAGAGGAGTTGGCAGGGCTGGGACAGGTTCCCTACCCCGCTCCTGGGAAGCGGCGACCTCCAGCTCCTAGCTCCATGTGCTGCCTCCGTTCTTCCCCAAGCCCCGGTTCTGCAGCTCCCATTGGCTGGGAACTGCGGCCAGTGGGAGCTGCGGGGGAGGTGCATGCAGGCAGAGGAAGCACATGGATCTAGGAGCTGAAGGAGGGAAGTTGCTGTTGCCCTTCCAGGGAGCCCCCCAGGTAAGCATCACCCGCACCCCAGCCCTGAGCTCCCCCCCCAAACTTCTGCTGCTGGGGAGAGGAGAGTCCCGAGACTGCCCCAGCAGCGGCCGGTGTATATCTCAAACCCGTTGCACATACAGTATACATTTTGGTATACATAATAAAGCCAACCAGTCCAAGAGTAAAGTCCTTCTCCAAAAGCCACCATCTTGTTCTTGATATGAGAAAGCCCTTCAAAATGAGCTATATAGAATGATCTACTCTAAGCATTAAAAGAAGTTGATATTGGACAGTAGTTTCCCCACCCCCCCAACAAAACTCTCTATTTCTCTCTTAAAAAAATTAACTAATCAAGCAGATCTCTTCTCTTAAATAGGATGGGTCTTGTGGTTAAGGCACTGGAGAGGGACTCCGGGGAACTGGGTTCGATTCTCATATCTGTGACAGACTTCCTCTGTGACCTTGGGCAAGTCACTTACTGTTTTACAGATGTGGTATACTGAGAGTAATAATAAAACTTCCTGTCTCTCCCTCACCCACTTTTGACTGTCTTGACCAGTTAGACTGTTAGCTCTTTGGGACAGTAATGCCACTTGATATGTGCATGTACAGCACCTAACACAACAGAGTCCTGGTCTCAGCTGGGGCCTCTAGACTCCACTGTAATTCAAATGATAAATAGTAATAAGGAGGCTCTCTGAATTGTTTTGAACACAGTGTGGAACAAGACAAGACTGTCTTTCATCTTTTCTATTTCCCATCTCTACAGAACCATTAACTACCACCACACACAAGACAACATTTAGCACCCGTGCCGTCAAAAGTAACAACCACAACCACAAAATAACAACGACCACAGATGATACTCTGCAATAGTTAAGCAAAGCAGAAGTTTCTCTAAAACAGTTTGAAATCCTTCCTCCTGAGCAGCCTCACTGCAGAGCCGAAGTGCAGGCCCTCCACACCTAGGTGAATTTCACCTTATGTGTTTATGTAGCTCTAATATAAAGGCATCCTCTTTAAGAGCTAACTCACGGCCCAGCTTGCATGGCTTGTGTGGTGTACCCATAAAGTGGATAGCAGCATAGGAGATGTAGCCTCTGCAGAGCTGCCACATTCCTTCTTCCCTCCCCCCACCAATACATTTTGTTGGGATGGGTCAGGTAATGGGACCGGGGCATGTGCAGGCCAGCATAACTGCAGCAGCATTCTCAGGGACATAGCCTCAATTCTGTAACATAAGTGGGAAAAGAAACTATCAATGCCTTAAAGGGTCAGGGTTTTAACAGGTACCTGAATATGAAATGTTAGAATTTATATGTAAATGCTGTTCTGTTTAAAAAACTATAGTTCAGGCAGCCCTTTGGGGCACTGAGAAGCTAGAGTAAGATGCAACTCACATGCAGTCCAGTTCAGCTTTTGGTTTCCTTTATTTTTTTAGTGTTTGCTGCTGCAGCACATTTTTTATTACAGTCATTTTGCTGAATTTTTACATAAGGGGAAGTATTTGACTGTATCATGTCCTACTGGCTGTATGGACTCTCTTTTCCCTTCAGGTCTCAAGAGTTAAGGGCACAATTTCTGTGTTCCTGACCCAGGGCTTATCACCTGAAGATAGCTGTCAAACAACACTGCACCTGACATGACAGCTCAAAGCAATCAGTCGCTTACTCAGAGGCTAGAGGGCAAGTTGCAGAGGAACAGGGAGGGGACAGAAAGTGAGTGGGGGAAGGAGTATGAGAGAACAAAGATGAAAGAAGAAATGCCAGAGAAGAGAAAGTCTAATAGGAGAGAACAACAGTGTCTTATCACATGCAAGAGTTGTTGGGGGACATCGGCTTCTTCCACCTTCTACAAAGAGCTGGCAGTAGCCTTCTCTGCGCTTAAGCTGCCTCAGCCATCTTTGGCCACTTGCTCCCCCGCCCTGCAGCCTCAGTCACTTTCAATGGACCACTCTCCTCTGCTACTGCTACCCCATGCTACAGAAAGGTTGCAGACACCTCAACCTGCTCTTTCACATCTTCCATATCTCCCAGCTCTCAGAGACAGCCCCTCCCCTGCTCCCAGTATGAATGCAGGTGATAAATGGGACATGCTGCCTTTGAGGCTGGTGTACAGAAGTTATCCACCCTCTGAGGGCAGAAGGGATGTTGACTGCCTTGGACTAGGATGCCTCCATATGCAATGTTGGCCTCAGAGATATGGAGCATACACCACGCCTGATAAAGTCAATGGAATTTGTGGATAGAACCAGCACCTATATTTGTAATAATATATCCACCACAGAACCCCAATCTGAGGGGACAAAAAATGCCTCTTTTTTAAATCAATACGACAGACGTTAACAAAAGGTTTGTTCATATATTTATATAAGGGCATTTAATATTTCAGAAACCCAGGGTGGTTTAAACAAGAGGCACTATCTTACCCTACTGGCCAGTTTCAGTCATAGCATATGCTAGGCAGGGTGTCACAGGAAGTGGGAGCCAATTAGTTGGAAGGTCAAGACCTTAAAAAAGAGGCTTGTCTTAACATATTACTGTATGTGGTGAATACCTCACTTAGCAATAGCACATGGGGCATAACAGCACATAAATACTTGAGGTTAGTGCTTCAGTACTTGCAGGCCACCCCTAATGTAATTACTGCAATTGTGTCTGGCATGGAATGATCCCTTTATTCCTTAGTAATAGTTATTTCCTAAGACTCAAGTCAACACTCTAGTTTGATTCTTTTGAAAATGCAGTTTTGGAAGTGTGGAGTAAAAGATGAAAGGAAATAGCTGATGGCAGAACTAATAATGGAAATGAGGATTGTTCATCAGCATACAGAGCTATTAGACATGAGGAAACAATCCTGACAAGGGAACCGTCACAAAACTCATTTGAAGCTTCACACTTTCTATATATGTTCTACTCTGGAATGCATAGTGGGATATGCACATTTCATACTTACATTTCTGCCCTATCCAGCGCATTTGAACTCAAATGTAGCATGTTCTGTCTTGCATCTCAGTCCTGTCCTGCTTCTCCTACTGTTCCAGGGCTTCAGTCTATTCTCTCTCCGACAGAGAGATCATGAGGCACTGTACACATTGGACTCACTAAATAGTGACTTTGTGCAGCTGACCACTAAGAAGTAGCTAGAAGCCAAGTTCATGTATGTCACTCCTGCTTTATCTTGTATATTTGAACTTGGGTTTCCAGAGGTGAAAGCCTAATTTTGTAGCTACCGAATGGAACTCTGCCCTTAAAGTCATAGGAAAAATCTCTCTACCCTGCACTTGTGCACCTTAGCTGTAGCCAGACCAAACCAACCCCAAAATGAAACCCACATGGACATCAAGTACCATCAGGCAGAGGGTAAGTATTCCAAGAAGTTGGTCCAAATGCAACCTTTTATTCTATATTATGTTGCTTTATCACTCATCAACCCAGAATGACTTTGTTGAGTTGGTCCAGAACTTATGCTGTTCTGAGTTAGCAAAATCCTTTCTGCTCTAACAAGATTGAATGCCATAAGTTTTACAGAGAGATTCAATCCATTAGCTGATTAAAAGCTATAGTTCATGCTGCTTTGGACACATTCAGGCCATTATGAATAAGAAGTGTCAAAAAAGCTTCCAGTGTAACCAGTGTCTTTGAAACTGCTATGGCTACAGTTAATAAAACTTCTCGTTCAATCTTTCTTCAAGTCTGCAATGCCAACAGGCAGAGAATTTATAGTAGCCTTTGAAACTGTCTCTTTAGAAATGAGTTATTGGTACAGTATCTTTAATTTCCAAAACAAAAAAAATTACATAGAAGACATTGCCACAAGCCAAGAAAGTGTACAGATGAAAAAGAGCAACAAAAATGTCACTGATATATTTCAGCTTCAACTTACAGAGGAACGTCCTACAGGGAAACCGCCACCTACCCCCCAAAAAATACACTGAAATCTCTCTAAAGGTATCTTTCTGCATGCTCCTCTGCTTATTCCTATTATATTAAACAGTTAATAAATCTGAATAGGCTTATTAAAAGACAATTCCATAACATTCATATAGGCAACTATTTTTAGTTGCCATTAAAAGCCAGCATTTGCCCACAGTTGTACCTGAAGTACCATAGGTTCCGTCCTACACTTAGGAAAAGAAATAGCACTGGTAATTCTGTAAGATCTGTTAACAAATGTTACTACTTAATGACAATCACTCTATTTAAAGGTTTCCATAATGGCCCACAGTCAAGTGACCTATGGGATATATCTATCTATACCAAATATGCTAAGAGTGACAGAACTACATAAAGGTACTGATTCAGAGATGAACTTAACTCTGTGCTTAAGATCCAGGAGTTGAGCATGTGCATAAGTGTCTTGTTGAACTGGAACCCGAGAACTGAGAGAACTATAGGAAGGGCTAAATACTTAGACTGTAACCTCTTTGGGGTAGGGACTGTCTTTTTGTTCTGTGCTTGTACAGCGTCTAGCACAATGAAGTCCTAGTCCATGACTAGGGTTCCAAGGCACTACAGTACTACAATAATTTTTTTAAAACGGTATTTGATATTTGTGGCCTATGCAAGAAAAAACACTGGTCATGCAGAAAACACATTTTATGAACAAGAGAACAGTTCTTAACTCTATTATGTCTAGCAGACTAACTTCCAGTAATATAACTGCAACACTTTGGGGAAGTCATCCAAAGAATCTTTAGTTGTGCGTGACTCTTGAAAGTGAAATTTAACTACTTATTGTTGGACATCCCTAAGTTGTATTGCACAATAAACTTTCATCTCTTTTTCTGTCTTGACAGAGAGGTAAGAAAAAATGGTACCCCTCCTTCTGTCCAAATAGATTTCCCTTTATGAGTTTTTTGCCACCTGTTGTTAGCCAATACAATCAGTCAGTACAAAGGTTCTCCATAAAACTCATAGGATATCCCAGGCTTATTGTATTAGAGTCACAACAGGCCCCTATTATAGGAGATTTACAACACTTCATAGAGATACAGAAAATCGCATCAATATCAGTCTGTTACACTTAAGCTTTAAAAAGTGAGGCCAACTTTTTCAATTGTACACAATAAGGTTTTTAAGCAAAAAAATTGTTAGAACCATAATAATTACAACTGGTTGAATTGTTAGTTGCAAATAATTTATCTGCCAAATTTAGCCATTTTTGTTTCCAAGTTGTCTTCAAAGTTTCTAATGTGTTCAGTGTTCTCAACTGTGTGACAGCTTATGCAAATAAGTGTTAATTTATAGCTTGTTTGCAAACTAAATATTGTGGGCTTGATCCAAAACCCACTGAAGTCAACAGAAATACTGCAAGTTTTTACGAGTATTTGCTATTCGTTACTCCCTAGTCTTGTTGTATGACTTGTCTCCTAAATCACATGGTATTGTTCTGTTACCTGATAGGGTGACCAAAGCTTTATAAGCAGAAGAGATTTCTTCTTCTGTTTTCAAATTACCTGTGAGCATTCACAACTATTTGGTGCCCTGTGAATTGTTTTAATGTGTGGATAAGAAAGAGATTTTCAAAGTGACAGTCATTCATTTATTATGTGGATAGTCTAGCAACTGTTATATGTGTGTATATACAAGCACACACAAATATGTCTGATATTCACAGAGTTTTACTGGCAAAATATTCTATTTGTTAAAAAAGCATTCTTACTATGGCTGGGGAAGTACAGCAAAAGATGTATTACTATCACAACTAAAACATTTGCTCCCAAAGTTTTGTGAATTCTTCGTCTACAGACATCTTTCTTATTGTGATATCTATAAATAAATAAATAAATAAATAATACATTGGAATTTACTAATAGTTTGGGCTTTCTGAATCTCAGAAGACCTAATTACTATTTTTTCTCCCCTTGACGGACTAGGATCAAGGTATTCAAGACTTTATTCTTTACTGTTGCCACTCTGAAGGAGGAAAGGGATGCTTCTGAAGGTAGGGAGATAACGACAGAGTTATAGAATATGGGGAATTGGTTGGATAGAGGTAGTTATATTAGACAAGGATGGTCTCTTTGGATTCTAGATATAAGTACTGTGCCCAGGGCTAGCAAGAAAAAAAAAGGTCCGACTGTCACTGAACAAATTAAAAATGGGGAGTTTAAGATGCAAATCAGAGCTCGTTGAACTATATTATTATTTGAGACATAGATTTTTTTTAACTATGATTTTTGTGTATGTCTGTTCTTGCTGACAGTCTGTTGTCTTTATAATCAGAAAGAAAACAGAGTATTTCTCATAGGAAAATAAAAAACAAACAAACCCCTATCTGTCATCCGTATTCCTAAAGGGTGTGGTCTTTCAGTATAAACATTTTATTTTTGAATGGTCTGTGTTTAGCGGTCACATGAGAAAATAAGGAGTCAATAAGATGACTATTTGGCATGAAACTAATTATACCATGTCTACAAAGGAAAGTTTTCCAAGACACATGAACAAGCTAGGCCATTCAGTTACGCTGCTTGTTTAATAGGGCTCCTGGGTTTCAAGTGAACTAGTGTTATCTAAAAAGAGGTTTCTAAGTGGTTTAGTCTTTTTATGTGTCCCTTACCACCACTGCTGAATATTATTAGTTGAAAAACAAACCTTCTCAGTTGGAATTTCAACTCCCCATCTTTTGGAATAGAGGAAATAAAGCTAAAGGATGGTACAGACTAGTTTTATTTGTACAAAATTAATTACATTAAGTAAATGCGTGTGTGTATTGTGAAATACAAGTCACTTTAATACAGAAAAAGACATAAGGATCTAAATTTTCAGAAGTGACAAATGATTTTGGGTGCCCAACTTGAGGTGCTTTTCAGAGGGTGAGGCATCCAAAACTACTAGTCATCTTTGAAAATGCAGGCCATAGCTGTCAGCAATTTGATGAACTCTGTTCCCCCCCCCCCCCACACACACACATTCTGAATTTCACCAGCACCTGCTGAACGGAGGGAAAAAAGATTCCTCTAATATGGCAGCTTCCCAGCACAGTATAATCTAAACACCATCAATAATTACCCCGAGAGTACAGATTTCCCAATCTTTCTGGGTAAAACCATGTGGAGCAATGGCAATGGGCCTGACTGAACAAACTAGCGAAGAGATGACAGCGTTCATTTTAAATATTCTTCATTTGGTTAATTCTGACCAGCTTCAATATGGCACTTTAGTACTTTATTATTATTATTATTTATTATTTATTAAACACACTAATGGGTATGTCTACACTAGAGCTGGAGATGTAATTTTCACCTTGGGTAGTTATACCCGTGCTCGCTCTGATCAAGAGGAGCACAAGCAGCAGGATGGGATAGGTGCCTGAGTATGTACCTAAGGTTTCAGACAGGATCATACTTCGGTGGGACGGACTGACCTCCCTCTTATGCCACCACAGCTACACTGTTATTTGATATTTGATCAGAGCTAGCACAGGTATATCTACCTCCAGCTAAACCATACCCTTCGCTGTATTAGTTTAGCTATGATGTTCTGTATGATTTGTCTGTTATTTAGTAAACATATGGGCAAAGGTCTAGGCATATATTTTTTAGAACAACATATAACACATAGCATCTTCCAGGTTAGGATCTCAAAGCACTTTAGAAATGTTAATCAAATCTCGCAATATCGCTATGAAGGTTGGTATTAAAATCCCCATTTTCCATAAGGAACAAGTGAGGCACAGAGAGGTTAAATGATTTGTGCACACAGCAAATTTGTGGCAGTCAGGGTTTAGATATCACAGGCAAACCAGACTTGGGTTTCCAGTTGTCCTAATATCCAGTCCTGTGTTTAACCACCGAACCATGCCTGCCCTCTGGTATTTTCACAACTGGCCTGCTTCTCATAGGGTGTAAATCCTTTATTTTTTTATTTATTAAATTAATTTACACCACGTGAGAATCTGGCCAATTGTTAACACACCACTGGATGGGGAACATAAAGTTATGCTATGCCACTGTGATACCCATTTTATTGTATGCTTCTAAAACTTGGCAAATACTAGAAACCCACAACAGAAAGCATACTGCATTCCATCAGAGATGTTTGCAAAGAATACCTGGTGTCTAATGGTGGAATAAAGTAACCAACATGGATATGTTACAAAGGACTAGCCAGCAGACTGTGAAGACAATGATCTGAGAAAGAAGGCTGAAATGATTTGGACATGTTGTACAGGTGTCAAAAAAAACCGTATTCCTAGACAAGCCCTTGACTGGTTACCAGCTGGTGGAAGATGGAAAAGAGGACAACAGATGACATATAAGAAAACCATTCGGCATGCCACTGTCATGGAAACAGACTATAACGGAGCAAGAAACATGGCATTAGATGGACTGGGTTGCCTCATGTGTCACAAGGCATGAGAGCATCTAATTAAGAAAAATAAATCCATTGACTTTGAGGAGCTGCACTGATTGACACCAGCTGAGGAATAACAAAGAACTGATTGGTGTAAAAATAAAAATGAGAGCATTTGAGAAAAAGAACCAAGCCAGCTGCCTGGAGTTCAGCAGAATCTTACACTGGGATAACATCTCAGATCCTTAAGCCTAGATATTTGAAATGCTGCCCAGGATTTAATCACCAGAAAATGAGGGGTTTAGAAACCTAGACGTTCGTGCTAAGGGATATGTAAGGCAAGTGAAGAATATTTAAACTATATTTCTTTGCACTCCATTTTGTATCAGAGACTAACATGCATAAGAAGAAGTCAGGGAGTAGGCATATTAATAAACTGGCCACCCAAGTCAAATACCACCACCACCACTCCCAATCTCTGTAGCTAATCCTAAAATTACGAGTGCACTTTTAGCTGAAAGGAATGACTAAGCAGCTATCTTGACTGTAGAAATCCACTCACAGGCAGTGACCTATATGTTTGCTGATCCCTGAAAGAAGCACAATGCTATTCTGGCTCTGATGGAAGCAACAGTGGGCTTGGAGAAGGAGATAATACCCCAAGACCATAATTTCTCAAGCTCAATGAAGAACTGCTACAGATTTGATAAACAGGCTATTGATATCTGTCAGCTGTTACAAAGGAAATTTATTAATTTAATTTAATTTCTTAGTTTATAAACTATATCCCATTACAAAGACTTGTGGTACATTAACAACATTTAACAAAATACTCTTTCATAGTCAGAGGTGGGGGGAGCCACGCCTTGCATGTAGTAGATGCGATAACAGCAGCCTTTGGCTTCCTGTGCATTGGGGCTTTTCACACCCCTGCAGGCGTTGGCCACTCAGCCACTAACCTGGTCATCATAAACTTTAGATTTCGTCAGGACAGTATAAATAACCAATATGCTAGATTTCTCATATGAACACCGAATCGTCTGCAAACAACACATGACTTCTATAACAATGCTCAGTTCCCAGCTGTCCTGGGAGATACCAGTTACACACACATCTCACTCTAAGCACCTGCACAAGATGTTATTTTGCTATAGCTTTTCAATATGCAGGTGCACAATACCAAATGCCAGACCTTGGATGTGGTATCCAAGTTCCCAGAGACATGTCATGATGCATACACACTCAGGCAAACAATCTGCCACCACCACTTCCTTGAGGCAGGCAAACACCTTGGCAGGTGGTCAGGTGCAAGAACCACATTCCTTGTATCATCTTTCAGTTGCAGATGTAGGATCTCACATGAGGACAGTTAGCAGCCCTGTTTTTATTCTCAGGGCATAGCCTCTGAAGTCTTGCCTTATAAACACGCATTCTGAATCTTTAGACACCTACAAATTTAAAAGACTTGCAGTACTTTAAGATCACTATATCAACCATGGAGCTGATGTTTGTTATTGCTACTCTGAAACCTGTGTGTTGTAGGTATTTATATAGATCTGGCAATACATCGATCTAAAGCCGCCTCAAAGTCCATAAGATTTTTTTGTTGTAAGCTGCATTCTATGTAATAGATTTCTCTTCGATGGACAGGGGGATATTAGCATGTCAGGTCTTCCTATCCTAGGAACCAATCTGCAAATACAGGAAAAGGCATTCAGGTACCTTGGCGCAAAGTGAAAATTCTCATTGACTTCCTAGATATGCAGGCTACCACATTTATCTGCAGGACAAGACACTAATTTCAAAAGAAAGGATAACAATTGCTGACTATTGGTGATTTTTTCCAGGCCATATCTTTGAACATCTGAGAATTAAATTAAATCTATCTTCTCAGGATTTTTGTACGCACCTAAAGTTAGAAGTTTCCTAGACACAATTTTTATCAAAGAAACTTGACAATTGTCAAAGAACTGATGAATCAAAAGGGTCAGCTGTTTGATTCCAGGTTTTCTCTCTCTCTCTCACACACACACACACACACACACACACACACACGCGCGCACCCCCAAAATGCCCAACCTGGATCTCAAACTCATCTAAATCAATACATCTCCATGAAATGTTTTGGATTTGATGAAACAGCATATATATGTTGATGAAAAAAAATTAGTCAGAAATGTTCCAACTCTACTCCTATCTTTACTGTACAACTTTATTGCTGAGAGACCCTTGTAAGAGCCCAAAGCTGTATACCCTGGACTTGAGATCTTAAAATTCCTCTTAAGGATAATTAATAGCAGAAAGTACTTGAATGCGCCTTTAAAACCTCTATTTGCAACACTTACAAGGAAATGCAGTATGTTGTGCTGCCTAAACTTTATTATTTCCTCTTAATTTTGAACACAATTAATCCAGATTTTATTTATGATGCTCCTAAACACCTCACTCATATGTTGTCTATAGAGTTGCCATTACAAAGGCTGATTTTGGACATCAGATTCCCATTTCAAATATGCCAAGTTGACAACTGACCCAGTTTGACCTTTTATTATGCATTAGGGTAATCAACCTATGAGACCAACTCTCTGACACTCACTTAAGAGTGTCATCTATATGAGGGGAAAATAGCTTCTCCTAAATCTACTGACTGTATCTCCACAAAGCCCTCATTACAAATGTTGTAACGTGAAGTCTGAACCTACTTTACTATACTGAAAACAACACACCTGAGAACACTTTTATAAACTATGGGGCGCACACATAAATATCCTGGTATTTTTCTAAATAATATATCAATTGACTGCCACTTTCGAGACACCTACGTTTTCTTCAAGTCAATCAGTCTGTTGCCCAAAATATTATTAGTAATCGCTATTTAGATTTCTAATGAAGACCAATAAATATGAGAATATGTTTTCAGTTAGACTTGAGTTGCACTCATTCCAGACTTCTGTTCTATAGAGCCTGGGCCTGTCAGCCTCCTATCATAAGGAGAAATTTTTCTAGAACCCCTCCCACTGATACAATGACTTTTGGACTGATGGATTCTTTGGCTATGAATTGCACAAGCCTCCAGCCGTCCTTTGGTAGGAGCCCTGTCCTTTAGTACCTCATCCCTTCCCACGTGGCTCTAGGAAAGATGTCTCAAGGGCTCTTTAGAAATAACAAACACTATCTCATTAATTTAATCACCCTCAGTCCTAGTGGCTACAGTTAGCACCGTTTCCACGGAGATCTACTATTGTCCTAGCTCTTACTCAGCCTTGCAGAGGGGTAAAGTGGAATAAAGTCCCAGTTTACTCCCCCACTTGGCTGAGTAAGTGCTACTCAGACTGCAGCTCCTCACCTGATACTCCCCCTGCAAGCAAGTGGACATGGAGGGAGCAAAAAGTAGGGGGCACCCTGGCTCTGCCCCTATCCCAACCACTTGCCAGCCAGAGTATTTGGCCAAGCCCACTGGGGAAGTAAGCTGCACTCCCAAAAGGAATGGGAGTTACTTCCCCCTCCTCAAGAGCAGGGATGGGGAATCAGATGAAGAATTGTGCCTGTCTGAGGCATATGTCCTTCCCACAGCCCCTCTAGGGTCAATGCAGCCATGCACCATCCCACATGATAGGCTGAGCTTAAAGCCCTAAATAATTAGCATGTGGACCCAAACTCAGGAATCAAGAGTGTCACTGAGTGGACAGCAGAGAAATGATGTTGTTTAACTTAGTCACACCACAGATTATCCTTTATCTATTTTCTCATGGGTCTCTTCCGTGCTGCTCAGCTCCTTTCTTCTTCTGGGCAAATCCTACCATCCCTTCATTAACCCATGATCCCTATATGGCTGTTGCCCTCTAAATTTCTTTATCCAATAGTGTGTTTTGCCAAGTAGCCTCCTTTAGAACTATTAACCTTTTTAGCTAACTAAGTGGTTGTGAGAAGCATAGCAATAAGTTGTTCTGAAAGAACAACTTCGGCCCACCAGCAGCTCTGCAATAACTGGCTTGTTGCACATATCCATTTAAGCTGACATTTTCCCTAGCAGTTTCATTATCCCAGCCACCAAGCAAGTCAGTGTCCTCCTGGGAAAACTTTGGCTTCTTGATTGGCTTGTTCCTTTGACCCATAGCAGGTCTGCCCTGTTTGCTTTCAGCCTCCCTGAAGTCATGTAATACTAAAAAACCTACAAGAGGTGGGGACTTTATATGCTAATAAGTCCCACATTAAAGCTTGACAGCTAATGGGCTGAGTGCTGCACACAAAATTGCTGCGGGGAATTTCTGTTGACTCAGGCTGGAGCAGATGTGCAGGAATGGCGAATGCATTTGTTCACCTTGCTATTAGCCTTAAACAGGACATTCCAGCACTTTTAAATGACAATCACTGGATTTAGTTAGTAAACTATGGGGATTTTTTTTCAGGGCCAGACTCTGGTGCACCTTATGCCACCAGAGCTTCAAGCAATATGAAATCAATGGGACTACTCATGGGGTAAGGTACTACTCAGTGTGAGCAAGGGTTTCAGAATTTGCCCCTGAATTTTAACCGTAACTTGCGCTCTGTTACAATAGTGATGAGGGCTATATTAGTACCTAGACAGAATTTTATTCACCCAGTTCAGAATTAAAGTAAAACCGGTAGAACAAAGAAAACATGAAAGAGACATTACAATGCACCAAAATATGACATATTTATGCACAGATATAGCAAAGTCAATAACCTAGGAGATACCAGATACGCATGTAAGGGGAAGATTGTACTCATATCACACTAAGGAAAAGCAGTTAAAATTATATGACGTCTTAATTATTTTTAAAGGATTCTTTTGTTCAAACTCTTTAACAAAAGGAGAGGGAGAGGGAACCAAACTGTGCTAAAATCACCAAAATCCATTTATATAGTGCCTGTAAGCTTTCCCATTAGGAATGTATCCCTGGCAGATTTCAACCAAGTGATTGGTCCTGAAGGGTCTTCTCTCCTGACTCTCAAAATGTATCTAAGGAGCATCTCGCTGCTACCAAGAGATGAGAAATAAGTACAGAGTTGTTCACTGGATAACCTGCTTCACCAGAAAGACCCAGAAGTATCACTCACTAAAGGCTCCAAAAGTTGTTAAATTATTGTTAAAAGTCACCATTAAATATTCTCCTGAGCTTGGTTTGCTTTGTCCCTCTTTAAACAAGTATTTGGAGCAGCAATTCCCAGCATAAGGATCATAGCCCACAATAAAGTGATGATTATTACTGTACTCTGAACTGGTGCTTCTCTGGCTAGTGCCTTCTCTGGATTGTTCTTTAAATTCTTCTCCCTGTGCCTGAGACCTTGTCTACATGAGAAATTCGCATCAGTTTATAAATCATTTTAAGTAACCTGGAACAAACTGTGTGTGGACATACTTATATCAGTTTAAGAATGGTTTACTTTGGCTCAGTTTAAACGAATATTAATCAACCAACTGAACTGAAATAAGCCTGAAATACAAGTGTCCACATTGGGGTTTGTACCTTTTTAGTAAATCCGTTTAAAAAGACACATGTAGTTAAATCGGTGCTGCTGTCCCATGTAGATATGGCTGCAGGTTTACATTTTCTAACCTGTTGCACTAGTGCATGGATCAGAGTTCACTTCACACTCCCCATCAGTACCTGGCCCAGGCCAGGGAAGCTAATGATCCAACCAGTGAACCAAATTCAGTGATGAATCCTGGTCATGTGCTACCTGAGACATGTTACGTATACACAAAGAAGACTAACAATATGGCAACCATCAACAATGTTTGCCTATTTGCCCTTTCCCTATTTTCTTGGTAAGGATATAAAGCAAAGCAAATCCCTGCAGCAATTAACACAAAGAGGGAAAACAAAAGAAGAGTGTCCTACCTTTCACACTTCATTGCTATCCCATTCATTCACACACTCAGACTGCATAAGACAAGAAACCTAAAACAGGAAAAGGAACTGGATCTCTGGGGGTCATAGGACCAAAGCAGAACCAAAATGTCTCTAAAGAGATAGACAACTGTGTCACGGGCACCTACCATATCACTGTGATAACGAAGCATTCTAGTTCTGATGCAAGATGTATGTGCGATACTCACATGCACAGTGTGTACCAGTTGTATTCTGGAATAGTGTTTATAGTCAACAGGGTAAATCTGTTAAGCAAACTACACAGCAAAGAAAAAAAGAGTGTTTGTGCCTTTTATTGGCCCTGTAATGGCACTTCTGTGATGTATGAATGGCATTGATTTATTTTAAGAAATTGTACGTTGTTAATACTAGCTTTTTTTGTATTAATTTATAAGCTTGACAAGGTGACAGTACTTTTATAACTATCAAAACGGTAATGTCAATATTTATGTCTGACTCAAGCAGAGGTCCTTAATCTGGGGGGCATGGAGGACCATTCGGGGGGGGGGAGGCTGGGGCCCTGGCCAACCCCCATGGGGGCCAGGAGGGAGCACCACCTAGCTCACTCCTGGTCCCGGCCCCGACTGCTGGTCCCGGTTGCGGGCTCTGCTTCCGGCCCCAGCCCCCTTACTCCTGTCCATGTCTCCCCTTCCCGGAGTCATGGCCCTGCTCCCGGCCCTGGCTCAGGGGAGGGAGAAGGGTGTGAGGTAAAAAGTTTGGGGACTATGTCTTACACCAGTGTAGAAATCATATTTATTTTCTTTCTTTTCTTTGTTTACCTTAAAAGTCTGAATTTTTTTAAAAGATGTTTTACTTTAAAAAAAAACAAAAAAAAAAAAACGTAGAAATATCAGCCTTCCTCTGTGCAAGAGTGAACATTCCCTTCACCACTCCATTGAAGACTGGGGGTGAACCTCATTTCAACTCTCTGCCTTCTGTCGTGTCCTATCCCACTTTGGTTCTTCAGGCCTCCAAAGACTCCTCCAGCAAAAAAACAGGGAAGCCTGATATTTCTGAGGTAAAAAAATAAGCTGCAACTCAATAAATAAATGAGACTCTCTTTGAATATCACAATAGAGCAGAAAATAGCACAAAACTTCTCTCCCCCAACTTTTCCTTTGAAGTTATCTTTGATCATTTGTGTGATCTGAACAGGCCAGGAGCGGATTCTTTCTATGTGGGGATTAAGAGTGTTATAATTAATACTTTACACATCTATAGCACCTTTCAGATGAGTATCTCACATCTCAAAAGAACTCACAACACCCCTGTATTGTTGAACATTACTATCCCCATTTTACAGAAAATTGAGGCTCAGAAAAGTTAGGTGACTTGCCCAAAGTCACACGGTGTTTCAATGGCAAAATGGTTATAGATCCTAGGCCTCATGACTCTCAGCTCTCTTCTCTAAACTCTGGACAAAGCTCTTGTTAGAGACTCCACATAAACCTAAGTGTTCATTGCTCAGTGAGCGAGTTCTGAAACATATACTTGCTATGAGTTAGCAAGTAGGCCACCATATAAAAGAGCAGACATTGTTCTTTACTGGTCTGTGGTTCCTGTAAGTGTCACTGCTGGAGAAATGTCTGAGGGCTGGTCTACACTAGAAAATTAAGTTGGCTTAACTACAGTGCTCAGGGGTGTGAAAAATCTCATGGGTGTGAATTCTTCCATCGACCTAGCTACTGCCTCTTCGGGAGGTGGATTTCCTACACCACGGGAGAACCCTTCCCATGAGTGTAAATAGTGTCTACACTGATGTGCTACAGGAGTGCTGCTGCAGCATTTCAAGTCAAGCCGATACACGGTGAGTTCAGGTATTCTGTATAGACCTCCATCCATTTCTTTTTTTCACAACTCAGATCTCCGGGATGACACAGTCTCTGCTCAGGATCTTTCCTCAGATTTTATTTCTCTGGAGGGCAGACAGGCTTAGCTTCCTTGCCCCAAACAGGCCTCTCCTTTAACAGGGCCAACTGAAGAAATACCTGAGTCTCCCAGGGGAGGAAATTAAATGTGTGTTCACTGCAGACATCCTTCTGGGTGATTCTGACAGCACTGTCTGCTGTTAATGTGGCTACACCAGCTTATATATCAGATGGAAACCCAGCTAGAAACATGGATTTCAGACTTCCCAACAGCATATCCTAAAAACTGTGTACCCAGATTGCCTGTTTTTCATCAGTGCCCATACTGCCTGCATGGGATAAGAATATTTGCCATGGTTTCCCTGCCATCTACACTTTTCTCCATTAAAGCGGCTCATTTTGGGGCAGCAGGATCTGTGCACCAAATTTTCAGTGTCTATTTCTCACTGTAATGTCTGTAAATTACGTGGAGAAACCAGCTGTAAAATTGTTAAATTGCTGATGACACAAAACTGAAGGGAGTAGTAAATACAAAGCAACCACAAGAGAGATGCAGAGGGATTCAGATCACTTATGTAACTAGGCCAGTACATTGCAAACTAAATTTACTGTGGAAGAAATGTAAACTATTGCTTAGCTGTTGAAAGACTACAGATTCAAAAAACATGCACTGCTGAACTACAGCACCAGAGACAAGGACCATGGAATAGCAGCAGACACCTATCAAAAACCTCTCCTGAATGTAATAAATGATTCAGCAAAACTGAGGCCATATCGGAATCTAGAGCAGGCTGGAACATTACACCTCTAATAGTGGAAGTACAGTATTCACGAGTCAGAATCCACTTACATACTTTTCATCACCACCAGCCCCACCACATAAAACCATATCAAAATAAACCATTTTTCCATGAGTTGAAATCATCTAAGATGCTGCCATAAAGGACCAGGCTATTGGTGCTATGTACCGTACTGTGCAAGCTGTGAAAAAACCCCAAAGACACCTTATTGACAGCACACTGCAGTTTAGTAGAAAACCTATTAAGATAAAAATCTACCCCATGTCCCCACCCTTCCCCTGTTTCTCCCCACCCCCACTTCTGCTATCCACCCTGTTTCTGCCGGTCCCCTCCTCCTGCTCCTATTTTCCTGCCCTCCCTGGCTCCTGCCTCTCTCCTCCCATCTCTCCTCCCCAGCTTCGGCCCCCTCTGCTCCTATCCTATTTGCTCCCTGGGGCTCCTGGTATCTCCCTGTCCCCACTCCCAGCTTCTGATCCTATCTCCTTACCCCAGGTTCCTGATTCTGCCCCCTACCCCACCCTGGCTTCTCACTCCTGTGCGTTTCAATAAGGTGAGGCAGTTTCCTCTATTTCACTGCCTGGATGCCAGCACAGGGAGCATTGAGCATACAGGAAAGACAGTCTCCCAGCTCTCAGTTGTAGTGCCCAAAACCACAGCAGCCCCCAGGAGCGGCAGCCGCAAGGAAAGTCCTATTCAGCGTCTACAACCCAGGGCTGGAAATATTCAGTCGCTCTGTGGGGATGGTGCATGCCAACACATGGGAGCTTTGAGGGGATGGAGCATGCTCAGTGCAGATGGATCCTTGAGAGAATTTAGCTGCCAAATTCTAATAAGCCTCTACTGGGCATGTGTAAATTTGACCAAATGTGGACAGACTGTCAACAGGGATGGCAAAGAGCACACCCCTGACACCAGGGCAACCCCTCTGCAAAATTTCAAGTCCTTGCTCCAAAACATGGAGGCACTCAAAGCATCTCAACAAAATGATTGTAAGAATTTAATATGGGCAAAACATGTTTCTCCCTAATATTTCAGAGAAACGCACACACGCAAACACATCCACACACCAATTTTCTCCCTCCACCCACCAAAAAATAATTATTTGAAGCAGACCCCCAGCCTGAGAAATTTCTGCATCAAGGGTTAAAATTTGGCAAAAATATAAGCAACTGACAACAGGGTCTTATAATAGAAAGCATCAGGCAACTTTAACTATAGGCCTTGCTATCTGCACCACATTAACTGTATAGGCAATGGTAACAGCTTACGATATCCAGCTTAAAACATGCACAGTATCATACATTAAGAACATATTAGTGTATGATTCGCTTTATCAGATCAGACCATTGGTTCATTAAGTCTGATATCCCTACCTCTAGCAATGGGCAATACCTGATACTTCAGTGGAAGGTTTAAAAAAAAAACCAATAACAAAAACAGCACCTCATAGGATCAGTCCTGTGAGGTGCTGAATGTCCTAAGTTCCTACTGACTTCAGTGGGAGTTGAAAGTGTTCAGCACTTGCTCAGCAGCTTGCAGAATCAATGCAATTAATCAACTGTGCAATGCAAGGCATATTCCTTCCTAACCTCTGGAGCAAACAGCTTATATCCAGAAGCATGAGATTTGCTTAGCTTTATTTTCATATGCATACTTGAGTATCTGACAAAATTATATAAAGGTTTTGTTTTCAAAATCCAGTTATGATACTTGACTTGATAGCATCCAGCAGACATGAGAGAAAGAAAACAAAAAGTGCAAATTTAAGGGAAAGATTTTTGAATATTTCTTCTTTTAAGTGGAAGGCACAGAATGGTCCCCACTCCCCCACCCCTCCATTCCTGCACAGTTGGCTCAGCAGAGGAGCTTGGGCTGAAGGCAGAGCAGGGGGCAGAACTGGGTATGTGGGAGGAGCTGTGACTAGAGGTGGAGCTGGCCCGGGGATAGAGACGGAATGAGGGCAGGGCAGGGATGGGAGCAGAGTGGAACTGTGGCTGGGGCAGAGTGGAGATGCAGCTGAGACCAGAGCTGGGTTGGGGGCAGAGCGGGGCTGTGTAGCGCTCCCTCCCCACCTCCATTGAGGCTGGCCCAGGACCCGTTGCATGCGCTAGGGTGACCAGGTGTTCAGTTTGCGACCAGAACACCGGGTCGAAAAGGGACCCTGGCGGCTCCGGTCAGCACCACCAACCAGGCCATTAAAAGTCTGGTCGGCAGTGCTGCGGAGCTAAGGCAGGCTAGTTCCTACCTGTCCTGCCTCTGCGCTGCACCCTGGAAGAGGCCAGCAGGTCCAGCTCCTAGGCAGGGGGGCCATGGAGCTCCGCGCACTGCCCCTGCACCAAGCACCAGTTCCGCACTCTCATTGGTCAGAAACCATGGACTAGTGGGAGCTGCGGGGGCGGTGCCTGCGGGCAAGAGCCGTGGGCAAGAGCCGCGCACAGAGCTGCCTAGGAGCCGGACCTGCTGGCCACTTCCTGGCCACAGCACAGAGTCAGGACAGGCAGGAAGCCTGCCTTATCCCCCATGCTGCACCGCTGACCGGGAGCCACTGGAGGTAAGCCCATGCCCTAACCCCCCACAAACCCAGAGCCCCCTCCTGCACCTCAAACCCCTTATCCCCGGTCCCACCCCAGAGCCTGCACCCACACACAGTGCCCTCACCCCCCTACCCCAGCCCAGAGCCCCCTCCTGTACCCTGAACCCCTCTGCCCCACCCCCCAGTCTGCAGCCCCCTCCTGCACCCCAAAGCCCTCATCCCCGGATGCACCCCAGAGCCTGCACCCCCAGATGGAGCCCTCACCCCCCGCCCCACCCAGAGTCCACTCCCACACCCTTAACCCCTCTGCCCCACCACCCAGCCTGGAACCCCCTCTTGCACCCCAACCCCCTGCCCCAGCCCAGTGAAAGCAAGTGAGGGTGGGGGAGGGCAAACCACTGGGGGAGGGGGAATATAGTGAGCAGAGGGCAGGCCCTTGGGGAAGGGGCGTGGCTTGGGTGTTCGGTTTTGTGCAATTAGAAATTTGGCAACCCTAGCGTGCACTCCTAAATGTTCCTCTGTGCCCCCTAGCAGAGTGTGCCTATAGTTTGGGGACCACTGTTCTATACAGATCAGAACCTCTCCATTTTTTGTTTTGATCTCAAATTTAATAATGTCATTTCATTTTCAATTTTCTTTTTAGAAAGGTAATATAATTATCTGGTTGTTTTAATTTAATCAGCACTTCCAAATCCGAACAGTCCCTTTTTAGATGTCTTCTATACAGTAACTCCTCGCTTAATGTTGTAGTTATGTTCCTGAAAAATGCTACTTTAACCGAAACGATGTTAAGCGAATCCAATTTCCCCATAAGAATTAATGTAAATGGGGGGGGGGGGTTAGGTTCCAGGGAAATTTTTTTTTGCCAGACAAAAGACTATTATACACACACACACACACACACACAGTATAAGTTTTAAACAAACAATTTAACACTGTAAACAGCAATGATGATTGTGAAGCTTGGTCGAGGTGGTGAAGTCAGAGGGTGGAAGAGGGAGGGATATTTCCCAGGGAATGCCTTGCTGCTAAATGATGAACTAGCACTCGGCTGAGCCCTCAAGGGTTAACCCATTGTCGTTAATGTAGCCTCACACTCTACAAGGCAGCAGGAATGGAGTGAGGGGAGACAGCATGGCAGAGAGACAGAAACACGCCGTGTGTGAGAGAGAGAGACGCACATTGCCTCTTTAAGTACACTGATCCCACTCTAAGTACATTGCCTTTTTAAGTAGATCAGAAAGTTGAGACAGCATGTGCTGCCAGCAAGCTCCCTCTGTCCTGAACTCCATCGTGTCCCCCATTGCTCTGTGGAGATGGGGGACAGGAGCTGGGGACAAGAGCGGGGGGGACACAGACACCCTGACATTAGCACCCCTCTTCCCTCTCCCCCGCACAGCAAGCAGGAGGCTCCCAGGAGCAGCTCCAAGGCAGAGGGCAGGAGCAGCACACAGCAGTGGGGGGAAGGACAGCTGAACTGCCCAGCAATTGATAGCCTGCTGGGCGGCTGCCGCACAGGCTGATAGGGGGGCTGCCAGTCCACCCTGGTTCCAAGCCCCTACCAGCTAGCTCCAACGGGCTGCTCTTTCTGCAAGCATTGGACAAAGCAGGCGGCTGCCAAACAATGTTATAAGGGAGCATTGCGCAACTTTAAACGGGATTGTTCCCTAATTGATCAGCAACGTAACAACAAAACAATGTTAACCAGAACAACATTAAGTTAGGAGTTACTGTAACTGCTTTTCTCAGTAGTATATGTTTTTACATTAGTCAACTGTGAAGATACTTTTTGTTTTTGATGTCTGAGCTTCTGCAGCTTTCCTCCTCACTCTTTATTTTAGGCCTCACTTCAGCATAGCAAGTAGTATGTGCTTTAGTATTTTGCTAAATTGGGGTCTTAAATCAAGAAGTCTCCTGAAACATTTTTACCTTCCTGAAAACCATTCTATTTCTGACTGGGGAGCCAGAAGTGCTGAGCTGAAAATCAATCAATAAAAGGATACCTGTTTTCTCCTGATGGGATTTCAAAATTGACATCAGTTCACAAAGAAAGAAAATTAAAAGCATATTTAATAGGCTGCAGTTTTGCATATTTTTGCAGTACAAATTGACTACAATTAGAACAAAAGAATTTCAGAACAGTCTGAATTTTAAAATTTACATTTTCTCAGGATTTAAATTTTTGAGCCAGGGACTATGTCTTCCTATGCATGTGTGTGCACAGACACCAGAGTGGATCAAAATCAATTATTTTTAAAAATTATTTGTAATGGATTTTTTAAATTTAAATCAGATTTTTTTTAATTTAAATTAAATACAGTTTTTTTAAAATAAACCTATTTAAAATTAAATTTGAAATTGACAACTTATGTTAGACCTACACTTACTTTAATCGATTAAAGTCTTTTAAATTAAATATAAAGAATAAAATTAAGTAATATATATTTGCTGCCAAGTTGTGAAGAAAGTCAAACTATAGCACTGGTGGAAGTCACTGGTTAAACCTCTGAAACTAGACAGAGTCTGTTAAAGTGCTAAACCAGCTTTGGACAGCAATAGCCTCTTCTGCTGATGCAAAGAGAATATTTTCTTCATTTCAATTTATTCACCTAGTTCAGTTCAATGATTAGCTCATTCCAACTTAAGAAACCAATTGGGAGTTTAAATTGCAGGAAAGCTTGTTTTCCTTTTCTAATCTATGATAAAAACTAGGTGTTAAGAGGATGAGATCTATTAGTTCTAAAATCTTGACGCACACAGTGAACAGAAGTACTCAGTTCAATTCACTGACTACAGATAATACATGTCCTTTGTTTAATAAATCAGTTTTAAATGCAAAACATGTTTTGATAAGCTTTTTTATTTTTTCTTATGTTTCCAGCACATTTAAGGTAGTTTTATTTAATAATTAAAAAATTAAATGCTGATTTTGTAGATTTTTATTTGAATTTGAATTTCCATCCAAATAGAGCTTGACACAAATCACAAATAAAAAAATTTAATCATCCAGTAAATGAGAGCTACATTTCACTATTTTCTAAAATAATACAAAATGTAAAAATTAAGAAACTGAATAAATGTAAGTTAAGTTATATACTTGCTTAAATAAATGTTTATATAGTATATCCTCCTGGTTAGCAAAAAGAAGCGCCAACTTTAGTGTACAGACTATATTTACTTGCAAATCAACATATTTGAATGGTTATCAACCTTTGTTTAGGAAAATAATTAAAAAGTACAAATCCATAATACGATCAAAATACGATTATTTAAATAAAGGTTTCCTGTTTGCTGATATAAATAATTATTAAAATTGTTTCAACCAGAACTGGATAGTATTCACCCAAGCATTCTAAAGGAACTCAGCTATAAAATTGCAGAACTACTAACTATGCTATGTAACCTTATCACTTAAAACAGCCTCTGTACAATATGACTGGATGATAGCTAATTAAACATCGATTTAAAAAAAAAAAAAAAAAAAAAAAAAAAGGCTCCAGAGGCTATCCTGGCAATTACAGACCAGTTAGTCTAACTTCAGTACCAGGCAAATTGGTTGAAATTATAGTAAAGAACAACCTTATCAGACACATAGATGAACACAATACGTTGGGGAAGAGTCAACCCAGCTTTTGTAAAGGGAAATTGTGCTTCACCAACCTATTAGAATTCTTTGAGGGTGTCAACAATCATGTGGACAAGGATGATCCAGTTGATACAGTGTATTTGGACTTTCAGAAAGCCTTTGACAAGATCCCATACTAAAGGCTCTTAAGCAAAGTAAACAGATCTGGGATAAGACGGAAAAATCCTCTCATGGATCAGTAATTGGCTCAAAGATAGAAAACATAGGGTAGGAATAAATGGTCAGTTTTCAGACTGGAGAGAGGTGAATAGCAGGGTCCCCCAAACATCTGTATTGGGACCAGTGCTGTTCAACATATTCATAAATGATCTGGAAAAGGGGATAAACAGTGAGGTGGCAAAATTTGCAGCTGATAACTATCTTGAGTAATTTTGTAAGTCCAAAGCTCACTGTGAAGAGTTATAAAGGGATCTCACAAAACTGGGTGACTGAGCAACAAAATGGCAGATGAAATTCGGTGTTGATAAGTGCAAAATAATGCGCTTATGAAAACATAATCTCAACTATACATATAAAATGATGGGGTCTAATTTAACTATTACCACCGAAGAAAGAGATCTTGAGTCATCGTGGATAGTTCTCTGAAAACATCTGCTCAATGTGCAGCAGCACTCAAAGAAGTTAACTGAATGTTAGGAACCATCAGGAAAGGGATAGATAAGAGAAAATATCATAATACCACTACAGAACTCCAAGGTATGCCCACACCTTGAATACTGCATGCTGTTCTGGTCGCCCCTTCTCAAAAAAAAGATATTAAAATTGGAAAAGGTACAGAGGAGGACAACAAAAATGATTAGCAGCATAGAACAGCTTCTGTATGAAGAGAGATTTAAAAGACTGGAACTGTTTTTCTTAGGAAAGAGACAACTAAGTGGGCAAACTATAGAGGTGTATAAAATCATGAATGGTGTAGAGAAAGTGAATAGGGAAATGTTATTTGCCCCTCTACAAAATACAAGAACCCAGGGTCACTGAATGACATTAATAGGTAGCAGGTTTAAAACAAAGATAAGGAAATACTTCTTCCCATGACTCACTGTCACCTGTGGAACTCATTGTCAGGGGATGTTGTGAAGGCGAAAGGAATAACTGGGTTCAAAACCAAATTAGTAAGTCATGGAGGATAGGTCCCTCAATGGCTATTAGCCAAGATGGTCAGGGACACAACCCCACGCTCTGATGTCCCTAAAACTTTGACTGCCAGAAGATGGGACTGGACAAGATGGTATGGAGCACTCGCTAATTGCCCTGTTCTATTTGTTCCCTGTGAAGCATCTGGCAGTGGCCACTGTCCGAAGACAGGGCACTGAGCTAAATGGATCACTGGTCTGACCTAGCATGGCAATTCTTATGATAAATCAATCCACTCTAGTGTTTGTTTATCTTTAAGCTGCATTGAAGTAAATGGGACTTAAGTATGTACTTAAGTGCTTTTCTGAATTGGGAGGGGATTATTTACATGTCTGCTGATTCAGAGCCTTATTGCTAACCGCCTCAACTTTTTATGAGGTATCAAATATTCCTGCATGGATTCTGGCATCATTTGATGTGTTTGGCACAGCCATGACCTCATGCATGCCCAAGCTTTAATTCTGCAGAAGCAGCAGCAGACAGTAAAAATCAGAAGTAAAAATCAGTTGTGCAATAAGCAGAAGTGGAGAAGGGCAAATGATTTCTATACAAAGAGTCATAGCACTTAGGTATGACTTAGAGGAAAAACAAAAGAAGCTTGGAAGATCTCATGGGAAAGTGAAGTAACTACATTTGGACAATGTGTGCTGGGGACTATAGAGTCGATCTTCTAAACTAGAATTTATGCTGTGCCTCTGGATTCTTTACAGAGCAAATAAAGTGGAATTAGAAGTTGAGATATGTGGAAATTGCTGTGAGTAAGATTTATAATACTTGTGTGGAAATGTGAATGCCTTCGGTCAATGTTAACCAGGATGAACGTCTGTACAACTTGAACAATTACTTTTTTTTCCAGTTCATGCATGTTAATAATGACAAAATAAAAAGTTAAATAAAAAGCATGGACTGTCCTGTTTACAGATAGCCTGACCTTGAGAATGCTGAGTATTTGCAGCTCCCCAGGAAGTCAATGTCCCCCCCAGAGTCCCAGATCCAGGGAAAGCCCAAGCCTGGCAGCATAAGTGCCTGTGTTTCTCCACTGAGGAGAACAGAGCCCTATGGGGAGGACTGTTTCTGAGGGAGAAATACTAGTTCTATAAGTAGATTACAAGTCTGGTTTTTAAAACTGTCTGTTTCTTGCACTCACCACATTTCCCACATACGCTTCAAAGTCAGGAGGCGCTGAGGACCTTTTGGCTCTCCCAGCTGCTGCAGTGTATATGTGAACTGTGCTCAGATAAGAAAATATGGAGGCTATTAAAAATATTAATACAGAGACTCATCTTTCCAGCGCTGGTATTTTCCTCCCTGCCAGACAAAGGAACGCCTAGGAGGCTGTTCATTTACATCCATACCGCCCAAAGGGTTAAATCTAGAGTCTACAGGTGGACTTAGGAGCTATTTATAAAAACAGCCAGTTTTCCCCAGCTGAGTGTTGGTCCAGATCCCACTAAGCGGCCTTCAAAGGCACACATGCTGGGGCTGAAACTGAAACCTAAAGTTCTGGCTTTTGATGACACTAGAGCCTTAGAGTCCTAGGGGATCCTCCAGTGCTTTGGATTTGCTTTATTATTTTATTTTAAAAATAACAGAATCTTGAAAAACCTGCCCAATTATGTTCTTTAAAAAAATAGTCATGTGGATACTGATTCAGGAAAACACATGCTTAATCCCCATTGAAGTCAATGGGACTGAAGCACAGATTTAAAGCTAAGCATGTGCTTAGAATGTTTTCCTGAATCAGGGCCTTGGGATGGAAATGATTCCAGGTGGGTCATGCAGTCCCTTCCCCAGGATCTCCATAGAATCAAAGCCATTACTGTTCTAAACCATTCTGGAGAGAAAGGTGTCTTGTTTAGTCCTGCATATTATTATTTATTCTTGTATTATGGGAGTGCATGGAGACCCCAGTCAGGATCAGTGCCTTGCTGTGCTAGGCATTGTACAGAGAGGCAAAGACAGCCTTTGCCCCAAAGATCTTACAATCAATTCAATAAAGGTCATGCTAAGACCTCTTTTGGCAGCTTGTTCATTTCCTGAAATGATCTTAGTTTTTTTTTTTTCTTTCCTTAATAGCTCCTAGATTATTCCTGCTGCAGTTTAATACCATCGCTATTAATGTCCTAACTGACTGCAAATAAAGAGAAATGATAGAGGGCAGAGATCAATTATGTCTTTATGTCCCTTTACGTCTCCCCTTTCTCTAAATACGGCTACTTCTTAACCTTTTCCCATAAGTCTTATTTTTCCAAACCTTTTATCACTCGTGTTGAGCATTTCTACTCTGATATGCCCATCTTTATAAACACTGGTACCCAGCAGTGAACACAGTGCTTCAAAGAGTAACACTAGGAATGCATAAGAAGTTACATGTTTTACATGTGATATTCCTATTATTAGAGCCAAGATATTCAAAGTGGACTAGTGATCTCGGGTGACAAACCAAAGACATCTTCCAAGGACTCAGTTTGCAAAAATTTCTAAGCACCAGCCCTCTGAAAATTAGCTCCCTCTCAGGTGAGGCACTCAAAATCAATAGCTGCTTTTTAAAAAATCGTAGCCTGTAACTGCAAATGGACTACTCACAGGAGTTAAGAGTTTGCAGGATCAGATCCCAATATAGTGTTTGCCTTTTTTGAGGATCCCATCATTGAATCATTCATTTTATTCATTCTAAGCCTCAGAGCCTTCCCCGTGCTACTCACTTTCTACCTAATATTCCCTTATTCTATATTTTTGCACTTGATTATTCTTTCCTGCATGAATCACACATTTGTTTTTACTAATTTTCACTGTCTCAGTTTTGAGACATTTCTCCAATTTATCAAGATCACACTCAATTAAAGAAAATCAATTGTTTTTTTTAAATGTATAAACCCATGTTGGAAGTGTAACACCCCCCCGCCCCCAGCATCTGCCTGCACACCTGTAAGGTGGTGATATTTCAGTGTGTGCGCACAGCCTGTCAGGGGATTCCTGACTCACGATAAAGGCACTGTACACAGCACTTTGATCTGTCCCAAAGAAAATCAAGAATGGGATTCTTCTAGTACCGGATCAGACACACATTCCAGGTTACCATAGGCAAATCCACTCGGTTAAAAATAGAAAATAAAATCCAGCATCCTTGAATTAAATGGTATAACATTTCACTGAAGAAAATTACCTCCAGAAAAAAAATTAGGACACCATTCAGTAAAGCATTTAAATATGTGCTTAAGTCCATCCCTATTTCAGTGATGCACTTCCACACATGCTAAGTCCAAGCACGTGCATAAGTCCTCTTGAAGTCAATGGCTGAAAGCAGTGTGCAGACCCATTGGCTGGGGAAGGAAAAACAGAAGTCCCATCTATCGGTCACATCACATCTCTTTCCTCGGAGCTTGCTTTATTTCCAAAACCCAAAGTCAAATCCAGAACAAAATCAACCAAAACTACTGCGTCAAAACAACCAGAGGCCCTTCCAGCATCAGCCAGCTGGGAGGAGATAGGATACATCCTTCCCCTATGGTACCTTCTGTTGCACTTGCTTTCCCTTCCCTTTTATAAACCTACCCAGATCACCCGGTGATAAATATGAGCCTGGTAACTCCTTACATGCTGAAACGCCTTTACACCTTGTCATAATGGGACTTTTGTGCCTAAAGTTTAGCATGTGCTTAAGTGCTCTGCTGAATAGGGATGGTGTTCTGAAGCAGGGCCTTGAAAAGAATTTTCAAACCTAGCCCTCTATTTGTGTGTTCAGACTCTGAATTTAGTCATATAACTTGTATAGCGATGCCAGACTTGTTTAACATATTCTTATTCTAATGGAGTGGGGGAGGTGTTCTTGATTTTCCACTATATTTTCTAATTTCTAGACTGAATTATCTGCATTGAGACAAGCTTTGATACTTATTACTGAAGAATTTTTCCAGCATCCCACGGATTCATCTGAAACACAGGTCAGGTCCAAAGTCATCAGGTAAAATAGATTCAATACTGATACTTTCCAGGTTCCTAATAAAGTCCCCAAATGTAATCCAAAAGCTATTAAAGCCCCATTTACATTCAGGAAATGTATACCAGTGTAATTACATCCATAGGTGCTGGAACTAGTGGTGCTGGGGTTGCTGCCACACCCCCTGGCTTGTAGTAGCTTCCATCATATCCAGGGTTTACAGTTTGGTTCAATGGTTCTCAGCTCCCCCACTATACAAATTGTTCCAGCGCCCCTGACATCAGTGTAATACATCTTATTTTGGTATGTTACTGGATTGAACTGTGCTGGTATGAGACCAACTTTGTGCCAGTTCAGGGCATCTATTTTAAGGGTTTACACCAGGGTAATTACGTTGATAGTAGTTAAAACTGGTGCAAATTTAGTAGTCACACTAGTGCAAATTCCCTTAGTAAAGACAAGACCTAACATAGTAACACTAATAAATAAAATGTCTAATGAGGAGACAAAGTGAAGACCTTAGCTGGTCTTGCAGTTCTTTCAGTCAAATAGCCTCAAAGGAAAAAGATAAGAATCACAAATAGATTTCCAAAATGGCAGATCAACCTCTGGAGAATATTTATTTTACTTTGCCGGGAAAGCAAAAACGCATGTAAGCATGTTGAAGATTATTCTGTCAAATGTGATTTTATAGAAGCTGTGTATTATACAGAACACTACTGGGATCGTAGCAGTTATACGATGGAAATGAACCACCAGTATTAGAGGCCATCCTCATACCAAAGTGAGACACAGACCCCCTTGTTCCCTGATACTACATGCAAGGCTTGTCTACATTTACAGTGCTGCAGCGGCATTGCTGCAGAATTTAGTGAAGACATGATCTACGCTGCAGGACAGCTTCTCCCTTTGGCTTAGGGCTGGTCTACACTGGGGGGGGATCGATCTAAGATACACAACTTCAGCTACGCGAATAGCATAGCTGAAGTCGAAGTATCTAAGATCGAATTACCTGGGGTCCACAAGGCGTGGGATCGACGGCCGCGGCTCCCCCGTCGACTGCGCTACCGCCGCTCGCTCTGGTGGAGTTCCGGAGTCGACGGTGAGCGCATTCGGGGATCGATATATCGCGTCTTAACGAGACGCAATATATTGATCCCGGATAAATCGATTGCTACCCGCCGATACGGTGGGTAGTGAAGACGTACCCTTAGGTACTCCACCTCCCTGAGAGGCAGTAGCCCTCTGGTGAACAGGAGAAGCCCTCCAGTGAACATAGCACTGTTTACATAGGGGGTTAGGTCAATATAACTACATTGCTGCGTGGAGTGGAAAACTTTCCTCTGAGCAACATAGTTATACCGACAGAAGTCCAAGTATTAGTCTTACACAAAAAGTCACATTACAAAAACTAAAAGTGTTTTTCCTTCCCCAAACCAATGTCCTTATTGCTACGTGGGATGATTATGGACCAAGTTCTGAAACATTCAATTAAGTAATAACACCCAACAAGCGGTGCTTTTACTGGACAACCCTATCATGCTTCAGGTGGAGTTCTAAGGCATTGCTGTTTAGTGCCAGTAGCATCATAATGCCATTATGAAATTACATTTAGACATAAAAATAAGGAGAACAGTCTGATCTGGGCATGGCAGACATGGGGGTGACATCACTAACACAATCAGAAAGCTCCAGTTGTGCCTAGAATGTTAAAGCCATTTCATAATGATCCTTAAACTTGCAAAATGAAAATGTCAACATTTGCCCTGAATAAGCAAGATAGTTAAAAGGAACTGCAGTCCAAAAGGTTCCAAGTATTTTTATTGGTGTACATTTTCCAAATTACTACTCTCTGAATCGTCTCCATTTAACGTGCACTGCAGTTAAACTACAATTTTCTGGAAAAGCTTTTATTACATAGATACTTGTCTTCTATAAAGCTGCTCACATATCTTTAGCATTCACTAAAGGTTTTATTGTGGAAAGCACGACATAGGAGACATTTTACCACATTTGGTAAGCCTGTCCCCATCATTTTTACTAATGACAGTTTCATTAGTTCTAAGAAAGGACAGTCCTGACATTAAAATATTCCATTATAGTATTGTACAGTATTTCTAGCTTCATACATGATTCCTATATATACACATTGTCAGGACATTTGTTTATATGGCAGGCCATTGTCTTTATAGAATACAGATATTTCTTAGTCTTTGGCTTCTAGTTATTACTGCTTTCATATTTCTAAGTATTTAGGAATAAAGATCTCCTGTGGTGAAATTCACCCCATGCACAAGTCTAAAGTCCCACTTAAGCCCTATTTTGATGATTTAAGTGGGACTTAAATGGTGCATAAGATTTGTGCTAGCTCTATGAACAAAGGTGAATTCATTTCCACCCCTAATGCATTTAGTGCTTACGGAAAATACAATATCTTCAGGTGCCCTGGAAATAGAAGCCCTCTTGTATGGAACTAATCCTGCACCTATTTAAGTCAACAGAAAAGATCCCATTTACTTCAATAGGATGGGAGCAGGCCTAAAATCTAATGAACAAGTACAGCACAACTAGTGGCACATTGGTATTTCCTTCAATATACCTCAACCCTGAAGCACCGCTTGGATGAATAAGAAAGATTTTCTGTATCCATGCTCATTCAGTCCTTGATCTAGGTTGCCAGTTAATGACAACTGCGGTGATAGTGTGGTGATGTGCAACCTTAAGGCTGACTATGACCAGCTAACATGTTTTAAAAGGTTAAACTGTCTCTACACTAGCTGCAACATTGTGTTTAAAAACATGTTAGCTAATGTTTTCAAACATGGTGTATTTTCCTTGTCTAGACAGGGGCCATTGACTGCAAAGGGACATACTTGTAGAGACAATGCTCAATGTTGCCAACTCCAAATGTTCAAAAATCACGTCAGGCTCCCCAGAAATAAACTTTGAATTCTTTTTATTTGTCTTCTGGTTTCTGAGTCTTTAGGATATACTTGCTTCAGGTCTCTGAGCTTCCCATTGCAACCATGAGGGCTAGAAACTTTCTTTTTAAAAAAGTAAGCTCAAATTCTCTTGAAATCTTATTCCAGAAGCTGGGACTTTAAAAAACACACCAAATATTGCAAAACCTGGTTCGCCTCTCCAGGCCAATGGGGGCTGCGGGAAGTGGCATGGACCGAGGGATGCGCTGGCCACCGCTTCCCGCCACCCCCATTGGCCTGGAGCAGTGAACTGCGGCCAGTGGGAGCCACAATCGGCCGAACCTGCGGACACGGCAGGTAAACAAACTGGCCCAGCTCGCCAGGGTGCTTACCCTGGCGAGGCGTGTGCCAAAGGTTGCCGATCCCTGAACTAGAGATACACCTAAATCAAAACCCCACATCCAACTCCCCTTTAAATTTTGGAAGTTTGGATCTGAACTTTTCAGCTGAGATCTGTCTGCATTAATAATTATTTATACAGTATGCTGTGCTGTACAAGATGCAAACCATGCGAAACATAAAAGGTCCCTTTACCATAGAGCTTATGATCTGAAGGGGTGTGTGTGTGTATGTTATAGTACGTGACCAGCAAAACAGCATGTGGCCTTCATAGCTGGAATGCTTCACAGAGCAGGGGAATTTTCAAAAGTTTTTAGAAAGAAAGGGGCTGACATCAAGCAGAACGGATGACCCAAAATAACATATTCAAACTACATAAATCCAATACACTGTGCTACTCTATATACTGCATACAATGCCTACACAGCATACAATTCCTATACTGGTTAGGAGCACAATGAACCAGCAGTATTCTCTTAGCAACTGGCTGGACCACATTTGGGTAGGGTTACCATTCGTCCGGATTTACCCGGACATGTCCTCCTTTTTTGTTCTAAAAATAGCGTCCGGGGGAAATTTGTAAAGCACTCAAAATGTCCGGGATTTCCCCCCTCCCCCGGCAGAGCAGAGCGAGCAGCTGGGAGGGCTGCAGGAAAGTCCCGGGCTGGACTCCGGAGCAGCTGTAGAGGAGCCGGATCCGCCCTGCATTCTGAGCCGGCAGCTCTCCCCTGCAGCCCGGTCCAGCAGCACTGTGCAGGGCCAGGGACCGGGTTTTGTTGTGCTGGGGAGAGCAGCCACGTGTCCGGCTCGGCTCGCACAGAGCCCAACACCCTGTTCTGAGCAGCAGGGTAAGGGGGCCAGGGGGCAGGGAGGTTCTGGAGGGGGCAGTCAAGAAACGGGGGGGGGGGCTTTTTGGGGGGAGTGGAGAAAGTTTTGGGCAGTCAGGGTACAGGTAGGGGGTAGGGTCCTGGGGGGCAGTTGGGGGGGGTCTTAGGAGGGGGCAGTTAGGGGACAAGGAACAGGGAGTCTTAGGTAGGGGGTGGGGTTTTGGAGGGCAGTTAGGAGCAGGGGTCCCAGGAGGGGGCAGTCAGGGGACAAGGAGCGGGGGGTGGGGGGCTGGGAGTTCTGGGGGGGAGCTGTCAGGGGGCAGGAGTGGGGAGAGGGATCGGAGCAGTCAGGGGACAGGGAGCAGAGGGGTTTAGATGAGTTGCGAGTTCTGGGGGCGGGTCTCTCAGGGGGCAGGAGTGCGGAGAGGGATCGGAGCAGTCAGGGGACAGGGAGCAGAGGGGTTTAGATGGGTTGGGAGTTCTGGGGGGGGCTGTCAGGGGGCAGGAGTGGGGAGAGGGATCGGAGCAGTCAGGGGACAGGGAGCAGAGGGGTTTAGATGGGTTGGGAGTTCTGGAGGGGGGCTGTCAGGGGGTGGGGAGTGGTTGGATGGGGCGTGGGAGTCCCAGGGGTCTGTCTGGGGGTGGGGGTGTGGATAAGGGTTGGGGCAGTCAGGGGACAAGAGGCAGGGAGGCTTAGATAGGGAGTGGAGTCCTGGGGGGCAGTTAGGGGCAGGGGTCCCAGGAGGGGGCAGTCAGGGGACAAGGAACGGGGGGAGGGTTGGGGGTTGTGGGGGGGCGGGAAGTGGGAGGGGCTAGGGCGGGGCTCCTCCCGTCCTCTTTTTTGCTTGCTGAAATATGGTAACCCTACATTTGGGACATAAGAGAAATGGACAGATTTATGTGGTATATAGGGAAATTGGTGCTAACTATAGATGCTCTTAGCCAGAAAGTTTAGATCTGGATCTGAACTATTGCACCGTTTCAGGGTGTTCAAATCATAGGTTGGGTTTGATCCTTCATAGAGAAAGGGGCTAGTCACAAATTTAGACCTGACCCAAACTTCCCCAGATTTCTTGACAATTTGGATCTGGGGCTTTGTTTAAGGTCCATTTCATTTAAAATGTGTTCTTAAGGAACAGCTGGCGAGAACAGCTATAAAACCCTATTCACATCCAGTAAGTCACTTGCTTATCATTCAAATCTATAACCCCCGGCTCGATTTTGATCTCCACCGCTCCCAGGCGCACATCAAAAAGAAGAATATCTGCATGTTAGATGCTAATAATAGCAACCACTCAACATTATATTTTCAATATAATTCAATTCTCCTGTCTGCAGTGTCTTAGCTGGACTTTTAATTTACATTATATGGCAGACAGGTTCTATCCCAAACGTTGCTTTAGTTGACTCAAACCTGAATAGGTTTGTATTCATCCACCCACCTCATCATCTCTTCTTCTCACTTTCTCAATTCTCAAAGTCTCCCTCAAGGGGCAAGGGATAATTAGCTAATCAAAAACACCCTTCGGCTTTGGAGGGAAATGGCACTAAAGCAGTCAAGATTTTGTAAATCTAAAACACTTAGACTCTATCCACAATAATACAGACTTACTGCTTTAGTTAAGTGATAAAATCACCCTGCTCTGGGTGGATGAAGGGCTAATAATATTTGTTTATTTTTATTATGGTACCAAACTGATTTTCTAGCAACAACACCAAAATGGGTGGCTGCATGGGAGTCCCTTCTACTCAATTATTTTAAGATGCCTCTAAATTAGAAGCTACATTACTAACTAAAATAGGTTCTGTGTACCAATCTGATAAATGCTCCCCACTGGAAACTGTACTCCTTTTTAGGCATGCACTTAAACATTTTAGCTACCTGGCTTATCCTGTTTTGCGTAATCAAATTCATAGATCCACAGCCCCTTGGCTTAAAATTAAGTGGGAAATAGATTTGTACACTTGCTTTGCTGAAGAATCCTGGAAGAGATGTGATTCAGAATATGTCATTCCTTTTAGTGCTGCTGTATATGTACAGCTGTATATAAACGGTTTACAAGATTATCTCTCTCTATTCATGTTTATGCAAATTCTAATACTAATGTACCTTTGCCTCAAATATAATACATTCCCCACCACATACATTCATTCTGTTTTGATATACCGCTCTATAAAGAATCTCTAACCTGCAATAATTAATTTCCTTAGTAATGTGCTGGAGAATTCTCAGTCCATTTTTAATCAGAGGTTTGTGTCATTAATAACTAATCTTCAAGCACACACAAATGTTGCGAAGAAAGGTACTATTCAGATCTCTGTGTTACTAGCTAAATGCTGTATAATGTTACTTTGGTTAACTCCTTGCCCTCTTTTGGGCACTTAGTTTCAACAACTTGTCCCATTTCTCACGTACACAAGTTATGAGAATATCTCTAGGAACAAGAAAAAGGAGTTTTATGCAATAATGAACTTACTTTTAGATGCTCTACCCATTCAATGCCCATGAGAAGCTCATTATTTAAAAGAAGACTTCTCCTTTATTAAAGGACCTTTCTGCACACATGGTGGGAATGCCCTAAAATAGTTTTTTGGGGAGAAATAGCTAACAGAATGCTCAGGATAAAGTCAGGCTATTCACAAACCCCACAGCGATTCTATTAGGTTACAGTCAAAAAGAAGTTATCAATGGGTTGTTCCCCAGCTCAGTAACACAGGGTATGTCTACACAGCGTTTAAACACCCACAGCTGGCCCATGTCAGTTGACTTAGGCTGCGGACTCAGGCTTTGGGGCTGTATAACGGAGGAGGGCTGCAGAGCTTGGGCTCCAGCTGGAGCCCAAACACCTACACCGCAATTTTACAGCCCCGCAGCACAAATCGGCTGACATAAGCCAGCCATGGGTGTTTAATTACTATGTAAACATACACATAATTATAACTAGTAGGCAAATGTGTGATAGCTCAGTTTTGGAAAAGGACGAGGAAGGTTTTAAAATGCATGGTTACCCTTTTCTGAATTTGAACTACGTCAATACCCAGATAATGCTAAGAGACTGACCAAACACAAATAGGTCTTTTAAAGATAACAAATACAGGTTATGAATAAGATTTTTTAAAATGTGTATAGAAAGTTCATGTATGTTAATGAGAAAGAAAGTTTTTTAAAAAGCCTCCTTTCTGTAGCATCCTCACTAATCCTCCTCATCTTTCTTCTAGTCAGGCCATGGTTTCACTTCTGCCTACCCACCTCAGATATAATCTCCAGTGACTAAAACCAGTAAGCCTGGAATTTAATGTTCTCCCACTTGAGTTTATATTGAACATTCTTTCCATAAGCTAGCAGTACTGTATTTCTGTCTTGATTCTTAAATTCCACTTGCTTTCCTTCTTCCCTTCCCTATGCCTTCCCTTTCCACTCGGACCATTTTCCCTTTTCTTTTTATCTGCTCTCACTTTATTATAAGCCAGTTTCTGGCAAAGAAGGTTTATTTTTTCCCATAATGCTAATCACAGTTGCTGTGCTAACAGCAATGACAATACTTGGAATTTTTCATCTTCAAAGCACTTCACAACCTGTCAAAGCTGGATCCCCACTTTGAACTTTAGGGTACAAATGTAGGGGCCTGCATGAAAACTTCTAAGCTTAACTACCAGCTTAGCTCTGGTTCCGCTGCCACCATCCCAAGGCTAATTTCCTTCCCTGGGTAGCCTTGAAAAACCTTCACCAATTCCCTGGTGAATACAGATTCAAACCCCTTGGATCTAAAACAAGGAGAAATTAACCTTTCCCCCTCCTTCCTCCCACCAACTCCTGGTGAACACAGATCCAATCCCCTTGGATCTAAAACAAGGAGAAATTAACCTTTCCCCCCTCCTTCCTTTCACCAACTCCTGGTGAATACAGATCCAACCCCCTTGGATCTAAAAACAAGGAAAAATCAATCAGGTTCTTAAAAAGAAGGCTTTTAATTAAAGAAAAAGGTAAAAATCATCTCTGTAAAATCAGTATGGAAATTAACCTTACAGGGTAATCAAACTTAAAGAGCTCAGAGGACTCCCCTCTAGTCTTAGGTTCAAAGTACAGCAAACAAAGATAAACACTCTAGTAAAAGGTACATTTACAAGTTGAGAAAACAAAGGAAAACTAACACGCCTTGCCTGGCTATTTACGTACAAGTTTGAAATAGGAGAGACTTGTTTAGTAAGATGTGGAGAACCTGGATTGATGTCTGGTCCCTCTCAGTCCCGAGAACGAACACACTCCCAAACAAAGAACACAAACAAAAGCCTTCCCCCCCCAAGATTTGAAAGTATCTTCTCCCCTTATTGGTCCTTTAGGTCAGATGCCAGCCAGGTTACCTGAGCTTCTTAACCCTTTACAGGGAAAAGGATTTTGGAGTCTCTGGCCAGGAGGGATTTTATAGTACTGTGGCCAGGAGGGATTTTATAGTACTGTACCCAGGACAGCTGTTACCCTTCCCTTTATAGTTATGACACAACCATTCACTAATTAATCTTCACAACACTTCTGAGAGCTAAGCACCTGTTATCCTTCTTTTACCAATGGGGAAGGTGAGGTTAAGGCTTGGATTCTTAAAGAGGCAGCAGGGAGTTAAATGCTGAGTCCCACTTACCTTTCAATGCAATCTGAGTATTTAACTCCTGTAGACTCCTTTGAAAAAAAAACAGCCTTAGTGCGTTACTTCAGGATACAAAAAGGAATCAATGTCATAGAGCAGGGGTAGGGAACCTATGGCTCGTGTGCTGAAGGCGGCACGCGAGCTGATTTTCAGTGGCACTCACACTGCCCGGGTCCTGGCCACCAGTCAAGGGGGCTCTGCATTTTAATTTAATTTTAAATGAAGCTTCTTAAAAATTTTAAAAACCTTATTTACTTTACATACAATAGTTTAGTTATATATTATAGACTTATAGAACGAGACCTTCTAAAAACGTTAAAATGTATTACTGGCACGCGAAACCTTAAATTAGAGTGAATAAATGAAGACTCGGCACACCACTTCTGAAAGGTTGCTGACCCCGTCATAGAGGCTTATAACGCCAGAATTCCTGGCTCCCAGTCCTGCATTCAGACTGTTCATAGCCTTCAGAAAGAAAGCAAAATGCAGACACTGGCTGGTTGAAGCAGTCTGGCTTGCTGGGGATATCACAGCGTAGGGGAACTGTGCAACCTGGATAAACCCCGGTCAGGAGGGAGAGAGATGCAGGTCTCCGCACAACAGAGGTGATGGCTGAGGAGCCGGGAACCTAAAGTGGGGCCCTTCGTGGACCACGGAGGGGGAGTACAAGCACAGTTGCCTTGAACCATGAGGGTCCAATCTACAGAGCTTGCAGCTCTTTGTGGTATTCATTTAATCACTGTTGGGTCAACACATTTATTAAAAAAAACAAAACAAAACAAAAAAAACCACACTGCTGCCGGTCACTTTTAAAGCAAAGTAAACCAATGTAACCACAAACCGCGAGGGAAGCGCCAGAGTGGGGAGGGGGCGGAGTGCAGCAAGAGGGAAAAAGGAACCAGAAGAGGGAGCAGGGGAAGATAAGGAAGCAAAGGAGAGGCAGGAGAAATCTGACTGGTCAATAAACACTATGGACCAGAGCCTCAGCTGGGGTCAATAGGCATCGCCCCCATTGGCTGAGGATCTGGCCATATCTGAGGTAAAGCATAGATATTTGTGGTTCTATACATGAAAGTAGTTCCACTGACTGGTATTATGCCTGGATATACTCACTGCTTCTGACAACTCAGGCCGCAGAATAGCCAAGTATTTATTTTATTTTATTTCTGTTTACAGTGCTTCTAGAAACACTTACCCTTCTGCCCCCAATGTTCAGAAACCACCATGCTGAGCATTAAATAAATGTCCAGTCCCAGACAGGGAAAAAAGACTAAATTAAACAGATAAATGCTCTTGTCCAGTCTAACCTCTCCATCCTACAACACCCATCAGTGCTGCAATCACATAGGCATTCAACTCATGTGACATTGGGAAATGAAACGCAACAAGTTCTTTCTCATATTATCATAGGTTAATGTTTTCACAGTCTCTTTACCCACTGACATTTTAAATCATTTACAATATCTGCCTGCTCATGCAGCAAATAGTAAAGGAAGCCACCCCTTAAAACAACATAGTTAAATTTAGATGATGTGGAACAATTACTAGCCTGTAAAATGTGAACATGTAGGAATTACTTTTGGCATAATTCTATAAGTGATAGCACTGTTGCTTCCTTCACACACTAATTATCCTGAAATGGCATCCAGTGAGCCTATGCATATTTAATAATGACTGCGGCTTTTGAACACATTGCTATTGTATGTGATGATATCAGCTACAACTGTAAATTATTAACTTTGCCAACTAAACTTCTGTGGAATAATTTCAGGGTAGCGGTGCACAGTTTTATTGAAGTACAGCTCAGTTTGTGTATCTCTCTGTCATTAGTATGCTGCCCGGGTCTCCTACGGCGCTGTAGCACTGGAGAGGATCACTGCTAGGTTTGAGATAAGGCCTCAGGGGAGGATTTGGTTGCTTTGCGTCATTCAGCAAGTGCCTCAGACAAACTGTATTATATGCCATTGCTGACTGGCTCCCCCAACAAAATATTCTCTCTTGGGTCACATCTAATTTCATAGCTAATTATACCTTTTGGTCAAGGACAGAGCAACTATCTGGAAGGTATTGAATATCCTTTTCATTAAGCAATGGTTAATAGATAAAAACAATGAGGAGTCCTTGTGGCATCTTAGAGACTAACAAAATTATTTGGGGATAAGCGTTTGTGGGCTAAAACCCACTTCATCAGAAGCATGGAGTGAAAAATACAGTAAGCAGTATATATCTGAAAAGATGGAAGTTGCCTTACCAAGTGGGGGGTCAGTGCTAACGAGGCCAATTCAATTAAGGTGGAAGTGGCCTATTCTCAACAGTTGATTACTTTTGACTCCTCGTTGTTTTTGCTGATACAGATTAACACGGCTACCACTCTGAAACCGGTTAATAGATAGGTACTGTCCTCTCACATGGTATTTCAATTAATGTCTAAAGCAGTTAGCTGCATCCATTTTGTGAAAAGGAGGGGGGGAAAAAAAAACAGAAAATGTTTTGAATCTCAGCTCTTCTGCCCAGTCAGTGAATCCAACTATTCATTAGTGCTCAGAAATGAAACACTGAGACACCCACTTTGCTCCAGGTGCTCTACCCACAAGTTAACAACTGACAACTTGTCATAGCTACTAGCATAAGTGTAAAGCACCTGACTTTAAACGAATATCACACCGAGTCTACAAAGGAATCCTGGCCTTGTGCTTAAGGCAATGGGCTGGAGATACGGGCTCAATTCCCAGCTCTGTCACAGACTTCCAGAGTGATCTGGAACAAATCACTGAGGGTAGGTCTACACTTACCCGGTAGTTTGGCGGCAAGCAAATCGAACTTCTGGGTTCG